>NC_073692.1:406969415-407635397 GCF_029784155.1 Uranotaenia lowii
ATTTTAGCTTTGCATTGCCCCTTCTTTTTCAACTGCAGTTTGCTGTAGTTCTAGCACGTTCTATATATAGATTGAACTCATAGTCATATCTTTAATGCAGGTTTAGCCTTTTGATCCTATTAAATTTTAATAATGATCATGAGCTTTATTACCAATTCTAATTTCATGAAATATTTCATTCATTGTACCGACAACTTGATCGAATCTTTTTACATTGAACACCCCTAACACAAATTCAGCAGCCATCTCTTTCTCACTCTCGCCGAGCCTTTCCAGTTCAGTCTGCATGTCAGACGACAATGCTGACAACGTTCTGCAATAAAAATTCTCAAAATCGATATTTACAATAGTGAGGAAGTGATATTTTGGGCAGAAAAACCATGGTAAGTAGCTATTGATGATGAAAAACGAAAAATCCCCGAAGTTTTTATCAATTTAGACCTAGAGAAGGATTTTTCATCTTGTTCGTCAATGTGAAATTTCATTTTTTTAATGGCGTCGTCCCCGTGCGTGTGTTGTCCGGGCCGAATGACAACTGTGTTAAGAAAGAGACGGGATGGTAAACAAGAACGAGATCGCGATGCATTGTTTTCATTTTTGATTCCTATTGGAATTTTTGCCAATTTGGTTGTACAGTAGGCTGTAAAATAATTAACGCATTCGAATTTAGAAAATGTTTGATTAAAGTTGTTTTTTATGTCAGTAAATAATATTCATATAAGTGAAACAAACGAAATTTATTTATCATGTTCAATTCAATTTTGAAGATTTCTGACCAAAAAAAATATTCTTTTAACAGATGCTAAGTGAACAGGCGGTCATCCTGACGACCGAAGATTTGGCTCACACCATTGAGGAAACGATTCACTACTGCTACGTGTGCAATACACCGGTGTCGAACTCTTCCAATGGGCTGTGCCAGCTGTTCCCGGATCTGGATGAAGACGATGAAGCACTCAGTCCGTCCGTCATTTTGGCCAATCTGCTTCAAATTGACATCTCCCCTGAACTGTCACATTCCCAGGCCATCTGTCTGGGATGCAATTTGCTGTGCAATGAATACCAACAGCTGATCGATCGCCTCGATGCCATAAAACTGCAAATGACGGTCAGCTACAACAGCACGGTCACGAAGCTTGCCGCCAGTTTAACGGCCAAAGAGCTGGTCGATGCCGAAGCGGAAGCTTTGGATGACTCGAGTATCTCACAGGACCTAGTGCTTCAGGATTCGGATACCGATATTGTAAGATTGAGACTTTAAATTATTGATCGTCGTTTATTGTGTCTTTTTTCCTCCTAGATTGGCATTCAATTCTCCGAACTAACAAACGTGCTCCAACATTCTGAATCAACCGTAGAGGGTCACCAGATGTCCGAAACCGATGCAAATGCGGCTGAATCTATCCTAAGTAAAATTCAATTCATTCCCAGCAGTTCACTCGATTCGATTCTCCTGGAATCTTCATCACCGCCTAAATCGAACTCGCGTTCAATCATTAAAGTTATCCAAAAAGCTCCAACCCAACCGACAGCAACGGTCACATCTGAGTCGATTGATGCCGGCTCCATGTCCGGATCGTTGTCAGCCGACATGGACATCTGTGACGTTCCATCGTCCACGATCAAGATGGGGCAAATCTTTGAGGACCAGAGGCGAATCTTCCCAGCAAAGCTCTTTAATGAAAATAAACAAAGAACAATCTTTGCGGACAGCAGTGACGGAAATATGGTGGAAATCATCAGCGATGATCACTCAGTGTCCGATTACATCTACGAAAATGTGATCGAAGAAGACGAGGTCAGTGATGGGGACGGTGAAGACGGCGAAACAACAACAACAGACGACATTATCATAAGGGAAGGCCAAGCAGGAAGTAGTAGCTCGCTGCTATCCGTTGTTGATGGTGGTGAAAGTGAGGAGGAATCGTTGACCAGAACTTCTTTGGAAAATGACTCGAGACCTCCGGATTTTATTCTGAGTGCCAGTGATGATCAGCTGGGTCAACACGAGGAAGTGGTGCTTGATAGCAATGCTCAAATTTTGATTGCTGCTGCAAATGAAAGCTTAAGGCGGCTGAAAACGAAAGTTGAATCGGTAAGTAGCAAAAATAATGACTACAAAAATGACAGAAACTGACACAACTGAAAAAAAAACCAAAAATTTAATAATGACAAAAATAGGAAAACTGAAGGACTAAAATGACAAAAAAAATCAAAAACGATTAAAATTAAATTACAAAACTGACATGAAAGGGGAAGGTATAAAGGACAAAAATCACTTCAAAAATACCAAAAATGTAAAAACAAAATCAAAAAATGCAAAAAAAAAACAACTAAATAATTATTTTTTTTAGCTGAATATTGTCTGCAAATCATTTTTGAGTTACTATACCAGGTTTCCAAAACTATAAACCTGTACAAATCGGTTAAGAAACAAGAAGTCAGATACAGCGGTTTTAAGTGTTAATTGATGCTTTCTTAAAGTTTAATGGGTATAAAATGTATCGATTGGTTAACTCTATAGTGGATTGTGATGCCCTTCAAAATGAGTTCGACTGATTAAATGGAATGCTTAAAAATTTGAATGCATCAAAGTGTCTTTAAACTAGGTTCTAACTACGGTTTAAGTGGCTCTTCATTTGAAAGAGTTAGTTAGTTAGTCCAAGCGTTAAAAATCTTGGAGTTAATTATGACCAAAAGTTCTCTAACACTGAGCACTTTGGCCAGATTTCCATAGTATCAAAACAATCTTATCAACGAAAAGGCCATGACTCACTACAACGGAACAGGGAGGACCTAACTTTCTATCAGGAATTCTTTTCTTTTGAAAAATTGGTTAACCTGATAGAATCACGAAAGCTTAATTTATTCATTTTTGCCATATCCTATTCCGGCCAAATATGATACTTTTCCAACCGTTGTCCTATTTGCTAAACGTTTAAGTCTTGTGAATAGAAGCTAAATATTTGTATCTTACATTAACGAAGAGAATCGATCCGTGTGGTTCCTTCTTCCACATTAAGCCGGAGGTGTCGCGTCTCAAACCGTCTCCAGTGGGTAGGGTGAAACTCACAGCTTCACCCGAACGTATCCCTAGGACGAGGCGGCCGACGAACTGGCAGCTGCCGCAGCTTGACGATTGCTCTTGTTCGAGCTGATCGACCTTGGCTTCGGTTGCAGATTGGTGGCCATGTAGAAGATTAGCATTATTAGCAGCCCCCAGATCGGTACCATCATGGCGTACAGCGGGATCGAGTTGTACTCCAGCTTCAAGCAGATGGCAATCTGCGACAGGATTTTGAGTAGTATTCCGGCTACATAGTACTCATAATGGCGGAACGAGATGATCCGGTTAGCGTGCTGCCGCTGAATGATTTCGATCACCACCCACGTTATCAGGATGGTGTCGTACAGCCATAGGGGAATGAAAACGATGAACCAGTTCCAGTTGATGCGACTTTCCAGCCGCAGACAGAGCAGAATCAGGAACACCAGCAGGATGAACCAAGTGAAAAGTGCTCGCTGCACGAAACCCATCTTCCGGCGACTGTTTTATTGATTTCCTTTTTCTGGGTGTCACGTTAAAATTTAAATTATTAACATTGTTATTCGACACAAAGATTACTTACTTACCTTCAGAACGTGTTCAAACTGGGTTTATTTAAGCTTTACTCACAAAATTTCCACATTTTCAGCTGATTGAATCCAATCTGCGTTGGAAATTTCTTTACAGGAAAACAATGTTTTTGTTTTCGTTTTCCAATTGCAAGACCGATTGGGACGAAAATCCAATTGGATTTCAGTCAGTTGTGCCGAATGCATTCAGCTTGTGTCGGTACAAAGCTTGAAATATTGCACTTGGGGTGAGTCGCCAATTTTAGGAACGATTTTGATGTTTTGAGAGAACTTTTAAATATTGTGCAGCTAGCATAATAAATCATGGAACAAATTTTGTTTCGAGAACAAAAAAAAAAGAAAAAAAACAGTGGTACGTTTACAAATTTTCAATCGCATTTGTAGAGTCAAATTTATAACTGATTTTAAACATCAGAAACTAAAACACATGAATCGAAAGTCAAAAATAGAAAATCTGAAAAGGAAAAAATATCTTTAAATTTCGATTTTAAATCTTTGAAATCCAAATTTCAAACAAAATGTTAAAGAAAAAATAGAATTTATTTAATAAAAATATTTTAAATGTGAAAAAAACAGTTGAAAATTCGAAAATGAACAATGGAAATTAAAAATTTTAATTGAAAATAATAAAACGGTAATCGAAAATCAAAGAAAGAAAACAGAAAATAGGAAATAGAAAACAGAAAACTGACAACAGACAACAGACCACAGAAAAGAGAAAGTGGAAAAATGAAAAAAGAAGATTAGATTTAGAATTATTTTTTTTTTTTTAATTTTTAAAATTTTATTTAAAAATTTAAATGTTAAAAAATTTTATAACTTTAAAAATTGAAAAATTGTAAAATTGAAACATTTAAAAATTGAAAAATTAATAATTTAAAAAATTGCAATATTTAAAAAATTAAAAAATTTAAAAATTTAAAAAATTTAAAAATTTAAAAGATTAAAAATTAAAAAAAAAGGAAAAAGTGAGAAAAATTGGAAAAATTGGAAAATTTGAAAAACTTGGAAAAATTAAAGTAATTGGAAAAACTGGAAAAACTGGAAAAGTTTGAAAAATTGGAAAAATTAGAAAAATTTGAAAAAAATGGAAAAAATAGAAAAAAATGGAAAAATTTAAAAAATTAGAAAAATTTGACAAATTTGACAAATTTTACAAATTGGAAAAATTGGAAAATTGAAAAATGTCGAAAGATTGGAAAAATTGAAAAAATTGGAAAAATTGGAAAAATTTGACAAAATAGAAAAATTGGAAAAATATAAAAAATTAGAAAAGTTGGAAAAATTGTAAAATTTTGAAAAATTTGACAAGTAGGAAAAATTGGAATAAAAGGACTTATTGGAAAGATTGGAAAAATTGAAAAAATTGGACAATTTGAAAAAAATTGGACAATTTGAAAAAAATTGGGAAAATTAAAATAGTAATTGGAAAAACTAGAAAAGTTGAAAAAATTGGAAAAATTAGAAAAATTGAAAACATTGGAAAAAATTGGACAATTTGAAAAAATTGAGAAATTTAAAATAGTTTTTGGCAAAACTGGAAAAGTTGGAAAAATTGGAAACATTGGAATAAATTGGAAAAATTGGAAAAATTGAAAGATAAGAAAAATTGGAAACATTGGAAAAAATGGAAAAATTTAAAAATTAGAAAAATTTGACAAATTGGAAAAACTGGAAAAGTTGGAAAAATTGGAAAAATTAGAAAAATTTGAAACATTGGAATAAATTGGAAAAATTGGAAAAAATTGAAAAACTAAGAAAAATAGGAAAAATTGAAAAATTAAAAAAAAATGGAAAATTTGAACAAAATTAGAAAAATAAAAATAATTGGAAAAACTGGAAAAGTTGGAAAAATTGGAAAAATTAGAAAAATTGGAAACATTGGAAAAAATTAGAAAAATTAGAAACATTGGAAAAATTGGAAAAAATTGAAAAAAATAAGAAAAATTGGAAAAAATGGGAAAAATTGGAAAAATTGAAGAAATTGGAAAAATTGGAAAAATAAAAAAAAAAATTGAAAAATTAAAAAAATTGAAAAAATTGGAAAAATTTGAAAAAAATGGAAAAATTAAGATACATAATTGGAGTAGTTTGAAAATTGGAAAAAATTATAAAAATGAGTTAAATTAGAAAAAATTGGAAAAATTAAAAAAAAAATGGAAAAAATTGGAAAATTTGGAAATATTAGAAATAATGGAAGACTTGGCAAAACGGAAAAGTAGGAAAAAATAAAAAGGTTGGAAAAATTAAGAAAATTGGAAAAATTTGACAAATTGGAAAAATTGGAATGATTGGAAAAATTGAAAGGAATGGAAAAATTGGAAAATTTGACAAAATGGAAAAATTGACAAAATAAAGATAATAAAAAAATTTAAAAAATTGGAAAAATTTGACAAATTTGACAAATTGAAAAATAGGACTCATTGGAAAAATTGGAAAAAAAGGGAAATTTGAAAAATTGGAAAAAATGGAAAAATTAAAATAATTGAAAAAACTGGAAAGGTTGGAAAATTGGAAAAATTGGAAACATTTGCAAAAATTGGAAAAAATGAAAAAATTGAAAAATTAGAAAAATTCAAAACATAGAAAAAGTTGGAAAAAATGGAAAAATTAAAAAATTGGAAAAATTTGACAAATTTGATAAATTGAAAAAATTGGAAAAATTAAAAAAAATTGAAAATTTGAAAAAAATAATAATAATAAAATAATAAGAAAAACTGGAAAAGTTGGAAAAATTGGAAACATGGGAAAAAATTGGAAAAATTTGAAAAAATTGATAAAAAAAAAGAAAAATTGGAAAGATTGGAAATATTAGAAAAATTGGAACAATTGGTAAAATGAAATAATTGGAAAAATTGGGAAAATTGGGAAAATTGGAAAAAATTGGAAAAATTGTAAAAATTGAAAAAAATTAGAAAAATTGGAAAGATTGGAAAAATTAAAAAAATTTAAAAAAAATTGGTAAAATTTCGAATTGGAAAAAATTGTTAAAATTGGAAAAATTGGGAAAATGAGAAAAATCTGAAAAATTGACAAAATGGAAGAATAAGAAAAATTAAAAACGTTGGAAATATTGCAAAAATTTAGAAAATTGGAAAAATTTGACAAATTTGACAAATTGGGAAAATTGTAAAAAAGTAAAGATTAGAAAAATTAAAAAAAATTGAAGAAAATGGAAAAATTGGAAAATTTGACAAAATGGAAAAAATGGAAAAATAAAAAAAATTAGAAAATTTGGAAAAATTGGAAAAATTTGACAAATTTCACAACTAGTCAAAATTGGAGAAATAGGACTCATTAAAAAATTAGAAAATTTAAAAGAATTGGAAAAATTAAAAAAAATAGAAATTTTGAAAATAATGGAAACATTAAAATCCTTGGAAAAACTGGAAAAATTGAAAAAATTAGAAAAATTTGAAACATTGGCTGGAATTGGAAAAATTGGAAAAAATTAGAAAAATTGAAAAAAATTAATAAAATTGGAAGAAATTGGAAAAATTCAAAAATTTGGAAAAATTGGACAAATTTGATTAATTGGAAAAATTGGAAAAATAGGACTTATTGGAAAAATTGGAAAAATTTAAAAAATTGGAAAATTTGATAAAATTGGAAAATTAAAATAATTAGAAAAACTGGAAAAGTTGGAAAAATTGGCAAAATTGGCAAAATTGGAGAAATTGGAAAAATTGAAAAAATTAAGAAAAAATCGGAAAGATTGGAAAAGTTGAAAAAAATTGGAAAAATTGTATAAATTGAAAAAAATTAAAAAATTGGAAAAATTGGAAAAATTAGAAAAATTGGAAAAATTGGAAAAATTGTTAACTTAAAAAATTTAAAATTTAAAATTTATTATTGAAAATTTCAAATTGATAACTGAAAACTGAAAATTTAAAATTTTAAATTTTAAATTTTCAGTTTTCATTTTTAAATTTAAAATTTTAAATTTTCAGTTTAAATTTTTTAATTTTAAATTTTTCAAATATTTCCATTTTTTCCAACTTCTCATATTTTTATGAAATCTGAATCTGAATCTGAATCTGAATCTGAAATCTGAATTTGATTCTGAAATCTGGATCTGAAATCCGAAATCAGAATAGAAATCTGAATCTTAAATCTGAAGCTGAAATCTGAATCTGAATCTGAAACCCGAATCAGAATCTGAAATCTGAATATGATATCTGAATCCGAAATCTGTATCTGAAATCTTAATCTAAATTTAAAATCTGAATTCTGAATCTGAATCTTAAATTTTTAATCTGAATCAATAATTGAGTTTGCAATTTCTAAAAAAAATGCTCATAATTAAGTTTTTTCTACGTATTTTTCACAGCTCTTCTTCAAAACGTCAAACAACTACTACTGCGCGCTGTGCAGTTCCGCCGGAGGTCCGACGTCGGCCCACAACGTCAAAACGATCGTCATCCACCTGAAGACCGATCACAATGAGAAGATTCTGATCTGCGAGCACTGTGATAAGGTTTTCCGAAAACGCACCGAGTACAACGAACATCTGGATCAGCACGTGGCATCGGAGATAAGCGGCGACTTCCGGTGTGACGTTTGTAGTAGTAAATTTGGGAACATAAGGGCGCTCCGGATGCACCGGAAAACCCATGTGGCCGTCCAGAAGGTGTGGTGCTGTGAGGTTTGCCAGAAGAAGTACAGCTCCAAGAATCTGCTTGACGAACACATGAACATGCATTCGGGGAAAAGACCGTTCAAGTGTGCCGAATGTCCGAAGGTTGGTGAAGTTTTGAAAGTTTAAATTACAGAATTATTCTAAAAATGTTTACTATTATTGTAGGATTTCGCCTCGAAGTACACCCTATCGGCTCACATGAAAATTCACCAGGATCGGGAACGAATGTACACCTGTAAGGTTTGCGACAAGGGCTTCTTCAGCCAGAACAATTTGATTCAGCACGAGAAGATTCACACCGGGGTGCGGGATTTCGTTTGTCCGGAGTGTGGAAAATCGTTCATGTCCCAGCACAATCTGGACATTCACAAAATTGTGCACCTCAACTACAAGCCGTTCATCTGTCGGACGTGTGGCAAGGGCTTTGCCCGGAAGGCCGAAATCAAGGATCACGAGCGAACTCACACAGGTATGTGGTTAAAAATTGTTTACAGAAAACCGTTAATTTTATTTGTAAAAAAAATTCCAGGCGAGCGTCCCTTTGTATGTGAAATTTGCGACGCCAGCTTCTCCCAAAGATCGAATCTCCAGTCACACAAGCGGGCAACGCACTTCAACGATAAGCGCTACAAGTGTGATCTGTGCAATCGTTGCTTCAAACGACGTCGGCTGCTAGACTATCACATTAAGGCATGCCACACAGGAGAGCGCCCGTATCGATGTGACATTTGTTCGGCCACTTTCGTTTATCCGGAGCATTTCAAAAAGCATCAGAAAATTCACACCGGAACTAAACCCTTCGCTTGTGAGGTTTGTGGCAAGTCCTTTAACAGTCGGGACAACAGGAACGCCCATCGATTTGTGCATAGCGATAAGAAACCCTACGAATGTGTCACGTGTGGAGCCGGATTTATGCGTAAACCACAGCTCTATTGGCATATGCAACAGAGGAGTCATTTGAACGATAAGATAGTCGTAAATCAGCCTCGCATTACCAGCGAAGATATGCTGGAGTTCGATACGACCACCGATTCGATCGGCGATCCTCTCGAGTATGATGGAAAAGATTTTCTGGATGAGAACGTCGTGGACGTCGTTGAGTTTATGCGGGATGAGGTAAGCAATTTAGTCCCCTTAAATTAGATTTTAATCCTAAATTCTAATTTTTAATCCCAATTATAGTATTACAGCGCCGGGGAAGAGATCGAAGTCGAAGAAGAGGACATCATCGGCGTCGGAGAATCAAATACCGTCGATAACGACGGCACTACGACGACGACAACCTTAATAGCCATGCCAGTAGTAAGCTCCGATGATGGCGTTACAACCCATCACCAGCTCCAGCACGGCACCGCCGTTGAGCTTTCGGAATCCACGGCGCTGCTTGCGGCTTCCGACGGTTCCGATGGCACCACCGCCTTCATCGATGAAGCGGACATCATCGAGCACCACCGGACCCAGGACGGGATGCAGCTGGTGAAGCTCAAGATCACCAACTCGGGCCTCAAGGATAGCATTACCTGGGTCAATTTTGTTTCTCAGTGAGAAACTTTACTGGGGACAGCTGGGGAGAAATTAGTATTTAGTGTAAACTTCCAAAGAAGTAAAACTTAGGCGTTTTGCGGAAATAAAGTTTATTGCAGTTTTTGCAATTTTTTCTCATTCTGATGTGTTTAAGTATAGATTCGAATTCCAGAGCGCTAAGCTGTTTTCCATTGACATTCTTACTCAATGAATCACTGGAAATTTTAGACAATTTTCCCATGAGGGATAAATCATTCTTATGGATGAAAAAATCACGAAACAAAATCCCATGACTAAAAGAAATTCTCTCGAACGGTTATAATCTACAAAATATATGAACATTTCATACGCCTCATGAAGCATAAAAATTCTAACAGTAGCTAGTTTTCCTTAATTGATTGGAAAGTGAATTTGCCAACATCGACAGCATTTTTCGCCGGGCAAAATTGGCGCGTGGGAGTAAATATTTGGCTGTTAACCATGCAGAGGGATAATTTTTTCGGATAATTGACATGGCATTTCGGATGAAACTAGTACCCGTGGAGTGTAATTGACGAGCAATAGCAGTGGAATTTATTTTGTTTGCATCTTCCTTAGAATTTATAATTTGTCATAACGATAACCATTTTTTTTTACCTTTATTACTACCTACCTTAGTTTCGAAATGGAATGGAATTCTGCTGGGGCCGTTTGTGTAAATCCTTGCACCAAGCTTCAAGCTGCGGATAAAAATATGCACAGTGGGTGATGATTTTTCGGAGATTCCGGCTGGTAATCTAATCATAATCGTAGCCGCTTGGATAGAATGTAGATTCCCAGGCAACCAATAAGTGCTACGATGACGTACTTTAGCGCTTTGAACAGGATGCAGATGATTTTCTGGAATGAAAATAATGGAAATGAATTTTATCATTTTTATCGCCAACCGTATGATTGCGTGCCTCAGTTATCTGTTATTGTCGAAACTTTAAAAAAATGGACAAAGTTCATAGAATTCGCAGTGGCTCCAGAGAAATCTATCAGGAGCCACTTTAGTTTCTACAAGCTGTCTATTGAAGCTCGAAAACTGAATAAGATGAAAAACTGACATCCTACAAAAAAGAACTCAGAATTTGAATAATTACTTTTAACTGACAATCAAATTTCGATTCCCATCACAGGGAGATTAATCAGGCAAATTAAATGAAGACCGCAGAGAAGCCTCTACTCGACCAAATTTTTTAAGGGTCCCTGCAAAAAAAAAAACGATCGGACAAGAAGAAAAGAACAAATGAACCTACAAAAAAAACAGATCCATAAACGTTGCACATCTCTTATTCCATGAAATGCAACATTAAGGAAGTTTTCAAGATTTTCAGAATATTTTAAGGCATCTAATTTGTCTACTTTTTGCTGCAAAAGATGTAAAGCAGTGTGTAGCTTTTTGGAGTTTCTGTAAAAAAAATGAAGAGAACATTTTATATAAACTTGCTAGGATTATTCTCGCAATTACCAGGGCCTAGCAAATCCAAACTGTTCTATCTTAAAACCTGGAAAAATCCGGCATTTGATTTCTTAATTTTCAACCTGAAACATTTCTTATTCTGAACACATCAGCAGATTGAATCGTATTTCTGACTCCCGAAATCTCATGTTAATTTCGCAAAAACTTTATTAAAAATACTATTTTAGACGCAAAATTTAAAATTAACAACTAATTTTAGTTTTTTGTTTGTTCTAAAAAAAGCGAATAAATTCGGGCTTTTTTCTGGGACTGGAAATTTCACAAATTTTGTATCAAATATGTATCCGAGCAATCCGGATAATCTGGCAAGCTTGGGAACTGTCCTCGAATGAAAGTTGACACTGGTTATTTAACCTTTCATTTCATGATTTTTTATTTTTCGTTAAAAATCATTATAAACAGTTGAAAATGATGAGTACATCAAGAAAAAAAATTAAAATAAAATACGATTTTTCCATTTTTTCATACATTAATTGTTGCAAATTTGTTACTTTACGCAAACAAACAATCTGACATAGATAAACTAAACTTTCTTTAAAATATTCACCAAAAACACTGCTTCTTCTTCTTTTTTTTTACCAACATGGCCAAATCATGTAAGCATCCTGGAAAATGAAAAGACTTGCATCCTTTATTTTTCTTTCCAACGTAATCTCTGTTACATGTAAACATGCATTGCAGAGATTACTACGGCCAGGCCAACCATGTGGTGAACACCGCGAAAGGTACTGGAGCAAAGGGAGGAATGAAGCGTGGAGATCCCTACCAAACGCTTCATTAAAATATTCACCAAAAACACTGCACTGTTTAATTACACGCGAACTCAAGTACGTACTAGACATGAACAGTGTGTTTTTGTTTTGCATATTTTGGCAAAAGGGCTTTCGAATCCAATTTTCCGTTGAAAGGTGAGTGTTTGGGACTGATATTCAAGTGTAAGCAGAAAAATTATGCTAAATTATCAATACACCCTGAAAGTTGTAGAAATTATATTCACTCTTGTCAACCCACACTGTGGGGCAAGTGCAAACGCACCTCTTAGCCACATAACATCAGCTTTTTCAGAAAAATTCATCTCCAAAATGGTTCAACATGATAAAAAAATGGTCAGAAGGGGTATGCTAAGTTTTGTATCTGAAGCGGATATTCAAAATTCCGTAATGCCTTAGTAAATGAAGGTCTTTTGCTTAAAACGACAGTCAAGAAAAATGTCCCAAAAAGTTATTAATATTGCAGAAAAACAGCAAATATATCATAAAAAGTTTATCAAATATACCGGAACATGTATTAAATTCGTTTTAGGACCGATACACTGCCGCTTCTGTAAATAAGCTTGTAAAAACATTGCGTTTGCACTTGCCCCCATAAACGGGGCAAGTGCAAATTTAGAATTTTTTTCTCAAAAGTACCGTTGCTTTTTACCAACATTTTTAAATTTTTCATTTTGGACGGGAATTTGTTGAAAACTTTTTTAGTGATGCAATGAACGATAATTGATAATTTTTGGAGCCTAGCATATTTTTCTAGGACATGTGAAAGTTGAAATATGGTGAAATCCGTTTGCACTTGCCCCGGTGTACCTTATGTACTTTCTGGAATCGTTAAAATTATGTTAAATTTTTTGTTACACTCTGCTAAAGCAATACACATAATTTTTTTTTCAAAGTTGGAGTAAACCTGTTGGACGAATTAGTTCTGTACAAACGATGTGCGGAAAAATTATGATTTCTTAAATTAGTAGCACTTCGAAGGATCCAAAATTTTTGGTGTTTAAAATGATCAAAGACATGCATCAAAGGTTTTTTGCAACATTGATTGGTCCGATCCTTATCTCCAAGTCGAAGATGTTGTTCACAATCAACTCCCATCGAGGACTGTATCGGTTCAACAGACTAGCTCCTGGTTTCAAATCCGCTCCCGAGGCATTCCAGCAGCTGATGAACGGAATGATAGCGAATCTCGAAGGCGTTAGAACGTTCCTGGATGACATCATCATTTTCAGTAAGACCGATTCCGACCATCACAAACGACTACGAGCACTCTTCAACCGGCTCTGCGAGTATGGGTTTTGTCTATGATCAGGGTCAGCCCCTGATTGCATGGATCGGTAGCATCAGACCTTTCTTTGATGAATAATAAGGCATTTATTCCGAAACAAGTTCCATCGCATGCTGCTCGTTCGACGGTTCATTTTGCAGACGAATCACCAGCCCTTGATCCGTATTTTTAGTTCCATAAAGGGCATTCCCCTACATAAAGCGAATCGTCTCCAACGTTGAGTGCTCACTCTCTTGTTCTACGATTTTGACATCCAGTGCGTATCCAACAATCAATTTTGATAGGCAGACATTCTATCCCGTCTGGTCAGTAGCCACATTATATATAATCAGTAGTAGCCACATAATCGCATCGGCATCCCTCCAACTTGAAGTAGACTTCGAGGTTCTTTTGGATGAAGCCATCGAATCTCTACCAGTTTCCTTCAAATTGGTCCAGCGTGTGACAATCAAATGTCCTGTCCTCCAACAAGTTACCGGGTAGCACGAATCTAAAAGCTGTGGCCCAAAATCGATGTATGCTTCACTGAGTACATCCAGCCTTGCAGCAGCTGTGCCATACATTCCAAATCCCCACCGAAAGTTTCCCTTCAGGCCATGGCCAGCAACCAAACACTTCTGGGAAGGAATTCATCTCGATTTCGATTTTTCAACCAGCATTTCCTGATTCCTAATGATCATCGATGCCTACTCAAAATGACCCGAAATTAAAGCGGTCCGTTCTCCTACAACGTTGGCGGTCGTCAAGAGCTGTTCTCAAAATTTGGCATTCCAGAAGGAATCTCAAAAGGAAATCTCTGGCAGAACTTATGATCGGAAGGAAACACCACCAATCCAAGCTCTCCGCTATATATTTGGACGGACGTGTTTGGTCTAGTTATCAACTTAATCCGTGGCTCTAACATCGAATTGAACTACCGAAGCTCTAGACCCAGCGATTCCACTAGCGGTTGAACATCCTGTGCAACAATCCGAAGATATTTCAGATAATTCATCTGTTGGATACCTTTGAGTTACAAAGCTCTGCTCGCAGTGAAGAGTTCGCAGATGCAGAAGAAACACATCAAGCAAACGAGCAATTCTCAAGCGTTCCTGAACGGGTCAGGCCGCAACGCATCGTCCGGATGCCTTCCCGTCTCGAGCCTTACCTGGTGCTCTGGCGATAGAAGGGAGAAATTATAGCAGCCTAATCGCAGTAACATGGAAATTCGTGTCATGTGAAAATTAAGTGATTGGAAATAAATCCAATGCTGAAATATCGCTCATGGTCGTCCGCCCTTGACAAAGTAATCTACATCAATATCATCTCTTTGAAAATCCTGTCATAAAGCGACGCGAAAAGCATTCTTTTTTTCTGTCATCATGTTGCTGACAGGAATTAATGTCCTTTGTATCATGCCAACCCAGTTTGGTCACGTTTGTTTATTTTCAAAAAAAAATCGTAATTGGTGCTGTGTTTGCTTGCAAAAACGAATTCTTCGGAGCCATATGCCCTCCATGCATCAACAGCAAGCAATAAAACTCACCAGGTTATTTCCTACAGAGATAACCGGATCAGGTAAGTAGTGTCCGTTTTTTCCCAATCAAAGTCTTGAAACGAAATTTGGTTTAACAGGAACTTTTTGTGGAAGTAAGACTAACCGTTACCCAGCAAGCATCTTCGAAACCTCGCCAGATGGTAGACATTGAAGAACCGCCAGTTTTTTTTTCTATTCAAAAAGCTTCCTGTTGTTGTGGAATGTATATAACCCACCCTAGTCCAGATTCAGGTATAACCCAGACGCTCGGAAAGTCAAGAGCTCGTTGGTCCTGTCCCGATCGTCGTTGAGCAGTTTAGAGCTTCAACCACCTCCGTCGATAACCCGGGTCTCAAGAAATGGAAGCCTTCCATAACTGTTCATTCCGGAAGATGCAATATGCATCAACACTTGCCACATAGTTACCACTGGTGTTGGTGAAACATTGAAAATAATTTTGTGAAAAATAAAACTAATCAATTCAATTTCAGTTCTTTATTTAGTCAATTGACCACTAAAATGATCCCAGACTTGAATCCCCTCATTTATTTTTTTTCTAGTGATCTCTTTTTAAATTTGTTGTTATTATAAAATATTCATTTTACATCACTGGTATGCGCTGTTTAATCCAAAATCATACTAACTAAATAAAACAAAGATTTTCCTAAATTTCTTTTATTCATTACAACCCGACGATTTGTAACGGTGATATGATATAATAGCGCCAGAACTAAATTTTACTTCGGATTTTCGGACTTCCGACTTCCGAAAGGCTTCCGACAAAGAAAAGTGAAGTACTGGATTGTCGGAAGTCTGTGTTTTGTTGCCAGTTCACCAGCGACGTTTCTAAAAATTTTATTTAAATTCACAATACCTACATAAGTTGCATGACAGGGATATTCTAAAGTATATAAATATCGCGTGATATTGTATGTTTGATGGTTACCGTTTGCCTGCTCTGAATAAATTCTTTGTTCGATAGTTAAATAGTTAGGACGTATTTGAACTATTTTCAAACTAGGGAAAAGTAAATGTTATCAAGAAATAGCCAAATTTACCAAAGTGTCTCAAACTGTGACGTATTGAGAGGCACTGGCCTATACATCGAGTATACATCTTGAGAAACATGGTACAAAAGCCAACACCACAGAAAACTCGAGTAAATTTAGTCTAAAATAGTACTGAGGTCACAAAGATCTGCAAAATTTGAGAAAATGTATTTTTTTTATTTACGTACGCTTTAGAGACAATGTACCCTTTTTTACGTTATTTCAATGTTGTTTTTTGGTTTTTTCACAAATTTAACATTAACCATAAAAACAGGTGTCCACTTTTTTTCATGGACACTTCCTATATGAATGAAAAAAAAAACATTCCGCTGGAATGAGTTATTTAAAATTGCTGTCCAAGCAAAAAAAACATCTGTTTTTAGAGATCTTATCAACTGCAGAATAAAATTTACCTTTTTCTAAGAGATGAATTGGGCAAATGCTGAAATTCTATTAAAATAAAAAATAAATGTTATTTCTTAATTTCCAATTTTTAGTTTTTGGAAATTGAAAGGTTATAGTAGGTATAGTCAACTTTGTGGGATATACGTTTGGAAATTACGTTCTATTATTCATCAGCGTATACTGACAGCTTTCTGTCAGCCGCTACACATACAATAACGAACGATTCTCTTCGCATCGGCCTCATTCTCTCGGACCATTTCATCGCGCTTCAGCCCGCGGCTTTAGTTCGTCTCAACCGGCTGGCCCCACTTTCTCAGGAGCCACGCAGCAGACAAGAAGCGGATTCGAGCCAAGGAAGCCAGATCACAGCAAGCCCTTTTGGTGGACTCCGATCATCCGATGTGAGTGCCACAAACTTATACCACTGACGCCCTCATATAATAAAAATTGATATTTGATATTTTTTTTTTCATTTCTATGAAAGAAATAAATAGAATTGTGTTTTCTATTCCTTCTGCACACTTACTGAGCGTGTACAGATGAGGCGGGACAATTAATATCGAAATTTCTCGGTACAAAAAACGGGCAGCCGGTCAACAAACATGGTTGTTTCTAAAGTTGATTTTTTTTAAACTGAAAGATGTTTGTGAAACAACCCGCAGAATATCTCGATCACCACCAGCGGCAAATAGGACTATCAGTTTTAAAAAACCTTATTCTTTCTAAACCTAAATTGCTATGCTTAACCTTCCAAAGCCGTTCGCTAAATATCCGTTTCGGGCAAATATGAGTTGTAATTTGATTTCGTTCTCCTGGCTGTAAATGTTAACCGATTTTGATGATATTGAATTCATTGTGTAGGTAATTTATTCTAATTACTCAACATTTCAAAATAAAGTCGATATGTATTACCAGGTTTTCAGAAACTGGTTCAGAAAGTTAAAAGTCCGAAAAATAAATTTTATTTTTAAAATACTCATAACTTCTGACAGCTTTTCTGTATTTAATTATTTCATTGATGTTTGAAATTGTCAAGAATCCATCTATCCGACAATGTATAGATATGTTGGGGTCCAATAAAAGTTTTTACCGCTATGACAGATCTTCCGGTAGAAAAAAGTCTTACTTTAAAAAAACGACATCCAGTTTTGGCTTTGCTTAGCTGTATTTCATTTCTCAATGAACCGATTTTGAAAACTCAAATTTTAGTTTTTTGGCGTTAATTTGATAATTATTTTCATAGAACATACTTAGTCTGTCAAAACTACCAGTTCATCAGTATATTGGAATGATGATAAAGATGTTTGAAATGTGCGCTTCGGGTCATATTGACCCGAACGGCTTTGGAGGGTTAAAAAAATAATTGACCAAATTGCCGTTACTTTTGGCTATTCTTTTACTTTCAACGGGATGTTGTTGAGAATTAATGTAGTGATGCAACAAACGATAACTGATAATTTTGAAAAGATAGGTATGTATATATTTTTCTAGGACTGATGAAACTTGGACTACGGTGCCCAGGTGTACCTTTTTTTTTTAATAGAATTTTTTATTCAAGGATGAAATTATGAAGATGGGAATCATAAATTGAAGATAAAAATTCATAAAACCGTTTGGCATTATTGACTCGAGATTGATTAATTTTCACTTAGTTTGAGGTCTTTAATTGATTGAGTCCATAACTGACAACTTTGTTACATCCAAGCAAATTTTAAAAAGCTACATGCTCCAACCCTTTTTTTTTAATTTAAATTTCCGAAATTTAGATTGGTACAAATTATTTTTAAAATCGTTAATGTAGTGTAGTACGTATCGCATTTACAGGAAACTAAAGATGAACAAAGATTAAAAAAGAGGAGTCTCAAAGCTAGAATTGATTCTACTCACCCAAAGAACCATCACCAAAAGTTTGTACTGGGTAGACGTGCCCTCGTTGGGCAGATTTTTCGCAATTTCCGTTGAAAAATTCACTAAACCACGCGAAACACACATAAGATAAAAAAGCTGGATTAAAATTCACTTTCAACACAAAACGATTGATTATTCTTTAACTAACTTAGTAGTGGATGCTGTAGAATCATAGCTGCCGGATTGAGACCGGTATGATGTCCACCCGTGGCCACCGGATGATGCAGCAGCGGCTGATGATGGGCGGAAACATTTGTAAGCGGGAAATATGACATGTGAGGGCTGTGCGGCCATGCAGGAAACTGAAACGGAATCGTTGTTGGCCCAAGTGGCGGTGTCGTCGTCGTCGTCGTCGTCGGTTGATGAACGGTGCTGATCACAGGTGCACCTTGAAATAGGTTATAACACACAACACACATTTTAATTTTTTTGGATTTTTTTTCCCACACAGATTCTGCATACTTGGAACAACACTGATCTGTTTCACGTGTTTTACACTCCAGTTTTCATAGCCCACGGATCGAATTGTGCAACCCCCGGTAATGAATATGAACTTGGCCGTCTGAAGCACACACCGATGCCTGAAGCTGCTAAAGTGATGGCCGTCGATCTCAATCACAAACCCCCCGGAGTCGGCGCCGATCACCACGTCAAACTCTTCATCAAAATTAATGGGACAGCTTCCGGCACGTTCCTCCTGATCCCAACGACCTGAGCAATAGTTGTTTCGAATCAGTTCCCGGGTCGCCGGCAGGAAATTTAAACTCAAAGCCACGTCCTCCAGAGGTTCCAGTGATCCGTTTGACTGCAGTTGAATGCGACAATCACCATTCGGGCGACTGATCGTACCCTTGATCCGGATCCGGCAGCCCGGCTCCATCGCTTCCGGAAGCTTTCCCATAAATGGTAGGACCTTGGAAAGAATTGAAATTTGATTACTATCTATACTAAACAAAAAAAAAATCAACTCGAATCTCACCGGTGCCAACACCTGGCCGTAAGTTGATGCCATCCCCGATCTTAAAGAAGTTGCAACTCTTTGCTTCGCAAAAACTCAAGTGATCCACAAGAAGTGTGACCCAACAGAAGTCCGACAGAGCAATGCAACTGTTTCGTAAGACCCAAGTTCTGTAAACCGTCTCGTAATGATCAGCCAGCGACGACGCCCGCCTGACGAGGACAGTAGGACAGTTCATATGTTCTGCTGCTGTTATTGTGGAGGCGCGATTTGTGCGAAAAAACTGGATTTTCGAAAGTACGACCTTGAGTGGCTCATTTCGGTCTACGGTCTGCAATCAGGTACCTCCATGCGTACGCAGATTAAGCCATATGTATACAAGCCGTAAGCGTAAGGTGGCCGGGCATGCGAATGGAAGGGTCAAAGAGGTAGAGGAGGAGGTTCTCATGTGGGCTTTACATCAACTTCTTGTTTTGGTAGCGGTAGAATTGTAACTTATGTTTGCTGCTGATTCGAGTCGGCTTGTAGCTAATTACTGCCAGGCCAGACTATGATCACTACGATTGAACGGTAATTTATCCCTGAAAAATTTAACCATTACCAGGCAAATTATTTTGAATTAATAATTTCCATTTTTCAGATCATTCACATCGGCCGGAAAACCGGCCGATTTTCGAAAAACCCGGAAGTCCCAGAAAGTCGATTTTTGGCCAAAATTTGTTTTCAAGATAACACCAGATCTTGACATTTTATGCATTTCTATGTCATTTGGCATCAAAGTTAAAATTTTAATTTTACCGATTTTCTTTCCTCCCTTAGGTAATTTTGAAGTAAAAAAAAATCGAAAAATTAGACGCCCTTTAATCATGTCCGATTGAACTGAAATTTTTCACAGGGCAATGTTTTGAGCCAACTATGCTGTTACTCTAGTGTGGTTGAATAGATTTGAACAAAATTCGGCTTAAGTTCATTTCAGGATTGATTGTTCTTTCAAACCTTTCAAATAACGTACTAACTCAATAACTTCCATCCTCCCAAATTTTTAAGCTTATCATTTTTATCCAAGAAACCAAAATTTTACTTTTGTGAATTGTCTCAAAAACAGACACGCAGGCGTGGCATTAGGATTTTTTTGTATTTCAAAATATTTTTGAAATCGAAGAAAAATTATCAATTCAGAATCAGGAAAAATCATTCTAATAAAACTTAACTTTAAAAATAAAAAGCTAATACATATCTGACATTTAAATATAAATTTGAATTTAAAATTCTGTTTTTTTTTACTTTTGTTTACAGCTGGTTTATTGAGAATTTTTAAACTTTATAAAGTCATATTAGATGTCTAATGCTAACCTCATTTTAAAATCATATGTATCTAGTGCTATTTTCATTTGCGTTTACAAGGAATTCATGACCTCTTGCCAAATAAGAATTCAGGTTCTGATTCACAGTAAAGATTCTCTTTCGCGAGTTTTTTCAACCTCAATTTTCCACCATTAAAATATGAATTATAAACTTAAAATTAATATCTAATCTATAATTTGAAATTCAAAAACAAAAATTTAAATTTCAGATCTGATTTTTTCATTCTGTTTGAATGTATCACATCAAACATTTAAGTATATTATGGATGGCTATGAAAAAATACAAGTAATGCCAAACAGAAATCGATTATAAAATGTTCATAGTTCATAGTAAGAGTTTAAATTTAAAATAAATCTTCTCAATAGATTTCAGCAATCATAAATCGAAAAAAAAAGAGATTAGGTACGTGTTATGACTTTTGATTTCCCTATGAGTTTTTAGAGCCAAAAAAGAACAAAAAAGTATTTATAAAAGCTGTTTCCAAATGAAGGAATTGGTGTTGGCAGAGATTTAAATTCATTTCCAGAACCCGAAATCTGCATTGCAAAAGTGTAAAATATCAAAAATATTTAGAAAAAAAGTTTTAACTTGAATGATCAATTTTCATGAAGACTATGAGTAAATGACCATGAGAAAAATTATAGAGGTAAAAGTATCTTTCCCCATTTTGTAAAATACGAAGATTATCTAGACGAAATCTGTATTGTTTTTTTTTCGTGAATTTATTACTTTTTAGAATTATTCCCTCTAATCTGTATCGTTGAATGAATAAAGGATAATGGAAAGACTTTTCATATTTTTTGCTCTTCATGTAGGTTAGTTACTTCATCAATTATCATTGATCGATTTTATTCTAAACTGCTAAGTTTTAAAATTACTTAATACCAGAAAATAAGAAGGGAGCGAAAAATCTGACAAAAAAATTGAGTTTGAGACGCAAAAATCTTCCAAAATCAGTTTGCCTATGTTATAATTTTTCCCTTGTTAATTAAAATTATCCCCTTATCATTCCACTATTTTTTCGGCAACAAGGCAATCTATCATGCACAACAGCCAGAAGATCTTTTAGTGATTTTAAACCAACACTCCTGGATTTCAAGATCTACAGCAATTATGTCACCGATACTGCTTTCAGCTCTTCTACATAATAATATTGAAATTTTAAATTAAGATTGAGTTTAAGGTTTGATATTCTGAATTTGAAAGCTTGGCTATTTCAATTGCAAATGATTGAGACTCTTCACTTAAGAAAAGTACATATTAACATACAGAATTAACCCTTCATTTCATTTTTTTTTTAAATTCTAAATTATTTAAAAAATTTGGAATTATGTGAAGGTACCTACACTGCCGTTGGAAGCATAATTGTCACATGTGACAAAAAGGCAAAGCGAGAAAAACACAATCAAAGTTTCGCAAAAACACTTTGCTGTTATCGCACAGTTTCGCAATTTTTGTTGACTCCAATGCCGTAGATCTCTAAAGTATACTCCTATCATATGAGCCTCGATCATTTTTTTCGAAAATGAACTGTTTTTTCAGAGAAAATCCTTGTGTGACATTTATGCCGCGAAATTCTATGAATAGTCGAAAAATGGACGCATATTTGTCACACCACGAACATTTTCCCATTAGTTGTTTAGTTTGGCATTTCGTGTGTGGCTCTTGTGTTTTATTCGTGAATGGAAGTTTTGAAAAAATCAGGTCTGAATCGGATTATTTGGAAGCGTTCATTATATGGTGACAAACATGAAGTCTTTAACGGGTTCGTCAATAAAACGGCACGGGGGAGCGATTTGCGGCAGCACACTCACTTTACAGGAAGCAAACTTTCTTCAAGTAATTGTCAGCCGTCGTGCTGAAAATGTCGCAACCACGATAGAAGCGATACCAGAAGAGGACAATCAATCCGTTTGAAGTGAATACGGTCCTGGGACAAGTTCCGGGTGAAGTAGCTCTGGCGGAATAGTTCGTAAACATGCATCAAAATCAAAAACTCAAAGCAAAACCAAAAAAAGTGGTTTGCTTAAACCATCATGGCCATGGCCATGGCTATGGCCATCCTGGACAATTGTCGATAACAGTTCCACGGCGCCGGAAGAGTAATAATTTGATTAATGCTGTGAAGCGGGTACGTTTACATGCACTCTTCCAAGCGCCAGCAACGAACCCGAAGCTGTTTGCAGAGTTTTTCTTGCACATGCTGGGATGTCGCGAAAACAGTGACCCTCCCCCTCTTTATATCTTCGTGATCCCCTCCCGACTATCAAGGACACGTATGCAAAGTTTGGTGAAATTCTATTTAGACGTTCCGAAGTTATAACACGTTCATTTCATGAGTGTGACAAATATGCGTCCAATCGTCTCAATGTGACAGTTATGCGTCCATTTGTCCCAATGTGACAAATTGACTTTGAATTTTTCTCGAAATTTCTAGAATAAACTTTATGTTTCGACAAAAAAATTCAATAAAACGTATCAAATTATGACGATTGGCATCAAAAAGTCAAAAACGGCGAAATGTCACATGTGACAATTATGCGTCCAACGGCAGTACATGAACAATGAAAAAGATGAATCACTTTTTCCATAATTTATTTGTTGTAGTACAATTGAAATTGAAAATTTTGAATGATAACTTAAAATTCAAGAGCAAATCAAATAAAATTAGGTTCCACAAGCTTGATTTTCAGGAACTGATTTTGATAATCGTTTTTTTTTTCTACTTAAATTATATTTAAAGTGTTGATTTTATATATTGTGTTCCCAAATTTGAAAATAATACAACTAAATTTCCAAATCACGATTCAGTAAAATACCATAATAAAGAATTTACTGCTCGTTAGTTATGTTTGATAATTAGTTTATCGGCCTTATCGGTGAAAAGTAAAATACTTCCGATAAATTATATCAGAGCGCTAATATTTAGAAGCTCAGGAAAAAAGGAAATTAGTTTGAACATTATTTTTCTACATTTTCATCTCTTAACAACGTATGTATTATTTTCATTGAAAAATTACATTTACAACGAGAAATTGTTTAAGGAGCTCTGAAAGTGGTAATTTTAAAATACCAGATATATGTACCTACAAATTAAAAAAAGTAGATTTGCAGTGGATATTATAGATTCGTTGGCTGTTTTATAAAAGGATGTGTAAGTTGTGTAGAAGGAAAAAAAAATATTTATAGAAGTTTGATATTTATTCTCTTGTCTCAAAACTGAAATAATTGATTTTTAACGAATTTTTAAAGAAGTAATAGCTAAATTGATTTTCAGATATTTTCAAAAGCAAAATTCAATACGATTTTCAGACTTCCAATTTGTTAGATGAAATAAAAACTTTTTTTTATTTAAATATTAACTTCAAATTTTTCAAAACCGTACAGTTTCACTTTTTCGGATCATTCATCGTAATCATCATCATCTAAATTATATTCCTTAATTGAATGTGGCATAATATACATATTCAATAGACTGAGTCGAGTTGAGGTCATTTTTAAATTTCTCAAACCTTGGGGTCTTAAAGCTTTGTTTTGGTACAAAACTCATCCATGTTTTTTTGTAGAATTTTTAAGTAACGTTTACATGAATAAATTTGGACTTTTATGTTTGTATGGGGCAATTGAATATTTTGTACTGAAAAATCAACATCATTTTTTTTTATTTCTTTGGAACCGAGCCTGCTAATGGTTTTTGTGTCAATTTATAAATTCCCTAAAGAATTCCCTAATTTTTCGCTGAACAACTTAGTTGAAGACCGTAACTTCGTATCTAATTAGGAAAAAAAGTTATTAGCTGTTTAACAGGTGTATGTCTTTTGACATTGATAAACAATAAATACAATTGACATCACTGCAAGTGCCTCGTAAAGTATTGCGTTGAAAGTAGTCATTAAATACCTCGCCTGACCCCAGCAGTGATGTCATTTGAATTTATGAATTGACACAAAACCATTAGCAGGCTCGGCTCCACAAAAGAAACAAAAATGATGTTGTTTTTTCAGTGAAATACATTCAATTTTACCATACAAACACAAAAGTCCATATTTACTCATGTAAACTAGACTGCCCCAAATTTGTATGGGAATTTCAAAACCTGTGAAATGTTATGCGCTGCAGGCTGAAATTGATCCTTGACCTATTACAAGATCTCATGCCAAATTTGGGCCAGATCGGATCACGGGAAGGGGTCGCTCAACGAGCCTGAAGTTTGTATGGGATTTCGAGACATTTTGTTCGGGAGAAACATGAAACTCCAGTTTTTCATCAAAAACTTTGGTTCCCGTCTGCCGATTTCTTTCAAAAACGGGTTTTCTTAACCCTTTCCTTCCCACACAACTTTGCACAGCTCGCATTTGAACTGGGCGCTATGGATAAACACCATTTTTTCAACGAATGTGTAGACATGAGTGAAGAAACATTGCACGAAATTTGAAAGAAAATCGGTTCGCTAGGTTTTGCTTAGCAGATCAAAAGCTGCAAAAATGTCGGATTTTTTTTCGAATTTAAATCAAGTCGCCATTTGTTGTTTAATAACTTGACAAGTTGTTATAATTTTCTTCAAATAAAATTACTGACGTGCAGAAGGTTGCTTATGCAAGCAGAATCTAATGATGGTTTACTTAGATTTCAACTCAAGCGTATGAATTTTTGAGTAAGTAAAGTGGATCACTGGTGATACACTGGGATCAAAACGTACCTACTTTTCTTCTTGTGAAGATTTTTGTCAATATCTATGAAGATTATTTAGTCAAAAAAAAACGCTTCAGGATAGTTATTTCATCAGCTTAAATGACCACATGTCTCGAAATATTTGTAAAAGTTCGTGATTTATTCTAAAAACGGCATGTTTTGTTTTCCTTGCGCGAAGTGTCATGGCGGCCATTGTTCAAGGCAAAAATGAAAATTTCAAATATTTCAATAAATAGACTTTCGAGGGATGCGTATACCAAAGAAGTTTTTTATCAAATAGGATCGTTTTTGTTTGAAGTGTTGAAATTCCATGTTTTTTGCAATTATTTCATGTTATTCATTTGCACCCTATGTGTTGTTATCTTCCCAATGGAGCACATATGATCCACCTCAAAACCCAAATTTATCAAATGGATCATTAAAGTAGGCTTAAATTAGGCATCTTTTGTTCTAGAACTATAGCTGTAAATCAATATTTCTATTTTTAAAACGTGAAAAACCTCGTGGGAAGGAAAAGGTTAAAGTCTAAATAATGGAAAATATTTCATCCGAAGACTGCATTTCAATTAGATTTAAGATAAGAAAGTTATTAGGCTTCAAAAATGGGCTAACTTTTTTAAGGATGGTATTCATCACTGTTAATGAGTCGAGGCGGTCGAACATATTGACGCCTCATTAACAGTGCTGAATACCACCGTTAAAAAAGTTAGCCCATTTTTGAAACTTAATAACTTTTTTATCTTAACTCTTATCGAAATGCAGTCTTGGGATGAAATATTTTTCATAATTTAGGCTTCAAGAAAACCTGTTTTTGAAAAAATCGGCAGACGGAAACCAAAATTATTGATGAAAAACTGGTTTTTCATGTTTCTCCCGAACAAAATGTCTCGAAATCCCATACAAACTTCAGGCTCGTTGAGCGACCCCTTCCCGTGATCCGATCTGGCCCAAATTTGGCATGAGATCTTGTACTAGGTCAAGGATCAATTTTAGCCTACAGCGCATAACTTTTTCAAAAGTCGGGTTATTTGGGGCACTCTAATGTAAACGTTACTTATAATTTCTGCAAAAAATCTTGGATGAGTTTTGAATCCAAATTTGAATCAAAACTAAGCTATTGAGACCCCAGAGTTTGAGAAAATTTAAAAATGACCCCAAATCGACTCAGTCTAATGTTCAAATAAGTTTTATTCCCTTTAATGTAGATTTGTTAGTACATCAGTGATTGGTTTCAGTCATAACTAATTCATTTTTGATCTTCCTATCATCAAAATGAGAGGTGATAGACAAAATATAAGAAAAAATCGAGTTCAGGACGCAAAAATCTACCAGAGGGAACAATATGCTGTCTCTTGAGCTATCAATTATATTCCATAAAAAAGGTTTCAACAAGTTTAGACATTTTTAGAGAAAAAAATTCTATCTTCTTTGTTAAATCTTATAGTTTTTACCTCTAAATTATAAATTAACGGTGATTGAATCTTCATTTCAACTGTTTTATATTAATTTATGGAAAGTCTAATCACTGTTAGTTATTGAGAAAAAAAATAGAAAGTTAGAAGAATTGAATAGATATTGAAAATGAGCTAGAAAATTTTTATAAAAGCATTTTCATCATATGTCAATCAATTGTTTGGAACAGATGATCTTTTTTACAGTCTCGAAATGTTCCTTATAAAATAACATAACATTTACAGAACATAAATTTACATTGTATATTTATTTTCAAATGAATGAACCACATTTTATTGTATAGTTTCTTTCATTTTCAAATACTCTTACCGAATTGAAATATTTTTCATTAATTTGCCTTTCAGAGTAGAAAATCTGAGTTTAAGTGTTCTAGAAACATCATCTTGGAAGCCTAAGTATTCTTAGGTACTTGCTTTGGCCTTTCCAATATTTTAATTGACGAAGACTAAATATTCATAGCTAGAAATTTTAAACTAAGAAAAATTACAAACGTTTTACAAATTTTTATGATTTTTCATCCTCTTTTTTTGATTTATCACGATTTAAGGCTGGGCATTCAAGAGAACAAAAAACATTAAAAAAAAGTATGAGATTGAAACTGGTTTTTAAAGAATGCTTTGTATCTGCATATACACTGCCGGCCAAAAGTTTGGGATCACCCACTAAAAAACATGCAAATTTTTATCGTTCATATCTCAGCCGTCTTAGGACATATTGAAAATCTTCTGATCTCATTTGAAAGATAATGAGCAATAGCTATCTCGGAGGTATTTTGCCCAAATATAATGTTTTAGTTTTGAACTTAAAACTTAACCTAAACTTATAACATTTTCAAAAAATCGCACTCAATATTCAAAGCCGATCATCTCGGGATAGGGTAGACCAAATCTCAAAATTTGAGTGGCATTAGAATCCCTATTCTTTACTTCTCAAAACACAATCAAAAAAATTTGAGAAAAAAATCAAGAATGTATTTTTAATTTATAAAATAGACACTTGAGTTATCGTCCAAAAGTTTGGGATCACACCTTTGTATGGTGAGTTTGGGATCATTCTTATAAAAACATGCAAATTTATTTTATTCATTTCTTTCTCACCTAACATCGTATTGCAGATCTGAAGGGTTCATTTGGAAGCTTAGGAATTGTT
Organism: Uranotaenia lowii; assembly: GCF_029784155.1. NCBI lineage: Eukaryota > Metazoa > Arthropoda > Insecta > Diptera > Culicidae > Uranotaenia > Uranotaenia lowii. The sequence goes on from NC_073692.1 coordinate 406,997,292, forward strand.
GTTTTTTAATAAATTCATTCAAAAATTATATTTTAAGGTGAGAACTATAAAAAAAATCCGGGAACTTTCAAAAAAACAATTAATTTTAGATGATTTTTTTATGGTTATCACTTCAAAATATAATTTTTGAATAATTTTTGTGAAAATATTTGGACCCATTTCTTTTTTAACTAAAATCTTTGCGGAGTTAGGCCCAAACAAAAGTTTGTTCTCCACACCCTAGTCTAACGTTCGGAGGTTTAGCTGGATTCCCCACTTTGAAAATCACTGGAATAGAATATTGATGCACCTTATAAACTTGAACAAGGGCGCAATCGCTAACAATTGAAAAGATGCAGAGTAAGTCTTCAACAAGGTTTCAGTGGAAATCTTTTTAGAAAATTTCTCAAATTTCTTATTACTTATAATGACGAATAACTTCCAAAATTTCGAAACGACTCAAAGACTGAGTCAAACGACTCATTAAAACCAGTTAGTTTACCTATAAAAACTGTTTTCAATTGAATCTAAATTGGATTTAATTGTTGATCACTATATGCTAAGTTTATTTTACAGATTTTGCTTGCGATGATATCTTATTTTTTAATCAATTTTTTTTTAAACTAATCGGGTTGCATAAAAAAATACTGGTCAATAGTTTATAACATTTTTGCAAACCAACCTTTAAGTCAAATTATATTCATTTATTTTGTGGACATACTATGTTATACACAACACGGATGAGTTATTTTACGGCGTGTGTTCGTAAATTGATTTTTTCTATCGATTCTGGCGTTCGAAAATTAAACAAACTGTATGCAAAAGCTTTGGAAGGTGATTTGACATCTACTACAAAAATCTATGCATCACCCAAAAAATCAAGTTACGAAAACGCCGTTATTTGTACACTGGATTATTTTTTAAACGATTATTACAAAAATTACAAAAATAACAAAAATTATAAAAATTACAAAAATAACAAAAAATACAAAAATTAAAAAAATTACTAAAACTGCAAAAATGTCAAAATTAACAAAAGTTACAAAAAATACAAAAATGACAAAAATTACAGAAATGACAAAAAATTCAAAAATACAAAAATTACCAAAATTTCTAAAATTATAAAAATTATTAAAATTTCCTAAAAGAAAAAAAAATAGAAAAATGACAAAATTGACAAAAATGACAAAAATGACAAAAATGACAAAAATGACAAAAATGACAAAAATGACAAAAATGACAAAAATGACAAAAATGACAAAAATGACAAAAATGACAAAAATGACAAAAATGACAAAAATGACAAAAATGACAAAAATGACAAAAATGACAAAAATGACAAAAATGACAAAAATGACAAAAATGACAAAAATGACAAAAATGACAAAAATGACAAAAATGACAAAAATGACAAAAATGACAAAAATGACAAAAATGACAAAAATGACAAAATGACAAAAATGACAAAAATGACAATAATGACAAAAATGACAAAAAATTACAAAAATGTGTACGTGCAAAAAAAAAAGAAATCGTTTAAAAAAAGTTCAAAACAACCGGGCAACATTCATTGCTCGTTTCGAGTAAAGTGGCCAACTTTTACTCTAAATTGATTATTTTCAAGCAGGTAGACCATTCTGAGTGAAACCGGGAAGTTCAAATATTTGTTTAGGATTTATTTTTTTGGGTTCTGAAACTTCCGCAGATTCTCTTAGAGGCCATACCGAATCAATTTACCACCCTAGAGTTGTTCTGAAAAAAGCGGCAATGTCTAGAACATGGGTGGCCAAACCATGGCCCGCGGGCCACATGTGGCCCGCGTCTGTCTTTTTGTGGCCCGCGAAGCTTTTTTCAGAATTGAATATTTTTCTTCTACATCATTAAAAAACTGACTGACAATATCAAGCAAAAGGAAATATTATTATATTCTTCAATTTTTACAACATTTTACATATTGATTGCACTTCGCAATCACATATTATGCCATAAATATTTGTTATTTAGCTACATTATACCAGTGGTATTGAAATGACCTCCATTTTTCTGGGAGCTTTAGGAGTTTTCAAGCAGAAACTAGAATAAATTTGAGGAGTTTGGAAGGCGTCAGGGAGATATGCTCATAAATTACGAAAGAACTCGAATAACTCAGTACACTTTAATGATAATGAGCAAGTAAAAAATTATTGATGTTTACTTAAAGCTGAAAATTCACCGTATATCAAAATCACTCACAAGATTTTCATAAAACCTTTTTTTTTTTTAATTTGTAGTCTGAAGTTCTAATTTCAGTTGTCAGCTTCGATTGAAAAAAAAAAACCAAACAGGAAAACCGAAGCTCAAAATAATTTAAATCTAGTTTGTAAAATTAAGGAAGGATAAACAAGCTCCACCAAGAACAATTTTACAAACAAGATGGCTGATATAAAGTTGGCTTCAGATTGTGGACCTTTTTTTCTGTAAGTTCACCAAAACTAGAAGACAAAATAATTTACCGAGTAAAAAATAAAATTTGATAAAATTTTTGCAAAGAAAAATACTCAGTTAGGTAAAATTTATCTAAATTTCAACATGAACTAATTTGGTAATTCCCTTTTAAATTTTTGTGTTTGACCATTCTCCATATATTTTTCTAGATTTTGAATTTTTCATTCGTATGTAAAAGTATGTTAAAAAATTCATTTATGAAAGGATTTCTCAATTTTCGAATTTAAATTTGATCGTATGGGAAATTGTAAAAGAACGATCATTGAAATTTTATAGTTTTAGATTAGGTACGAGAAAATTTTGAAATTTTCACACAGAACAGCACGAGAACGACACAGGGAAGAGCTCTTTTAATATTATTAGTTTATTATTACAATTGAAGAACGTAAAAAAATTTCATCTGAAATGCGAAAAGGTTATGAAGGTTATTTTATTATGAACAATCCCGTTCTACAGAGTTGGTTTTTACTTTTATTAACAAATTTTTTACCATGATTTGATTTTTAAAATGTAAAAACCATGAAACTGACATTATTTAAACGGTAGTAACCAAACTATTTGATCCTTATGGAATGAATAAGCTCAGAAAGTTTAAAATCTCTAAAAAACGCTATGTTTGTGAAGCATTGTTGAGGAAATGTGAAATTATATTCAGAACCCATGTATTGAGTCTGAATTGGAAGGTAGAATCTTGCCCATTGGCTCGTTTAAAGTATATTAAATTTCTGTTTTGTTCAAATAAAGAAGAACTGATAAAAATCTGTACTGAATCCCGGAAATCTATCTGACACAATCTGTTTTTAAAACATGTAAAAAATTATTTGGCAAATTTTTTTCTAAAGGTAACCCACTGAAATTCATTTGCATTTAATACTAAAGTTTTTTTATGTGGCCCGCAAGCAAGTCTTAGTACTAATATTTGGCCCGCCTGTTGAATATCTTGGCCACCCCTGGTCTAGAACCTGCTTTTGACATGTTAGAAAATCGTCTTATTTCGAGAAAATTGTTGGAAAAAATTGTTGGAAAAAATCGTTTAAAATAAAACCGTGTTAATAAGTTCTTTTAGAAAAAGAATTCAGTGTACTCAAGTTAGATAAACTCAACACAACAGTTATTAATGCAAAAAATTGCAGTAGTGAAATTTTCAGCAAGAGTCGTAACTTTGTCCCACGAGGCTTGCCGAGTTGGATAATTGCAAATCGAGTTTTGCACCGAATTGCACACACAATTTTATGTGATTTCTAAAAAAAACCCTTGAAAATCTATTTATTAAGTTAAAAGAAGCTCATCTTAACCAATAACCGCATTTGGACGACTGAAAATTTTGGATCAAGTAGGGCGACGTGATCCGTACTTTTCCAAACAAAAAAAGCCTTTGATGTAACCTTAAGTCATCACGTTAAGATTCGATTCGAAGACAGATAAGAAAACTGAAACGAGGTATAACAGTTTTCGAGTTAAGAAATGCCTTCTCCGAATTCATCTGATCCAGTTTACCTTGGGTGGGAGAATTCCTTTATTCTTTTTGCCCATCCGCTGGACTTTCATTCGCGCCACCTTGAACGAGACTGACTGTCTGTTGCTTAAATTTTGTTTTATATTTTTGGTCGAATCGATGCCAATGTCAAGTTGAAATGATTAACCATTTGTGGGATGTGGTAGGTAACGGCAAACTTAGCTGATCCCGCTAAATGACAGTCACTATTTTTGACTTTCCGCGAGGAAGCGTGGGTGAAATGCTCACGTGAGACCTTCCGAAAACAATCGATCGACAGAATTGGCACCATTTATTGGTCCCAATCTATAATATCTCGCGTGAGCTTTCATTACGTCGAATGAAACAAAATTTGAAAAACTGAGATATTCACTAAAAAAGCTTCATTATAACATTATCTACCTATGTGATTGATAAAACAATAAATTTAAACACTTTTAATACATAATATTTAAGACTTTCAAAATGATGAATGAAACAAAACCTTGATCGCCAATTTCAATGTTGCTCCAAACGGCGAATGTGCAGAGGAAGAAAAACCTAGCACATTCGCTATGGATTCCATGAGCAATGTGTATACAGGTAGAGGTTATCAGAATATCAACCTGGCAATGAATATTATTTCAGATTCTTGTTTTCAAGCGTTCTTAAATCGATACTCAAGCAGGCTTTCGAACGCTGTAAAATAATGCAGCAAGGAAAAGAAACCGAACAGCAGCAGTAGCAGCAAACCTAACAACTAACAGCAGCAGGCTGATCGGCAGCAGCCTGCTGCTGTTAGTCACCCAATCACCCGATTCACACTTTTATTACACATTCACTAATAAATTTACCGCTACACTCGACAACTCACTAAAGTTAACATTCACTATATATGCCGAGAAAATTGAAAATTTACCGGTAATTGTCTCAGAAACATTTGGGCGTAAGTGTAAGTTGAACGAATCAAAGGACGAATGAGACAAATTTCCCCTCCAGCTGATCGGCAACAGAAAGCTTATCAGCAGCAGCGAGCTGGTTTGACCAATGGCGCACCTGATTCACACATTTCATTATGCATTTACTCACCAATTTACCGCTACACTGGATATTTCACTTCTTAAACAGCCACTACGCCGAGAAAATTGAAAATTTCCCATAGTATTTGCATCTGAAACATTTGGGCGTAAGTGCAAGTTGAACGATTCAAAGGACGAAAGAAAAGAGACGAATGAAACAAATTTCCCCTCCAAACGACGAATGTGTTCAGACGTATGAACGATTTATGTTTGAATATGTCATATGTTCCTATATGATTAAAAAATAGCTCTAAAAATTGCAAAAATTTAATTCATAATGTGGAATATCTGACAAAATTAGATTCCATGGATATTGCGTATTTTTTGAAGAATAATCGGCGAAGGAATAAAAATAGGATTTGAAAAACACTCTACAAATTTCAGAAGCGTTTTTCTCGGTTCGGTGTTTCTGTTTCATTCGACGTAATGAAAGCTCACGCGAGATATAATGTATAAGTTGAAAGTTTAGGGACTTTTCGTTTCAAGCAAAAAAAAAATGTATTGCTCTATTGAATTAATCGCTTTCTGCTAGTTTTAGGTAGGTATGTATATGAAAAATTTGAAATTTTAATTATAGTGAGAACACACACAAAACTATCTTAATTTTTTCTAGGTCTGATTAGATAGTAACATAAACCATTTGATGTCAACAATATTTGTTTTTTTTTTTTTTCAAAGATGGCCAATGCCCTTTTTATCGGTCGAAAACATGTGACAAACACCCGGGACTTCATAGTCATAACGTGTTTGCCATGTTCATTAGCTTTGTCCCCCACAGACAGCCAATCTAACGTGCCAAAGGAAACGAATCGGTAAAAATTTTTTTTGTAAAATTCTGAATGAATGTTTAGAGGAAATGAACGCCTCCATTTTACGTTGATAAAACTGAAAGTAATCATTCGCATGTTGCAAAGCCTTCACGATAAAAAAAACCGACAAGGAAATGATTTATTGATGTCATTTGTCCTTTGCCAAGATAATAAAACTCACCACTGGAACCATCCAAAGGACTTCAATTTTTCGACAAACATTTCAGGGCGTTGAAATTGAACTAAAGGAGACATGGAGTTTGCATTTTTTTATGTTGTTTTCAAAACCAGCTTGACCTCGGGCAATCTGTGTGGTGATATACTTAAACTTTAATAAATCTAATGACTCAAACTTGGAACAACCATCTGACTTAGTAGGCTGTGCTCGGGAGGGTTTGTTTTTGTGCGAGAAAATTTCGTTTTTTTTGTTAATCAAATTGGACTAAAAAATTGAGACAAAAATGTGATGTTAAATTTTTAAAAGAGTCAGATTTTTTTTTCATTTGATTGTCCACGGATTTAGCGGAAAGCAGGGACATCATCGATTTCTTATTTCCAGTGTCCAGTACCAAGCTAAAGCCAGGAGATTTCAATGAAGGCCACCTGACCAGAATGATTAGATGCAGCAAGATCCTTCTTCAAGCGACAACCACATCATCAAATTTAACCTTCAAGAATCGAAATGAGAGATCCGAAATCGAGAAAGCAGAATAAGTATTGTTTTTCAAGGAGGGATTATTGCCTAAATCAGTGGTTTTCAAAAAGGGTGGACCATACCATCGCCCTGGAGGCGTTGAGAGCTTCTAAGGGGGAGGTGAGCTCAACCTTGAAATTTGGGGGGCGTTAGAAGGGCTTAGGGGGGCAGTGGGGTCATTTTAAAATTCACATTTCCACAAATTAAGGAAAAACTTAGAATTAAAATGACAACGGGTAATTTCAATGCCCAACAATGAAACTACTTTAAAGAACTCTGAAAACCAAATTATAGCCAAGTTAAGGACAAATATCTGTAAACTCACAGAGTTGTTAAGCAAGTATTTGTCCCTTTAAGAAAAGATATTATATTCTTTAAGTCACAATCACAGACTGATTTTTTTTGTAATTGGGACAGCTTTCGTACACGATTTGTATATTGATCTGATTCTGTAAGTTTATTTTGGGTTGTTCTAAAAAGGATAAATTTTGAATGACATTGCCTGAAAATCTTTAAAAAGTTTTGCCTTAAAAAATTGATAAAAAAAATCTTTCGAACAGAATCTGTGTTTAAAGGTGTCAAAGATTTGATCCTTGAGTTTTAGAATGAAAATGAGGAATGCTAACAAGTCAAAGGATATTTTATTTTTAGTTTTGATTTGCTGATTGATGCAATCGATAAAAAAATGAAATTCGGCAATTTTTCATCACTTCAAAAGTTATTCGATTTTTAATAAATTGTCGGAATAAAGTTGTTGGAACCTGAGTAAAAGTTTAAGACTCGTGAAAAAAACCTATTCCAATTTAGTCTACGAATATCATAAATAAAAGTTTGGATTTTATTATATAACAAATAATACTATGTATTATACTTTGTCTGATAAGGGTAACGAAACCTACTGCGGATGAGGGTTAAAAATACGACGTACTTTTTTTCCGTAGAGACATGAGAACCAGCATCAGTACTGGACAACCACGGGGCAAAATGTATGATTCTTTAGTTTCGAAAAAAAAGCCCAAATTCAACGCAATATAAGCACGTGATTACAACTTTTACTGCTTTCAGAAATCGGAATTTCCTAGGCTACATAACAAGTTCAAGCGTTGATCCCAGTATCAGGGTGAGTGTCCTTAAATTATGTATGTGACCATGACCTAAGTCGTCTTCTCTCTCTTTCCAGTAAACGTCACATACACTCATCTGCTGGCAGTAAATATGTAGTTTCCTTCATCCCCTTTCTCGAAAACCCCATTCATCTCAGCTCGAGCTCGAGCTGCTTAAATATTTCCATTCAACGTTACTCCTAACTCATTCATATGCTGCGGATCATCGTGCGTACCCAAAATTATACATCCAACAACAGAGTGAGAGAGAGAGAGAGAGAGAGAGAGAGAGAGAGAGAGAGAGAGAGAGAGAGAGAAAGCTCAAACGAAAACGATGAAGTTTGGTCTTTTCCGTCTTCTGCTAAGGGCTTACTGCCCCAAGATCCTTCCCTTTTCCTTCATGCCAGTCCACAAAAATCGTGAATCGCGATACATTCCTTAAAAAAAGACTGTTAGGGTTGCTGACCACTCCTTACGGTTAGTTTTGTTCATCCAAATACGTTTTATGTAATCCGATTCATAATTGTTTATTTAAATCAGAGTGATACAACAAGGAGTTTTTATCAACTGGTAACCCTACCAACTAGTTAAGGGTGGAGTTTTATGTCGAGTTATACAACTACAAGTAGGTAGTGGTGGGGACCGCTAAAAATAGCTCGCATCGCCAAAGGAATCAGAAACGAAAACAGACGGTTTAATATCGAATGCGAAGGATATCGAAACCATGGACGAGCTTGGGAAAAAGTGTAATTATGGAGCAGAAAGGGGGGATGCGGATGATGGTGATGGCCAGGAGAAGGGAAACGGGCTGCAGGAAGCCAAAGCAAACTTTACTCTCGTTTTGGTTGGATTTGAATCCTTATTTCTATGCCCTGGAGGAAGAAGGTTGATGTTGGATAAGGATCGTCGAGGAGTGAGTGTGAACTGAACATCTAACCTCAATCTCGGTGCTGAAAGGATTCTATCTATAAAGATACATAGGTACCTCCATATGTAGCTCCAACAGCAGCAGAAGGAGCCCGCAGATCGATGAATGGGAAGCGACACCGAATTGCGTTTCAGCAGTCAGACCAGACCCGGGTGGATCAATGAATTGATACTGATGTATAATATGATGTTACTTCGGAACGTAATCGAAAAAGGTGGAGGCGTGGGAAATACTTGTTCGGAATATGGAAAAGCTTCCTAAGTTTATCGGAATGATTTTCAGTTTTCTTCAATGTAACTGTCAGTCACTAGTTAAGTGCTTGCGACAAATATATTTCACACTGTCACTTTCTTTTGCTCATAGCTTGTTTACAAGTAATCGGGCATTCAAAATTTTGACAGCATTTTGCTGCCTGTCAAAAGTACTATCACACCTATTTTTATCAAAATTTAATATTAATTTACGCGTTTTTATGATATTTACGATGTAAGGAAAAAAAATTTGCACAGTTTCCTTCAAAATCTATCATGATCAAATTGATAGCTGTCAAAACATTTGATTATAGGGCGTTTGCTACACACACATACAAGAGGTCTGTTGGGCACACATTAGAGGTTTTTATATGCGAAAAAAGCAAAATTTAACCAAAATGTTGGTTTTCCTTTAAATGAACGCTCAATTTCTCTAAAAAACATTCAAAAAGTATATTTCGGATCATTTGCTAACAAGTGGAAACGATTCTGCGATTATTTTATTGGACATCAGTGGGAAACCAAGCAAAACTAAAATGAAAAACAAGCCAACCATCATTGTAAAGCACATTAAACGGTTCCCCCGGATCCTTTGTTCACGTTTTTGGGTCTATCATATAAAATTTAGAACCAGGAAGATGATGTTAAGAGTTTTCGTCACGAAATTGATAAATAAACTTGGGCAATATTTGTCCTGCTTTCACTAAAAACGCTCATATCCTGTACAAAGTCTTCTTTTTGTTAAAGAACTTCACTCAAAATTAGAAAATAAATCACAAATAAGTCAAAAAACGATCTAGCTTTCGAAAAATGTGTTGTACATAAGAAACTTTTCAATAGTTTTCATTAATTCTTCAAAAAATATCTTTCTTTAGTCGATTTGTATTCATTTAACATGGGGCTGTCACATTTGTTTGCCCAACGACTTACTTATACTAATGCACTGTGCAAACGCCCTATTAAATAGAATGATTTGCCAAGATCGCGCTCCTGTGAAAAACAAACAATAAATTCAAAAACGAAAACTTTGGTTTTCGTTGTTTGCCGGTCGATAGGAGGTTCCAAGAATAAAGTAAAAAAAACGATAATTTTTTTTTTTTAATTTTTTCATGAAATATCATAAGATTACCTTCATTTCCTTCACAGAAAGTATTTCAATCAAACGAATAATTTTTGGAATGTTTGAGGGTAATACACTTTTGACAAATGACATGAAAAAAATTTTATTGTTACATTTTTGTCAGTTTTTTTTCTGTTGCATGTTTTAATTCGTTCGCAACTAAATGCCAAACAGCGTCGTTACTGTGATTGCATCGGTGACGATTTGAAATTTTGAAGTAAACGAAGCGATTACCAGTAACCCTGCTTCGAACCTTTGTTTTTAATTTGAATTCCGAATTTGAAAACGATGTTTGAATCTGAGTTCCAGATAAGAATTCTCATTGTTTATTAATCAAAAAGCAAAATTTGTATTAGCAGAACCCTCAACCAGAAATCTCTTATTTGAGTTCTGAATTTTTGTATTTCAATATGAATTCGTTTTTCAGTTCTTAATTTGAATTTCGACTAGTGAATCAAACTGAAAATGTGAGTTATCAAACTTTCTTAAGTTCCGATTCCTTATAAGAATAGAAATGAAAATTTGAAATCCACAACTTAAAAATGGTTTACAATTTTTAATATTAACTTTTCATACACCAAAACTGAAATTCAAGAACAATAAACGGGATACAGAAACCGAAATCTGATCACAAACATCGAATTTCAATGTTCATAAAATATTTGGAAAAACGAAATCCGGAATGATTCTGACCTAAGCTTTCCAGATTATTAACCGCAAGTTCCTAAGCCTTGCGAATCCGGGCTATTTCCCCCATAATCTGCCAATATCCAAATTACTCGATTAAAATTTTTAGGAATACCATTGAAATATAGTTTTTATTTATAGCGATACCCATCAATCATTTTAAAATCATATTTCAAACTGCCAAGAAAACGTTCGTGTTAATTTTAACAAAATTTTCACAACACGCTAAATATGTATATAATTTTAAATACTATTTTTTTTTTAATTTTAATTATCATTTCAGTCAAATACAGAATTTACAATTTGATCATCGTTCGGCTTTTGATCTTGGCTTTCCTAAAGAGATAGGTATTTGAATTTATTTTATAAAAAAATCTTTCAAGTTTTTGTATAATTAGCAAATAAAGTGGAATAAATCCGCAAAATCTGGGCAATCTGACAAACTTAATCTAATGTTACTGAAATTCGATATTCGGAACTAAATTTGAACAGGTGAGAAAATTAAAAATGAAACTGTAGTACAATTGTGGACCCAGGATAAGATTTCAATATTTTAGTTTAAGTTCTGAGTCAAGATTGTTAAACTTGAATCATTTTTGTTGTTCTTCAAAATTTGATGAGGAATTTGAACTTAAGTTTAAAGAAGCAAATTGCTCTTGGCATTTTTTCACCGTCACGGGGGAAGGGGGCGTTGAACACACAAACCCTCGCACCGCCCCCCTCCCCTCCTTCCTAAGGCCATGTTTCTGTGCATTTTTATGAAATTAATATTTGCACATTTTTCTCTCAGATTTATAACTTGACGTTCGTTAGTTATAATGGATTTAATTTTTACAAAAACTTATACTTTTCTAACATCTCGAATTGGTCCAAACCAAATCAATTATTTTATTACGACATTATTTAGTTCAAGCATCAAATATTTGATTGTGAAAGAGAGAGAACATCCCCATTTCCCGAACAAAAGTCGAATTTTCAACGTTTCATTATTGCCTGAGTCCATTGCGATACTCACGAAGGAACAAAGAGATGAAATGTGATGAAAAGTTTTTCAAATTAAAATTACGCTCATTTTCAACATCTTTTACCTTATTCTACCCTTTTATCTGTCTATAATCTCTCAATTCTTAAATATTCTTTTTCAAAGAATATTTAATTTCACCGATATAGTGATACAATAATTTCATAAAACAACTCTTCATTTGAAAAATTAATACTTCGCAAAAACTTACACGCAAACTGTCACAAACTTACCGAGTAAGTTATTTCTACGCAACCGAGAGTTTTTTGGGACTTTCTTTTGTTTGCATAGTTTTCGTTCCTTATTTTGTATGCAATTCAAAAGTTTTTCCCATTAAACTTTCAAGTGCGTACTTTTGCAGTTGCCATTTTGTTTGATTCAAGCGCGTTGCTGATTTCGCGTTTTGCACCGATGCGAAATATTATTACATTCAGAGCGCATTCCGGAAAGTTATATCGGCGTTGGAATGTGGATTTCCCTAAGAGCAAGGTCGACTTTGGTTATTCCCGGCATCCATCGGCTCCCCGGAAGAGGATTTCCTTTAGCATGCGGATCGATTGTGCAATACTTTTCCACCATATCAAGTAAGTAGAAAGGTGTTTTAATGATTGAGGGGCCCACTTAAGTTAAATCTTGCCCGCAGGATAATTCAGGATGTGCTAAACGTTTAGAGGAGAAACCGGAATACGATGTACGTCAGATTCCTCACCGGATAATTGGTTGATGCCGGGAGAACATGGCTGGAAATAGTAAATCAAAAAAAGACTCCGCAACCGGATCAGGTAAATAATTACAGTTTAAATTAATTCAATTGTAATTTCTTGTTGATTTGCCAGGTACTGCTGATTTCCTGAACAAGTTTTGAAGTTTGGAAAGAGTGTCCGAATTACAAAACAAGCTGGAGCACCGGCACGATGTAACCAAACATCAAATGCCAACAGATTTCAGCGGAATCTGTACCAAACAGTCCCCCATGGGCTAGTGCTCTGCGGTGCTTGCAACGTTCGGCTGGAGCCAAGTGTACTGAAGCTGTTACCACCGTTGCTTTCAAGAAGTTCGAATGGATAATCTGGTCCGAAAGCAATAAATTATTATAATGAACTGGCAAATTCAATCGGCTGTTTAGGCAACTATGCCCTTTAGATTTAGGCAAATTTGGGCCAACTCCAGCGTCCGGGAGCTGCTGGATCAGCAGCTGCGCCAGGTTAAACAAATCCCTCAGAACTCATGCCAGGACCTGACTAAGGCCGGTGAAACGTTCAAAGATTAACCGGAGCGGGTTGTAGTCGTGGCAGATTTGAAACAGCTGTCTCGTGTCAGCGCCAACAGTGACAGAGATCTGGCGTCTGAGGATTTTCTTCTGAGTGGGCGTTAGCGACCCTACCAAATATAAGAACAAATTTCGTTATATTGGTAAGTATTTTGCAGATTGGTTGGTTGAAAAGTAATAATTGACATGTTTTCATTATTTTTAAGGTTACATCGACGTTTCACAAATTGCTTTGGAAAAGTTGGAATCGGAACATAGGAAGAAACACCAGAACTATTGGCTACAAGGGATAGGAAAAAATAAAAAAAATAATTAAGGTTCTTGACAGTCTTATAACAGCTCTCAAGTTGGTACAGATTCTCAGTTTACAAGACTCGGGCTCAGATTGGCACAACTGGCCTCGTTGTTAAGGTGGCCAAACGAGAACTTTCCTGGGAAGTGACTCAAGACTCACAAACCACATTCCGACTTAGGTTCATAATAAAAAAAAATCCTTTTAACAAATAATTAATGAAGTTTTTTAAATCCGTTTTCAGGTAGCCGAAGCCGCCACCCGCGACGTTCAGCAGCTAATTCTTAAGCTATCCCGTAAGATTCCTGATCGGATACAAATTGCCAGTCATGGAGAGTACGACGAAGAAAATAGCAGCCCTCGTTCCGGTCATGATAGTCGAATACTTCCCCGCATGTGATTAGTACTCTGCGGTGCTCGCAACATCCGAATGAAGCTGTCTGCTGGAGCTGCTGCCACCAGTGCCGCTGTTGCCCTAAAGAAAGACGAGTGCATGATCTGGTCGGGAAGCAATACATTTACAATAAACCCATAAATAAAGAAATAAAAGTTAAATTCCTTCTTTTTTTCATTTTTGATTCTATTGAGATTGCTAATTTTAACGATTCTATACTATACCATAGGTCGGCAACCTGCGGCTCGCGAGCCGCATGCGGCTCTTTGGATGTATAACTGCGGCTCTTTAGCTCAATGTGTGAAAATTTGAAAATCCTCGAAATTTTCTAGAGTAAACGGACGCAACATAAGTTTTCCTTCAGTTCAGATAACATTTCCCAGGATTCAAAAATAAACAAAAAAAAACTACTATAGAACAAATTAACAGCATCTTGTCAGTTTGCAACCAAGTTGAGATTTAGAAATCAGTTAACGTTCTTCATAAAAGTCTAATATAACATTTGGAAGCGTGGAGAAAGTTTTCTTCGGTGGTACGGGAAGTTTTCCGTTGAATTTGTTTTCTTTATTGTTCTGATTTAATCGGATAAAAACCGAGCATTTCAAATTAAGTCCTCACTATTGAGATTATGTAATTGAATTTGTTTTTCTTGAATTGAATATTCTAAAAATAAATCTGCTTAACCACCGTTATGATCAAATATGTTGATCATCAGAAGATGATTTTAAAAATGCTTATAATACTGATAATAATTGTTGTGCGCATTAAAATTCTTTCTTAATTTTTTTTTGTTTTTAAATTTTTCGAATATTGAATTCCATCCCTTAATGTTGCTTTTCAAATCAATGAAAACATTTCACAAATTCAAATTCTTTGTTCTAATTTTGAACATGAGTTCAAGTGAACAAGATATTCAAGTTTGTTAAAAAATGTATTTTAGAATTTCATATATAATATGAATATTTTTAGGTATTTATTCGAAAGAGCTACTTTATTTGGTAAAGAAGCATTTTCTTCCATAAACTTCAATATATCTTCTAACAACTTTTACATCCTTTTTTTGATTCTAAACTTAATTCGTTTATCATGTTTCTGCAATTATTTTCAAAACGTCATGACTGTTTTAAAATTTGATTTTGATTCCTGAGTCTTTATCAGAATGTTGGTTTTGGTTTGTTGTATGAAGTGATGATCAAAATAACGTAAAAAAACTAGGATTTGAGTTTAAAAAATCGGTTCATTGAAAGCAAAGCTAAGATGTCTATTATTATGTAAGATTTATTATTGTACTGGAAGATTCGAGATAGCTAGCAAAACTTTCATTGCAGCATATTTCTACAGCATCGGATGAATCTATTCTTGACGATTCCAAAAATCCAAGATACACTGAAATACATCAATCTGTCAAGAATTGAAAGTATTTTAAAAATATTTTTTTTGACTGTTTGAAATATTTGAAATTGTTTTGTTTTGAAATATTGAAAAATTAAAATAAATTATTCACACAACGACTCTTATATCATTATAATCGGTTAATATTTTTAGCCAGGGATCCGCCAACAAATTGCTATAATTAATCAAAAAACATTAATAATACATAACATATTCGCAAGCGAAAATTGAGGATTAATTCAACGAATTGAAATATTTGTTCGAAAAAAAAAACAAATAGATTAAATTCCAAATTACTAATAGTATAAAAATTTAAAATGTAAATTTGTGATAATAATAAACATAAACATGTGATAATAATAAACATGATTTATTTGAGACTCAGAAGTTTAGACATTATTTTTTATTTATTTATTTATTTCGCCAAACATCGTAGGCTACATATATATTCTTAAAACTAGTACTTACAATCTTAATATTATTTCAAATACTTCAATATTAGGTTCTTAGGTGCCTGTTGCCGTAAAAATCACTTTTAAGCTGCTGTTAAGACATAGTAAAATCTATGTTCTGGTAGTTTTTATTATAATTCTGCATTAGACAATTAATTGGACTATTCTTACCATAATCAGTTCGAGCAGAGGTTAAAATAAACAGATTTCTGGTTCTCAACTGGCGACTCGGACAATAAAAGTTTAACTGATTAAGTAGATAAGTAGACTGAACACGCTGATTAATTAGGTCGTTTACAAAGGAGATTGCAGCAAATTCTCTTCTAACACTTAATGGTTTAATATTTATTAGTAAACAGCGTGATTCGTAGCTTGGTAATTGGCTCTGAGACCATCCTAGATTTCGTAAAGCAAATAGAACAAATTGTTTTTGGATGGATTCTAAACGGTTTTTATGAGAAATTGGAAAGGGCGACCACACAACGCTACAGTACTCAAGTATGGATCGGACATAAGCTGTGTACAATGTTTTTACTATATGGGTCTTGAAAATTATAACTAAAACGTTTTATAAAGCCAAGCATACTATTTGATTTTTGAATTACTGAGTTATAGTGATCTACAAAAGTAAGTTTTAAGTCCAATATAATACCTAGATCTCTTATCTTATTGGTTCTCTCCACAGGCTCATTTCCTAATGTAACAATTCCATATGACGGATATTTTTTTCTTGTAAATACAATATTTGAACATTTGTTCACATTTAGTTCAAGAAGACTTTTACTGCACCATTTGTGAAAAATATTTATTTCATTTTGAAACACCCTGAAATCTTTTTCGTTATTGACTATCTATAGACTATCTATAGACTTTAGCTGGTTCAGTAAATAAGTAATGTCATTGACATATAAGATAAATAATAAGGGACCGAGATGGGAGCCTTGAGGCATACCAGATGTAACGGAGATGCTTTTCGAAAGTGAACCATTGAATCTAACAATTTGTGTACGGTTTGTCAAATACGACTCAATCCATTTCAGCAGTTGTGCACTGAATCCGTTTTTATGTAGCTTAAAAATTAACAAAGGGATGTCGATTCTATCAAAAGCTTTACTGAAGTCCGTGTATAGAGCCTGAACGGAATTTCCTTGATCCATGAAGCGGATATTATAAGAAACGAATTCAAGTAAATTAGTCGCTGTAGATCGTCTTTTAACAAATCCATGTTGCTTTTCAGTTAAGAGTGTTTTTATTTGATTTTATATAATTTTTTATTCACTATTGCTTCAAAAAGTTTCGGTATGCACGATAAGATTGCTATACCCCGGTAATTTTTAAAATCAGACTTTTTCCCCGACTTGAAAATAGGTACAAGAAAAGATTCTTTCCATACTTGAGGAAAAACACCGGATTTCAACGATGTGTTGAACAGAAGAAACAAGGGCATACTTAGTTCATACTTAGTAATGGAGGAATTCCATCAGGCCCGGGCCCTTTGGAGCTATCCAGGAGCAAATTGATTTGTGTATTTCCTCAAGGGTGATTGAATCTACCACAGTCAATGATGCTGAGTCGGAAAAGTAATCGAAAAACGCAGTGTCGCGATCGGCTTCCGAAAAACTGGTGTAAACGCTTTGGAAGAAATTGGCAAACAAATTACATATTTCATGGGAATTATTACCGTTGGCGCTCTCCAAGTGCATACGAGATGGAAAATTATTACTTTTCAATTTGGAACTTACATACTTGAAGAAGCTTCTTGGGTTAGATTCAATGTTTTCCTCTGTTTTCCTATTAAATTCTTTGAAGGAGGTATTTAAACATATGGCTAGTTGGTTGCATGCTTCTTGATATTCTAAACTATTAGCTAGCGATGGTGTCTTTTTCCAGTTTTTATGCGCTTTTTGCTTTTTATTTGTAAGATGCTTTAGCTCTTTTGAAAACCATGGCGGATTTCTGTTATTATTCGTCCGTCGCTTTATTTTTATTGGGACATATTTACTCAAAATATTACCAAGAATTTTATAAAAAATATCTACCTGATTGACAGTTTGATTTTCGCTTTGAAATGATGATTGCCAATTAACTGATTGTAATTTAGTTTTAATCATCGTGTAATTTGCATGGAAAAAGTCAAGGGTCTCCTCATATTCGTATTCTGGTATCCTCGAATCCCTCGTTTAGATTTTTTCATTATTTTTTAGATTTCATTTGCCTGGAAAAGAAACAAAATGGAAAGGATACGATTTTGAACAGGATTGAGAATTGATACTTAAATTTTCGTTATCGAAAAATTTTTATTTCTGAATTTTTTTTTTATTTAATCAGAAATTAAAATGAAAACTAGAAAGCTGAATCGGAATGCTTGTAAAAAAAATGAAAGAAATTTTATAACCATATTATTACACCACATCTTGCGACCGGTTGTTAAATTTTGTCAAATTTTGACTCATGAGCACAAAATGTATGGATTTATTTATTTTAAGGCCCCCGGTAAATATTTATCTACTTGCAATGAAAGTTTTATGCGCATAACAAGCAAATGAATCTCAATGGCACAGAAAACAGACGTACAAGCTCGAACAAAAAATCTTCAAAAAAGTGTGTAAAATTTCATTGCATTGAACAGAATTTCACCTAAAAAAATTGTTTGACTGACCAAAAAAGTCAATAAAGTAAAAACCGTATAAAAAGTTCCGGTGATAATATTTTATTCATTCCCTCATTTTTGCACTACTGAGGCAGTCGAAATAACTAACAGTTTTACAATAAGTTTTTACACTTCTTAAACAGGACGAATCGGCTATATCCAATAAATTAAGAACATTCTTGCGGGTTACTTTCAAGTATCACTTTTGCATCCCATTGTCCATAATTTCTCACTTCTAGCTTGAAGAAAATAGCGATTAAATTTTAAGATATTTTTCAATTATGCGTACGGACGAAAGTGTTACGAAACTTGAAATTTTCTGGAAACATGACAAACTGTTCATACGACCTGTTCAAAACTGACCAAAATTTTGTTTTTTGTTTGGTTTTGACAGTTCTTTTTGGTGTTTGGAGACATCTGGTGGCCCAGCCAGAAAACAAAAATTGATTCAGAACGATCGTTGTAAATTTTACAAAAATTTCCTGGGCTAGTTTGTACGTCGGTTCTCTGTGCTCAATGGCTTTTAACGGATATTCAAAACCAATAAAAATGTAGGCTTATTTATAGAATTTGAAGAAAAAATAATAGTGACTAACACTCGTTTAGATTTTTTTATATTTATTTACCTCTTATAGTATGCATTCTCATTATATAAAATTTTCAATGCATCCTATTAATATTTCAACAGAAAACATCGAAAGTCTATTTTTATCTGGGGGTAGGTGTTAGGAAAAAATTGGACCAAAGTTTGAAATGATAAATTTTATCAGGTCACAATGGCAAATCGCAAAAATGTCAACGTTACTAAGCTGTAATCGTTTAGAAAATGGCTTGATTCAGAAGAAATAAAATCGCTTCCGTTTGCCAGTATTACAACGAAAATCTGTGACGATGTGAAAAAGGATAATAAAATTGAGTTCACAGTTATTTGTAGTAAGGATAAAATGAAGTGCGGCTCTTTTAAACTTGGAAATTTCCTTAATTTGCCATTTTTGGCTCTTCTGTCACAAAAGGTTGCCGACCGCTGTACTATACGATTCGACGCGCCGGTGAGAAAACATGGAAAAACTTTCTGTTGAGTAAAGTGCACTAAACTGAAGGCTGAGTTAAATACGCTAAACTTCAGGTTGAGTTTAATGCATTAAACTTAACATTAAGTCCCTGCACTTTTTGTCCGAGATGCGTACAAAAAAGGTACTGTTGAGTTTATTATTTTTACCGTGTAAAAAATCAATTCAATTATTTGGTTAAATCTTCAGCTTTATAGTTGGTCGAGAGATAATCAGAAATATAGTTGAGTTTAGGTGGAATATTGTTGATAAAACTATACTTTTTTCTCCCAGAAGTTCCAAGCAAAAAACGAGCTTCAGATTTAAGTAGAAATTCCATACTAGAAAGAAACTTTGGTTATTTAAATCGCAATTGATTAGCACTTTTCATTGAAGAAAAGTATTAACTACCATGAAAAACTACTTGCCGGTGCCATCAATGGGCGCAGGAATACGAGATTCGGGAACGAAAGTGGAGATGGATTTGGCACACGAGTGTCTATTTCCCGGCCATTTGAGCGTTCCCGGGAATCGGGAAAAATGACGATCCTTTTCCCGGGTATTCTCGGGATCCCGGAAATGAGAATTAAAGAAAAATGAAGAATTTAACACTCTACTGCATACACAACACTATCTATTTTATATTTCTATTTTTATTTCTTTTTTTTTAACTAAGTTTTTTTCAATTTTTGTCATTTTTGTGTCATTTTTTTTTTGTCATATTTGTCATTTTCGTAACTTTTGTCATTTTTGTCATTTTTGTCATTTTTGTCATTTTTGTCATTTTTGTCATTTTTGTCATTTTTGTCATTTTTGTCATTTTTGTCATTTTTGTCATTTTTGTCATTTTTGTTTTTTTGGTTTTTTTATTAATTTTTGTCAAATTTCTTATTTGCTATCAGAGGAATACATTTTCCTCCGTTATTACTACGATTTGAAAAGTTTTGTAAACTTTTGCTCCGCTGCGACGCCTGGCGCAAAATTTATCGCATTTCGATACGCCGCCATCGATGCGCTTCGCCATAAGCATAAGCATTTCAGGAAAAACAATAAGTACCGAGGTACGTATCGCACTGAACGGATTTGTTCAAACACCTATTTAGATAGGTATAGGACTCGGCTTGGCGCTAGTAAGCAAATGAATGAATGAACCTGATCGTCAGTTCGCACTTCAGGGACCGAGCTAGAGGAGAGTTGGCGCGCGAGTCTGGGAGAGTAAGCGTACGCGCGGCAAAAAACGCAGTAAAATTCTAAGTAAAGTATGTCGGGTGGTGGCAAATCGGTGAAATATGGATGTATGAAGTAGGTATAGGTCGGAATTCCCCCGAGAAGCAGCCCCTAATAATAATAGTTATAACTAGGTATACACTGCCGGCCAAAAGTTTGGGATCACCCACTAAAAAACATGCAAATTTTGATCGTTCATATCTCAGCCGTCTTAGGATATATTGAAAATCTTCTGATCTCATTTGAAAGATAATGAGCAATAGCTATCTCGGAGGTATTTTGCCCAAATATAATGTTTTAGTTTTGAACTTAAAACTTAACCTAAAGTTATAACATTTTCAAAAAATCGCACTCAATATTCAAAGCCGATCATCTCGGGATAGGGTGGACCAAATCTCAAAATTTGAGTGGCATTAGAATTCCTGTTCTTTACTTCTCAAAACACAATCAAAAAATTTTTTGAAAAAATTCAAAAACGTATTTTTAATTAATAAAATAGACACTTGAGTTGTCGTCCAAAAGTTTGGGATCACCTCTTTGTATGGTGAGTTTGGGATCATTCTTATAAAAACATGCAAATTTATTTTATTCATATCTTTCTCATCTAACATCGTATTGCAGATCTGAAGGGTTCATTTGGAAGCTTAGGAATTGTTGTTTTTTAATAAATTCATTCAAAAATTATATTTTAAGGTGAGAACTATAAAAAAAATCTGGAAACTTTCAAAAAAACAATAAATTTCAGGTGATTTTTTTATGGTTATCACTTCAAAATATAATTTTTAAATGAATTTATTAAAAAACAACAATTTCTTAGCTTCCAAATGAACCTTTCAGATCTGCAATACGATGTTAGATGAGAAAGATATGAATAAAATAAATTTGCATGTTTTTATAAGAATGATCCCAAACTCACCATACAAAGAGGTGATCCCAAACTTTTGGACGACAACTCAAGTGTCTATTTTATTAATTAAAAATACGTTTTTGAATTTTTTCAAAAAATTTTTTGATTGTGTTTTGAGAAGTAAAGAACAGGAATTCTAATGCCACTCAAATTTTGAGATTTGGTCCACCCTATCCCGAGATGATCGGCTTTGAATATTGAGTGCGATTTTTTGAAAATGTTATAACTTTAGGTTAAGTTTTAAGTTCAAAACTAAAACATTATATTTGGGCAAAATACCTCCGAGATAGCTATTGCTCATTATCTTTCAAATGAGATCAGAAGATTTTCAATATGTCCTAAGACGGCTGAGATATGAACGATCAAAATTTGCATGTTTTTTAGTGGGTGATCCCAAACTTTTGGCCGGCAGTGTAGGTCGTCTATTTTTCCTGTGTATAGTTACCGGTGTATAGTTAGAGCATAGAAAATTGCCACTGGCTGGCTTGGCACTGGTTTCGGGGCATCAAGAACAGCTCCCTGCTGGCTTCCTTCCGTTCTTCCCGGGTTCCGATGCCTTGGATTCGTGTCGTTTGAAGCGAGCGGCGAGAAAAAGATACCAGAGCGCCATCCAGTTCAGTTCCCTTCGTGAGTTCAATCGGTTCGGTCGTGGAAAATCTTAACTGGTGAAAACTGACTGGTCGATAGACCATTTCGGTAAACATAGACATAGCATACGGAAAATCCGGGAGCGCGCGTTTTCCTCCCCCCAATGTCGATTTGTGTGGGTGGGTGGGGTTTTGTTGAAGGGATTGGAACGACATTGGAAAAACGATTTTCCTCCTCCTCTGCTGGTGCTGTTCCGTTTGAGGGGGATTCTTTTTTCCTACATTTCCATTCATTGGTTTTCCGGATGAAGGTGTTTCGGTGTGATCGGTGGTTGAAAAAAGTGGAAGGTGGATGGTCCATTGAAAATCTACCCGCAGCAGTAATATCGATACTTGACCACATTCTTCCATCACAGAGGAAAATACCAAGCGAGATTTCGCTGGAAAAGTCCCATCGTCGTCTAATGGCTTCCAACAGAGAGCAGATTTCGGGGCGGGTGGTCTCGCCGAATGTGGAAAATTTATTGTGTTTATTCGGGGAAAAATCACTTTCCATTCGGTCAACTCCAGACAGACAGTTATCTTAATCGGATCATCGCATTAGTGGCATTGCTCTAACTAGTTGTCATACCCACGGAAAAAGACACAGCAGTTGGCAGAAACGAACTTAAGTAGCTCCGGAAATAGGCCAAATTAGAAGGACAAATAACCTTCCGCCAAACAGCAGTCAGCCCTCCTACCCTCTTAATCCTTCTACCCCCAAAAGAAAATTGTGACGAAATTTGGGGATTGCATAACCCCAAGCACGATCGCTGCTGGTGAAGAAATCTCCATACACCAAAACAAGAAAAACACACTTTCTGGATCAAAAGAGAAAAAACAACGCGTAAAACCAATTGCATAACAGGATCAAAAATTTTCGTGTACCGAAAATATCAATAAGCAACTATAGACAGACGACTGACGTCGTCTGTCCCAAAGTTGGTCTTATCCCTTGCGGATTTTTTTTTCTCAATTTCATTTTTCCTCTCTAGTAGGTTAATTTTTTTTTTCAATTCATCCGCGATATTCGTAAACCGACTTCGTCGGTCGATGACGAAAATGACGGAAAACACGACGCAAAATAATGTTAAACGTGGTCCTAAGCCTATCTCTAGAGGAGCGGCGCAAAATGTAATGTGTGTGAAGTGGGGATGCTGTGACGTACAAGGACTTTTTTAGCGGATCTCCCTCCTCCCCCAGTTTATAATTGAAAGAGTGTGTTTTTTGGGTATCATTATTTTTTCTGTGGTTTTTCATACTGAATCTCTTGGTCAAAAACAACAACAGCAGCTAACCAAACGACCAGACCACGAAATCTGGTTGGGTCTAGTGTGGTTTTCTAACAACCAGCCTTAAGGATTCTTGGACCCTCTAAAGTGCCGGTGCGTTTGTAGTGGTTAAGTTTTGGTCCTGGTGGTCCGAGAATACGATGTTCCGGCGAAAAAGAGAGTCGAAGCATACGTGACCCTCCCCAATAATTACACTAGTTTACAACATTTTTTAACTAAGTAAACTGAGGATCACTTTGAAAATGTTATAATGGGCGCTGAATCCTAAAATTCAATTAAAAAAAGCTCATTAGAATAGTTTTCAAGTTAGGCTCAAAATACGAAATTTTGTAAAAATAAATAAGGTACCTTTACTCAGATTCAAATATCTCGAATTGCATAAAATTAATTTGAAAACTCTTTTTTGCATATTGATGATAGTAAATTTTCGATCGCTCATCTGAACTGAAATTTTGTGTATGATCAACAGTGTTGTTAATATTAGCGAATTCATGGTAGAAAAAATGATAACTTAGCGGAAGATCGTATGCAAAATTTCAGCAACATCTGACAATGGGGTTGGCATGCCTATGAGCTTCAAGCGTGAGTAAGATTTCAAGATATTTTGCTCAAGAGAAACAAAAAAAACTGGATTTTCATTAATAGCTCTTTTCTCAACCGGCCGTTTGCATTTTGTTAATAATTTTCTCAAATCCCTAATTGGGACAAATATTTCACAAGGAAGACTGCTAGACGATTGGACTTTAAACAGAAAATTTATTGCGGTTCAAAGATTGTATTTTGGCGCAAATTATCGTTTACACGAAATGAATACCTACAATTTTTGCATTGCGCTTAAAATATAGGTTGGTCAAAAAACTTCACGAATATTTTAAAACTTTGTAAACTAGTGTTAAGAATCAAAGTTTGATTCTTTCTTTAATCATACTGCAAGTGCTGCAAGTTCTTGAAATCGAGAAACAGAAATCAAAACTAATGAAAACTTATAATATAAAAGCTCCGTGAAAAATATCTCGAAAAGATTCTCTCTAATACAGGCGTGGTAAGCGGCAAAAAACCGTTACGAAATACCCGCAAATGCTTGAATTTCTATAAAAACTTGGAACTTTTCTTAGTAGATGTGCTTTTAAATTTTCAAAATTTTCCACTCCGTGGGGGTGTTCATTCAACAAAAAATTTATGTATCACTTTAAATATTAATCAATATTGGAAAAAGTCGGTTCACCAAACTCAAGCAGTTGTAACTTGCAATTCCCGGGACTGAATTATACCAAATAACTTTGCAGAGTTACTTAGAGTGTTGATTTTGAATTTGCTGTTAAGGGGGGGGGGGGGTGTGTTAGACCTTAACTTTCAAAAAATTGATTTTTTCATTTTTTTATTTTCTTATTGTAAAACATTTCAAGAATGTTGTGTCAAATTTTCAAGTCAATTGAAGCAAAACTGTAGAAATTATAGGCCTTTATCTCCTCCTATCTAATACTGCAAGAAAGCAAGAGCATAAACTTCAAACGCGTTTTTCTCGAAAGCACATTTTTAAAGTCCGTGGACATCGTCATTTGAAAACTACTTATCCGATTCTTTTCAAATTTGGAACACATTTTCTACATATAAAAAACCAGACCCCAACTTTTTTCTTTTTTTTTTACTTTGGGGAGATTTTACAGATAAAAAATTACGATTTTTTCGTGAAAAATCGTAGTTTTTACTTCAAACAGCCACAAAAATTTCATAAAATTTTTTAAGTTAAATAAAAACGTTGGGGTCCAGAAAAACATCTTTTAAAAATATTTTGCTCTGATATTTTGACTTCAGATGATTCTGTGCTGAGATACAGTGTCCACCGCAAATCCTGTTTTCTAAAAGGCATCCTCGAAAGTGCTCCGTCACCGGCTCATTTTTCAATATTTTTCTACAAAAAAATTACTAAATGTTCTTTTAACAATGCTTTGTATAATGCAAAAAATTTGAATACATTTGTTTGAACGATAGCTCTAGAAAAAAATCGTGAAAATGGTGTTGTTTTTACCCGTTAGACCCTACCCCTCCCCCCACCCCTTAATGAAATATAGGGACAACTTTTTTTTTATTGTCTCTAATTTCCCTCATAGTCTAAATTAACACGAGCAAATCGTTATAAATTTTATATTTGCTTTAAATGCTTTAATTCTCAGTTTTGTTTTGAATTTTAATGAAATGACAAATTTGAAAAAGTCATATAAGGGGGTGAATATGGTTGAAAGACTGAAATACTTGAAATATTTGTACTGCTGTCGTCATACATTTATTGCCTTCAATATGCATTTTTTTTTATTTGCTCAGATTTAGCAGAAAACAATAAAACAATAAACAAAAATCACTAAACTATAAAAGTACGGAATCCTATGACTTTCAATTTTCTATAATTTTTGTTTCTAGTGATAAATTGTCTTTAAAGTAAGAAATATAAATTGTAATCAAATTCTCCATCTCCGGCACAATTTTCCAGTAGGCGCTTAAGAAACGTTTGACTTCAATTTTAACTTTCTAACCTATCTTTTTGTCTTTCACCAATATTTCACTAAACAAATTCAATCGATATCAATAACAAGTGTTGATGCCGCTTAAAATTTATTTCTGATAAACTTTTGAGCAGCGAAAAGTTCTAAAATGTGTACGTTGACTCGATAATTCGGAACAGAGCCAATATTAAGCTGGACTTACCTGCGCCGGTACGGCCAATAATTCCTACTTTCTGACTACCACCAAAAGCGAAAGAAATGCCTTTAAGTACAATGTTCAACCCTTCTCGATAACGGACCTGGAAGTCTTGAAATTCCATACGGCCTGGCTCCGGCCAATCGCAGCTTCCTGTTTGGTTTCGCCATATTCTTTTATTCGTTCCACGGTCACAATTTTCGTTCCCACTTCCGAAGTCATACGGACCAACCAATTCGAAGAAACACGGTTGTTCCGTACTGTTTTGGCCGGATTTGGCATCTTGCCATTACGGTAAAAAGGCCATGGAGTGGTACGCCGCCAACAACGTGCAGGTGGTTCTCAAGGACAAGAACCCTCCCAACACGCCAGAGCTCCGCCCAATTGAGAAATACTGGGCAATTGTCAAGCGGGTTTTTTTTGTATAAAAAAATATTTTCTAAATCGATGAAAAATTATCAATTCAGAATCAGGACAATTCATTCTAATAAAACTTTACTTAAAGATAAAAAAGTTTATACGTATCTGAAATCGAAATATAAATTTGAATTTAAAAGTCCTTTTTTTTGTTTACAGCTGGTTTATTGAGAATTTTTACACTTTATAAAGTCATATCAGATGTCTAATGCCAACTAAATTTTAAAATCTAAAACAGTGCTATTTTCACTTGCGTTTACATGGAATTTATGACTTATTGCAAATTAAAATTCAGATTCTGAATCACAGCAAAGATTGTCTTTCACGAGTTTTTTCACCCTCAATTTTCCAACATTCTAATATTAATTATAAACTTAAAATAAATAACCTGTGTTACGGAATTCAAAAACAAAAATTTAAATTTAAGATACGATTTTATTAAATTTTGTTTGAAATGTATAACATCAAACATTCATATTACGGATGACCATGAAAAAAATGCAAGTACTTGCAAACAGAAATTGAATGTAAAGTATTCAAAGTAAGAGTTTAAATTTAAAAAAAAAAATCTTCTCAAGATTTCTAAATTTAAGCTAATGCGTTGAAACACATAAGATTCCAGCAACAATAAATCGAAAGAAGAGACGACGTGATATAACTTTTGCGTTCCCTATGGGTGTTAAGAGCCAAAAAGGGTCAAAAAAGAATTTATAAAAGCTGTTTCAATATGAAGGAATTGTTGTTCTCGATAGAGATTCAAATCCATCAACAGAACCCAATATCCACATTCAAAACTATAACACAAGGAAACGAAATTCCCATTTTCCGAGGTGCAAAGGATTTGAAACTTATTTCGACTTATTTAGGAGTACTAATTGCAAATTTGGAATTTTTTTATCAGCTCTTGTTTCCGGTATAAATTTTGAAAATACAAGGTAAAAATTCATTTAAAAAATTTGTGCACTTTCCAGCAAAATGATCAATTTCCATGAAGACTGTGAGTAATTTACCATGACTTCTGTGAGAAAAAATTATAGAAGTAAGTATTTTCCCCCATTTTGTAAAATACGGGAATTTTAAAAACATTTTGAACCAAAGTTAGTCTTGGATATTTTTATGATAATGCACAAGTGAAAATGCTTTTCAACGTTCAACAAAGTTGCGAAAAAGATCAAAATTTTCAGTATCAAATAATTAACAAAACAAACCTTCTTTTTGTGATGTAAGCAAAAGTTACCACAGCAAAAGAAAAATGTTAAATATACTTTTGTATCTTCGAAATAAGATTATCAAGACCAAATCTGTATTGTTTTTTTCTGAAATTGGCCACTTTGTGGCATTCTTCGTTGAATGAATAAAGGAAAATGAAAAGATTTAATACATTATTGTTGTCCATGTAGGGAGTTACTTTATCATTGATCGATTTCACTCTAAACTGCTAAGTTTTAAAATTACTAAACGCCAGAAAATAAGAAGTGATTGAAAAAATCTGACATAAAAATCGAGTTTGGGACGCAAAATTCTTACAAAATCAGTTTGCCTCTGTTTTAATTTTTTCCTTGTGAATTAAAACTATCCCGATATCAGTCGACTATTTTTTCGGCAACAAGGCAATGTATCATGCTAAACAGTCTGAAGATCTTTTAGGGATTTTTAACTAACACTACTGGATTTCAAGATCTACACCAATTATGTCGCCGATACTGCTTTCAGCTCATCTACACAATAATATTGAAATATTAAGTTAGAATTTAGCTTAAGGTTTAATATTTTGAATCTGAAAGCTAGGCTATTTCAATTGCAAATGATTGAGACTGTTCCCTAAAGAATAGTATTAACTTTCAGAACTAACCCTTCATTTCACAGTTTTTTATTATAATTCAATCAAAATCATTTAAAAATTTTGAAATTATGTGTAGGTATCAACATGAAGAATAAAAAAGAATTAATCACTTTTTTTTATAATTTTTGTTGCATTTGTGACTATTTGATTAGTTTTTGTACAAATAAAATTGTTATCTTATTTTGATCGCCGCTGGGATATATTCTTATCTAAGTTTGTGGCATATCGGCGAATTGAAAATCTAATTAGAGAGCAATTAAGACAGATATGAAAATTGATAGGTGGAAAGGTCAAAGCTAGAGCGCTTTGGGTAGAAGAAACGAATAGATGGTGAAACTGTGAGCTAGGGCATTGTTTCTTATCGACAGCATGACTGCTTGTGTGATTCTTTACCCAGCACCTGCTGGCTGTTTGTAGTAAGTGACGAAGAAGCCACATTGCTACCCACAACCAGCTCAGATGGGTCGAACACATGAGGTTGCGTTCGACCGGGCCACCATCTATTCGTTTCTTCTACCCAAAGCGCTCTAGCTTTGACCTTTCCACCTATCAATTTTCATATCTGTCTTAATTGCTCTCTAATTAGATTTTCAATTCGCCGATATGCCACAAACTTAGATAAGTACAAATAAAATTGAAAATTTTGCATGAAAACTTTAAATTCATGAGCAAATCAAATAAAATTTGGTTCCAGAAGCTTCATACTTCAGAAACTGATTTTGATATTCGTATTTTCTATATAATTTATATTTACATAAGTGCTGATTTTAAATATTAAGAAATTGAAAAAAAAACCACAATTTTCCATAACACCGACCTCCCCCCCCCCCCCCCCCCCTCTCACAACCCCTTCATCACCTTTCTCTCTCACAAATGATTGATTTTTCACCAGATATTAACGTTCTTTTATATTGATTGAATTTAAAAATTTGGAAAAATCGTCCCCCCCCCCCCCCCAAGAGCCAGCTCTAGGACCGCCCCTGCTCTAATATATTGTCATATCCGGCCCATTTTATCCATCACACTTTTAGCTTTTTCTTCCTAAATTCGGGCTTCTTTATTTTTTTTTTTTTTGCTATTTGGGATGTGCAGCCTTTTCTTACAAGCTTTCCCTATCAACTGACTTCCGAAAACGGATTCCTATTTCTTATCTTTCTGAAATCTTCTAATTCTCTCGTTTAGTAATTCGAGCCAAATGAAACTTGATGACCTTTTTTTTTTGGTCGTCAGTTAGAATCCTCGTTTATCCGCAGAATTCCGTTAATTTGTTCGATAATCCGTAGGAAATGCTGAAAGATCGTAGATTAATTATCATGAATTTCGAGGTAATGTATGTATAATTATTTTGTCAGAATTTTTCCCGCACGTATCCAGGATGGGCATATCTGAGCTATTTCATTTTAATACCTGATCGAGCAATCCGGGCCTTATGATTCCAAAATTTTTAACTCAAATTGCGGGTTTCAGTTCATATACCGGTATTTCGATAGCAACTTACTACCTTCTTCAGTGAGCGTTTTCGATTGATCGATCAATTAAAAACGCTCACTGAAGAAGGTAGTAAGTTGCTATCGAAATACCGGTACATGAGCTTTTCATTTACCGTGGT
Organism: Uranotaenia lowii; assembly: GCF_029784155.1. NCBI lineage: Eukaryota > Metazoa > Arthropoda > Insecta > Diptera > Culicidae > Uranotaenia > Uranotaenia lowii. Next base: position 407,027,038 of record NC_073692.1, read on the forward strand.
TGAATCAAAAGGAATCTTTCGATTGCTTTGATTCAGTTGAACCATTCAACCAAGTAGGCTCACAACACAACAGAGTTTGATAATGTTTTTGCCAGAAAATCTTCAACTCAATCGAATTTGAAATTCAGCTCATTTATTTTTTTTTAATTCATTTTCCTCTTCATAATTTTTAAAATACTTTTTCGGTTTTTTAAATGTTTTTTTTTTATCTACTGACAAGCAGATAAGGATCTTTGGTGAAATATACACTTTCTATGTACAAACTTCTCAAATCCTTTTCGGTCAGATGCTTAGTATTTGTTAACCAACTTTATTTTTTATTCAACATTTCTTCTACAAAATGCCTCTACAACATTCGTTCAATAGGAAAAAAACTAAATCTTCTAGTTTTACTCAAAAATAAAATAGAAACTATTTACACACTGGATGTTTGGATATTAAAAAAAATCGATGCAACCATGTTTTATTGCTGTTATATTAGGCAACAGCCTACTTGATCCATTAGCTACTTATATAAGGTTCCAATATGAGTTAATGGCTTATTTATCTGAACATATTTGTTCAGTTACTGATCTCTGATATCTCGTGCACGTGGTTTTTATTGGTTTGAGGAAAGTTTGGTTGTTTTTTTTTCGAATTTTTTTTTCCCGAGGTTTGGTTCAAAATGTTCCGGAGACGAGACATTTTTGAAATGCTCAATGAAAAAAGTCACAAGGTCTAGAATAATAGAATAACCTACCTTCAGAAAAAAAAAATGAGCAATCGTGTTTATAGACTGTGAAAGAAAAAAAGCTGTGAGAAAAACAATAACAAGAGAACGATCCAAAATACAACAAAAATGGAAACGCTGTAACCGCACAGATACATTATTTTTTGAGAAAAAAATCTTTGGCTTCAAACTAAAATAAGTTTGGACAAAGCTATCAATGAAGGTAAATATGAAGTTCTAAATTATTTTATATAAGAAAAAGTCCTACGATACAATCAATCAATCAGGTCCTCCTGAAAATAAAAAAAATCACATACATTTCTCTTTAAACAAATTTGGATCCATTTGCATTATTCATTCAGAATTGTGCAGATATGAAGGTAACATTTATATGGGACCCCTCCATTTTTGTGAGAGGAGGGATGCCAAATTATCATTTAACTAAAACCTAAAAACCCTTACATGAAAATTTTCACGCCAATCGACTGAGTAGCTTCCAAGTTCCTAAGGAAATTCGGCAAAACAAAGTTATCTAGATCAAATTTCACAACATCTAGATGAAAATCAAATTAAAGATTTTGATCAGGTGAACAACTTTGCCCAAGACTTCAAACCAGTAGGATTTGATCTGAAAAAGTTATGAGGTTTTGATCATCGATTGGTCAGGTCTTCCCCACTGTGAACGGGCAGTAGGGACGACTTTGAAAATCACTGCTCTATATCATGTTCTCTTTCTTTTTTTCGAAAAAAAATCCAAAATAAAAAAAAATGAAGTTGTCTAAGTTGGACCAATCAATCACAATGCTGAGTTTCTCAATTGAATTTCCATTCCAATTATAATTTGAATGGAAATTCAATAGGGATTTTAATTTGGCTTTGAAATTCGAATTGTAATATTTTTAACTGATTTAACCGAAGCTTTTTACTATTGAATGTGGCAATTCTGTTTTACAGTTATTCTCCGCTGAAGTAAATATCCTGAATTCAGCTTAGAATTTTTCAATTCATCATAAAAATTTTCACTATAAAAACGATTTATGAGTGATTCTCTTATCATTAATATTTCTTAGTTTTTTATCTTTTTCCCCAGATTCATTAAACTAAAATCTTCAGGTCATGATTTGAGGGTTCCAAATTTTTTTAAAAAAATCTAAATTTGTTGCCTGTGACTGGTTGGGAAATCCTTATCCAGTTTATTATTCTTGTTTTCAGTTCGGTTTATCATTGCGACAAAATCCTGGTTCGAATCTTGGTTTTGCATTCAAAAGTAAAATAAGATTCATGTTCCGTGTTCGAAACTTATCAGTCCGGAATGTTAAAAAAATTTAAAATAACAAATCATTTTTAAGCTTTGGATTTGAAATTCACACTCTTCTTATGCAGAATTGAAACTTATAAAAAAAATACCATAATGGTGATCCATAATTTAAACTAGTTGAATTAGTTTTTTATATTTAGGAAGAAAATATTAAAACAGAAAATCAAATATTCAAAATCAAATAAGGGATATCTGAAAAAAGATTGTGTCTGTTCTGTTATGTTCATTATTATTGGGCATTTTTATTTGAAGTTTAGGTTCAGAAATCGATTTCAAACAAGGAATACAAAACTTTTATTAAGGTTCAAAATACAGAATTTAGATTCAAAAATAAAATTCAAAATTCAAGATCTGATTTAATATTCAAAATAACGTTCTTTAAAAAATCAAAATTTTAATTTTTAATTTTTTTTTGACAGGATTTCACAATCCCGAAGAGGAAATAAATAAAGTGTGGAGTAATTTATGTAAATTTCGATGAAAAATTCCAATTTCTGAAAGGTTAAAAGACCAAAAAGCAAATTTAAGAAGATGGAAGTTATTTCACCTTTTTTTTTTTGATTTGATTGAATTAAATATTTGATAAAAAATTACTTGATTTTTAAGTTTTGCACAACGATATATTATGCAGTTTTGTTTCATACAAGTTTCCGTTCAATTAATTCAAATTTATTTGTTTTTCGCATTATTTTTTATTCCCCCCCTCGCGATGTTCCAACTCCGAGTGACAAAAGAAGTATTTGAAATTTGTTCCGGCCTAATGAAATACTCTCAACATAATTTTTTTTTTTACCTTACTTTATGTATGCATTTTTCAAGCAATAATGTTATAGTAATAAAATTGTCACCAAAATCCCTCCTCTTGAGGCAGATCTCCCTATGGCCCTGATCCATTTTGTTTAAGGATTTCATTTTTCATCCGTAATTTGTTTTTCGAAACTTGATTGGAAATTGCGATTTTAATTTGAGTCACTAAGGCCGGAACAAATTTCAAATCCTTCTTTTGTCACTTAGAGTTGGAACATCGCGAGAGGGGATAATAAAAAATAATGCGAAAAACAAACAAATTGGAATAAATTGCTCGAAAGTTTGTATGCAACAAAATAGCATACATGATATAGTGCACAAAACCTATAAATCAAATTTACATAAAATACTTCAAATCTTATTTACTCCCCCTTCGGGTTTTTGGGAAATTTCGAAGCGGGGTGACAACAGATGAAATTGATATCTGTTCCAGCCATAATTGTTGTATTGAAAATGCCATATTTTAGGTTCCGAATTCTTAAACCGTTACATAGAAGTGTATATGCATGGAATTTGATTTTAATTCTATTGTTTTATTTTTAAATTTTGTTTTCTAGGTCTGAAATTGTCATGTTACTTGTAAATTGTTAAAAGGAAAATATTTTTCTTGCTCTCGATGAAGCACATACCCGGCAATCAATGATAAAACTAAAAAATTATTAATAATCTATCCTCAATTTTTCTAAACCAGATAATTGTAGTTTATAAAAGAGGTATTACATATAAAAAGTGAATTTAATTTTGCAGTTAACAGCTCTAATAATCGCTTTCATTTTTGATAAGTTGCTTAACTTTTCCGCACTGTTAGCACGTGATGGACAATTTTTATCTGAAGATACCAGAAACTACCTTCTACGCAGTTGTTACATGAAAAAAAAATCGAATCATAGGAGCTCTCAAGAAAAATGTTCCGGGACCCCCGAAGGCTTAATCCGGCCCTGATGACGATTCAAGGAGGGAATATTGTCGATGATAATTTATGAACAAAAAACAACATGTATCAAAACGAAACCTTGTTGGGGTCAATTCATTGTATTTAATACAGACCAGTTTTTAAGATTTTTCCTGAATTTATGCTTTAAGGTTTAAGCAGACATTCCAATATGATCGTAATGATCATTACAATATACTGAAGAACTGAGATATTTGCGTGTACGCTGAAACAGCAAAAAATAAATTAGTGCCAAAACTTGACACATTAGAGCAAGTTCACTAGTGTTGGGAAAAAGTGGTAGATATTTTGACACCTGTAGCACATTTTGAAAATTTTACCAAGCAAAAATGTTTTCAAGATCTTTAGGCGTTGTTTTTTTTACAGCACTGTTTCTATTTCAGCCGAATGTGATAGAAATATTGCTATTTTTGCATCACAGCATGCGAAAATAAAACACGTGTTGTAAAAAAACTGGAAGGCGACAAATCTTGAAAACGTTTTTGCATGGTAAAATTTTCAAAATGTGCATAAAGTGTTGAAATTTCTACCACTTTTTCCCAACTCCACTGAGCTTGCTCTTAGGTGAGTCACTTTTTCTTTCATTGTTTCTCCAAAAAACGAAACTTTATGATCTTAGAAGAAGCTAAAATTGCTACTTTTTTTTGTTTATTTGTGACACTTTATCAACGTTTTGGCATTCGTGTCAACAAAATTGCTACTTATGTTTCCCTTTTTTTCCAACACATGAACAATGAACCACTTTCCATGATGTGAAAATATAACAAAGAATGTCAGTATATCACTGGCATTTTAAAAAAAACGCAAAACTTTACTCAAAAAGGTTTAGACCTTTCGAATTTTTATATGATCGGTTTAATTAATTTGTTTCAAATTTTTTAAACTAAAAACCAAAAAATTATAGTCTCTTGCTAAGGATTATTTCAATAATTGAAAAATAACATTTTTAAAACAAAACTTTGTCTGTTCATCAAATTTTTAATTTCTTTGTAAATCTTTGTGAAATTCATAGGCTATAAGGGTATATACGGACGATAGTATTGGCGAAAAATTGGCCTCAGCCATAACCTCAAACTTTGATTTGCTGGCGGCCTCACCAGTGATGCTAGGTGCTTTACTAAAATCAGTATTTGTTTGATTTAAACTAATTATAATATTTCTGAATTGATTAAATTTTTTAAATGTCAACAGCTAAACGTTTGAATTCACTATGAGGCGTCCCAAAATGGATGAAGATAAGCAATATTTTTCTAATGAATTTTCAATGTGAATTTAAAACATCTGAAATATGTTTTCATATACTGCTTGATAGATTAAAAATATGTTTCTATCTTCTAAACGAATGCAAAATCATTAACTGTTACACAAAAAGTAATTTAATGAACGCCCGTCTATGTTGACTTTGAAAATAATCTCCTGCAAGCTCTGATTATTTTAAACAAATCCACATAATTCGCTACATCGGTTAAGTGTGCGATACAGGCAGTTGTTATTCCGTTCAGATAAATGTTGCAATCAATTTCTACGCATTTAATTGCATTTCATTTATTTCTAGAAATCTACGGGAATATTGCAAATTCTCAGTACTTATGAAAAGGTTTTTAAATAACAATGCAATTACAAAATATAATCATTTTCCAAATATCAATGCACTTGGCACCCCTGAATGCCTAAAAAAATCAAAACACGAACACCGTGTATCGTTTTTCCACAGGGCGAATTTGTCGATATTAGCACCGGAAAAACGCGTTTATCGTGCGCCCTTCTCAAAAATAGATTCTGTTCTTCCATGGTTTGAGGTTAGGGCTGAGGCCTCCTGCTAAGGTGGTGTTCGTGTAAAACTGTCAATATATCCTAATAAGTTTGAACAAATAAAAACATTCTATTTAAACGAGATTCAATCGAGCTTTGGAATCTAGCATTGACAAATCTAGAATTTAGAACTTGATTTTCTTATTTTTTTTTGTTTTTAAAATTACATATTACAACGTTAAAAATATTTTGAAACTCAATTTTTTTCAATAATTTTCATTTAGCATACATGATAGGTTTTTTGGCAGACGAATTGTTGTTTATAGAATTTGCAAAAAAAAATTCCCGGAATTTATCACTACTCCACTAGTGAATTCTGTCCGAAACGTGTTTGCGTATTTGCAGGTTTAAAAAAAACATTATCTTTCTTATACTTTTACAGTTTTTAAGTTTGGTAAATATTTTTAGTAATTCGATTAGTTACTCTTAAAAGAAGAAGCATTATCGTGGTATGTTAGTAAGTTTATCATATGGATTTTGATACGAATGGGCTGACTTAGTTGGAGATTCAGTCACAAAACAGATGCAATGTGTTTTTTAAATCTTGTTTTATAATCGCTAAATTTATATAAGAAATTCAAATAATTTTTCCTAAAATGTGTGATTCCAATCGAACATCAAAAGAAGGAGTCAAAATTTATGCGCCCAACCCGGTCAGGTTAATTATGCATCCCACAATTCCCCGGTCGTCGGTCTAGCACACACCTCATGACAATATGCCTGATTCCATTAGGGCAGAACGTTCCCCGATTGTTCCTGTATGAGTGAACCCGGGCGCTGAAGGACCTTCACAACGCGTTGCTGCTGGCTGGGGGATGGAAAGTTCCACCCTTACAGCGATGAACCAACACGCAAACAATCTCAAAGCTGGATGAAAGAGAAAAAGAGAATAAGGATTTCGCGAACGGAAATTTTCTCCACCAGACAAACGAACGTAGCAACACAAAACGAGGGGTGAGCGGATGTAACGGAACGGTCGAAAATGTGCCGAGCAAAACAAAAAAGTCGGGCGAAATTCACCCACCAAACAAACTCACGTGCTTCGCGATGCCGGTAGCTAATTTTGACAGATTTTTCGATTTGCCCTGAGGTTGTGGTTGAGGAATTCGGCAGTTCGACTGATTTAAAAAATGACATGTGGGTACCTATGGGGATGAATTTGTATTGTGCGGATATCACGAGATGCGATTGCGGTTTACAATTCATTGAAGAATAGGACAGAAAAAAAAACCCCGGAATGAATTCAAAAGCGAACCGACCATTTCGGTGCAGTTGTATACTAGGTCGTTACTCGTTTAGTCATTCGTTATTATTTTCGACCTGGTTTAATGAGCTGTGGCTATCATATGGTGTAAACATTGAGCGAGCAAAGCTACTACTAAATAAGTACCGGTTTCACGAATCGATAAAACGTGCACGAGTTTCCTCTAAACTGTCATGTGGTGGAATGCCGCAGTTCTATGGATACGCGATGATAAGGGGGGATAATTTTTCCTGCTCTCATTCCACCCGCGAGTAGGTTGCATTTTCCGCAAGAGCTTACAATTTGATTGGACAACGCTGCGCCGCCGTTTGTGGATGATTAGTGAATGAAATCAAGTAATTTGATTTATTTTCATTCATACAGAAGTTGATTGCTTGAACGGAAATCTCCTTTCGTAAATCAAAATACGATACCAAGGACCAGAGAATTACAACTTCATAGATATATTTTAACATTAATCCAATAAATTCTGAATTGTTAAAGCCTCGTTTAAAAATCTGTACCCTCATTTTTTAAACCCAATGAAACACAAAATTCGGTCACGAACCTGATTTATTTTTCAGTGAGGTCAATCAAAAAACAAATCAAGGAGGCCTATCGCTAACTGTTGAACAACAACAATTTCAAACAAAAAAAAATATATTGATTCAAAATTCATGTTGTTTCAATTACAGGACACATTTTTTTTAATTATATTATAAGCTGTTGGATTAGTTCGGCTACTGTCGGTTTCTCAAGCCAGTGATTTAACAGATTCGTGTGTGAAAAACATTTTGACACTTTCCACTGAAAAATGCAACACTGCTTACAATTTTCACCCGGAGCGCACATTGGAGTCAGAATCATACTAAATTTTACATTAACATGATTAATAACAAAAAGATAACTTTCATCAGTAACATAGATAAAGGTATGGGATTTTGCGGTTTCAATTAGCAGAACCAAATATAGCGGGAAAATTTAGCGACAAAATTAAACCGCTATCAAAAAGTTAGCGGACTTATTAGCTTTTGTGCCAAACACTGGAAATTACGATGCTTGCACAAATTGCTTCAACCTTAAACATTCATAACTTTTGATCATTACGATATTTTTCATTCAAACATACGTTGAAAGTTAGATTAAGTATCCTTCTACAGTTCTATAGATCTACAGAAATTTGACTTGGGTAAACTAAACATCGAAAAATTGACAGGATCAAATGGAATCTTAACTGAGCATTTTTTTTTCAGCATATGGAACTTCAAAATGAAAAGATACTTTGAATTTTCCTGTTCCTATTCATCGAAAAATTAACACATTGCGGACGAAATACGAGAATTCTCGTTTTTTTTTTGCTCTTCATACTTAAAGGGTGCTCGGATAAAATAGTGTTCAAACTAAATTGCGTGAAAATCGATTATATGTTTATTTAAAAAAAATTAAAAATATCTTTTCATTTTGAAGTTCTTAAGGTTCTGCTTAACTTTCGCCCAATATTTTCCGATTGGGCAAAGTTCTGGTGTGTTGGGAGGATTCTCATCCTTGTGCACTCCACTCCATGGCCTTTTTTACCTAAAGGCAGGATGCCAAATCCGGCCTGAACAGCACAGATAAGTTTATAGTTCGGATCGTTTTTTAGCTTGCACGGTTGAAGACGATATTCCCAACTTATTGGCGACATCCCGAACGGAGAGTTTTGCTTAAAAGTGCTAGCCACTCTTCTGTTCGTCACTGCGGCTCCCAGATTTCAGTTTCCCCGAGATCCCGGCATCCTTGTTGTCGAAATACGTTTCCCAGAACACTTTTATTACTTTGGTGACGCTTTATTTCGCCACATTCAACGATTTTGCTATTTCTGCGTGCGTGTTGTTTGGATTTTCAGGACGAATGTACAAAATTCTGATTCGTTGCTGCATTTGCTTGAACGCCATTTCGAAAACTAAAGACCTAATGTCAAAAGCCAAATTGAAGCAACATTGTACACACATAACTACAAAATGAGGGGTGTTCAGGTTTTTTATATGAATGATTAGAAAAAATACGGCGAATTTAAGTTGATCACTTTTTGATCCGAAAATCCTTTAGAAGCATAAATCAAATGTTCTATAGTTAATCATTCAACTACCTTCGACAAAATTGAACCCAGAACTTACCGCAACTCAAAGAAGCTAAAATTGTGGAATTTGTTACAATGATTTGTGAGATATAGAGTGCCGAATTTCGTTGTTTCTCGGAAAAGATTTTTTTTGCGGTCCGTAAAGTGTTAAACTAACAAGTCAAAAATTACGTGAGATACAGCCATGGGTATAAAACCTCTATTAAAATAGAATTATTAAAGTATTATGAAAAAATAACGACAAAATTAAATCATTCTTACTCTACTGAAAAATTGTAAATAAAAGTAAATACGCCTAAAATGAAAATTTGAAATATTTACAAATAAAAACTTATTATATTCCCAGATGATTTAGCTTAATATTTTTATTCTTCTTCTATCTGATTTTTCAACAAAAACTAAAACACAGTCTATATTTAGATCTAGAGAAAGATATTTCGGTTTTAATTTTAGAACAAATATGGTTTCAGGATGAGTTCGGTATTTAGAACCTCCATGATCCGTCTACTCTAATAGTACAGCTTCACTTCCATCTGTACCGTTGAGTAGTCAACACGTACGCCGGAGCATGCAGGAACTTTTTAATCAGCACTTTTCAGTGCTAAAATAATTTTCAAATTTTTTCATCGGCCGGCGCGAAAGCCGGAAGAAAAAGAATTGCCGAACCTCATTCAGGTCCATCGGCCAAAAAAGTTAAAATTTCCAATTCATTCGATTTCCTTCATAACATCGGTGATGAGAGAATACACATATTTAATTCTGATAAGAGTAATAAGAAACCTTCTTCTTCTTATATTCTTGAAAATGAAAAGGTTCCACCAATTACGGTCACGGTTCCTGACTTCAATGTCTTTCGGAAAGGAATCGTTACTTCCGTCAAGGATGTGAAAATTTCATTTCAGATCGGTCGAAGGGGAGCTGCTCGTATATTGGCGGAATCTTACAAAGATTTTAACACTATTTTAAATTACATAAATACCAAAAAAAATATCAACTTTTCACGTACGATACGAAAAATGATCGTCCATTCAAAGTTAATACTGTCTAAGTCAGAAGGACTAAGACCTAGAGCAATCCCCCCAGTTCTTGGTCTAGAGCCACGAAAACTGATCCGGGGTGGGCACTACATCGGCCTCTTTTTCGGCGACTTGACTGGCTCTCGACGGCAACGGAGGCCTTCGAGGGCGGTCTTGGGCAAGACAAGGACTTCCACTGGATAGCAGTAAAACACCGGTCATTTAGTTTAAGAATTGTATTGTTACAATCCTCGTGTCGTGTAGTGTGAAGTGTGGGCCGGCTGACGAAGGAACGCTGCTTCGACGATGGCTGGTATTGGCTGATGTGGGTGGTTGGTTGGACGGATATACGGATTCACAGGTGGAGGACGGAACCCGTGATCGACTGAATCGGCTACTGGCTCAACCAACGGTGAACTGCACCGAACGGTTAGCTGGAGTAATGTTTGGTTAGGTGGCCTTTCACTGGGTCGCTGGCTGGATTTGGCGGACTTACCAATCCTTGGTACCGCCCTTAGTAATGGTCAGATGTACCTTTAGACCACCTGGCCTAACCTAACTTCTGCCGGAATTTAGCAGGTTAAAATAATGGGTCCTAGGACAAACATGTGGGTTTACCAATGGTCGGGGTCTAGTTTTTATGGCAAAATACCTGATTTTCTCTAATTCCAAGCGTAATTCTTTTTATTCCACTGTTAACTATCCTAAGTGTTAGATGTGGACACCGGCTGTTACTTATATCGCACTTTGCCAGACACTGCGTGATGAGATATGTAACGACTTATCAGCTTGGCGTTTCAGAGTGGAAAGACTTAGCCTTAGACTTCTTTTTGCGTGCAGACCCTTACCGTTGTCTTTTTCTTATCCTTTTCCGTTCAATAATCATTCATGACCAACATTTTCCAATTAAAAAGCCTCTTGTACTGTTCCTTGATTTGTAAAGTGTTTTCATGTGTGTATTGTGTAAAACTATTTTCTCCTTTCAAGTTGACCGTTGGGAGTCCCTGAGCTGTTAACTTTATTTGATTATAAATGCTAGAGTGAATTTTAATAATAACGTAAACGATTTTCCTAGAAGCGACGAAGATTAAACATGCTACATACAAAAAGAACATTTAATAATTAGACTACATAAACTAGATTTGAAGGACGTTATTCTTTCGAGCTCGGATATTTGTCGCTTGCCTACTTTCAGGTGCCAGCTAAGCTTAAGGTGGAGTGCGTTCACACTCACCTTCGCTTTTCCTGAGTGTTCTTAGTGTGGTGGTAACGCTCAACCGGTAACAAAGTTGTTCTTCGTGGTCTTACTGACGATCAGACACCGAATAAGATCACAACTGAATGAAATTGTTTGCTTGGTTTTGCCCCAACCCAAGTAATTACAATAAGGAACAGGGTCAACACAGATAACATAAGTAGTGTTGGCTTCGCTCCAGAACTTTATCTGATTCTTTTTAAGAAAGGTCAGATGAACAATTAAAAATTTCTAAAAAAAAGCTCGACTTATGTTTTATCGAGGGTAAACTTTCAACCATTTAGAAAATTCTAAATGCCTTTTTGGTGTTGATAAACCACAATCAGAAATTTTCATGTGTGTGAATTGCGCAGGTAGTCATTTCTCCAATTCCATAGACTGTCCCGTTGGGGCCAAAATTTTTCTTCTCCTCCTTCCTCTTTCTCGTCTTCACACGTCAGGCCGACAAACAATCTGCCTGTTCGCGGTCAACCTTGGAATCACGTCTTGGTAATGCTCGAAGTGATTTTAATGTTATCTGGGTTGATTCAGCACAACAAACTCATTGTTTGGTGTTCTCAATGCAAATGCGAAGTCTTGGGAAAGTTCAAGAAATTCAAATAACTTCCCTTCTTCTTCATTTTTAATCCAAACAACTTGGTTGATTTGGGTGATATTTCCGAGAAAAAAATTGAAATTGAAAGCAAACTCTACTGTGAACCTTTCAAACTATTTTTTATTAATCTAACAAAATTATTATGACTGAGCGATTCCCTCATGGATCCAAATCGATTTGTAATTATTATGAATTGGAACGCTAGATCTTTGCTGGTTAACCAAGATGAATTATTTTAATTCTTGACAACTCAAAACATAAATATTGCTGCCATCACTGAAACTTTTTTAAAGCCAGACAATAACTTGAAAAGCAATGTTTTCTTTAAAATTTTACGAAATGATCGACTTGATCGACAAGGTGGGGGTGTAGTCGTCTCAAATTTAGACTTCTTCCTTCTTTCAATTCAAAAGGCTTAGAAACAATTGGAATTGAATTAGTCAATTAGTTACACCCAAAACTCAGCTTTCACTAAAATCATGAATAATCAATATCACAGCGTAATTGGCACAAGAAAAGAATGCGAGCGATGATGATTCGATTTGAGAACGCCGCTCAGCACAACAAGTGTGGTTTACTGAAAAAAACAAAAAAAAAAATCAATTCCAACCTGATTTTTCTGGTTCAAAGTTAACCCAGGATGTAAGCTTCATCATTTCACGTCATGTTAAGGATAAGCAGTTTGGTAAAGTATTACAGCTCAAATATAAAATTCCTCAGTTCTAGAGGAACATATTTCAAAAACCACTTTAAAACCTTTGGAACGCTAGAAAACGTCTAAAAATGCAGGAATCTATTCAGATCGTTTGTAAAAGCATTATTGTTAACATTTACGCAGTAAATTTTTAGAAATAACCTTTATTTTGCTAGAAAAACATAAGTAGTACTTTTCTTATTTCGCACATTTTTCCATATTTTCGTTCCTCAACGCCAATTGCTTCATCCAAAAAAAAAGTAAACTAATGTTTGACTTATCCGTTGAAGAATTCAAAAGAAGTTGTAGAAGAAAATGTTGGTGATTATAAATCATTCATATTCTAACAAGCAAAACACATAGTGATACAATTCTTGTTTCGCTCACTGTAGTTTCGTTTTCGGTCAAAACGAACGACAGAACTTTTGCAGATTTTTAAAACCGAATTAGGTACCCGAGTTGTGATTTGAAATGTTGTACGGAAAAACGAAAAAATTAGATTAGAATTTTGATTTTTCTTGAATATTTTGTTCTTACACGATGCAAATGAAAACATGGAGCTCACAAAAAAAATCTTTGGCTAGAATTTGGCCGAAGACAAAAAATAAGTAAATAAATCAATTTAAAAAAAGACAAATCGGTAGCAGTAGCGAAAAAATAGTCAGGTTATGCCTCAAACAGAGCAACAAAATTAGGAAGGGTATTTCGGGGGAATATGCACCTGCCAAGGGAAATGACCGAGTATGCGGAATACATAAGCTTAACACCCGAATACATTGCAACATGTACTTCGTATTTCTATCTTCAACTCATATTCTGTCAATAATATCACATTTTATTGTAAAAACTATGAAAATATTCGATTTTTTACAAACACCTTTAAAAACAACCTTTGAAATCATTGAATGTTAAACGCCCCAGTGTAGGCAAATGATGCTCCAAAACATTGGATCGAAACGACTCAAAAACAATACAAAAATATTTTTCCAAGTTTATCTACATATAACAACAAGTGGTTTATGAACATTTCTCAATGAAAAAATGAATTTTTTTTTGTAATTTTTGACTATATTTTGAACTGCGTCTGTTTCAACCAAATTTCTCTGCTGCTTTTTGGCGACAAATTTCGATTTCCAGTGCACGTTTTTTGCTTTTTTAGAACACATTTGTGTAAAAATAATCCACTAAAAACTTTGCAAATCTCCAAAATTTATCAAAATATATTCGCTGGCGTTTTACCCCACAAGGGCATTATTGACAGAAGTACCAAGTTTCGTTTTTCTTTTTGTGATTAGTGTGCCTTACTTTTTCTTTGAAATTGTAGTTTCAAGAACGGATCCTTCATGCGGTTAGTTGGCAAGGTTTTTTTTTAATAATCCGACGATAAAATGTTGCGGATCAATTTCAACAAAAATAAATGGTACGCCAAATGGAGCTCGTCAAGAAATACGATATTTTAAATGAGTTTTTCTGTTTTGTACCACTTAGTGCACCTGTATTCGTGGTCCAAACAGCCGGTTTAGAACCAAATTCTGACCCGAGCAACCGCACTGGTGATCCATTATACAAGTTTCAATTAAATTTTTTTAGATCTGGTATATCTGGATTGATCCAAAACTGATGAGATTTGGATCCAATTTGACGCAGTTCTAAACCGCAGATCTTGACTATGTTTTTGCATGGGAAAAATTTCAAAATGTACTAAAAGTGACAAAATTTCTACCACGTTTTCCTATCACCAGTGAACTTGCTCTGATGGGAGATTAAAATCGCTGTTTTTCAAAACAGATCTGAAAAAACCGAAAGGATGCATATATTTGATTGCTCTCAGCGGAAACAAACTTAGAGAATGGTTGGTATTGATGATTTGTGTGCTTCCGGCTGTTCTAGGTTCTGAGGGTGCCGCTCTGTTCCTTAAGTGACCTCTTTTCCTTTGAGGAAAAAATCAGGCAGATTCTGTGTGTGGAAATATAAACAGAGAAAAATTTTAAAACAAAATGTCAATCAACATTTTGAACTATTTTGTTCGTTTGCGTCGTGATTTATTTCCCTGAGCCAAATTTTGTGTTTATTAAGGGCGTTTTTATTTTCCAAATAATTCATATTATAGGTATTCACTGTTCAAAATCAAAAAAATTCTGAAAAGTTTTCGGGAGAGTGTTAAAAACTATGGAAAAGTTCTCGACTCAATTCACATAGAAATTCCATAGAAGTTAAAAATAGAACCAAAAAGTTCGTTAGGAGTTCAGAATGCAATCAAAAGCTTCGTTAGGAATTCAAAATGGAACCAAAAAAGTTCGTAAGGAGTTCATTAGAAAGTACGATGGTTGAAATTGATATTCAAACTACACAAGCCACTTAGAAGGCACAAACATGAACTATGATATTCATGTTCGTTCAGAAGTACAAATCAAGCAGAAACGAAAATTGGTTTTCATTTCTCTCGAGTACCTTTTATTCAGCCAAATGTGAACTTTCAATGTACAAGATTAAGTAATTGTGTGATTTTTGGTTACTTGGGCAGATATAACACGGCATGGATGTAGGATGTGTTATTTTGTAACTTTTTACGAATTTCAGAAACCCTGTTATCTAAAATATTTCCTTTTTGGTCAAACGAACGACAGAATTTTGCAGATTTTTTAAATCAGATTTAGCTACCAGGGTATTGTTCGAAATTTTGTACGGAAAAAAGGTTTTTCTTGAATATTTTGTTCTCACGCTAAGCAAATGAAATTCCAATATATGAAGCTCGCTAAAAAAATATCTGGCTACAATTTTGTTCAAGACGGCAAAACGATAGGAGAAGCAAGAAAATAGTTAACTACAACGCCCCAAACAGAGCATTCTTTTTTTTTTCATGAAAATAAATTCAATGAAATGCTCTGAAATCAAAAACTTTCTTGTAGAAAAAATATTCCTGAACATCGGACGGAGAGTGTTGCTAGTTTTTTTTCATGGAAAAAAGAATGCTCTGTTAGGAGGGCTATAGTTAACTATTTTCTCGCTGCTACAAAATGAAAACTTTAAATTTTTGAAATTCGAAAAAAGTTGCATAACAATACACCCTATTATGTGCATTGGCTTATGACAAAAAAAAAATACAAAAATTAGAAAAGTATAATGTTTTAATTTTTAAAATATTGTCAACTTTGTCGAATACCAGAGAGTTGATTTTTGACCAAAATTTTTTTTTGATAACACCAGATCTCGACCTTTTATGCATTTTTAAGTCATTTGGCATACAAATTAAAATTTTGTTTTTTTCCATTTTTACACTGTTTTCATTTGATCCCATTACAATTTTCCCATTTAACACTGGTCAGCTTTTGGACCAATCTACAAAATGCGTTTGATCTGTTTCAGATATTCGGCACGACCCTTTTCGCTGCCATTCTATTGCATATCCTTGAAAAGTTTTGAACCAAAATAGTATTGAAGGTTGAAGATTGATCATTGAACTTAAAATGGAAAATCAAAACGGATTATCAATTCACTTTATCATCCGGCGTGGATTGTCCGATGCAAAGAGCTGTTCCTTGTCCTTGTAAACACCTTATCCACCATCCAAGATTTACTGAAAAAAAAATTGACGTCTAGACAATCGCAAAATCACTCACATGATGCTGATGGCAGCATCGAGAGGGATCGCATTGACGTCCATCCATCTTTCACACTGTCACCTTTTCCATTTTCGAACGTTAAGGCAAACAACATATGCAGATGGGTACCGCTTTCGTCCTTGCTAGCCGAATGTAGTGACGAAATTCTGTAACGTGGTTGAGGATGAAAGAAACCATTCCTCCACACCCCCAAGCCCTTCTAATCGTGGGCAAAAAAAAAAACGAAACAACAACGGATTAACGTAGGTAAAACAGAAACGCAAGCCGGCAAATTTGACAACCTCTCATAAGAACATAGGTATAGTTACGATTTACTTTTTTTGTCTGATTGACAAAGACACGACAAACAGTAGGAATAACCCTCACATTCGGTAGGGTGTAGCAGCAGTCGCGCCATTTCGAGTCCAAGAGGGGAAAGGGGGGATGAAACTGTCCTCGTGGACTCCTGAATTTAGCCTATGTTGACACAAACATTACGAGACAGAAAAAAAATAACACAAACACCAACTCAGGTGCAAAATGAATCCTGGTGAATCCTGACTGAATAAATATGCGACGGGAGAGAATTTCGCCCCGTTTTATTTTGCCATTTCGTTCGGGGTTCGACTCGGGGAAATGAACTTTCAACTTTTGGCAACTTTTCCTCTCTCGCTGTTGGAAATTTTCCGACGACCGACCAAGGAGGTTTGGGTTATAGTCGGGGAAGAAAAATTGGCACATCGTCAGGAAAAGCTTATTCTCTCATTCCGTAGTCAACCTTCGGCCGTGTCGGATCGGGATTTCTTGTCTTGCCGTTTTCGAACTGTGAAGCGCGCCAGACTTGGCAACGATTTCGGAAAACGTGGTTGTTTTTTTTCTATTTTTCTCTCTTACCTGTGCATTGCTCACCTTTGTTCATGGTCGTCGTCGACGAGGATTTATCGTTGTGTGTGTGCAGTATTCTGTGTGTTTGACGGGATAGGTCAAAGATTGTTATTTTTCCGGTGCACTTGGCGCTTCCCCACCGACTTGAGAATTTCCACTCTAAACGGGTAAGGGGGGATGATGATAGCGTCGGAGTGGATAACTGGAATCAGTTTTTCTATCACTATGCAAGGATCACAGCCAAGGATAGTTTCCGGCTCTGAAGGGTGAAAGGAGGCTCACATGAGTTCCCACACCCACACACGTTCTTTCTTCCCTTTTTTGCTTTTGCTCTCTCCTGCCTGGAGCGAGGGGAAGCGAAAAGGTGACTAAATTGCGTGGGGAGTCCAACGAAAGGCAAGCAGCAAATGTGTTTTGTGGGGGTGGACGTCGAATATCGATTTTTCTTTCCGAAACCCCGACTGGAGCGATGACAAACCTTGTTGCAGCAATCATGGTTTTCGCTGGGATTGGTGGGGCCATTCGGAAGGAAGGAAGGAAGAATGAAAGTGGCCTGAGGATTTTCTCGTTTCTTTAGGCTGGAATTGTGCTTGAGAACGATTCGCAACGAGGAACAAGTGAGGCTAGAGAGAAAAAAAACAATACCCCATGGGCCACTTTTTTTCTAACCTAGTCGAGGAGCGAGGTGAAAAATGGAAAATTGAATGAAAATAAAAGTGCTAAATCGGTGTTGAAAAATAATATGGAAAGGAAAGGGGGGATGAAGCAATCCATTCATCGATTTTGGAATGAAGATTAATGCACCCGGTGCAGTTGAGTTTGGGTGAGTGAGAAAAGAGCAAGGAAAACTTTATCAAATCCTCGACTAAACGGGTTAAATTACATAACACGTGCCTAGGGGGATTGATTTGGCGGATGCAGATAAAACGTCGATTTGGAAAAACAAATTTCGTTAAACCTCGCATAAAGGTTGGAGTTATTGGAAAGAATCCACCGGGATGTGTAATTTATAGGATTCGTTCGTTGGTTCATTCGTCTGTCTGAAAAAATACTAGAGCTAAACCCGATTCCGGAAGATGAAAGCGAGAAACGAATTACTAGGTGTGATGACGACGGCGAAGACGATGACGTGATGTTTGGAATAATAATAGTGAACAGGAGTGATGAAGGCGATGCCAATCTCGCTTCGATAGGACAAAAAAACGGAACGGAAGGAATCGTGATCGTGTTTTGGGAATAGTTAGTTGTAGTACAAGTTGCTACCAATCAAAAGGGTGGTTAATTTAATTCATACATACATTTCTTATGAAAGCAATGATTAGGAAAAGTTAGTGGATCAATGAGCGAATTATGGCACATCAATGGAATCATCCATCACATCTGTGCCGAAACTTAGTATGAAATGAGGGATTGATAATTCAGAGACAATAAACTCTGAATCTTAGATAATTATTTAATTCGAATGCAAATGCTAGCTATATAGGTATGTGATTTCTAGAAGAACCCTCATCTGATTGATTGGAACATAACATAGTAAATTCGTTATTTTTACTTCATACTTTACTTAATTTTTTTTTAAAGTAGGAAAAAAAGGAGCAA
This sequence comes from Uranotaenia lowii, assembly GCF_029784155.1. NCBI lineage: Eukaryota > Metazoa > Arthropoda > Insecta > Diptera > Culicidae > Uranotaenia > Uranotaenia lowii. The sequence continues at coordinate 407,045,644 of NC_073692.1, forward strand.
TGAGACGCACTACAAATTTGTCTTGACCATTGCGTTTTGATGAAAAAATTCAAAACAGTAATGTAACATGTAATTTGAAAATTTTTATAGATGAATTGAAATGAAACTTATTAAAAATTACTTGGACCCAAACTGAAATCCGAATATCTCAAAAGCGCGAGGTTATTTTGTTTACACAAAACTGTTGTCGAGGTTAAAAAGAGTTCTACCTTGATATTATTATTGGTGAGTTTCGATTTGTGTATGAAATATTCAAAATACTTACAAACATATTGGAACAATTTCAATTTCATCCCTTTTTTAAAGAAGATGATAAAATATATTTCAACAGATATCGAAACTCCATGAAAATTTTTAGTCTCAATCAATCAAAAACATGCTCTTGCACCTAATGAACAATTTTAGTAGAAATTCACAAGACGGTATCGGAATAAATAAACATTTTTTTTTATTTCATATGTAATATCTTTTATTAGTCTCAAAATAGCGACTTCAAACCTGTTGAGTTATGTTAATAGAATTAAAATGATATTATTTAACTACATCAACTATTGCTAGAGACGTTTAAAAAAAAGTAATGCATTTAACTTAATGTTGCCAGAATTTTTTCCATTCCCATCCGGGCCTAGCAATTCCGGGCATTTTTTCAAAAAAACCTGGCAAAATCCGGGCATGGATTTCAATTTTTCAAATCCAAAAACCGGGCAAAATTCAGGTGTTATTATATATGAAAGCAAAGAAAAAATGCAAAAAAAAACTGAAATTTATATTTCATTAATGTAATGGCAAACTTCCAGAAACTTTTTGGAACACTTAAATATTTAAAGGTTTATAAAAGTAAATCAGCGAAATTATTTGAAACAACCGTTGAAAATTTCCATACCGATTATCGATTTTGCTGAAAACTTACTTTTTTGGTTTCTTTGTGAAAATTGTGAAAAAATCCGGGCAATATCCGGACTTTTTTCAAGATATCCGGGCAACCGGGCCGGACCGGATTTTCTCGAAATTTTGCTTCAAATATCCGGGCAAACCCGGATAAAACCGGGCAATCTGGCAAGCTTAATTTAACTGTTAAACACGCAAATTTCGGAGCGTTAGTTGAATTTATTCGAAAATATGAATTTCGTAGCTTGATCCAATAAAAAAAATTATATCTGGAATTTTTCAACTTAATCGTTTTGCAAGACGACACTCAAGGTTGATGAAATTTGTATCGATTTCTAAAAATCAAGTTTAAATTCAAATGAAAATTCAGGTTGATAACATAAAAACACTGGAACATCTTTCCAAATTCAGTACTATTAAAGTAGTTTAAACCCATTTACTTGGGTTCTCAGTTCTAAAATGGCTCCCGAAGAAAAAGAAAATTTTTTTTTGTCAGGATTTTACCACTAGGTAGGTGGCATTTTTCCCTTTTAGTACTTACCCTTATATAAAAACCTCTATGTTTTGTTTTTCAATACTAAATAAAAAAACTTAACAGCAAATATGTTTTATTGATTTTTGATCCGTTTGACGTTTTTTAATATTCGATGTTTCGGAATTTCATATAGATTGATTGAAGTGAATAGTTACAAGCAGGGCCTTAGGAAGAACTGCCTCATGGGGTGGGTTTTGTTGACAAAATTTAACCAATAACATTTTTTAGAAATGCATACATTAAGAATCGTAAAAAATACTTAGAGTATCTCATTATTCGGGTTTAAGTTCTTTAATATTTTTAGTTATTCACTTGAAATCATTACTTTCGAAAAAAAAAGTCCTAAGTGTTAAGTTTTTTCCAAGATATAATAAAAAATGAGAGATTTTTAAGGCAAAATTTGGAAAGAAAAACTTGTTTGGGGTTCCAACCAGATTTATTTTCAACGCTTCAACTCGATACATTAAGATTTTAGTTTTAATCTTTTAGTTTTAGTTTTTTATAAAGTATAAACAATATTAATAATGTTAAACAACTAACTAATAACATATATTCCAGCTGAATTTTCCTGAAGATTAAGTTATTCTATCAACAATAAATTATTATTAATAATTTATTTCACCATTAAAATCCTGGAAAAAAATTAAAATTCAGATTTTTCCAAAACCGCAATATTGATAATGAGTTCAGATCTCATTTTTAATAGTTGTTGCGGGTGTGTGGAATAAAAATACGCTGATCTTGTGAGCAGTTTACACAGCTTCAAGCTGCAATTGTATTTAAATTTTAGTTGCATGTTTAGGCTTTTCCAATTACAATTTTACTTACATATTCAGTGTACAGCTAGTTTTAACACCCGAACGATTTCTTAATTTTAGGTTAAGTTCAATGTGTGTGCTGTAATTTTAGGTTTAGTTTAGGACATATTTCAATTTTTAATTTTAGAATAGAAATTACCTCTGTGATAAACTTTAAACCTGCTAGTTTCTTTTTAATAAACGGAATTACAATGGAATGCTTTCCACAACTAAACATCAGTTGTACTACTGAGTTGTGCGGAACCGGAATATTAGGTTGCTGGAACCAGAATGTAAGGTTAGGAACAAGATGAATTTGCATGTTAACTACTTGTACCTTTTTGCGCAATATTGGCATTCGACTCCTATCGCTCAATACGACTATCAATATCACACTCCAGTAATTTCACTTAGAACTATTAAACTTTCTAGTTTAAATAACGGAATTATAATTTTCAAACGTGACGGTGAACTTTTCACCAACTCGCGTGCCGCCAAACAGAAAAGGAATGACGTATCCTCTCGACGATGATCAGCCACTGAACTGCAATTGTCAGCGGCCTGTCGGAAAGTGCTTAGGCAGGGGTGCCAGTTTCCAACATCCCCCCTCCCGTAACACTGGTATCTGAAGTGTTAGATCCAGGGTTTCCTCCTTGTGCGACCTCTAAGACTGCTAGCTTTGCAACAGATTGACGAGTGAGTCCCTTATTTGTCTGCACGACTGCCCTTCTAATGCGCCCATCTGACCCAGGAACCAGTTCCAACACCCGCCCTCGAGCCCAGCCATTTCTCCTTGCTTCATTTACTACAACAACCAAGTCTCCCAAACGAACCGGTTTCGTCTCACCGAACCATTTAGACCGTTGCGTCATGGTCGGGAGGTATTCGCGCACCCAACGACTCCAAAAGCGATCAAGCTGTAGATTTATCTGGCTCCACGCGTTTCTCAACCCATTGGCTTCGCTGATCGGTCCCGACTCCGGTTGTTTGACACCATTGCTGCTTCCCAACAAGAAATGGTTGGGAGTTAGTGCTTCTGCTTCTTCTGACTCGATGGGTAAGTAGGTCAACGGTCGACTGTTGACGATTCCTTCAGCGTCTACCAGCAGTGTGTAGAAGGCCTCGTCGTCCAACTTTCTTCCCGGAATCATGCTCCCCTCTAGCGCTGTTTTCACAGAGCGTACCAGGCGCTCCCACGAACCGCCCATGTGAGGAGTGCCTGGTAGAATGAATACCCATTTCGTATCCACGTTGGTGAACGTGACTGCCATGTTTTCGTGGAACTGTCGGACTTGTTGTTGCAGGATATTGTCAGCGCCCCGGAAATTTGTCCCATTGTCTGAATGGATCTCGATTGGAGCTCCTCGCCTTCCGATGAAACGACGAATGCTCATAATGCACGACTCGGTGCTCAAACTGTAAACGACCTCTACGTGCACAGCTCTGATGGTCAAGCATGTGAAGAGAGCGACCCATCTTTTCAACGCTTGTCTCCCAGACTTCACTAATATTGGTCCAAATAGGTCCAGACCAGTGTAACTGAAGGGACGAGTATATGCGGCAAGTCTTGCTTCCGGTAAAGGTGCCATCCGAGGAACCTGGGGTTTGGATTTATAGATTTTACACCACTGGCATTGTCGAAGGACACGCTTCACTGTTTGTCGAATACGGGGAATGTAGAATCGCTGGCGCAACTCATTGACGACGGTTTCGAAGTTGCAGTGGATGTATTTTCGATGGTAGAAGTCTATGATCAAGTCGGTTAGTCGATGGTATTGAGGAAGAATCACTGGATACTTAGTGCACGTTGACACACGTTTTGCTGCACCGATACGGCTGTCGACACGAAGAACGCCGTTTTCATCCAAGTACGGTGACATTTGGCGAAGAATGCTTTGTTTCGGTAGATCATTTCGTTGTTCTGTCGATTTTCCTCGATTGTGAACCGCAACGCTCATTTCGGCAGGATATGAACACCATTGGGCATTCCCGAACAGTGAATTTTCGGCATCACGGAGTTCCTGCTGACCAAGATGTTCTGGAAAAATTTTCACACGGTTTGTCTTGAGGGCAATGTAACGGTTCACATAAGCAGTGGTTCTTAAGACTCTCTCCCATTTAGAAAATCTGGTGAAGTCGACAGTTGTTTGAGTTTCAGAAAGTTGATGGACGAGACAGGGTATCTTGAGTTCTTCAGTAGTAGTCGTAGACGATCTAGGTTGAGGCCAGTTTTCTTCGGACTCTTTCAGGAATTCGGGTCCGCTAAACCAAGCGGAATCTTGTTGGATCTCAATCTCGTTGAACCACTTCGTAGCATGATCTGCAATGTTGAGTTTCGAAGGGACCCAACGCCATTCGGAGATTTCACTGTTCGAGAGTATTTCGCCTACACGACACGCAACAAACTGGGTGTAACGTCGGTGGTCCGAACGAATCCATGCGAGGACAGTGCTTGAGTCAGACCAGAAAACGGTGCGTCGAATGTTCAGTGAATGTCCGTCTACGATGAATTTCCTCAATCGAACTCCTATCACGGCTGCTTGCAACTCAAGACGAGGTATGGACCAGTGTTTTAAAGGGGCTACCTTGGTTTTAGCGGATACTAGAGAGCAGATAAATCCTTCAGGAGTGGAGACGCGAAAATACGCTACAGCGGCGTAAGCTTCTTCGCTTGCGTCAACGAAAATATGGAGTTCAAGATCTTGATAAAGTTCCCGGGATGCTTCTTGGAAGTAATTTCGGCAATCTTCGGGAAACATTTCGTCCACCGTAACCATTTTTCGAAGGCATTGTTGTCTATTGGCTCATCCCATTGCGTTCCTGCTCTCCAGACATCTTGGAGGAGAATCTTCCCATGGAGAATGATAGCTGCGAGGAGCCCGAGAGGATCAAAGAAGCTCATAAGGCATCGTAGCAGTTGTCGTTTTGTCGGACGGTTACCGGTGGCTAGCAGTTCGTTGATATCTGGAGGTAGAATGGTCGAGAACCCCAGGCTATCTTCTTTCGACGTCCAGTGCATACCTAAGATGCGTTCATAACCCCTTGGGTTCTCCAAGTTTAGCGATTTCGGCTGTGAGGTTTCGGCTTCTCCGAGGCTTTCGAGGACCTTAGAACTGTTAGACATCCAGCCTCTTATGTTGAATCCACCCTTGGCATGAATCAATTTGACTTCACCCGCTATTCGTGACGCTTGTTCCTCATCCTCAAAACTATCTGCGTAATCATCAACGTAGGTTCTTTTAACTATTCCTTCTACTGCCCTGGGATATTGTTTTTCGTTTTGCTTGGCGTTCAGAGTCATAACGTAATGCGCAGATGCGGGAGAACAGGTGGAACCGAAGGTAGCTACGTTCATGGTATAAACTTCTGGTTGACCTTGTGGATCAGGGTTCCAGAGGAAGCGCTGAGCTTGCCTGTCTTTTTCGATGATTCTAATCTGGTGGAACATTTCCGCAATATCCGCTGAAATGGCCACGGGAAATTGCCGGAAACGAAACAGGACCCAAGGTAGAGGATTGAGTTCGTCAGGGCCTTTCAATAGCATTGTGTTCAGGGAAATTCCGTCTACGGTGGCGGAAGCGTCCCATATCATGCGCACCTTCTCTGGCTTTTTAGGATTGATGACCGCTCCAAGCGGAAGAAACCAAGTGCGTCTCGGGTCGGAATCGATCAGCTCCTCTTCAGTTGCACGGTGGGCATAGCCCTTTTCGATGTAGTTCTTTATCTGCAGTTCAAGATTGAGTCGCAACTGAGGCTGACGGTTCATTCTACGTTGCAAGCATTCCCAGCGTTTGTATGCCATCGGGCGACTGTCCGGAAGTTCAAATTCGTCGAATCGCCAGAGTAGACCCGTTTGAAATCGATCACCACATCGTGACGTAGTTGTCTGCAGAATACGTCGTGCTCTTGTGTCAGCATCTGACTCTATCTGTATCGCAGGTGATACACCTACGTCCTCTCTTCTGAAATAATCCCGAACTAGATCGTGCAAAGAATTGTCGGCCGTACATGAACAGGTGTGGTAGTTGACCATGGATAATGAACTATTCTCCGCTACTCCGCCATACAAGCACCAACCAAGCCTTGTTTTTGCTGCTGTAGGCGCTCCTGGCTGGCCTTCTTTAATGCGCAATGGGACAGTTAAGTTGAGATTGTTCAAACCAATGAGCAAACGAGGAGTTATATTGGTATACGAAGCGACAGGAAGCCCTTTCAGGTGCGGAAATTGTTCGGAAAGATGCGAAAAATCGAGAGATTGCTTGCTCAGGGATAAGTTCTTGACAGTACGTGAATCTTTCAAACAAACTTTCATGTTGTTCTGGCCGGAGATAGTCAAGTCTAAAACTTCCGATTCTCTATCAGTTCGAGATATTTTGCCTGTCCATGTCAAACATAAAACTCGTGGAGTTCCCTTCGCACCTAATTCTTTAACAAGAGATTGCTCAACAAGTGTGAGAGAGGATCCTTCATCAACAAAGGCATGTGTATCAATTGACTTTCCTGCACCATGAACTGTTATCGGAAGTATACGGAAGAGGAACTTGTGTTCTGGGCTACGATGTGTTAGACATTCACCGGATACTGGTGCTTTCTGCACCGGAGCTGATGGAGTAGGATTTGTTCGATTATTGGATGTTGATGCGGATGACTTGTTTTGGAAGGAGCGATTTGAATGGAGCAGAGGATGATGACGAGTTGTGCAGCCTTCGATTCCACACCGACTGTTGCTGCGACACGACCTTCGACCATGGTAGTTTAAACAATTGCGACAAATACCTTCCCTTTGTACCGTATGCCAACGACCATCGACATCCAATGACTTAAATTTCGGACAATCTTTGAGAGGATGATTTTGAGTACAAAGCGAACACTTTTTCGGAACAGCGACCTCCTTCGATGTAGTTGGTGTTTCTGAATGTGTGTGTAGAGCGCCACGCTTGGCCCTAGGCTTGTCTTCCTTCACTAACGCCCCACGATACTTTGTCACCTTACCGACATGCTTGACCAAATCCGACATGAAATCACCAAATTCTCGTAGACTGACACTCGCCAAACCACTGCTGTAGACTGCCCACTGATATGCAGCAAACGCCGGTAATTTTTCAACAAGTTCCGATAAGAGAGAGGGATTGTTCATATGTGCTTGTTGATTCGCTGCTTCAATGTGGTCACAAAGATTCTGCACCTCCATTCCAAAGTCGGCCAGTGACCCCAGGTTCTCGGGCTTTGGAGCTGGTAAGACGCGGATCTTTTCCAAGAGGGAATTGATAAGCGATTCGGGACGGCCGTAGAAGGCGCGAAGAGTCTTCATGATGAGCGGAACAGCATCAGGGAGCATGAGCTTGCTGCGAACGGCTGCTAAGGCAGCACCTTTCAAGGAGCGTTGTAGACGGTTTAGATTTTCCACGGGAGAGTAACCGCAGGCGAGGGTGGTGTTGGTGAAAGTACTCACAAATATTGGCCAATCAGAGGGATTGCCATCGAAGATGGGGAGATCGCGGGCCATTAATTGTCGTGCCGCAAGTTGTGATTGAGATGGTTGGTAGGTATTTATAAATGGGGTGTATTGTGGGCGTTCATTTGGCTCAAGGCCTAATTGGTTCATTAAAGGCTCGAGGGGGTCATATTCAGGGGCAGGCATTTCATTTTCATTTGGGGCATACATTGGAGCAGTCTTACCTTGTTCGTTGATGTGGTTCCTGAAGGGTGGAAGTGGTACCGTACTTGTTTCTGGCTGTTGTCTGTTGTTGATCGGCTGCCACGGTTGCTGGGCAAAACGTTGTTGATGGCTGGACTGATTTGGCACTCGATGTCCGAAGTCGGTTGGTGCCCCTGGATTCGTCGACGGATGCGACGGGTTTCTTCTCGGCGTTTCCGGCTCGAATTGATCCGAGGGATTAGTTGCTGGTGTGATCCGAGGGGCTGAATGACAACCGGATCTCGTAAAAGTTGGAATTTGTCCTGAGGTACCGGTGGTAATCCCCGCATCGACCTGGGAGGCAAGCTGAATTGGTGCGGCAAGAGGTGGGGCCAACGGAACTAGTGATGGGAAAGTAGGTCTGGATTTTGCTGCCCGGCTGACCGGATTTGGCTGGTTCGACGGCTGATATTCAAGACCAAGGTGCTCCTGACTCGACCTAGCACCTACGTTGGCACTTCCTGTTGAATGTTGTTGAATACCAAACGATTTGGTTTTGGGACCCTCCTTTTTTTTTTTTTTTTTTTTTTTTTTTTTTTTTTTTTTTTTTTTCTGGGAATTTAACATTTCGATGTCATTCTTCCCTACCATTGGGACCCTCCATTTGTAAACGGCCTTTTTGTAGCAGGACGGATTCCCACTGATGAACACCCATGACGGACCAGGAATTCCATTCCTGGTTATCTGGCCAAGGTTTGACATTTTGGTTGAGAAATGCGGATGGATTTCTTCCTGCGCTGTTTTTCGGATACGCGCCAGTGCTTCGACCTTGCTGCTGTATCCTCGTGAGGACTTCCCTCGGTTGTTGCTCGGTGATCGCGCTGCTCATCGGCGGCTGCGGCTGACCACTTGTCAGGCCCGGTTTTGCTGCACTGACATTTGGAACTTGTGTTTGGTTGAGCCAGTTTTCCACTCGTAGGCGGTTGCCTCTGTGACTGCCTTGGCTCCTAACACTTTCTTCTTCATCGTCGTCTTCGTTGTTTTCTCGCAGCAGATTGTACCGATCCTGTACATACTGCTGGTCTGCGGCAATATCGTCCAATTTCGCCTGGAGTTTTACTTTTCTGGCCTGGCTTTCCAAGGCACGCTGAACATCGAGCTGCTGCAACTTGAGGGAGGCCTGGCGCGCGCGTGATGATTTTATAGAAGGCGCGCTGCCAGCCGGAATGCAGTCCCGACAACTCCAGGGGACTTTCTCGATCGAATTCGTCACGCCGGCACAGAGCTGGTGCCACCACCGATCGCAGGTGTCGCACTGCACCATGTCACACATGGAGTCCGGTTTATCGCAGGCGACGCAGTTGAACTGCTCCGTTGTTGGCACTGGAGTGCTGGTCCGGATGGTTTCCGTGAATTCGGCCATTGAATATCTTGAAGAATTGTTGCGGGTGTGTGGAATAAAAATACGCTGATCTTGTGAGCAGTTTACACAGCTTCAAGCTGCAATTGTATTTAAATTTTAGTTGCATGTTTAGGCTTTTCCAATTACAATTTTACTTACATATTCAGTGTACAGCTAGTTTTAACACCCGAACGATTTCTTAATTTTAGGTTAAGTTCAATGTGTGTGCTGTAATTTTAGGTTTAGTTTAGGACATATTTCAATTTTTAATTTTAGAATAGAAATTACCTCTGTGATAAACTTTAAACCTGCTAGTTTCTTTTTAATAAACGGAATTACAATGGAATGCTTTCCACAACTAAACATCAGTTGTACTACTGAGTTGTGCGGAACCGGAATATTAGGTTGCTGGAACCAGAATGTAAGGTTAGGAACAAGATGAATTTGCATGTTTACTACTTGTACCTTTTTGCGCAATATTGGCATTCGACTCCTATCGCTCAATACGACTATCAATATCACACTCCAGTAATTTCACTTAGAACTATTAAACTTTCTAGTTTAAATAACGGAATTATAATTTTCAAACGTGACGGTGAACTTTTCACCAACTCGCGTGCCGCCAAACAGAAAAGGAATGACGTATCCTCTCGACGATGATCAGCCACTGAACTGCAATTGTCAGCGGCCTGTCGGAAAGTGCTTAGGCAGGGGTGCCAGTTTCCAACAATAGTGGTTTCCACCTGTTTTGTGTTTTCTTTTGGGCAGTTTGAAATTTTAACTCCAACTGTGAATTCTGCATTTTGAGCCTGAATAAAAATTTTGAAACCCTAATTTGAAATAGATTTCTGAATCTAAATTCCAAACACAAATTCCCAATAAATATGAACGGAACGGACAGAATCCTGAACCAGAAATCTCTTATTTGAGTTTGAATGTTTGATTTTCTGTATTAATTTTTTCTTTAATTATTTATTCGTTACTCAACTTGTGAATCTGAATGAAAATTCTGAGTGATGAAACTCTGATATTTTAACTCTAGATCAGCATCATGGAACTTTTTTAAGTTACAACTTTGCATTAAAATTAAAAGTAACAATTTGAAATCCAAATCTTCAAAATTGATTTTTCATTTAAAATATTTTCTTTTAATTTTCCGAAGTGATGAGTTTTCAACAAAGAAAATCAATCATATTTAAGTTTCAAATGCAAAACCGAGATTCGAATCAGGTTTTTGTCCCGATTATGAACCGAAATGAAAATCAAGAACAATAAATTGGATACAGATTCCACAATCCAGTCACAGGCCACAAATCGAGATTTAAAAAAAAATATCAGAACATCGGAAACGATTTAAACCTAAACTCACCAGAAGATTTTCCGCACCTATCCGGGCAGGACAGATCCTGACTATTTTTTCTAAAAACTTGCAAAATCCAGGCATTCAATTGCAAGTTAACAACCCAAAATCTAGCTAACATATAATGAAGATTTGTGGAATACTTTAGAGTAAATCTTAAAAACTCTAGAGCTGTTTTACTGAAGAAAGAATTCTGATCTTGAGCGGAACTAATATATGATCTTGAGCGAAACCATTTTGTAATGTAAACATCTTTAAAAGCTCTCATTCCTAATCTTTGAAAACTACAATTAAATTTCATCTTTAGAGATTTTAAAGTTCAAAAATTAATGTTTTTACGTAAATTACAAAAACTTAGCCATCCAAAGTTGTTCTCAAAATATCCGTTCAAATTTATTTCTTACTTTAAAAAAGATATACAATTTTCACTTTGATTCACTGTACCTTATTTCGAATGAATCGATTCTATAAACTCAAATTTCAGTTTTTTATCTCATAAACTAAATTCGTAAGTATATTTGTATGAATTATTTGAACAACTTTTGAAGATAACGACAAAGTTAGTAATACAAAAGTACATGCCTTAAATTACAGATTTTGCGAAAAAAAATTGTACATTTATCTTAATCAAAGTGTTTTTGAGAAAAAAAAAATCTGACTTTTGTGATTTTATCCGAATATTCTGTGATGGATTTCTGTGATGCTAATTCCTTTAATTTCATTGAAAAACTCATGATAAATTGGATCTTTTTTACATTTTAGTTGGGGAAACTAAAAACAAAGTTATCATACTTTTCTAATTTTAAATAAAAAAAAATCTAAATTTTATATTGATCAAAAAAATATAACTATGAAAATCCATTTAAAATTTAACAATTTTGTGAAATCTGTGAATATTTAGAAACTCTGTGTTCTGTGATAAAAATTTTCTTAAAATTTAATGAAATTATAGATTTTTCTGAGATTTCGGCAACCTTGCAAAAACTCATTCATAGAATATAGTTAATAATAAATTCCAGTTTCTTGTGGATCACGATAACATTTATTTATATTTGAAAATTATGGAAATATTAGGTATTTAGCTCAATTGATAAAACAATTATTTCCCAAACTGATTTCCATGAGTTGTAGCTCAATTGTAACATCAAATACTAGGGAATCGTTTAGGTTATCAATACCAAGCCACCAATTGAATCTTAAAGTATTATAAAATGGGTAACCCGGTGTGCTTTGCTACACTTTGTAGAACTGAAGGAATTTGTGGTAAAAATATTTGAATTTGTGTATATTAGTATATAGTTTTCAATTGGAATTTTAACATCAAGAACAACCTCTTGAAATGAAAGCTGCTTCTTGCAGTGCGAATAGTAATGGCAATGAAGATTGATTCTTATTCTTAAATAATGACTTTACTTTATTGGCTTCATTGGTTCTCGAACTATAACAAAAAATATGCAGAAAGCCTTCCTCCTCCTTCCCTCTGAATGAAAGAATCAAATTTTGTGCGCCTGGTTTGGTACGCTGCATACATTAAGGGGCAAAACCACGTGTGAGTCATAAGGCATAAGGCAGCGCACCTAGCGGTTTATTTCGGAAGCTAGTAGTTCCGCTCAAGACCAAAGATGGTTCCATTCAAGATCATATTTTGCTTTTGAAAACCACGCGATTAATTGATATGTTGATGCAAAACATGTTACAAACACCCGAATAATGCTTTTTTATGAATTTGTCTACCATTTTAATCATTAAGAATCAGTTTATAACGGCCAAGGGTTACATAAATTGACGTTCAAAGTCAGCTTAGATTGGTGAAAATTGCAGCATAAATACGTATGTTTTTAAAGCTTATATTAACATAGTTTCATTTCATAAATTTAATCAAAAATGACAAAGGTTGTATGAAAAGATCTTAAAAAAGTGTTATTTCAACATTTCGAGAAGATTCATAAATACACATTGTCTAGATCTTAGGTAAAGTAAATGGTTCCGCTCAAGATCAGATTTCGACTAGTTCCGCTCAAGATCATTTACCCTATCAAAATAACGATAAAAGGCCGATGTTCTTGCCGACTAAAAAGTTTTAAATCTTTAAGTTTCTTCGTATATTTTACATGTTTGCAGCTCATCCAAGCTTCTGATGACTAAATAGTGTTGAACAAATGTTCCATAAGGTTTATAACAGAATATAATGGCTTCCAGTTTACCTAGCATTTCTAATAACTACAATCTTATTTTCTATGAAACGCAACTATTTTACCCCTGGATCTATGCAACCTCATTAAGTCTTTTTTTGTCGAACATGTATGATGCGGTGGCAGCCGAGCCCAGAGTTAAGGGGGGGGGGGGGGAGGGGGGGCAGAGGGTGATTCCCCCGGGCTCTAGCCAAAAAAGAATTGAAACGAGAAAATTGTAATTAAATCGTAAAATATTACCAGTAAGGGGCCCCAGTGAAATAATATCTCGCATCCTTTCACTATAATATCAGTTAAGGAAAGGCCCTAGAATAGGAAATTCAGAATTTTTCCCACATTTTTATTGGCTGGGCAAATCAGAACAACTATTTTCAAACCCTAGGAAAATCAGGGCATTTTTTTTCTAACACAAAATTCGAACAAATAAAGCAGAATCCAGTGATTTTGCGAAAAAAAAAACTATAATAAAGTAACGAACCCGAAACACCTCAAATTTTCATTTCTTATCGAAACTTGTCAACAACTATCGAATCGTTTTTAAAACTACCAAAAAAACAATTTAGATAAAGATAGCTTAAAAAAATCTAGACCAATTTGAGATTTCTGTTTGAGCCAGATCATAGTTTTCTTAACTTGTCAGTCCACTTTACTTTGAAAATGTATGTTCGAATAAATCCGGAAAATCTGAGATGCCTACAATACACAATACATCACTATCTATTTCTTATTAAATAAAGAAAATACTTTAATAGGAGCTTCTAGCGAATCATCCATTTTTTTTTTTTTTGAAAATGACATATTTTTCCATGTTTGAAAAAAATATGACAGTTAGAATAACGGGGGCAAGAGTTATAATAAAACCGATCAATCTGGAATGCTCACTTTATGAGCATAAATATTAGTATGAATAATGCAAAATTATTTATACACTACACTACACTACACCCTTTTCCCAATTGTAATTAATTTTGAAAAGTCAAACATCAAAAAACTACTGTAGACAAATCGACAATACTCAATTGATTTTCCATTCCAATTTCAGTCAGTGATTTTTTTTTTCTTTAAAATTTCGTTTTATTTATTTCCAAATACAATCATACATTAAAATTTTAAAAAATAACACTTCAAATCACAAATCACTTTTCAATGGAATATATAATCAACAAATATTGTTCTATGTCTTATTTATTGCTCTAGAATCCGATTTTGCACGGCCTCTAACCGTTTTTGCTATCGTTTCCAGTGCCGTCTTCTTTGGACGACGACTTCTACTTCTTCCTGAAGTGAAAGTGTGCCCTTCCTCATCGGTACCGTTTGTCGAATCTCCATGAGATCCCTTTGAGAGCTGCCTTTTTAAATTTGTTTTAGGACTTTCAACCTCCACCATCTCCGTTTCGACTTGCGATTCACTAGATGTCTGTTGGACCATGTTGAGCGTCAGCTGTGCTGGTTCCTTTTGTACTGTAGATTTGAGTACTTCTGAGTAACTGCACTCAGTTGCAGCTCGTTCTACATTTTTAACCGCCGCAAATTTTTCCTCGGTTTCTTTATCCGACCGTTTCTTTGGTATGATGTTTTGCGTAGACTTTTTCTTATTTTGAGGGCACTCAACTTTTAGATGACCCTCGGATTTGCAGAGGAAGCACTTTTGCTTTATGCCGTCATAATATAGCCGTCCTTTTCGATTGAGGAAGAGGAGAGATGCTGGGATTTCTTTTCTCACGTCGATGTAAACGCCTCGAACACCGGTGAAAAGATCAAGTTCGAGATCGGCTGGGAACTTCTCCTTCACAAGTCTTTTAACATTACCGTACCTTGACAAAACTGAAATAATTTCCGTATCGGAGACCTCTGGAGGTAGATCGAAGACCCTCACATATTTTGTGATGCCTCCAGCAATACCCATCTTCAGCTGCACTGTTTCTCCCGTAGAATACACGAAACGTTGTTCCTCTGGATTCTGCGCCAGCGCGTCTTTTAAAGCTTCCTCCGATTTAAACTTAATAAAAACAGAGCGTTCATCTGCTATTTTATACGATGACTCCATAGAAGATCTATCGGCTGCAAAAGCTTTAACAAAACGGGCCACTTCATATAAACTTGGTCCTGCTGCTCCATCAGGGAAAAGAAACGACAATGTGTTTTTCACTAATTCATCGGCCATTGCAAAGCACGTGGTCGATCAAATTCAAGGTACCTAAGTGTACTGGTACTCAAAAACTCGAAGCAAATTGCTGAAGAGCTCACTAGAGATAGGTGTTATCTCCACAAAGTCTGATCATCAACTGATTTGAGATTCTAAATGAAACTTTTCCAACTACATAGTTGAATCCTCGTTTTATACTATTGATTCTGATGCACTTTTATTTTAAAACTAGCTGACCCGGTAAACTTAGTTTTACCTTTAAATATATAAATCGTTATGAATTTTTAACTTCATCTACACGTCCTTTACTTCTTCGTGTTCGTGAATCAGTTTTTATGAAAATCGTTTTAAAATTATTCGATTTGTGTCCCATTTAAAGTTCATTCTACATAGGGGCCCCATTCTATAAAAAGGAGATTTTTGAAACTATTATAAAAACCATCTCAGATACCAAATTTGACTTCCGTTCGTTTATACGTGATGATGTTACAAAGAAAACGCTTTCATTTTTATACATAAGATTATCCTCTACACAAGATCTCGAAACTTCATACGTTTCTAAGTCATTTGGCATCAAAATCAAAATTTTAAATTTTTTCGATTTCCTTTGGGTTCCCCCTTTGGTGATTTTTGAGGGTCGAAAATCGAATCGTTTTTTGACATTTTTTTTTATGGAGATAACACTAGATTTTGTCGGTTTTATGCGTTTCTAAGTCATTTGGCATCAAAATTAAAATTTCAATTTTTCGGTTTTCTTTTGGTCCCCTAAGATGTGATTTGAGGGTCAAAAAACCGAAACTTTGAGCGGTTTGAGGAACCCCTAAATTAAGTCCGATCGATTGAGCTGAAATTTTGCACAGTAGTTTTTGAAGCCAATCTAAAAAATGGTCGGTTTTCAAACCTCCATCATGAAATTTTTCTCATACATCGCTTGTCACCCTGATGTACATACTGAATTTGTTGAAACTTTCTCACGAATTACCCAAGTTCTTCTTAATTTTATTTGAATTTTTTTTGGTGGTGGCCCCCTTTCTATGAGAGGGAGGGACTTCAAACTACGTAGGAACTATTCCCGACTCCAAAACTTTTCAAAGCTTTCACATCATTCTGTTCAGTAGTTACCGAGTCTATGCGATGCTTACAGACATAACAAACCTTTTATATAACAGAAGAAGAAGAAAAGAAATATCTGCGATCAAATTTCAGCATCTTCATATCGAATTTCGGTGCCAAAACAAACAGGAAGTCGAGGTTTGAAACGAGGCGTAGTGAATTGACTGGAATCGCTGGAATGTACTCTAATGTACATTTTGATTTCACGATCACGACCGACCGCAGGACGGAGTAAGGGAAATCGTGAAATACCAAAATAAAAATAAAATCGAGATCCAAGCGGAAAAATCCAAAACGAAAATCGCCATCCATTATTTATTTACCTCCTTCAGATACATCGCTGTCTGGCATCGAAAAACAGTAGTAGGTAGTAGCAGAAGAGTTTGAGAAGCAAAAGAAAAACAAAAAAATAAAACACTCCCAGCGGACATGGCAAATGTCCAAACGAGTGGTCTAGGAATTTTTTTTCAAGTTCTCTAAAGGCAACTAAATTTAGAGCCAGTGATCCAAACATAGATGGATAGAGAAGGTTGCACTTGTTTATGGCAAATAATTTTTCAAGTAGGTACCTATTTCTAAGTATCCAGAATTTTACTTTTCTCATCCATGTTTAGAAAAAAAAAATCAGTTTAGATACTGGACGACTATTTTATAAAATCAACTAGAAGTTGATTTTTTTCTTTAAGTAACAACATTTCACAACATTTTAAATAGCACTGCTAGGTGGATTTAAGAAAAAATCTACCTGCACTTGACGCAAACAAACTATCTATTCCGATAAACAAGTTGTGGAACCATTTTTGGTCGAGTATTTTGGCGACGGATGATCTGTTGTCCGCTGGCTGTCACTCACTAGTGAAATGTTGACAATATTCGACGGTAGCAAAAACCGTTAAATACGAAAATACTTTTTCCATCTAAACAATAAAAAAAACTCAACGAAGACAAACAACCTATTTCATAACTTTGGAAATCAGATTCAGAAACTAGAGAAAAATAAGAAAATCTAGATTCAAAAATCATTATTAGAAACTAAACATTCGGAATAGAAATTCACTTTCAAAATTTACAATACGGAATCCACATTTGACAAAAAAAATTCTAAAATTTAAGAAACTCGACCAATCTGGATATTTCTAATTTCATTTAAATAAAAAATGTGATAACAATTATTCACGCAAGACAAAATGATTTTCACTAATCTGAAAATTCAGGCAATTTGTCAAAAAATGACAAAAATGACAAAAATGACAAAAATGACAAAAATGACAAAAATGACAAAAATGACAAAAATGACAAAAATGACAAAAATGACAAAAATGACAAAAATGACAAAAATGACAAAAATGACAAAAATGACAAAAATGACAAAAATGACAAAAATGACAAAAATGACAAAAATGACAAAAATGACAAAAATGACAAAAATGACAAAAATGACAAAAATGACAAAAATGACAAAAATGACAAAAATGACAAAAATGACAAAAATGACAAAAATGACAAAAATGACAAAAATGACAAAAATGACAAAAATGACAAAAATGACAAAAATGACAAAAATGACAAAAATGACAAAAATGACAAAAATGACAAAAATGACAAAAATGACAAAAATGACAAAAATGACAAAAATGACAAAAATGACAAAAATGAC
The DNA here is from genome assembly GCF_029784155.1 of Uranotaenia lowii. Taxonomy (NCBI): domain Eukaryota; kingdom Metazoa; phylum Arthropoda; class Insecta; order Diptera; family Culicidae; genus Uranotaenia; species Uranotaenia lowii. The sequence continues at coordinate 407,063,372 of NC_073692.1, forward strand.
AAAAATGACAAAAATGACAAAAATGACAAAAATGACAAAAATGACAAAAATGACAAAAATGACAAAAATGACAAAAATGACAAAAATGACAAAAATGACAAAAATGACAAAAATGACAAAAATGACAAAAATGACAAAAATGACAAAAATGACAAAAATGACAAAAATGACAAAAATGACAAAAATGACAAAAATGACAAAAATGACAAAAATGACAAAAATGACAAAAATGACAAAAATGACAAAAATGACAAAAATGACAAAAATGACAAAAATGACAAAAATGACAAAAATGACAAAAATGACAAAAATGACAAAAATGACAAAAATGACAAAAATGACAAAAATGACAAAAATGACAAAAATGACAAAAATGACAAAAATGACAAAAATGACAAAAATGACAAAAATGACAAAAATGACAAAAATGACAAAAATGACAAAAATGACAAAAATGACAAAAATGACAAAAATGACAAAAATGACAAAAATGACAAAAATGACAAAAATGACAAAAATGACAAAAATGACAAAAATGACAAAAATGACAAAAATGACAAAAATGACAAAAATGACAAAAATGACAAAAATGACAAAAATGACAAAAATGACAAAAATGACAAAAATGACAAAAATGACAAAAATGACAAAAATGACAAAAATGACAAAAATGACAAAAATGACAAAAATGACAAAAATGACAAAAATGACAAAAATGACAAAAATGACAAAAATGACAAAAATGACAAAAATGACAAAAATGACAAAAATGACAAAAATGACAAAAATGACAAAAATGACAAAAATGACAAAAATGACAAAAATGACAAAAATGACAAAAATGACAAAAATGACAAAAATGACAAAAATGACAAAAATGACAAAAATGACAAAAATGACAAAAATGACAAAAATGACAAAAATGACAAAAATGACAAAAATGACAAAAATGACAAAAATGACAAAAATGACAAAAATGACAAAAATGACAAAAATGACAAAAATGACAAAAATGACAAAAATGACAAAAATGACAAAAATGACAAAAATGACAAAAATGACAAAAATGACAAAAATGACAAAAATGACAAAAATGACAAAAATGACAAAAATGACAAAAATGACAAAAATGACAAAAATGACAAAAATGACAAAAATGACAAAAATGACAAAAATGACAAAAATGACAAAAATGACAAAAATGACAAAAATGACAAAAATGACAAAAATGACAAAAATGACAAAAATGACAAAAATGACAAAAATGACAAAAATGACAAAAATGACAAAAATGACAAAAATGACAAAAATGACAAAAATGACAAAAATGACAAAAATGACAAAAATGACAAAAATGACAAAAATGACAAAAATGACAAAAATGACAAAAATGACAAAAATGACAAAAATGACGAAAATGACATAAAAATGACAAAAATGACGAAAATGACATAAAAATGACACAAAAACGACACAAAAATGACACAAAAATGACACAAAAATGACACAAAATTGACACATAAATGACACGAAAATGACACAAAAATGACACAAAAATGACACAAAAATGACACAAAAATGACACAAAAATGACACAAAAATGACACAAAAATGACACAAAAATGACACAAAAATGACACAAAAATGGCACAAAAATGACACAAAAATGACACAAAAATGACACAAAAATGACACAAAAATGACACAAAAATGACACAAAAATGACACAAAAATGACACAAAAATGACACAAATTACACAAAAATTACACAAAAATTACACAAAAATTACACAAAAATTACACAAAAATTACACAAAAATTACACAAAAATTACACAAAAATTACACATAAATGACACAAAAATGACATCAAAATAGCATTAAAATTGAACAAAAATGACTCAAAACTGTCACAAAAATGACACATAAATGTCAAAAATGACAAAAATGACACAAAAATGACACAAAAATATCACAGAAATGACACAAATCTGATACAAAATTGACACACAAAAACTACAATAATGACTACAAAATTTCTTAAAAATGACTCTAATATGACTCAAATATGACTCAATTTCACAAAAATGATACAAAAATGACACAAAAATGAAACAAAAATGTCACAAAAATGACACAAAAATGACACGAAAATGACACAAAAATGGCTTAAAAATGATTCAAAACTGACACAAAAATGTCAAGCTTCACAAAAATCACAATAAAGACAAAATAGACAAAAATGACAAAAATTAATAAATAACAAAATTGACACGAAAATGCCACAAAAATTACACAAAATTTACACAAAAATCACTCAAAAATCACACAAAAAAATTACAAAAATGGCACAAAAGTGATAGAAAAATGATTTAACAATAATATTATTACTTAAAAATGACTCAAATATGACTCAATTTCACAAAAATGATACAAAAATGACACAAAAATGACACAAAATGTCACAAAAAAGACACAAAAATGACACAAAAATGGCTCAAAAATAATACAAAATTGGCACAAAATTGTCAAGCTTCACAAAAATCACAATAAAGACAAAATAGACAAAAATGACAAAAATAAATAAAAATACAAAAATGACACGAAAATGACACAAAAATAACACAAAAATGACACAAAAGTGATAGAAAAGTGATAGAAAAATGATTTAACAAGAATATTATTAAGTTTTTTTGAATTTTTTTTTATATTCACAAAATTTAAGGACGAATGCCTTAAAAAGATTTTATTGACCACACAGAGTTCTGAACTAAATTGATCAATTTTTCCCCATTCAATTTGAAGTGGAAAACAATTGACTATCTCATGGTTGGAATAAATCAGGTCAATCATACGGCAGAAAAAAAACTCGAATCGAATGATAAACTTTCCAAGGGCCGCGCCCCATTAAAGGACGTTGAAATATTGCAAAACGGTTTTCTCTCAGTTTGGTTTGCCTTTTTTTCCTCCACTGGTTTTGGATTTTCCACAAGGACTTCGATTGTTTTTGGCAGACTGACAATACAGACACCCACACGCATTGTTTCATACACATACTTAGACCTTTTTGAACACTGAAAACTGAACCTTGCCTTAACTTGAATGGTGTTGTCGTCGTGGGTGGTTTTGTGGGTGGTGGTCTGAAGGGCTGCTGGCTGGCTGGAAAATTATGGACCGAAAAGCTTTTCCGAGAGCACAAACCCTGTCAAGGACACTCGGTGCCATTTGTTTGGGGCTGAAACATTGGATCTTTTTTTTTTGCAACTCTTCCAACGTTTGTGTTTTCTGTTTTTGCAACTGGCAACATGTGGGTGGTTTGTGAAATGGTGATGGGCTCGAAATTTATCATACTTTCGTGAAAGGTTGATGATGCAACAACGACAGTTTGTCTATCTATCATGCACAGAATAGAACACAGTGAAAAAAATTCAGCAGCTGAACGAGCATCGACCCAATTTGTTGCCCACCTTGTCTGTCGACATCAATCCGGAAGCCCTTGAAGTGTCAAGTGCCATTTGGAATTCAACTTGGATTAGGATTCACCCTTGTGTTCGTGAGCTTTCCGGGGAGCTTGAAGACAAAAAACGCGAGGAGGAAAACCGGAAGCACCTCCCCAAAATGAAATGCCGGAGCAATTTTGGGCGGTGATTTATCACGGTTGTGATCTGTCACCTCCTCACCAGATAGTGTTATAGCTGTTTGCGAGGGGGTAAAGTGTAAAGTGATTTGGGTAATTAATACTAAGCTCCTCAACCTCCTTCAATTTTGCAGAAAGCATCCTAAAAGTTTGAAGACTAATTAAAAAGTGAATTATCTAGTGAAGCGTTGTGATGTAATCAACCTCGAGGTTTCAGATTATCGGAAAATAAATTAGAAGAAAAGTGAATTTGCGACTTGGGAAGCCCCAAAGAAGGTGAAAAGCTACGCCTTGAGACCTTGATCATCTTGATTGCGGAACACTTGTTTTTAAGGATAGAAACGTGAAAGGTGAGTGAGAGTTTATCGAATTAAAATCCAACCTTTTTATTCTACCTTCAAAAACAATTTTTCTTTTGTGAATTGTTCATCGAAAAGGTGGCTCCAGAGAGTTTGCTGAAGACAACTTTTTTCACCTAAATCAACAAAATTCTCTGGAGCCACTAACTTAAAACGAATGAATGTACAAAACAAAATTTGTCAATTTGTCATTTTTGTCATTTTTGTCATTTTTGTCATTTTTGTCATTTTTGTCATTTTTGTCATTTTTGTCATTTTTGTCATTTTTGTCATTTTTGTCATTTTTGTCATTTTTGTCATTTTTGTCATTTTTGTCATTTTTGTCATTTTTGTCATTTTTGTCATTTTTGTCATTTTTGTCATTTTTGTCATTTTTGTCATTTTTGTCATTTTTGTCATTTTTGTCATTTTTGTCATTTTTGTCATTTTTGTCATTTTTGTCATTTTTGTCATTTTTGTCATTTTTGTCATTTTTGTCATTTTTGTCATTTTTGTCATTTTTGTCATTTTTGTCATTTTTGTCATTTTTGTCATTTTTGTCATTTTTGTCATTTTTGTCATTTTTGTCATTTTTGTCATTTTTGTCATTTTTGTCATTTTTGTCATTTTTGTCATTTTTGTCATTTTTGTCATTTTTGTCATTTTTGTCATTTTTGTCATTTTTGTCATTTTTGTCATTTTTGTCATTTTTGTCATTTTTGTCATTTTTGTCATTTTTGTCATTTTTGTCATTTTTGTCATTTTTGTCATTTTTGTCATTTTTGTCATTTTTGTCATTTTTGTCATTTTTGTCATTTTTGTCATTTTTGTCATTTTTGTCATTTTTGTCATTTTTGTCATTTTTGTCATTTTTGTCATTTTTGTCATTTTTGTCATTTTTGTCATTTTTGTCATTTTTGTCATTTTTGTCATTTTTGTCATTTTTGTCATTTTTGTCATTTTTGTCATTTTTGTCATTTTTGTCATTTTTGTCATTTTTGTCATTTTTGTCATTTTTGTCATTTTTGTCATTTTTGTCATTTTTGTCATTTTTGTCATTTTTGTCATTTTTGTCATTTTTGTCATTTTTGTCATTTTTGTCATTTTTGTCATTTTTGTCATTTTTGTCATTTTTGTCATTTTTGTCATTTTTGTCATTTTTGTCATTTTTGTCATTTTTGTCATTTTTGTCATTTTTGTCATTTTTGTCATTTTTGTCATTTTTGTCATTTTTGTCATTTTTGTCATTTTTGTCATTTTTGTCATTTTTGTCATTTTTGTCATTTTTGTCATTTTTGTCATTTTTGTCATTTTTGTCATTTTTGTCATTTTTGTCATTTTTGTCATTTTTGTCATTTTTGTCATTTTTGTCATTTTTGTCATTTTTGTCATTTTTGTCATTTTTGTCATTTTTGTCATTTTTGTCATTTTTGTCATTTTTGTCATTTTTGTCATTTTTGTCATTTTTGTCATTTTTGTCATTTTTGTCATTTTTGTCATTTTTGTCATTTTTGTCATTTTTGTCATTTTTGTCATTTTTGTCATTTTTGTCATTTTTGTCATTTTTGTCATTTTTGTCATTTTTGTCATTTTTGTCATTTTTGTCATTTTTGTCATTTTTGTCATTTTTGTCATTTTTGTCATTTTTGTCATTTTTGTCATTTTTGTCATTTTTGTCATTTTTGTCATTTTTGTCATTTTTGTCATTTTTGTCATTTTTGTCATTTTTGTCATTTTTGTCATTTTTGTCATTTTTGTCATTTTTGTCATTTTTGTCATTTTTGTCATTTTTGTCATTTTTGTCATTTTTGTCATTTTTGTCATTTTTGTCATTTTTGTCATTTTTGTCATTTTTGTCATTTTTGTCATTTTTGTCATTTTTGTCATTTTTGTCATTTTTGTCATTTTTGTCATTTTTGTCATTTTTGTCATTTTTGTCATTTTTGTCATTTTTGTCATTTTTGTCATTTTTGTCATTTTTGTCATTTTTGTCATTTTTGTCATTTTTGGCATTTTTGTCATTTTTGTCATTTTTGTCATTTTTGTCATTTTTGTCATTTTTGTCATTTTTGTCATTGTTGTCATTTTTGTCATTTTTGTCATTTTTGTCATTTTTGTCATTTTTGTCATTTTTGTCATTTTTGTCATTTTTGTCATTTTTGTCATTTTTGTCATTTTTGTCATTTTTGTCATTTTTGTCATTTTTGACATTTTTGTCATTTTTGTCATTTTTGTCATTTTTGTCATTTTTGTCATTTTTGTCATTTTTGTCATTTTTGTCATTTTTGTCATTTTTGTCATTTTTGTCATTTTTGTCATTTTTGTCATTTTTGTCATTTTTGTCATTTTTGTCATTTTTGTCATTTTTGTCATTTTTGTCATTTTTGTCATTTTTGTCAAATTTTTTAATTTTTGTCATTTTTGTCATTTTTGTCATTTTTGTCATTTTTGTCATTTTTGTCATTTTTGTCATTTTTGTCATTTTTGTCATTTTTGTCATTTTTGTCATTTTTGTCATTTTTGTCATTTTTGTCATTTTTGTCATTTTTGTCATTTTTGTCATTTTTGTCATTTTTGTCATTTTTGTCATTTTTGTCATTTTTGTCATTTTTGTCATTTTTGTCATTTTTGTCATTTTTGTCATTTTTGTCATTTTTGTCATTTTTGTCATTTTTGTCATTTTTGTCATTTTTGTCATTTTTGTCATTTTTGTCATTTTTGTCATTTTTGTCATTTTTGTCATTTTTGTCATTTTTGTCATTTTTGTCATTTTTGTCATTTTTGTCATTTTTGTCATTTTTGTCATTTTTGTCATTTTTGTCATTTTTGTCATTTTTGTCATTTTTGTCATTTTTGTCATTTTTGTCATTTTTGTAATTTTTGTCATTTTTGTCATTTTTGTCATTTTTGTCATTTTTGTCATTTTTGTCATTTTTGTCATTTTTGTCATTTTTGTCATTTTTTGTCATTTTTGTCATTTTTGTCATTTTTGTCATTTTTGTCATTTTTGTCATTTTTGTCATTTTTGTCATTTTTGTCATTTTTGTCATTTTTGTCATTTTTGTCATTTTTGTCATTTTTGTCATTTTTGTCATTTTTGTCATTTTTGTCATTTTTGTCATTTTTGTCATTTTTGTCATTTTTGTCATTTTTGTCATTTTTGTCATTTTTGTCATTTTTGTCATTTTTGTCATTTTTGTCATTTTTGTCATTTTTGTCATTTTTGTCATTTTTGTCATTTTTGTCATTTTTGTCATTTTTGTCATTTTTGTCATTTTTGTCATTTTTGTCATTTTTGTCATTTTTGTCATTTTTGTCATTTTTGTCATTTTTGTTTTTTTTGTCATTTTTGTCATTTTTGTCATTTTTGTCATTTTTGTCATTTTTGTCATTTTTGTCATTTTTGTCATTTTTGTCATTTTTGTCATTTTTGTCATTTTTGTCATTTTTGTCATTTTTGTCATTTTTGTCATTTTTGTCATTTTTGTCATTTTTGTCATTTTTGTCATTTTTGTCATTTTTGTCATTTTTGTCATTTTTGTCATTTTTGTCATTTTTGTCATTTTTGTCATTTTTGTCATTTTTGTCATTTTTGTCATTTTTGTCATTTTTGTCATTTTTGTCAATTTTGACAATTTTGACAATTTTGACAATTTTGACAATTTTGACAATTTTGACAATTTTGACAATTTTGACAATTTTGACAATTTTGATAATTTTGACAATTTTGACAATTTTGACAATTTTGACAATTTTGACAATTTTGACAATTTTGACAATTTTGACAATTTTGACAATTTTGACAATTTTGACAATTTTGACAATTTTGACAATTTTGACAATTTTGACAATTTTGACAATTTTGACAATTTTGACAATTTTGACAATTTTGACAATTTTGACAATTTTGACAATTTTGACAATTTTGACAATTTTGACAATTTTGACAATTTTGACAATTTTGACAATTTTGACAATTTTGACAATTTTGACAATTTTGACAATTTTGACAATTTTGACAATTTTGACAATTTTGACAATTTTGACAATTTTGACAATTTTGACAATTTTGACAATTTTGACAATTTTGACAATTTTGACAATTTTGACAATTTTGACAATTTTGACAATTTTGACAATTTTGACAATTTTGACAATTTTGTAATTTTTGTAATTTTTGTCATTTTTGTCATTTTTGTCATTTTTGTCATTTTTGTCATTTTTGTCATTTTTGTCATTTTTGTCAGTTTTGTCATTTTTGTCATTTTTGTCATTTTTGTCATTTTTGTCATTTTTGTCATTTTTGTCATTTTTGTCATTTTTGTCATTTTTGTCATTTTTGTCATTTTTGTCAGTTTTGTCATTTTTGTCATTTTTGTCATTTTTGTCATTTTTGTCATTTTTGTCATTTTTGTCATTTTTGTCATTTTTGTTTTTTTTTTGTCATTTTTGTTTTTTTTGTCATTTTTGTCATTTTTGTCATTTTTGTCATTTTTGTCATTTTTGTCATTTTTGTCATTTTTGTCATTTTTGTCATTTTTGTCATTTTTGTCATTTTTGTCATTTTTGTCATTTTTGTCATTTTTGTCATTTTTGTCATTTTTGTCATTTTTGTCATTTTTGTCATTTTTGTCATTTTTGTCATTTTTGTCATTTTTGTCATTTTTGTCATTTTTGTCATTTTTGTCATTTTTGTCATTTTTGTCATTTTTGTCATTTTTGTCATTTTTGTCATTTTTGTCATTTTTGTCATTTTTGTCATTTTTGTCATTTTTGTCATTTTTGTCATTTTTGTCATTTTTGTCATTTTTGTCATTTTTGTCATTTTTGTCATTTTTGTCATTTTTGTCATTTTTGTCATTTTTGTCATTTTTGTCATTTTTGTCATTTTTGTCATTTTTGTCATTTTTGTCATTTTTGTCATTTTTGTCATTTTTGTCATTTTTGTCATTTTTGTCATTTTTGTCATTTTTGTCATTTTTGTCATTTTTGTCATTTTTGTCATTTTTGTCATTTTTGTCATTTTTGTCATTTTTGTCATTTTTGTCATTTTTGACAATTTTGACAATTTTGACAATTTTGACAATTTTGACAATTTTGACAATTTTGACAATTTTGACAATTTTGACAATTTTGACAATTTTGACAATTTTGACAATTTTGACAATTTTGACAATTTTGACAATTTTGACAATTTTGACAATTTTGACAATTTTGACAATTTTGACAATTTTGACAATTTTGACAATTTTGACAATTTTGACAATTTTGACAATTTTGACAATTTTGACAATTTTGACAATTTTGACAATTTTGACAATTTTGACAATTTTGACAATTTTGACAATTTTGACAATTTTGACAATTTTGACAATTTTGACAATTTTGACAATTTTGACAATTTTGACAATTTTGACAATTTTGACAATTTTGACAATTTTGACAATTTTGACAATTTTGACAATTTTGACAATTTTGACAATTTTGACAATTTTGACAATTTTGACAATTTTGACAATTTTGACAATTTTGACAATTTTGATAATTTTGACAATTTTGACAATTTTGACCATTTTGACAATTTTGACAATTTTGACAATTTTGACAATTTTGACAATTTTGACAATTTTGACAATTTTGATAATTTTGACAATTTTGACAATTTTGACCATTTTGACAATTTTGACAATTTTGACAATTTTGACAATTTTGACAATTTTGACAATTTTGACAATTTTGACAATTTTGACAATTTTGACAATTTTGACAATTTTGACAATTTTGACAATTTTGACAATTTTGACAATTTTGACAATTTTGACAATTTTGACAATTTTGACAATTTTGACAATTTTGACAATTTTGACAATTTTGACAATTTTGACAATTTTGACAATTTTGACAATTTTGACAATTTTGACAATTTTGACAATTTTGACAATTTTGACAATTTTGACAATTTTGACAATTTTGACAATTTTGACAATTTTGACAATTTTGACAATTTTGACAATTTTGACAATTTTGACAATTTTGACAATTTTGACAATTTTGACAATTTTGACAATTTTGACAATTTTGACAATTTTGACAATTTTGACAATTTTGACAATTTTGACAATTTTTACAATTTTGACAATTTTGTAATTTTTGTAATTTTTGTCATTTTTGTCATTTTTGTCATTTTTGTCATTTTTGTCATTTTTGTCATTTTTGTCAGTTTTGTCATTTTTGTCATTTTTGTCATTTTTGTCATTTTTGTCATTTTTGTCATTTTTGTCATTTTTGTCATTTTTGTCATTTTTGTTTTTTTTGTCATTTTTGTCATTTTTGTCATTTTTGTCATTTTTGTCATTTTTGTCATTTTTGTCATTTTTGTCATTTTTTGTCATTTTTGTCATTTTTGTCATTTTTGTCATTTTTGTCATTTTTGTCATTTTTGTCATTTTTGTCATTTTTGTCATTTTTGTCATTTTTGTCATTTTTGTCATTTTTGTCATTTTTGTCATTTTTGTCATTTTTGTCATTTTTGTCATTTTTGTCATTTTTGTCATTTTTGTCATTTTTGTCATTTTTGTCATTTTTGTCATTTTTGTCATTTTTGTCATTTTTGTCATTTTTGTCATTTTTGTCATTTTTGTCATTTTTGTCATTTTTGTCATTTTTGTCATTTTTGTCATTTTTGTCATTTTTGTCATTTTTGTCATTTTTGTCATTTTTGTCATTTTTGTCATTTTTGTCATTTTTGTCATTTTTGTCATTTTTGTCATTTTTGTCATTTTTGTCATTTTTGTCATTTTTGTCATTTTTGTCATTTTTGTCATTTTTGTCATTTTTGTCATTTTTGTCATTTTTGTCATTTTTGTCATTTTTGTCATTTTTGTCATTTTTGTCATTTTTGTCATTTTTGTCATTCTCTTCATTTCTGTCATTTCTGTCATTTTTGACATTTTTGTAATTTTTGTAATTTTTGTAATTTTTGTAATTTTTGTAATTTTTGTAATTTTTGTAATTTTTGTAATTTTTGTAATTTTTGTAATTTTTGTAATTTTTGTAATTTTTGTAATTTTTGTCATTTTTGTCATTTTTGTCATTTTTGTCATTCTTGTCATTTTTGTAATTTTTGTAATTTTTGTAATTTTTGTAATTTTTGACAATTTTGACAATTTTGACAATTTTGACAATTTTGACAATTTTGACAATTTTGACAATTTTGACAATTTTGACAATTTTGACAATTTTGACAATTTTGACAACTTTGACAATTTTGACAATTTTGACAATTTTGACAACTTTGACAATTTTGACAATTTTGACAATTTTGACAATTTTGACAATTTTGACAATTTTGACAATTTTGACAATTTTGACAATTTTGACAATTTTGACAATTTTGACAATTTTGACAATTTTGACAATTTTGACAATTTTGACAATTTTGACAATTTTGACAATTTTGACAATTTTGACAATTTTGACAATTTTGACAATTTTGACAATTTTGACAACTTTGACAATTTTGACAATTTTGACAATTTTGACAATTTTGACAATTTTGACAATTTTGACAATTTTGACAATTTTGACAATTTTGACAATTTTGACAATTTTGACAATTTTGACAATTTTGACAATTTTGACAATTTTGACAATTTTGACAATTTTGACAATTTTGACAATTTTGACAATTTTGACAATTTTGACAATTTTGACAATTTTGACAATTTTGACAATTTTGACAATTTTGACAATTTTGACAATTTTGACAATTTTGACAATTTTGACAACTTTGACAATTTTGACAATTTTGACAATTTTGACAATTTTGACAATTTTGACAATTTTGACAATTTTGACAATTTTGACAATTTTGAAAATTTTGAAAATTTTGACAATTCTGACAATTTTGACATTTTTTTCAAATTTGTTTCCTGTTCAAATTTTCAAATTTTTTTCTTAGAAATTTATTCAAATATCATTTGACCATTCCGTCAGCGAGGCTTGATGATTTGGGTCAGCTCGGGATGTGTCAGATGAATAAAATAAATATTGCCACCCTCAGAGGCCGCAACCAATAGCAATCAAAAGATCCCCCGGGAAAAATTCAATTAGCATTTGCTTCGGCCTAGCTCCGGTCCTCTGTCGACAGTTCGAGGCAAATGGTGTTGATATTCTTCCACTTCTTTCAAACTACCCTCGGAGGCTTCGTTGTGTTGCTAGGAAGGAAGCATGAAATTTGCTTCATTCTTCTGTTTGTTTGTTTGATTGTTTGTACCTCGGAATCTTGGGGTCGAGAAATGGACTTCCGGGCACCAGTTGATACACCCTGTCTTTCTCTATTATTTTTTCTTTTCGTTTTTTTAAGACTAAACTTAGTCTTTCTGACAGTAGCTTTTCTGTGTTTTCTGAGTGAAAAAGACCAGAGGATTATTCTGTCCTAACGAATATGAGAACATCGTTTGAGTGAGCCGATGTTTGTTAAAGTTTGATTCAGTGGTTTCAATTTTTATGAAACTGCAACTTGTCTTCATTCAAATCAGTCTTTCAACAATCAATTTATGTCGGCTTTTTAAGTCGAACGAACTTAGAACGTTCAAGTGTGATTTGGTATTTTCTGTTCCTGCGGATCTAAACATTTGTTCTTGATAAGGGTTTGTTTGTATGACCCGAATTGACTTAATTTTAAGGTTATCAGGCATGAGAAGATTTAAAGTTTCTTGTTTTTTCTATAAATTTTGAATAGGGATCAAAAAAAATATGAACAAAGAAAGAAACAATCCGGTAAGAATGACATTAAGTGCCTGTTTGGATATATTACGCACCCAACATAGAGGTAGAAAAATTTCAATGCCACTCGGCGCTAACTCTAAGCCAAAAATTCGCTGAAAAGTTTTCTGTACAGTATGACCCATAATAAAATGCGAAAATTTTAGCAGTCTTTTATTGGGTAGTTTTTGATGATTTTTGGCAATTTCTTTTTGTGTGTGTATTAGCTCTACACGGTAATTTCAATTTATTCAGAGGCTGATTTGTTTTGGTTCAGAAGTCGCACCGTGTATGAAAATAAAAACAACTGAGTGAGAAACCTTCAAAATTCTGAGTTGTTTTCATCTAGCGAGTTCCAAATCCAGGGACTTGGCAAAGACGCACACTTTTCGAGCAAAATAGATGAAAACAACTCAGAGCGTTTGAAAACAAAAGTTGTTGGTCGGACGGCGACGGGTAAAATTTTAAAACTTGTTTTTATTTATTTATATTTAATTATTTTAATCCCCTCTAGGTTTGTTTCCATCGGGTACGAGGTTACTTTTCGCCACTGGAATAGGTGGAAGTACCGGCTAAACAAAAGGCCACATCGGACGCGCTCCATGATGAGTCTAGCTCGGAATAATCTCCCACCAGCACCAGCGTGAATGTGCTGCCCACCAAACCCAAGTCCCTGCAGCATAGCCCTGGACAACCACAAGTAGATAGCTCGGGTTTACATTGTGCTGAGCAGCAGACCACACTGGACCATCGAAAAATTCGACTGGGCATAAAGGCAATATGCTGCTCGTCAACAGCAGAATATGCTAATTGCCACACACCAACTAAAAAAAAATGCGACGAGAAATCAATTTTTTGATATATTTTATTTCATTCGAAATTTCAATTTATTTTTCAAAAAAACATAATCCCTTCCGAAAACGTGTCAAAATTTTAGAAATTTTGAGTTGTTTTAGCTCAGGCCATTCAGACGCTCTTTAAAAATGCCTGATTGAAAACAACTCAGAATTCGCGAAAACCCCTACAATTCATTTCTGAGTTGTGCCGTCCTAATCAAAATTGGAGTTTTCCCAGTTTTGGCGCATTTTGAATTGTTTTCCTTCAAATCTGAGTCAAGGAGAATTCGAGTGTAACCTATATCTGTCAATCGACTTTAACGATGCAGTAGTAAAACATAAAGTAGATCGGCAAGATGTACACAGAGAAGATAGTGACCAGTTTGCCTCTCGCCCAAAAATCTTCACTGCACTGTAAAAATGGTGAAATTTGTCAAGGCGAAAGTGAAGTGATGTGAATCCAGGAAGATCATTTCAGAGGCTGGCTGCAGAAGCTTATATCTCGAATTCGTCCATGCAACGATTGTTAAAAGATGACTTAAATGCATTATCAAATCCAAGAGCAAAGCACCATTTGAAAAGAGAACGAATTGAAGCACTGCGCAGAAATTCTGTCAAAGTTGGAGAAGAAGCATCTGATAGTCGTGTTCTCACACGATAGCCTCTTTTCGATTGATCCGGCGTACAATTCGCATACGAATCGGTATTCAGGGGTGAAGGCTAAGAATGTTCCAGTGAATATGAAATTCAAGTTTCCACCAATGATCCCGCCGGAGTCATGGTATTTGGAGCGGTTGCCTCCTGTTTTTGTAAAAATTGGAGTAAAAGTTGATACTAAAGTCTACTTGGACAATTTGAAAAATCAGATGCTTCCGTGGAATCGGGCAAACTTCGGTGAACCCGAAGATGTTGTTTTCTATCAGGATGGAGCAGATTCCATACCTCGAAATGGAACCAAACCTGGCTGGAGGAGAATATGAAATATTGGCCGAAGGATCTTTGACCTCCTAGCAGTCCAGATTTGAACCTCTTCAAGGAGGCGAATCGATCCTCTCACCCAAGTGTCGATTTTCTAAAGACTTCTATCTTTAAGGCCTGGATTTCAATGTCAGAGGCTTATATTGCGAAGGTATGCTTTGCAATATAAGCCTCTGGCCGTAGGCCTTAGGAAGAACTGCCTCATGGGAAGAGTTTTTGTGACAAAATTATTGCTATAACATTTTTGCTTGAACAATGCATACCATAACAATAGTAAAAAAAAATGTTGGTACTAAAAGTATCACATTATTTGTGGTAGTGCTTTTGCATCATGAGTTATTTTGACGTAGAATTACGTCTTACGGCAACACTATAGGGGGGGCAAATTGAAATTTGCGAACGGATCTCGCGTCACGAAAAACGCCTCTTTCACGGACATCTTTTCCGAACAACATTTTGGGTCGGCTATGTGTTGGTACACCAATACTAATAACGCGCTAATACAAATTGGTGCGCAAAACACCCGAGCGAAAAAACCCCAATCGTCGACCCAAACTGCACTAGATGCGAAGTTATAAAAGAGCAAGGATTGCCCCGACCCGGTTTCATTTGGTTTTTGGTCTTTCTCCCGGTCGGTCGGTTGTTGCGACCAAAAATGTGTGCAATGCTGTTGAGAGAAGGCCGCTTGCTAGGATTGTGCTGTTTGAAGTTCTTCATCAGGACGACGAGGACAAATATGCTCGGCTGAGTAAACCATTTTCGCTGAAACCTAGAGCATTCATTGTGCTTCACCACCATCATGTTGAACTGGTGCAGCAGTGGCCTGGCATAGGGTTGCCAGAACATAAACATAACCTTGAAACATTCGGTTCCTTTGAGAAAATCAAACTCAAAGGAACCGAAAAGGCCAAAAGCCCACCAAACCACTTCAGCAGCATCGTCCAGATTCAGCAATTTTCCACAACTGCGGGGTCATCCAACTAAATGCTTCAAGCTACTTTACAAAGACATACAAAAAATTTTCATTTTAATTTTTTTTTTGTATGGCCACCTGTAATTTTTTGAATATTAAAACGAAAGGTTTATGATTGAAATCATAAACCTTTCGTTACTTTTCAATAACGTTCTTCTATAGAGATGAAATTTGAAATAAAATTTGTATTGTGCATGGCAAAAATAATTCCACGGTTCAAATCTTAAATCAGAACTTTGATAAAAAAAAAATTGAAAAGTAATCCGCGGTCCCGATTTCTGAACAGAAAAATTTCACGAAATTAAAATATGTAGAAGTTTGAGTATGACACCATTCATTGACATAAAATATTTATTCAAGCAAAAAATTCCATTGGAAAAACCTGAAAAAAATTTCATTCTCTAAATAATTTTGTACCTAAGTGCGCTTTTCATTATAGTTAAATTTGTTGTTGAATTTTCATCTCCATCCAATGTACAATGACGACCCCTTTTGTATACCCCTTAGTGCACATTTCCCCTACTGATTCGAATTAAACGCATAATACTGAATCTTTAAAGCTTTTCTCCGAAGCGTTTGATAAAACGCTTGAGGTTTGTAGTTGCATAATTGCAGGCGCATTGGCTCAGTTGCATTGGATTTTGAAGCAGCTACGAATTTTTCCCGCCTTTTGCTATGCAATTGTCTAGAGCTACAATCTGTCTCAATAGGCGTTGGAAGCGCTGACGAATTTGGATGATGGTTTTGCATTAGTGCAAGTGGGATGCAGCTATAATTTCACCCAACTTTTGACAGTTCTAAAGGCGTTTTTCTTAAGGAGAGAAAGAATAACTCCGCTTCCATCGCTCTTTGGCCGTGATAGTTGATGAATGAATAAATAATTCATGTCAAAACGATCAACATTTTCCGAGTATGAAAAATTATTATGAAACATATCCTATTGATACAGGACCGCCTGTCGTAATTCTACGTTAACCTTGCGGTCGTGGCTTAAATACAACCTTTTTAACTTTTTATTAATCTTTTTCTTTTACCAACACAGCCAAAACTGATAAGCATCTTGGAAATTGAAAGACTTGCACCCTTCATTTTTCTTTTAAAAAAAAATTATGTTTAAAAGAAAAATGACACATTTAGGCATTGCAGATATCGCTACGGCCATGCCAAATACTGGAACAAGGGGAGGAATAAAGCGTGGAGTTTCCTATAAAACGCTTCCTTTGCCAATGGATAATGTGCATAATGTCCAAGTACTTTATATAAAAATCATACAATCAATGTTCCGCAAATCAACCATTTTTACTGGGCCTTCAGAGCCAAAAAATCGAAGTAGTCAATTTTTCCTTCTCCAACAAAATCATAAAAACAATCATGCATGACAACGACGATTCTGTATTTGAAACATTCCTGCAAAACATAATGTGGCAAAGAAGGACGCAGACTATCTGCTAACGAACGCCTCGATGATGATTGCCCTCCTTGATGTTTTTCAACCCTCTAAGATCACTACTAGTATGTACCTATCAGTTTTGAGCGACCTGTGGAGCAGGGATGCCAGATCGTTTTGTCAAAAGTCAGGACAACATGAAGAAAAAATCATAATTTTTCAGACACCATTCCGCTTAAATTCCATAAATAGAGGCGAAATGCAGGTACTGTAGACGTCCTAATTGATGTGCTGAGGCGAGCAGAATCTTGACTGGCCTGCAGTTTCAATGAAAATACAAAATTTTAATATCATCTGAACCGAACATTATTATCGGTTTTACTATTTTTTACAGATTTGTTCGGTATCCTGATAATTAATCTATAAATTCAATTGCAGTTTAGATATTTTTTTGAAAATCATTTGGAATTTGGAATTTTGAATCAAAACATCCGGAATGATTACAGCCTAAGCTAACCAGATATTTTCGCACTTTTTCGGACCAGGAAATCTCGGGGCTGACAGATTGCCACCAAACTTTTCATACGTAAGCAACACAACACTAGATAACTTAGCTGAAAATTTCATTCAATCCGCGATGCCAGGTAAATGTTTGACGTTTTGTAGTTAGGAAAAAAGGTAAACAAAAAAGTGTAAATTTTTGATGAATTTAAAACTCATTTTACTACGGCTTTTTACTTCAGAGATAATTTTTGAAAAAATATTGATAGCTACTAAGCGATTAATTGAGTTTCTAAAACTGGTGTTTATCTTGCGATTGCGAGTTTTTAAAAGTTTTTGAATGAAAAAGTGATATTTTCACAAAAACATTCATTCAAAAAAAAAATTTTGGAGATATTTGTAAGCTAAATTTACGAAAGTTCTGTTTTGGAAAGCATTCTATCAAGGGAAACCCCTGGTTGAAAAAACTGTGATTTTATTCTGTTTTCTGTTAACCAAAGTAACAAGTTTGATGGTTTTTTCTGGAACCAACGGAGTGTTTGAGATATTTTTTGTACCGAAAGAAGGTTTAAAATGATTTAGATTTTTTATGGATTTATTTAAGAGTTGTATTTCATTTATGAAAAATGCACTTCTGA
This sequence comes from Uranotaenia lowii, assembly GCF_029784155.1. Classification (NCBI taxonomy): domain Eukaryota; kingdom Metazoa; phylum Arthropoda; class Insecta; order Diptera; family Culicidae; genus Uranotaenia; species Uranotaenia lowii. Next base: position 407,081,425 of record NC_073692.1, read on the forward strand.
AATGTTGCTCTTATGTGAGAGCTGTTTGTACATTTTTAGAAAAATTTTGTAAAAAAATCAAATGTATTTCTGTTGGCGTGTCTTGCAAGTACCTTATCATGACAAAATTTTGCTCAATAATTATTGAAAAATAACATAAGGAGCTAATTTCCTTTTAATTATATGCCTGTTCCTAAAAGCTTTCCAAATTCTCTAAACTCTTGTATGGATCACTTCGTGGCGCTACTGTTTGGTTAATATCTCCCATTCCATCCACGCGATCAGAAGTAATTCACAATAGGTGATGGACAGATCTTACGGGTTTTTCTAAAGGAGAGATAGAATAACTTTTCAATTCCATCACCCATAGAATTTGAAGCATGAATTTTGAGTATAGTTCTCAAATCAGAGCATACATTTTTCAAACATCATAGTTGACATGGTTGCTTTTGACATTTTTCTTCATCATCACGTTTCAAATCTCATTTGACTGCTAGTCAAGCTTTAAGGGACTGGAAAAGCTTGACTATCGTCATGGATTTCTGTTCACGTCACGGCTATTATTTTTCAAATCACGTACGTCAAAGCAAAATGACGGCGTCGGTTCAAAACATTTATGTATGATTGTAAAAAATTTGAGTATTTGGTTTGCTTGTTGGACTATCCTGGACTGATCTCTTAAAATCGGAAACATTGATTGTTTTTTCAGATTTTGTTTCAGCCACGACCACGACCACGATGATTTTTTTTACCTGAACAATATCCTGTCACAGTAAAAAAGACGGCGACGGAAAGAAGGCGAGGCGAGATTGTTTGCTTGGATACTCATTTAAAGGCGTCTGTTATGAATGCGACTGCTTTAACTTTTTCACAGTCACAATTTCTTGACTGATGACGGTGACTTTTTTACGCTCTGTCTCAAATATCTATCAACAAATAAGAAAAGTCTTGAAAAGCAGTAGTAGAATTGTTAACATGGGTTAGCATTTTGGTCGTTCATCCGTTTACTTAGCAATCTAAAATTTTGTGTTTAGAAAAAAACATTTGACTTGACATTTTTGGATACTTATGTGTTCGTCCACAAACCCCCTCCCCCTTTCCTTTTCTACGACCAGGCCATGTTTCAGATTAAGATCTCGCCTGAAGAGAGTAGATGAAAACGAAATTGGACGAATCGAGTTATTGTTTCTTAATATGTGTATCCACATGCCTGAATGAATAAACAAGTTTTTAAACCATATTAATATCAAGAAAAATGTTTTTGAAACTTGATGACAAATTTTGGTATTTTTTTTATGGGTCATACTGTATCACATTACAGCTTGGAATTGAAGTTGTTAATCCAAAATTTATAGATAGAAATTGAACTGGGATTTTGCCAACAGATTGGAATCACATCCAAGCTTTTAGGAGCTGATCATCGATGAAACTATTATATTCAAATTTCAAGTACTACACAAATATCACAAGGATGTGCATGTGTAAATTTTTTAAAAATTTCCCAATAATTGAATCTCTTGAATAATTGACGATACTCAGCGCTTTTACTCAGAAATCTCCATAAATAAAAATGTACTCATCTTCTTTCAATGAAGGTTATGAACACGAACACCACATAAGATGTGATCAATAAGTTAAAGTACGAAATGCTCCATAAAATTTTCATAAATAGAAACTTTAATTGAGCTCTCTAGTGCCACCATTATTGTGATGCGTGCATTTTGTCGTTTATTTAAAAACCACAAATTGAATAAATTTATAGATTTGAATACAATAAAATGTTGGAATCCATAGGTTGAAGTTTGAAAAATCGATTTTAAAATCATCACAATCGATAATATTTTATTTTTGTAAGGCGTTGGTTATCTTATTTAAAATTTATTCTGAAAGGTTCGATTAAAATTATATGTCCAGTCTAATTCCAATTTGAAAATATTAATTCCCATTTTCTCGTTCCACTTTCAGTGAAAACCGTGACATTGGAGCCAGGAGGTCGCCACCACCAACCCGTGACAACGACGCCGACAACGCAAACCAAGTGGGACGCAACGGAACCGCCGAGTCGTTGTTTGAGGAAAAGTTCCTCCGTTCGGCAGCAAAAACGTCGCCGGCCACGGATCCCCCCTTTCGACACTAGCCACCGTAGCCATAGCCGTTATGGCCACTAAGGTGGACGGCACCGGAACAGGTGGTCCCCGGAACAATGGCCACGAGATGGCTCCGCTCAATACGAGGGCCCGCGGTGATGGGACGCACGGGGTGACCATAATGCTCTCGCCACCGGACCGGAGCTCGATCGGATCCCGGGAGGCAGCCGGACTGCCCGATGGAGATCCGGAACGGGCTGCCTGGTCCGGCAAGATGCAATTCTTTCTCAGTATTATCGGCTACTCGGTCGGGTTGGGAAATATCTGGCGGTTTCCGTACCTTTGTCAGCAGAATGGAGGCGGTGAGTGGTTTTTTTCTTAATGTTACCTTCATAATGCCTTTTGATTCCCTAATTCTCCTATATTTTGTAAATAATCCAGCAAAACACTAATTCTAGAGTTTGTTTTGATTTAGTCGTATGAGCCACTCAACGAGTTTCGAGAAAATCCCTGTGGAAGTTCCGAAACACCTTTTTAATTCTAGATTTGAAACTATAGTTTAGAATTGTCTGAAAACTTGGTATTAGATTGTGAACATGATTAAGAAATCACCTATGTATTAGACATGCGCATTAATTTTGATCTTATTAGCTAAAATGTACTTACAACCTTTTGCATTGATCGTGTGGCACAAACGTCGTTTTGTAATTTGAAGAATCCATTCTGAAAACATGATTGTATTTGTCCATGACTTCGCAATTTCGTTTGAAGTTGTATGAAGAAAGGGTCAAAAGAATCGAGAGCACGCAGATTACTTGGAAGTGCCCGTTTAGATGTTTCTTGGATCGGGTTTCCTCGGTACTGTCCATCGCAGCAATATTCCTACAAACTTGACACTGCTGGCTTTCACCTGTGACTTTGTTGACCGACCTAGGGCAGCATAAACGCATCCAACTCTGACGAATGTTTAGGATGCATCTGTTGTAGAACAAAATAAAAGTTAAATTTCTCGCCAAGTGAAAAATGACACTTATTTTACTTACCCAGTCACAAATTCTACCTTAAAATTCAACTAGGACAGTTAAAATCACTCATACAAACTTTTTTGTATTAATTAATCATCATTTTTCACAACATTTCAACACTTTCCTAAAGACTTTCAGCGAAAGTGCAAAAGGACCGATGAACCAAATCCCCGAACTTTTGTTTTGCGACCAATTGCATGCACGTCAACACAGAGCAACGCAAAACGTCGTTAAAACCAATTACACTCGAAAATGGAAAAAGTCATTATACGTCTTAAATTCAAATAATTTTGCTGAAGTAATTTACCGACTAAACTGAACCAAGTTTTTAACGAAGATAGATTACATGTTTAACCACCATTTACAGTCAAAAACTCAGTTTTGTTTATAATGGTTCATACGACCTAATCAAAACAAACTCTAGAATTTTTACCCAGCAAATTTTGAACAAAAATAGACCTATGTGGAGTGATTTTTTTTCCGAGATATCAAATGAAGGCTATTTGAACTACCACACGCTATGTAAAATGGAGTTATGGCAGATTTTACCCTTAGTTTCCCTATATTTTTCAATTAATTATGAAAAAGCATGTTCGGACTTGAAAATCTTTTAGTTTTATTTTGAATGCTGGTACCTATATTTTGCTATGGACAGCTAAAGTAGCATCAAATGTCAAGGTTTTTATAGCTGTAGATATTGAAATAATGAGCGTGGTTAGAGTTAGCTAGTGCAACCTAGTTCAAGTTCAAGCGACATTCGATGTTGACATTTTTTTTGTTTATATCAACTCGGCACACTGGGTGAAAATCGATCATATATCGCGATAGAAAAAAAAAAAGGTCTGAGTTCCATCAGACCGTTCTACGTGAATGATACCTATCAGATTTTTATTTATTTTTTTAAGTTAATTATCGAATGAATTTCAATTTGAGCTGATAGCTAAGTAGGTTCACAACTGGTCCACTATGCTCGAATTAAAATCCGCAAAGACGCCACCATTATAGTTGGTGGTACCCATTAGTAGGTACCTAGTAGATAAGTAGCTAAATATAACTATGCATAGGTAATGTTGATCGTCGGATAGACGTAATGTGATTGTTGCTATTGGAATTGTTGCAGAGTCTTTTGCCGGCGGCAGCAGTGATTTTGTTTTTCCGGATGACTGAACCGGAACTAAAAATATAAGAGCGAAACAACCAATGCAAAACGTCAAAAGGTCATCCCGTGGGAAGTAGCAGGAAATAGCGGATGCACTTTGGTAAAAGCAAATAAAAATAGCTTGGAAATTAAGTCATTTGCTCTTTTAAATCATGTAATGAGTGCTGATATTTTTGTTCCAGATTTTGATTTATTCAACAAACCTTTGATTTGGTAAACATTTTCATTCTGATTTTGGGAGACTCAATCTAAATCCTTAATCTTCTCAATGCAGTGTTCGGTAAAATTCAACTGTTGGTTCTTTCGAAAAAAGCAACGTGGAAAACAACAAGATGGATGACCGCAAAAAGCAATATAGTTCAATTGCCAAGTTCGCCATCACACCGAGGAGGCATCACCTTCTTCATTGATCAACGTCGTTCGTCAATGCATCTATTGTCGATGCATCAACAGCACCGAGGAATCATTTCCAATCAGCGGCAATTAGAGTCAATCGCGAATCGATTACGATCGCTCTGGCTGGGTGAGGAAGATTTCCTTCTAACTAGTGCAAGTGAAGCATCGATTTCTCGCCCCCGGCTACAACAACTGATCAATCGGTAGCAATAATTCATGATGATGACTGCGAAAGGTGTAGGCCAGAAGGCGTCTTCTTCAGTTTTCTAGGCTGATAAACAGAAGAAAATGGGTGGAGTTGAAGAGGGTTGTGGAATTAAAAAATATGGTCCTGCCAAGTTCTCTTCTGTACGGCGAACTTGACCAAGTGGCCGATGAGAAGGAAGACGGTAGGTACATGCTTTGGCATGCGAATATCTAATAATATTGCTACGCAGCAATAGCAGTTATTGTCGGCGGCGGCGGTTGGTTAGTTGGGAACACCCATCTTTTCAGTTGCTCATATTATGAATGTATCTTTGCTCAAGTGCATAGACATTTGCAAAATCTAGGTCAAGATACATACATCCTACAACTGATGCAATTTCAACCGTCAGACAGCTCTCACCGACAGCTGTCGCGACCGTTTTGATAAGTAGGTATATGCCATTCCATGCATTAACCATACTGTGGAAAACTTCTAACCGCACTACTGATGAATGAAGAAAATAACATACCAAATTACAATTTTATTAGGTTTTTTCAGCACGAACGAACCTAAGGCTATATATAATTTTCAAAAATCATCATCATGTGAAGCTAAACCCGAAGCTTCTCCTAAGTAAATAAATTGAACAATTATGATTTGTAATCCTTAAAATTGGATTTCAGTATCAATTTAGTGAACAACTAAAATGGTTGTCACTCGAGTCGAGTTCATAACGAGCATAAATTGTCTCCACAACAAGCGAAGGAGGTGGAAAAAGTAAAATGGCTGATGGCTCTCAGACGTGCGAGTTAGCCTTCTCACGCCGTTCGGATCAATACAACCCGAAGCAAACTTTCAAATCGTCACAAATCTTTTCTTTTTTTTTTAATCGGAAAAATATGAAAATATGAATGATTAACTTCCGGTGACTACCGGAAGTACCCCAACTGATATGCCGAAAAAAAACTTACATATTTGCCGTTAGGGTCTATATGACCCGAGAATTTGTGTGCATTCCCTGATGACATATCTGATTCTCGTTATTTCAGATTCATTGTTTAGCCTTCATCCGTCTCTGAAATTTTTACCTGTTACAGTCCCTGAAGGTCAATTTGTCACTCCTGACAAAAACCACTACATCTCTCTTGTTTCCCAACCGATTTTTTACGAAATTTATAGTTTTTCCAACCTCTTTATGTAACTCAAATATGTTTTTCAGCCATTATTCATCAACAACAATTCAGTTTTCCGTTATTCAAAGTTTAAGAAAAAAAATCATAAAAACATGCTTCGGAAAAAGACTGTAGATCAGCTACAGAATGCTCAAAAACATTTCATTAAGATTCTGAAAAAGCTGAAGTTAGAAGCTATACGTTGCACATATTTTCTTGAAATTTTTAAGATCGTGACCATAAAAATATAAAAAAGTGGTGTAAAAACCGTACTTCTCAATCAATGAATCGTCAAAAGTGTTGAAATCACACCATTTTTAAAAGAGGATAAGAAAGTGGACGTTATTTGGCACATTTTTGCATTTTTAGATTTTCAAAATACGAAACACAGAATTTTTGACGAATTTTCGAAAGTAGCTGTTTTTCGAACCTTTTGTCAATTTTCAATTTCAGAGATTTTCTAAGAATTATATTCAACTTTGCATTGGACTTTGAGTATATTCACGCTAGATTTAGCTTAGCTTAGCTTAGCTTGATTGACTACTCACATCCACCTTTAATCATTGAATCCATTGACCTTGACAAGTTTAAGTTATTTTTGAATGTTTTCAATCTGGAAAATATCAATATGAAAATAAAAACATTTCGAATTCCATGATCGCTGGCGTGGCTCAGTAGAACTAGTTCCACATCGCCAATGGTTGCTACTCCGTGATTGACCGAGGCCATCGGTTTTGTTCAAAGGTCAAATGAATGGAACCTGGGATTGGCTACACATTCACAATGCTCAAACCTGATGCTCTCTCTTTGAACATCAATAACGGCGCCGGCCACGTGCTAGTAGTCAATTGATAGATTGGAAAAGGTAGAAAAGGATGAAAGATCAGTTTTGTGCTTTAGGACCGAGGTCACCTCTGCGTCCTAGCAAAAGAATTTTGGTTTGGAGGTTTGGGTTAAAGGATTGGATCGGGAGACACTTTTGACTAGTGTGATCAAAACTATTGTCATTACTGAAACCTAAAAAAAATCTGCCTTTATTTTGAATTTTTTGAAAAGATTTGTTTCTCAGCTAGAATTAGTGAATTAATGGATAAGATTAACTAGTTGAAAACGTGTTTAACGAACTTTATTGTTTTGATTGAAGAACTGAAACGTTTGAGTATATTCACGCTAGATGTCCGTAAAAAGTTTGAAGCTATGATCATTTAGAATCCGGGCACTTCCGGGACCTATGGAAGTGCTATGCAGGAAGAAACGGTGACATTTAGAGGTAGTCTTCTTTGTTTATTTGTCTATTCATTGTATCAATCGTTATTTAAAACTGACTGATTTGAAGCTTCCACATACCGTCAGGCACCTCAAGTGCTAGACATCAATTTTTTTTTCTCCTTTTTTATCTCTGGAACACCTAAGTGAGACTTTTCAACAGATTATTTTTTGGCTGGAAACCATCCAGGTTCCCGTTAAACAGTTCATTTGGCTGTCCATACATAACGATTTTTTTTTTAATATTTCCCCGTTAGCTACCCAGCTGTTTTGCACACGATTAGCCCACCGTATTTTGTGTATTATTAGACTGAGTCGATTTGGGGTCATTTTTGAATTTCTCAAACCCTGGGGTCTTAAAAGCTTCGTCTTAGTCTATAACTTATCCATGATTTTTGGGAGAATTTTTGAGTAACGTTTACATGAGTAAATTTGAACTTTTAGGTTTGTATGGGAAAATTGAATATTTTGTACTGAAAAATCAACATCATTTGTGTTTCTTCTGTAGAACCGAGCTAGCTGACAGTTTTTGTGCCAATTTATAAAATTCCTAAAGGAAATTTTCCGCTAAACAACTTTGTCGAAGACCGCAACTTCATATCTAATTAGGTTAACAAGTTATAAACTATTTAACAGAGGTATGTCTTTTCGCATTGATAAACAATAAATTCAATTGACATCCCTGCAGGGTGCCTATCAAGGCATTGCATGGCTACTTTTCATGCAATACTTCGCGAAGCTCCAGCAGTGATGTCTATTGAATTTATTGTTTATCAATGCGGAAAGACATACCTCTGTTAAATAGTTTATAACTTTTTAACCTAATTAGATACGAAGTTACGGTCTTCGACAAAGTTGTTTAGCGGAAAATTTCCTTTAGGAATTTTATAAATTGGCACAAAAACTGTCAGCTAGCTCGGTTCTACAGAAGAAACAAAAATGATTTTGATTTTTCAGTACAAAATATTCAATTTTCCCATACAAATCTAAAAGTTCAAATTTACTCATGTAAACGTTACTTAAAAATTCTGCAAAAAATCATGGATGAGTTTTGGACCAATACAAAGCTTTTAAGACCCCAGGGTTTGAGAAATTCAAAAATGACCCCAAATCGACTCAGTCTAGTGTATTATCCCGAAGGGCAGCTTTATACTATGTATAAATGAAGTCAGGCCTGCTTATCAGTGATGGTAAATTTCGCCCGTCACGCTTGACCCGACTAGTTTTGTTTCATCAAACGACTGGCACTGTTCTCAATTGACGGAGCCTCACTACTCGCATGACGGATAAAGCACGACAACAATCAACATTTCTCCATCATCGACTGGCGAAGCTCCTACACATGGTCAAAATTTCTCCTGAGCAGTGTGCCAAATATTCGTTTCCGCGTAGCCGCGCAACACTTATTCCTGTCACAATGAAGCTTTTCGACTTTCAAGCTCACATGAAGTCATCATTGCTGTCAGTCTTATCCAATTGAACGAATACTAGCCCGGCTTTCAGTTCAATAGGAATGAAAGCTGGAAACCGCCTTTCAATTTTCGATGACTGTGTGCGCTGTTCATATTCATATTCATTTGAAAGGCAGACATTTTCAGTCATGAAGGATTGAAAGAGCACCAAGGAAGCCTTGAATACAGCAACAACAACAAACCCTACTGTGTGCGGCGGTGTGAAGGACATGATGCGGTGTATGCCAATTCGATTGCACACAAGATTGTTTTGATGTGTGTTGCTTTCAGTGATTATCTTGGAATTAAGGATTGTTCTGGCATACATACGTTCATCTTTCCAATTCTAGTTATATTTCATAGAAATTCAAAATATGAAAAAAAACACTAGCTTAATTTTTGGTTATCTTTCGATTTGAAAAGTAATGATCTTCAAACTTTGTCCTAAGTAGGCGACGGATTACGCGATTTCCATTACAGCTAGCATATAAAACATCTCGTAGTCCCTTTTTGTTCGGAATATGGAAGAAAAAAAATCAGGAAGCAAAAATTTTGTTCAAGGACCTGCAAAAAAAAATCATGAACAAAAACATCAATCATTTTCAATTGAATATGACTGGAGTGGCTTTCAAATGAATTTGAAAGGATTTTGACAGGAAATGAATATGGTAAAAAGCTCCTTTACTTTGAAAGATGCAAGTATGAAAGCTATTTAAAAGCTTTGACTTTGACAGTGAGGATGCTGTCAGTTGAATGAAGATTGAGCTTTGACTGTGAAAATTTTGAACACTGCTTTGAACACTTCGATCGGCTGCTGACGGCAGGTACAACTAATTGAACGACTTGCTGGCAGAGACCAACAATAGCAATAAAAAACCGAAAACGGGCTTGCTGGCAGAAGCAACAATAATAATAAATTCTTTTCTTTTTCGTCTCCGGTCGTCTTCGGCTTGCTGGCAGGAGCAACAATAATAATAAATGCGTTTCTTTTTCGTCCCCAGTCGTTTGAATGCGATTGCTTGACTAGGTCATTCTTTTAGCTTCAAATGACTGGGGAATGAATGACTGGCAAACGAAGTGACTGGTCGTTAAGGAACAGTCAATTGAGTTTGACGGACCAAGAGGCTTCACAGTCACAGCTTCACGCCTCATGACGATGACTTTTGCCAAGCCTGCTGCTTATTATCCTACTAGACGAACCGGTAAATTTTTTTATTTTTTATCACATCCCCAATCGAATTTTTCGGATAGCGTTCGATAAAACCTCTACCTACGCTTGATAAATATCTTACCACCATGGATTCAATCATCTTCACCTTTATTCAAATTTCAGCTCACTGTTAGATACTATATGACTTCTTAAACGGTTTACCATATGAAATTCGGTCGAATTGTAGATTACCGGTCGTTTTTTGTCTTTCAATGGAATTTTGCATGATTTTTCTCGATCCTGCCCAAAGAATTTGGTCCATGAGATTCTGTATTGGACGCTATCTCGGAAACCACTTGACGAATTGTCATCATTACATTACTAAGAAGCTTTACTGAAAATTTCATGTCGTTGTTGTATGTTTATTTAAAGAGGGTTTTTAGCCTTTAACTTTTACCCTCCCACAAAAACTAATGTCCGTGTACATTCATTTTGCTTAAATAAACTATTCTCTTTAAGAAACTTCACAAGGTTTTTCATGGACTCAATATTATCACAAATTATTTCATCAAGGTTTTCACCTAACTTGAACCGCTAATCACACTGATATGACACTTAGAACAAAAGTTCGATTATTTTGTGGCTAATTTTTTTGTCAAATTTTGCAGATTCGCAATTCCGACGGTAGGTGGCGAACCTGCAAAATGTAACAAAAAAATGCCCTGTAGGAAAAATGTACCTGTTTAGCCCGATTTTGTCGAAGGTTTTGCCTATTTTTGTTTGAAAGTTGGATAACACTTTCTAACTGGGATAGCATTTCTTCAAATCGATCGATGTGCACTCTGGAATCGACATTGCGTACTGTTGGAAAAATTATCCAACAAACGAAATCGAGTGTCTAGTCAGTATGGTCAGTGCTTGAACTGTTATCTTGAATCATCATACGACTTGCATTCCTTCAGAAAATGTTCAACGGACAACGATGTTTTGCATGGGGTGCAAATAGGTGCAGGATGTTTTGCTATCAGGTATCCATGAGTCAATCGGGTGTGTCCTATACGGATTCTTGTGATAACACGTTGTTGTTCTCGGTTTGATAGATCTTGCCATTTTCCAAGTTGAGGTTTTATCCTTCGCAGTTGAAAATTTCATCACTTTCCATTCATGCATTCAAAACTTATTCACAATACAAAATGTTGCATTTTTTCGAATACATCCTTAAACGTGGTAACAGTCAGCTTTTCCCATCAATTATTCCATCAATAATTATTCTAGGTCATAGGTCGGCAACCTGCGGCTCGCGAGCCGCATGCGGCTCTTTGGATATAAAGCTGCGGCTCTTTAGCTCACTGCTTAAACACCAGGATATATTTTTCAATAAAATTTAAAAAAAATCGTCCTTAACCTATGTTTGAGTCTTGTGACCCGGAACACGAAATTTAAGAAGTAAAACTTTGAAGATTACATCCGCTGCAGGAACAAGTGGAAAGGAACAAATGCTTTTGGCTTTAACTACCTGTTTCTGAAGCATCAGCAGCAAGATTAAAATTTAATTTATAACTAACCGTAAATGCAAAGAATAGCTGTTGTTTTAAAACAACAAAAACTGAAACCAAGTTATTTATTTTCAAAAATAATTTTGAATCAATCGAACACAAAAATTGAGCTACAGCTAACAGGAAAATCAAAGTCTATTATTTACAAAAAGGTGTTCCTAGAAAGCCTCTGTTTTGTTATTAAACAACGTAACCATAATGAAGTTTTATATTTTGAGCACTCATAATAATTTTTTGCTCTCCTTGAAAAAAGATGAGTTGATATTTATAAAATAGTTCTTCAAATAATCAACCATTTCGAAAACTTTTACAACTTTGACGCGAAAAAACATTAAAAAATTGGAAAAGCCATCTCAATCTAATCCTATTTATTTTAATTGAAAACGAAATTTTCAATCTACCTGAACATATTCCTACAGGTATACCTCGTAATATTGCCTGGTTTTAACCGGGCTTGCCCGGATTTTAAAAGTAGAAATTGGGTGCGGTCGACTAAAATCCCGTTTTTCTTTTGTATTATTAATAATTTTTGCGAAATTCCATATATTAAACTTTTTTAGCGAAATGAATTCGCATGCATGTTTTGGAATTTTGAGATAAGATTTAAACATCAGCGGGATGTGCCTTGATAAAAATAATTTTTCATGTTTTTTTTTTATCTTTTCTCTTGCCTTTTTTTTAGAAAATATGTAGATTTTTTCTGAATTTGCCCAGATATTTCCCGGTTTTGAATTTAACAATTTGGAAACCCATTGCCCGAATTTTCCCGGCCTGAATACCTACAGAAAACAGGTCTTGAAAGCTTCTTCATGACATAAAGGGTTAAAAAGTGAAAAGATACATAAAATTCAAATACAAAATTCCAAAACTAAGATTTCAGAACTACAAATAATAGTTTGATAGCTTTTAAAACTCGAAAAATTAAAATTTTAATTCTGTTTGAAAAAAAATTTTAATTCTGTTTGAAACGGGTTCAATGACTAGATTGACCTTTACCCCCAGAAGCAGTTATTTTTTAAATTAAATATTTTAATTTAAATTGTATGTATCTAAATATTAAAAAAAGAAAATCATTAAGTTTTTGAACACATCTAAGAGGTGCAAAAAGCTCACAAATTTTAAATTTCAGTAACGGACATTTTTTTCTTCGTTTTGGTTTTTTTTTCGCAACATTAAAAGATTCCTTGAACCGATCCTGCCATTTAAAATGTACTGTATCTTTATTATTTTCCACGAATTTTGAATGAAAACTAGGAGATTACATTTAAAAAAAATTATACTGGTCAAACAAGAGATTATTTCCAGTTATTTGAGGTTAAGCTTACATTGATAAATAATCTGCAATGCATTGAATTTCATTTTTTGTTCAATTCTCCGGCTCCGTAAAAACACCACGGAGGAAAGCATCCCTGGTTTTGGTTCCTCTTGCTATTTCCAATTCGCAATCGAGAACAATAGATCAATGATTTCTGATGACATGTGATGATGATAAAGGCGGTACAAATGTTTACTTCAGGCTCTCCTCTGAACCTGCTTGATCACCAAGTGGTCCTCTCAACTCGCTTCCTGGTGATTTTTCATTCATTTCAGGCTGTTTTCTGAACCATCTCCAGCACCAAGCTGTCTACTCACTGTCACTGTCTACTGTCTACGCTGTGGTGATCTTCCATTTTCGTAAATACCTTCCACTTTTAAGCAAGACCGAAATTTTTCAATTTTTTTCCACGTGAGAAAAGCCGTTCTTCTTTTTTGACACACGTCATAAATCTGCTTTTATTTTCCTCCGCTTGCTGTGATGCGTACTCAAACATTCTTTTTCCGAAACTTCTCCCCATCTCTTTCCCTCCTTAACTCTGTTCGCTAACGGTACCAGCATATACCGAACTGCTAGCGGATTGCATTTTTCTAACGTTCTACTCGGCACTGATATAAATCCTTATTTATTTGTAACCAATTTTCAACATAGGTTTTTAATATATGCATGTTTATTTACTGTTCAATGATTATTGTTAGGAGTACGTGAGTCTGTCAGTTATAAACTTTAGTTCAGGTTAAGGATATTTAAACTATTCACACTACCGTACTCTACACTACGCCTATAAGCGGTGTTTTTCCATTCATTTATTTCAAGCTGTCCTCTTGACGAGCTTGATCACCAAGCTGTCATCTCAACTCGCTCATAGGTGCTTTTTGAATGTATTTCAAGCTGTTCTCACAAAATCCGCTACAACTATCTGCACACTTGTGGCGGATTGCCTATGTGCTGTCTGGGTATAATTCATCCACTCAGTGAGAGTGTCCTTTTTTTCTATTCCTACCATTTCATTGCCCAATACTTTCATATTGAGAAGAACTGCGGCAGTCATATTAGTTTATTCAGAAGCTTCGACATTATCCGAACTAGGTTATCTTTTTACAAAACGATAATCATCAAAAGTTAGAGAGCATTGTCTTTTTGTTGACGAGTTTCTTTCAGTATGAAAATGCCTCAGACTGATTTACGACAGCCAGACAAAACCATCAATCATACCGGGAAGCGCACCATTGAAAGTAGTTCACCAGATACAAGTTTTTACACTTTTCTACCTTTCCCATGAACAATTGCTGTTGACAGAACTAACAGAAAAAAAATCCCCCGGTATAACTTCAACAATTACGGTAAAAGGGAATTATCCCACAAACCACTTTTCGCAATGTTTGAAGTTTTGCATGCGGTTAACATTTAGAACCGAGTCCCTACGCCGGATTGACGGTCTTTGATGCAACCATTACTTGACTGCAACTGTTCCGGTTCCGGAACAGCCTTGTCCGGCAGTAGGTACAAATTAGAGGGGTTTACTAACGAGCCTCTATAATCAAAAGAGACGAAATGTCACGATTGGAATTTTCGATTTTCTGTCAGTGTCATTCCAATCGAGCAAAAGACTTGTCAAACTGGAAAATTTGGAATTGCGAAAGCGGCGGTAGCGAAAGTATTATCATTCATATCTGTAAACAAAGGGTAATCAAAACACATGTTTTTGAATGCTCTATTTCGATTAGAAGCTAGATTCTCAAGGTCTTATTTCTTGGTACTGAATTGGTAAAGTTATAATTTTTTAATGATAAATATGTTGGATTTTTTTTAATTTTAAGTTTTCATTGCCAGCACAAGATGTTGCCGGATCAGCGGAGTCGAAAGGGAAAGTTTATCAATGAAAGTTGCGGATTCCAGTATAGAATCCCCCGAAAGATGGCAGAATGCGAGCAATTTCTCCCGTTTTTTTGGTTCAGTCGGGAACCGGAAGAAAAATATATTTTTAAATCCGGGGCAGGTTTTGTTAGAACAATTCTTTGCCAAACACTCCATGATTGACTTTTTTTTTCTATTGATGACAATAACAAAAAACAGCTTAGTTAAAACAGCAGACTAGACCAAAAACCACTTCCGAATAAAAATAAACGCAACCAGAATTGAAGTCATGTGAAGTTTGAAGCAAAGCAGTGCTGCGCCCAAATGCAAGCGGGGTTGCTGTATGATTTATTCTTGAAAGGATCAGATTGCGTCTCTTTTGTTTTTATTACAGGCTCTTTAGGGTTTACCACCAAGTTGCAAACTCTGCTGCTGCTGGTACTGCTTCAAAGTCAAACAACATCTAACTTTGGCTGGCAGTATACTCAGTAGACCGGTGGTTTCTATAGTTACCTGAAGTCAATATTGCGGAAAGGTGAGCAACATCGTCATCACCATCATCATCATCATCATCATCATGGACGAACGTTGAGCGTTGACTGCAGCTTGATTGTCGACACGTTTTTTTGAGACCGTTGTTTGTTCGTGGAAAAGTTGAAATTGGGAAAAGTTTGCTACTGGAAGCAAACAATTTTAATTATCGGCTAAGGTAAGGAAATTTGAACCAGATACCAATTTACTAGGAATGTATTTTTGTTCTGCAAAACCCTGTTAATTGTTTGAGTATTAAGAAGAAAAGTTGATTATATCGGAACCTGCTTTCAATTCTTATACTATTTTAAAATTTAGCTCTAAAATCCAATTGTTTCATTTCTGGACAGACTTTTTATTGCAGGGCTCTCAGTAACCGAATGCAGAAAATACCCATTTCTTACAATGGCGACCGTCAAAAATTGAAATAAGATGATTGTTCCAGTGTGGGAATTTGTTGACATTCCTGGATAGCAATGATTTTTTAAATGATCACCGTAACAATTAAATGTAACTAAATTTGAGTGATTTTTATATTTTTTTTCCTTTGATGTATCTCGCGAGTTTAATGCGTTTCTTTGTGAAATGCCCGAGAGTTCTGACCAGTAAAATTTAGATCCATCCCGGGTAACATTCGAAATTGTCCGTCCCAGTCTAGGCATTGTCAATTAGTTGATAATAGCAAGTACGAAACTATTTTGAAATAAAAACTTGGTAAAAAACATTTATACATACAAATCGATCACTATCGTAGAGAAAATCTCTTTCAGTGTCTCTACATGTCTTCAACTTCCTCCCTTCTGAGAAGGGTGCAATTTCTTCAATGCTACTTGAGCTAGGGAGGAATGCGTTGGCGTACTGATAGTATTGTGGTGCAAATGCAAGCTGATTGTGGCTTCTTCTTTCACCAGACCGATCTTGTGTTTATTTACGATTAACTATAGTAGCTTCGAAGAAAGAAAATATGCTAATCTAACCACCCATCGACAGAGCGATGATTGTGGTCGATGTTGTTGGTCTGTAATTTAAAACCTGATGGATCTGATTGGACCATTTGTATCATCAAGCACGAAAGACGACGACAGGCAAATATAAAGTCATTCGAAGTCGAAGGAGGAAAAAATACCAAACCTAATCCGATCCATTCTGGCGAATGGAAACTTTCCACTTTAAGAATGGATGTTTATCGGTAGCTTGTTGCAACTTTAAACGAATGTGATGACTACACGGAGTTTTAACTTTTTTAAGGCGGATATTTTTAAAGTTAATGTTTCAAGGATTTTGAAATCAGTGTCACAACCTGTGGAGTGAAGCACCTTCAATAGCATATACCTTTTTTTTGCCGTTATATAGGTTTAGGTTTTAAATTAATCATAGCATTCGTCCACATTTTTAAATCACAAATCTGTGAGGAAGGATCAGTGCAAGTCGAAAAGCGTATAGCGAGTAGGTAAAATTAAAATTTAAAACTAATTTCCAGTGACGCTAATTCATTGTGAACTTGTTTAAAATGTAGATTACCTAAATACAGATAGTGCCAGAAACTCTAAACAGTATTTGTATAACTTCGAAATCAAACCAGCAGATAATTAAAAGATCTTCAAATTTCAATAAGAACCTAACCTGCAATTTCCTACAGCTCACGTGTTTGGGGATGTTATTTAAGTGCGAACAAAGCAAGGAGATTGAGAAAATCATCATTAAACAAATTGTGAAAATAACTTAGACTAATAAGGCATGTTTTACCTTTCCTTAAAGGAATTTATTAACGCTGCCGCCCCTACACAAATGACAAAATAGTTTATAATAAAGGCTGTTTAAAATATCGGAAAATAAGTTCTCTCTCTGTTAGTCGCTAGCGCAACACTCAGAGTAACGAATTCGAAATTAAGAATTTAAAATTCCAATTTTCAATCATACGATTGAAACCTATAGTTGATTTTGCCAGTGTCAATTTTCACTTCGTTCGGTTTTTATTTGCCAAAACCGGTATGAAGGAAATTTTCCTCCAACAGACTGAGCCAAATCGTTAGTGGCCAAATTCCATTTTCGATACACACATACACATATTTTAGCCAGCAAACATCAATTTCGTCCAGCTTCCCCCAGACACAGTCACTCGTGAAGCAGCAAATTCGGAAGGAATTTTCTTCCCCAGAATGCCAATATGAGTGGAAAATCGTTTTTGGCACCGTTTCTTCAGGCTAGCAGGTACCTGAGCAAACCAAAATCAATTTTGGATTGGAATGTAAATTTTGAGATCAAAATTGTTAATTTACTTGACATCGAGATTTGTTTAAAAATTTGTTATAAATTATAACATGCCAATTTTTTTCTGAGGGGGGCGGGGGCTGAGGGAGAATTAGATGAAACATTCATCCTTTAAAAACTTGAAAGCTTTTTAAAACGAGCATGAAATAAGATAATTTTAAATCAAATAGTATTATTTAAAATCCTTTAAGTTAAAATATTCAGTCCACAAAATTTTCATTCTAAAACAGGAAAATCTGAAGATGCAATTGAATGTAAGCAAATGTAATAAATTTTACTGTGAGTCTTGGAAGAAATATGAACTCTGAATGCTCTGAAATTCAACGTGTTATTTTTCGGCAACGGCAAGTTCAACGAATATGTTATTTTTGAAATACTTCGCATCGTTTTTTTTTTTTTTATTTTCAAAGCTAAATTTCATCGTTCAATTCACAATTGAATTAGTTATTTTTTTCAAAAGCAACAATTAGGCTTTAAGCGAGAAACGAGATATCCTGTCTTTGGTGGCAAATGAAAATTTGTTCTAAATCAACTAAAATACTTAAATAAAATTTTATAATACATCAATAAGAGGTTATACTTACATGGTTCTTGGGATATCACTACATTTCAAACTGTTGCACAACGGGGAAAAATGTATAAATTGCGAAAATATTCAATATCTTCCTTCCTTCACGAACCAAATCTATGAAAATATTCTTTCCACTTTCCTTTAGCGAAAATGTGCGGAGGATCCATTGAACATCTTTTTTTCAGACGCCGCAGAAATTTACGAACGCAAATATAGTGATTTTTTAACCACTAATTTCCCTTTATTTTGTAAAAATCCAGGAAAACACTGATTTTGACTTGAAATTTTTGAACAAAAACAGGTACATTAGACTGGCCCATAACAAAAAAAAAATACTTATATTCCACGCGGCACCCCCAAGGTTGGTGCCTTTAGGTGAAAAATGACTTTCTGGAAGTGTCAGGTCAGTTGGCAGAAGCACGAGCTGGCGCAAAGGACTTGAAATTTGTATGGAGATTTTCGACAAAATGTATGCAAAATCGACATACTTTCACTCTTTGTGTTCTAAAATATGTTCCCAGTATGTTAGGAAGCTCAGATTTTCAGGAATTGTAGTTTATATAATGACAAACAAGTGTGTAAAATATTGTGACGCAATACGAGTTGACTGTGATGAGTTATTTGCAATTGAATGTGTGATTTTTTACGCATTTCTTTGATATATCGTGAACGGTGTATGGCCTTAATAATCACACTAACTTGATCGCATAGTCACACAATGAGAGTAATAAATAGAAAGTTTGTGTCCTCCGCAAAGCTGCGAAAAAGGCTCTTACAAACATTACTGTGGGGCATTTAGTAGACCTTCGATGTCAAGTCAACTCAGAACTAAAAAAACTTGTGGTAAAAGGTATGAATGAATTCAGAAATTCAACGTTGAATGATTTAATTAATTCAGAGTCGCTTAAACTTTTCGATCGGTACGATATACCAAAAGGTTTTTTGACAATAGAACCTGAGCATTGGAAGACTATCAAATAATTCAACAAAGGGCACCAACGTATAAGCAGTTTAAAGGTAGTAAATGACACTGCAGAAAGAGGGGTTAAGCTTATTTTCCACTATAACAAACTTCTCACCCACGGCGAAGCCGAAAAATAAATTATTTTGCAAATAATTAGTCATTATCGCAAAACTTACCAGAATCAAACAAAATCTTCATTGTTGAAACCTTTCAGGATCTAAGTTTAATATACTTGCTTGATTTGAATAAACAATTTTATTGATTACCAATGTAATATAAACGCCAAAAATTTTGAAGAAAGATCATTTAAACCAAAACTCATTTTTTTATACTGAAAACAATGCAGCAGTTCATAGTTTTTCGAACTTTCAACTTTTGCAAAGATAGGTGCAAAGTAGGCTCAGAATTTCAGGAATTGTAGTTCAAACAATGACAAACAAGTTTGTAGAAGATTGTGACGCGATAAGAATTGACTGTAATGAGTTATTTGCAATTGAATGTGTGAATGTGTGATTTTTTTCGCATTTCATCGATATATCGTAAACGGTGTATAGGTGGACTTTTAGGTGCTATTAGTACTAACTTGATCGCATTGTCACACAATGAGAATAACAGATGGAAAGTTTGTGTTCTCGGCAAAGTTGTAGCTTATTTTATAAGAGCAAGTTCACTGGTGTTGGGAAAAAGTGGTAGAAATTTTGACATTTTGAAAATTTTGCCATGCAAAAACATTTTCAAGATCTGTGGCCTTCTAGTTTTTTTTACAACTCGTGTTGTATTTTCGCATGCTGTGATTGCATCAAATAGTAATAATTCTTTCACATACGGCTGAAATAAAAACAGTGTTGTGAAAAAATACAACGCCCCAAGATCTTGAAAACATTTTTGCTTAGTAAAATTTTCAAAATGTCAAAATTTCTACCACTTTTTCCCAACACCAGTGAACTTGCTCTTATAAATTAAGCTACAACTTTGCCGAGAACACAAACTTTCCATCTGTTATTCTCATTGTGTGACAATGCGATCAAGTTAGTACTAATAGCACCTAAAAGTCCACCTATACACCGTTTACGATATATCGATGAAATGCGAAAAAAATCACACATTCATTTGCAAATAACTCATTACAGTCAATTCGTATCGCGTCACAATCTTCTACAAACTTGTTTGTCATTGTATAAACTACAATTCCTGAAAATCTGAGCTTTTTAGCATACTGGAAACATATTTTAGAACACAAAGAGTGAAAGTTTGTCAATTTTCCATACATTTTGCCGAAAATCTCCATACAAATTTGCTTCTGCCAAATGACCTGAAACTTTCAGAAAGTCAATTTTTTCACCTAAATGCACCAATCTAGGGGGTGCCGCGTTGAGAAAAATGTTGTAAAAATCATCCCATACAAATTTGGGCCAGTCTAAGGTACATCTTATGTTATTTTTTCTGAGGAATCGAAGTAGGACTGTTTGAACCACCACACGCATTGGAAAATGGAATTATGTCTGTTTTACCCTCAATTCCCCTACATTTTTCAAATCGTTAAACCATAACTTCATTTTCCGAAGCTTAAGGTGCCTCAAATAGCCTTCTTTCGATTCCTCGGGAAAAAACCACATAAGATAGGTCTCATTTGTTTTTTTTTTTTTCATTTTCTCGGGATTTTCTCATTTGGTTTTAATTTTTCGAACATGCATTTTTCTGAAATATTTGAAAACTGTAGGGAAACCAAGGCCGTGCAAACGGATCCTAAATCACTCAAGGTCTAAGTCACTTCATTTGAAGACACTATAGGTATGATGTTTCCACATTGTTATTAATTTGTCGTTGTAAATTTCGAATTGCAATTCAATAAACCTTTTGTACTGAAACTCATATCTTGACACCTCGTCTTAAGAATAGGTTTTGATCACATTATTAGCATTTTCCGAGTTGCGAAGAAATTTTCATTAAATTGGGTGCACTGAATTCAAATATGCAATGAGTATTTTTTTCTAATACCTATTGTTTTTTAAATAACTTTAAAACATAGGTAAAAATCATTTGAGAAAATTAAACACTTTGTTGGCTAAACTTTTAAATATGCGACAAAATTTTAAAATAAATATTTTCAAAATATTATCAACTTTTCCTAAGACCGGAACTAAATATGATTAACATGACTTCTGCGAAAAAAGGAGTTTCATATTTGTTAACTTTTCCCTATTCTGTAAATTATAAGAATTTCAACGGTTTATAAAAAAGCTTCAATCCAAATTGACTTTTATATATTTTTGGAAGTAGAAATCAAATAATTTTGCAGGCTTCTACAAATAGGTTAAATGAAACAAAACCTCTTTAAAACTTTCTTCAATACTGTCAGAAAAACTTGTTATGATATCTTTCTCAATTAAAAAACTGTAGAATTTAACGTTGTTAGATCATTCATCATCATCATGATCATAATATATTTTTTCTTGTTTAACTAAGCATTTTAAACATATTCCAAATCATTTTTATTTTTATATCATGTATATTAGGTTCTTCATCAGTTATTAATGATTGATTCCACTCAATATTGATTCATTTTTAAACTTATGAACTCTATCTCACAAAAACCAGAGACAAGTTCAGGACGCCAGAATTTACCAAATTAACATAGGCACGAAAATGGT
The DNA here is from genome assembly GCF_029784155.1 of Uranotaenia lowii. Classification (NCBI taxonomy): domain Eukaryota; kingdom Metazoa; phylum Arthropoda; class Insecta; order Diptera; family Culicidae; genus Uranotaenia; species Uranotaenia lowii. Next base: position 407,103,013 of record NC_073692.1, read on the forward strand.
GTTTTCTTGAGTTTTCAATTAAATCAAATCTAATTTATAGAGATTTGTAAAATGGTACAAAGTTCTTATTGAAAAAATTTTCTTCTAAAATGTTGTAAAAAAAGTTATCTTTTTCAACTTAATGTTTTGTTTGAATTATTTAATAAATTCACCAAATTTTAAATAGTTTTTTTTTTAATTATTTTTATAAACTGACCGCATATTATAGTAAAACTATTTGGTTTTTGGAACTTTGGTTAATAACTTTTCTTTGTTTTTTAATTTTGAGTTTTTATTTTCTGAAAACATAATCTTCTCAGAATTCACATATGCAAAACACAGTCTCTTCCTTTTGTCCTTGTCAGGGCTCAATATTTCAATTGACGACGAAAAAAATATTCAAAGATTGATTTTTTTTTTTTGACTATTTAATATGAAATTGACAATTTATAAGCGTTTCTCTTATTTTTATTATTTTAAATCATCTTTTATGAACAGATCAATTTTTTAGTTAATTAATGAAAAGTTTGAAAAATGATTACAAGTAGCAAGCCAAATTTCAAAGCTTTTGGTAAATTAAGAACATAACATAGAATTCCTTTTTTCTATTGCTAACAGTTTCTTATTGATCATTTAAGAAATCACCCAATTCCAAACCTGAACATTGTCCCTATAAGATTTTAATGATGATTTAAACATGTTGTATCTTGTATCTATTAATAATCACCACTTGAACTATCAAAGGCACTCTTGAAATAATTTTGATGCATTTTTTTTTCAAATTTAATTCAACCATCAATTATGTGTTTTGAATAAATTCTCTTAAGTGAAAAAAGGATTTTTGTCCTCGAGAGTTCAAATTTCAAAACATAATTTAATTTTTTTAAATCCAAGATATTACAGTGAAATTTTTCAATCAACCATTCAATGAAATAAAGGAATGTTATTAAAATAAAGGTGAATTAAAATTTAAAATATTATCATTTTGCTGAACAAGTTTTTTTAGTTAATTTCTGATCTGATCTAAATTCATTTAAAGATTCGGATCTCATTTCTTTTCAAATCTGGTGTTATTTTTCTTGTATTCTATTTTTAAGCACTGATGCTTATGTCCGTAGCTTTAAATTCAACCAAATGACTAGCTCAGAAAATGGAACATAATTATGAGCATTTTTTTATAGCTTACTTGATCTATTGTGCATTTTTGGTATTGGTATTTGGTATTATTTATAGTTAAATTTGAATTTCGAAAAATGCCTGAGGGGAATTGAGGTTAACACAGCCATAACTCAATTTTCCGATGCGTGCGATGGCTCAAATAGCCTTCATTAGATTTCTCAGATAAATTTTTTTTAGATTGGTCTCATAGGACAAATTATCAAAATTTTCAAATGTTTCAAATTTTTTCTTCTTGATTTTTGTTCTAAGATGTCTGAGGTTCCTGACCAAATTTGTCCAAATATTGCCCGGTTTTTGAGTTGAAAATTCTGAACTCAATTTTTCGGATTTTGCCAGATTTTTAGTTTAAATAGCCCGGATTTGCCCGGATACGTGAGGTAAAAATATCTGACAACCTTATGTTAGATATCCCAAAAGGGATCAACAAAACATATTTGAGTTACAAGCATTTTTTTTTCAACTGTCTTGTGTGCCTATTATTTTGAAATATGCTTACGCTTCGTTACAATGTGTAAAAAAAAATTAAATTAAAGTTTAAAAAGATAGTTCCTTTAACCATGCCCGTAGGAACGGGGGTTTGGGGGTTAAATGCAAAGCGAAACGTTCTTCTTTAAACTCAAAATTTCAAATTCATAATCAAATTCTGATGAACTACTAAAATGATTCAAGAGTAATAATCGCAAATTAGAACTAAAGCCAAAGTCTCTAAATCTAATTCCTGGTCCACTATTTTTCTACAGCTTTTTAAAAAAACTCTCATTTGTTCATAGAAAATTAGTCGCGAATATCGAATTTCATTAACATAAGACTAAGCTTGCCAGATGTTCCAGATGTTGCCCGATTTTGTTCACTTTATTTGTAAAATCAAACGAAAATTTGCATTGATTCATACGTAAATTTTTTGAACAAATTTTATCAAAATTAGCATGAACGATTATTTGGAAACTTAAAATTTGATTTTAAATTGACTGATGTCTTTAGATATAAAGAACAGATTTTCAAATGTTTTGTTTTTTTTTTTTCATATTGGCGAATATTGGGGGAAATGATCCGAAATTTTAAGGCCCGGATGTAAACAGGAAAATATTTGGCCTGGCTTGGGTTAGAATAATTCCGGATTTTGTAGTTTCGAATTTGCTTATGCACATGAAAGATTCGATGTTTCGAATCAGATTCCGGATTCTTAATCCAGTTGTTGTTGTTGTTGAAATCCAGTTTGGATCATCATTGGGCAAAAACCTTGTTTCTGCATTCTAAAGCTCTACTAGATTTCCTTATACAAAACTAATCATTTTGGAATGTGAAACAAAAAAAATTGCAACTTTTACAACATTTCAACTTTTAACTTTTTTTTGCATAATTCTAACTAAGAAAAGTTTTATAACGGTGATCCAGAATTTAAAAATCTGGAACAGTTTCATCATTCTCAATTTTTATTAAGATTTACAAATTCAATTTCAAATAAACAACTGAAGAAAGAATTCACATTGGAAGCCAAAAATTCAGAATTTTAACAAGTTAGTTCTTGTTAAAGGGTGTGATACAAATTTCGCTTGATAGTTCCTAACTAAAAGAAATTATTATCTAGAATTTAGATTTAAAAATCGTTGTTAGATTCGAAATTTTAGTTCAAACAGCAAGATTCAGATTCGTAATTCAAATAAAATATTCAGATCCAGTTTGAGCTCGAAATTAGATGTGGTTGAATTTTGTAATCATGATAAACATATCAATGTAAGAATTTCTTTTACGATTAAAATTTCAGGTGATTGCAGTTTCAAAGTTTGATTTCTTGATTAAAAAAACAAATTTTATATTAAATCACAGTCTGTTTGGAAACAGAAACCAGCAGAAAGCACAAAAATAAAATAAAATTTGGATTCATTTTGAAAATTTCGTTCTTCGAAAAATTTAGATTTTTATTTTAAAAGAATATCCACAGGATTTTATTAAAAAAATTATTCTGAATAAATTAGTCAAAATTCAAACTGCATAGTTATTCAAACTAAATGAAATCATGAATTTTAATCGAGTTTACAAGAGGAGAAAATGAATCTTATTTGAATCGCAATCATAATCTGTTACTTTTATTTATACATATTTTGTTGTTGAAAAGAATTAGGTTATTATTTGCTAATTTAAGTAGATAGAAAAAGTTTTTCTCTTCAATGAAACGTTGAAATCTATTACTTGTTATTTGAATATTTATATAAACTGATTTTCTGAATTTCGAAAGTTAGGATTTAAAATAATACCCAACATTATTGAAAAATAACTCACAGCTAAATAATTAAAAAGAGCCTACATATTGTTTATACTCTTTATGTATGGATTGTTCAAGCAAATCTGTTATGAAAAAAAAACGTCTCCAAACCTCTCTCCCCTCCCCCTCCCATGAGCCGATTCTTCCGACGGCCCTGCCTTCAACCCTTTCAGTGATCTCAGTAAAAAGGATCGGAATGTTTAAAAAAAACAGAGTATATATTTTAACTCATGGACAGGACAAGAATAACACCAGTAAGAAATTCAATATTGAAATATAGCATGCTAAATCCAAAACCAAACAGAATTCAAAATAAAATAGAAGATTGATTCTCAAACAGTTCGTTAACATAGAATAGAAAAAAATAAACTCGGCATCGATCGACCGAACTAAAAGTAAAAATTTTCACAATCAGTTTTATCATTATTTAGAAATCTAATATTGAAATCTTAGAAATATATAAAAAAGTCCAGAAAAAAAAACCAAGATTTTAAGTTTTGATTCAGAATTCATCATCAACATACAAATCTCAGTTTTCTTTGATTGTTGCCAAGAATCGAGTAAATCTCCCAGTGAAATTTTTCCCTGAGTTTCAGGAAGGATTGGATGTCCCTAGTTTTGGGATTATTTTCAAAAATTCGTACGATATTCGTAACGTACACCCTAAGTAATCTTTACGGTTTTTGGTGGGAAAATCGACAGCTGGCACTAAACGAAACGCCTTTTTGCAGTAATATGTTGGTAGCGGGTTTCTTCAGAAAGTGCATCCATGCAAGGACATTACTGGCCAAGTTGCATGCCTAGAGCCATTTACAAAGTTGTCGGCCAAACTAGTGCCCTTGTTCCTTCCGAGTCATGCACTGCATATGTATTCCAAACCACTATAATCAACAAAACTCCCGGAAACAGTTGGGAGACTACTTGCGGTCTAGGTTTACGTTAGAATGGACAAAACCTTTGAAACTTTTCATAAACATTTCAATCGATTTCGAAAAAAAAAATTTTTTTCAAATAAAAATAATCCAACCTAGCTCCATCCACAATTCTTTGACAAACATAAACAAAATCCAGCCACCCTAGTGTTGATTTGCGCTAAACCTAAACAGCCCAGTTATTTGGTTACCGGCTTCTGAATGATGCAACTTCTAGTTCTAGGTCAGGGAGGAAAGTTGTATCGATTTTTTTTTGTCTCAGTTAGAGGTCAATGTTAAGTGTATCTTATCATGATAGTTCCAAATGCAAAAATTCTAATTAGTTAATTTTCCGATTTTTGATTTCATTTTAAATTTTTTTTAGAATATGATTTTTTCAATATTTTTAACAGTTTTCAGCAATTACTGGTTAATTTGAAAAAAAAAATTTTTTTTTGGTCTTGTTATTAGTCATATCCAAAACGAGCAACACCGTTTCTCACCTCACATGATTCATCATCATAGTCCATTCGGAACGCCTAGTAGCGCCTCATAACGATGTCAGTAGTGGGATCAAACAATTTGCCCAAGTTCAAGGTATACTTACCAACGATTTTTTTTCGTTCAAGCTCCCGTTCGTGTTCACCGTTGTATTTAATTAAATTTTATTTTATCGTGTCGCTCGTTTCGCTTCTAGGGATGGTACCTTGTACATCCAAACTAGTGTAGTTACACATTTCTTTCATCATAATCAAACACGCCGCATCGGTTTACACGTAACTGCATATACATACAAGACTAGCAGATATGCCGTATCGTTCGAATCAACCCTTGACATTGAGCAAATAATAATATACGAATCTCCCAAATATTGAAATCAATAGTACTAGAAATGACTATTGACAATCCAATGTAGACTTTTGGAGAAAAGCTGACATTAACACCAAGTTGAAAGCGTGACATGTTATGTCTATTTATCTGTGCCTGAAACTATCGTTGTTTAAACTTGTATCTCTCGTGTCTCGCTTTTTTTTAATAGTTGTTAATTTAACAGTGACTCATCCTAGATATTCAGTTATCTATGGGGTTATTAAAACTTTCAAAGCAATATTCATTTTATTATCTCTATCGAAACACTCTCAGCACGTGAATATACGCTAAACTTTGTCAGCGATGTCCCACTTGCAGTTCCCACTAGTCATGATTAGATTGGATTCCGTAGGTCAATATCCACAACATCAAAATAGAATCAGATGCATATGCATTCCCTTTCCACCACCCATCCGATCTGATTGAAAGCTACATCAAATAGATTCCAATCTATTTCGGTGGCTAACTAACGAATTTACTAACGTCGAATTGCTGACATTGCATCCTATTTATTCGCCATCTCTACATGTGAACGTGATAGATAGTTAATCGAATGGGAGACAAACCTTTTTGCCACTAGAGAATAGCTATAGTCTATCTTTATTCGATTTGTTTATGTCAACAAATTTTATTTTGCTTTTAACGAAACACAGGATGATGAGAGTAGTTTCAAATTTTTGTTGTTAACAATGCTCACTTCTATTCTTAATTGTGATCTCAATGCATTTTTCGCAGGCTTATACATTGCGCTCGGATTTTTTATTTCCACGATTACAATACTCCACATAAATCCACAAAATTATTTATTTAAAAAAAAATCACACTGAAAATAGTTTCTACTTAAAGTATTAGTGACATCTAGAGTGAATTTTTGCCATTCGTAAATTCATGTGAATTTCAAGTGAAATGTTCTTAAATGAGCGATCAAGTTAATAGAAGGTGATCGAGCATGTGGATTGTAAGTGTATGCTCAGGTCATTTAAAATTTACTGTAAAATCGATGTTTTTGTGATATTTTTTGTATTCGACCGGGCAACACCTTTTAAAACTCATGAAAATTCAATAAAAAAGGTTAATTCTTGTTTTCTCAAATATTCTATTCTATTTTCAAACCCTGTACAAGAATTTGATTTCCAATCATTATTTTGTATCTAAAATTAAGACTCTTTATTTATTTATTCATAAATTTCTAAATTCTGACAAAACAAATCTTTTACTTGTAAAAAATTCCTCTTCCAAGCCAAATTTAAATCCATTTGCTTGATCACTTTCCAAGTTATTTAAAATATCCATATTCAAGAAAACCGCTTCTCGTACCCCAATCTTTTCTATGCAAAATTTGCTCGATCATTTCTCGAGTTATTGAAAAAAAAAGTATGGGTGCACCCCTCTCCTTTTTCTAGCTCCCCACTGAAAAGAAAGGAGGAGTCTAAATTCGTATTTTTATATACTTTGCTATGACAAATTTGGCCACATTTGCTTATGATGTCGAGTTAGGCAAAAAATGTATAAGAGCTCCCCTCTTCCCTATTCATCCCTCCAATGGAGGGTCACCTAATAAGCATAGAAACATTTTGTTCATCCCAAAAACCCTCCTCTACTAAAGATGGTTTCTTTCGTATGGCTACTTTTATAGATATGTTAGAAACATGTATGAGGCTCCCATCTCCTCTCCCTATCTCACTCAATGGAAGAAGGAAAAGGTTCCAAATAATTAAAGAAGCATGATTCGTATCAAAATAAAATCCTATGTCCTATACCAAATTTGGTGCTTTTCGACTGATTAACAGTCGGCATCTTAAACAAAAACTGTGGTGGCCTCTTCCTATTTGTTTACTGGGATCAGGAAGGGGTCTCGAACGACCAGAGAGTCTTTTTCCGTATCCAATTATCCTCCCATGCCAAATGAAGTACCATTTGCTCCATTTTTACACCAGTCATGCGAAAAACTGTATGTGGGCTCCTTCCCACTTAATGTGTCTCTAATGAAAGGTGAGAAAAGCTTCAAACCATTTTGAGAACATTTCGTTCACCCAAATTCCCTTGCATGCCAAATTTTATTCCCCTCGCTCGATCAGTTAACGAGTATTGCAAAAATTTGTATGGGCCCCCTTCCCTTTTTTATCCTTCTTATGCAAATCTGGTGAAGATTCAAACAATCACAGAATCTTTTCCCAGATTCAAATATCCTCCAAGCCAAATTGGTTCCATTCGCTTGAAAAGTTATCGAATTTTACAATAAAAATTGTATGGAAGCCACCCTCCCCCTTTCAATCTCTTCATTAGTTGAAGGGAGGGATCACAAATAATCTTTGAATCATTTATGGTATCCAAATACTATCACATGCCATATTTGCCTTTATGGTTTTCAAGTTATGCAAACAATTATTTTTTTGCTTTTTAGACCCCCTTCCAGTACGAGGGAGGGGTCTCAAACTGTAATAATAATCTTCCCCAGCCTCAAAAACATCCACCTGCCAAGTTTCCAGAAAATTGGATCAGTAGTTTGTAATAGTTTGTAGAAGTTTTTGTCTATAGGGAACAGAGAGACAGACTGACAGAAATCCATTGTTATATGTATAGAAATAAATAAAATAAAATAAAATAAATATTTCTGTAAGGTTGTTTTATTGCAAACATTGACTATTGATCAAACATCTTTCAGTTTTGGTATTTTTATGACGAGTTATTCCTCATCCGACGTTGAAATTACGAAAAAAACATGATTCAGAAAAAGACTGTAAATCAGCTATGGAATGCTCCAAAAAATCACTTAGTGTCCAAGAAAGCTGAAGAAGCTATAAGTTGCACACAAGGATATATTTTTTTTTATTTTTTTTAAGATCATTACTACAAAAAATGTTAAAAAAAACCGGTGTAAAAACCGTACTTTTCAATCAATGAATCGTCCAAATTGTTTACGTCACACCAGATAAATTTTGTAAATAGAATTAAAAAGTTTCGTCAATGGGAGGCTATAATCTTTTTCAGTTCTTTGAGGGCGATAATATGGAAATGTAAAGTCACTTGTAATGTAAGATCACATTTTTTATCTGTGTAGTCTTGTTCTTTTTTTTTCAGAAATGATGCGAAAATGTAAATTTATTTATAGAGAAAAATGTTACATTTATTTTCTTTGTAGAATTAAGCAAACATGTAAACATACAAAACGAATTTGGCTCCATAAAGCATTAAGGTATGACAAGGCCGTGCGAACGGGGGGGGGGGCGTTTAGGGGTTTAACCCCCCCCCCCCCATGGAGATTTTTTCCAAGTAAAATTTTCAACGTAGTAAAGGAAAATTACTTGATCTTAAAAGGTGTTCAATAAGTGTTAACAAAAAAGTAAGAAACTTTTTCTCGCCTCCGGCGGAAATTAGTCTTTAATCACTCTAGGCTTGAGACATTTTTGAAACTCAAATCTTGACATACAAAAACTCAACCTCGTTTTAAGAATGATTTTTTATTTAAAAGTTAAACCAAACAAATTCAGAATTTGAGACCAACCATTTAACTTTCAAAATTAATTAATCGAATACTAATTTTTACATCTACAAGTTGGAAGCCATGTATCATATGACCCACGATGGTCATCGGAATTAGCAAAACAAAATCTTAAACCTAGTATCCTCTACTTTATTACTAAAAATTTTGATTTACAAAAACTGCTGCTAATATGAAATATTCTTCAAAAAATCAATTCCAGTCTCAATATTATTATGTGTTTCTTGTTTTTCTAAATGCTCAACATCACACTCAAAAACGTTTTGAGAAATCGCACATGGCCACAAAATTAAATAGATTTTCTATTTGTTTACTTTTCCAAGTAAAATTTTGGCTGTTTTAATGCAAAAATAGAATCTTATTGCATGTTTGAACAGTTTTTTTAATGAATTAATTTTTTTAAAACTTAATTCAGTTGTTTCTGAAATACTTTTGATAATATTCTTTTTAAATTAAAATAACTGTAGAATTTATATTTTTTAAATTATGCATTAATTCTTAATTGAATTAAAAAGGTATAATATACAAAATCAAAATCATTTTTTTCTTAAACGTGGATTTGTTATTTCATCAGTTATCAATGATTGATGTCACTTAAAACTGATACATGATCAATAGGGTGTCCCAAAATTGCATAACTTCTGGGAATCTGGGGGCTCACCCTCCAAATGGTAGATTATGATGTGCAGAACAAACTTTTGTATGGGGCCGACTAAAAAAAATCATGTTTAGAGGTTCCGCAAGCGCGATCTTTAAAAAAAGTCCACTTTCAAAAGATTTGATTTTAAATAAATTCTGGGTCCAAAAATTTTCATAAAATTTATATATTTTATATTTTTTTAATTTTGTTTGAGTTAAAAACTACACGTAAAAATACAAACTGAACCAAATTTGTATCAAAATGTAAAACTAGCAAGCTATTTTCAAGAAAAAAAAATTTTTTGGTCCCAAAATTTTGAATTCAACTGACCAAAATGTGTACCAAGCGTAGAATATTTTTGATACCAATGCCATTAAAGGATGCGGATTTTTGTGCACTTAAACTTTGCTGAACCAAACATTTGGTTTGTATCAACGTGTGAACAGCTATTCACGATTTAATGCTTAACATAAATCACAATTTAGGATATTTTTTATTTAATTTATCAATTTTGTCTTAATAAATACCTACTTTTAAATCAAAATACTTGCAAAAAAAGACTTTGATGGTTTAAAGGAGTCATCAGAAGGCCATATACCGAATTTGAGCAGAATCGGACAACAGGAAGGGGTTGCACTGAATCTCAAGTGTGAAAGGGATTCTGAGACATAGTGTTCTAAAGAAGCATAAAAAACTGATTTTTCATCATACATTTTTGTCTTTACCAATCGATTGCTTGGTTATAAATGTTTTATTAAAATTAAAATAAATTCTAACATTTCACTTGAAGACTGCAACTCGATTGGACTTAAAACAAAAAAGTTATGGCTGTTCAAAGATTGTATTATTGTGGCAAATTGTCGTTTAACACACAATGAGTACTTTTTACTCATTGCGTTTTACAGGACAATTTGTAACCAAAATACAATCTTGGAACAGCCATAACTTTTTTGTTTTAAGTCCAATCGAGTTGCAGTCTTCAGGTGAAATGTTAGTCTTAATTTAAATTTTAATAAAATTTACATAATCAAGCAATCGATTGGTAAAGACAAAAATGTATGATGAAAAACCCGTTTTTTATGCTTCTTTAGAACACTATGTCTCAGAATCCCTTTCACACTTGAGATTCAGTGCAACCCCTTCCTGTTGTCCGATTCTGCTCAAATTCGACATATGGCCTTCTGATGACTCCTTTAAACCATCAAAGTCTTTTTTTGCAAGTATTTCGATTTTAAAGTAGGTATTTATTAAGACAAAATTGATCAATTAAATAAAAAATATCCTAAATTGTGATTTTTGTTAAGCATTAAATCGTGAATAGCTGTTGACACGATGATACAAACCACATGTTTTGTTCAGCAAAATTTAAGTGCACAAAAATCCGCATCTTTTGATGGCATTGGTATCAAAAATATTCTACGCTTGGTACACATTTTGGTCCGTTGAATTCAAAATTTTTGGACCAAAAAAATTTTTTTTCATGAAAATAGCTTTCTAGTTTAACATTTTGATACAAATTTGGTTCATTTTGTATTTTTACGTGTAGTTTTTAACTCAAACAAAATTAAAAAAATATAAAATATATAAATTTTATGAAAATTTTTGGACCCAGAATTTATTTAAAATCAAATCTTTTGAAAGTGGACTTTTTTTAAAGATCGCGCTTGCGGAACCTCTAAACATGATTTTTTTTAGTCGGCCCCATACAAAAGTTTGTTCTGCACATCATAATCTACCATTTGGAGGGTGAGCCCCCAGATTCCCAGAAGTTATGCAATTTTGGGACACCCTAATGATCAAGCTAATAATCACCAAACGCAAGGTGATACTCAAAATTTTTTCGAGCTCAGGACGCTTAATTCTTCTTCTAAATCAATAATTAAATCTTAGGCACCAACTTCCAGTTCCCTCGAGTTGTCAAAAATTCTATTAATAAGATTTTAAACTGGTTAGACGAACTTAATAAAAAAAATCCTTCTAAAATGTTAAAAAAAAACTTATCTTTTTCATCTTCATAATTTGTTTTAATTTTCAAATAAATTTATCGAATTTTAAAATCTAACTTTTTTAATCTATTGAAATATTTTCATAAGATTGTTTTTTCTCTGAATTTTTTGTTCTGAAAACATACTCTTCTTGAAAGCCTTTAAATTTTTACCTTAGTTTCCACCTTCTCTCTTTTAAAGGTCCAAAAACTGGAAGAATTTAAATATAGAAAAAGGTTTTATCTGTGACTTTGATCACTTGAACTCTTGAAACATAATTAAATATTTTCTTCTTATTATCAAATAAAAATCAGTTTTTTTTTTCCTAATTTTTCCTAGTCGAGAATTTTACTTCAAATCATGATTTTTTAAATTCAAGATATTACATTTTTTTTAATCAATTCTTCAATTGAAAATTAAGAAAATAAATGTAAAATTTGATAATTAGATTAATAATAACAATCATTATCATTTTTCTAACAATTTTAAATCATGGTCAATTTTTAATCTGATCTGACATTTATTTGTAACTTCAGTTTTTTTTTTTAATTTGATAATATATTTTATGTATTTTATTTAATATTAATTCATAAGAATTCATTTATGTCCGAAGCTTTGATTTTAATTTTGAAAACTAGACTGCTTAAAATTTATCTTCAAGCTTATTTCTAGTTCAGTCTTAGGAACATCATTTTGAATAATTTATCAATGACTTACCGGTAATAGCATTGATTTGAAACAGTCATTTTGACTTGTTTTGAAAAATTTGATTTATTTTATCAGTAAAATTCACTGTTTATGAGTTTTTGTAATAAAAATAAGTATGGGAGAGTGGGGAATCATGGGCCACTTTTTTTGTTGATCCATAACTTCTTTATTATAAAAGATAAAATGAAAATAAAAAATGGTATGGTTTTCTACATTTTCAAGGTATCATAAGGTATTTAAAAAAAAAATTAATAAGTTATTTTCCCCAAATTCGGACTGTTTGAAAAAAAGCAATATTTTTTGGATTTGGAAAAATGGTGGGGAATTGTGGGCCACCAAATCCAAATTGACCAAATAACATGCAAAGTTTATGAGTTGACCCAAAACAGTGATTTCCTAATTCATTTCGTTATTTTAAAGTAATTTCAGATGATGAAATAAAAAAGAGAGCTGTGTATGATCGCATAGATTCCAAAACCTGGCTCGCGAACGTTTTGGCAAAATTTTCTATATAGGATGGACAAAATATTTTTCATAACTCTTCATTTGGCATAAGAAAACTTTACAGATAGGTAAAAATTATTTTAAGTTCTGAATGCGTATAAAAACATAAAAATATAGGTGATTCAAGATGTGTGGCCCACGATTCCCCACAAGCTATGATTTGCAAATTGATTGCGTTTGAGTGACTTATTGATGTATTATCAAAAATTCCTTTCCCATGTGAAAGATCATGACAAAACTAAGATCATGAGCGTATGGGCATATTTTTGTTATGCACTTTAGGTTCCCCATCGATGAAATTAGCGGGTGTTTTTTTCAATTATGTAAGTAAATTTTTCTACCTTTTTTTAGCTTGATAAATTAAAGAAGCATATGATGCGTATTTCTGTCAACAACATATAGGAATATATGCTCACGCAAAACGACGACGATGACAGTTTATTTGAGATTTTTATCTCAACACACATCTGAGATAGTAAAAGTGGCCCACGTTTTCCCATGGCCCACGATACCCCACTCTCCCCTACGTAAATGGTTTAGAAATCAATTTCCTAATTTATTGTGTGTTTTTTGGAATTATTATCATTTTTGGCTAAATAAGAATTTCGAAACCCCCCCCCCCCCCCCCCCCCCCATGGACGGGTCCTTTGCACGGGCCTGAGGTATGAGCTGTTTAAAAAAGAGCTTAAGAAAAACAAAAGTTATCTGCAATTTCAGAGAATTTCAGATGATGGATTCTGCATCCTGTCTCCAATGGATTCGAAAACGTGAGATCTAGTACTTTCTCGGTCAACAGTGGTGTTCCACAAGGGAGTCACTTGGGACCCCTTCTTTTCACCGCTGTTATGAATGAATTTCCTGAAGTGCTGACTGATGTGTTCGCGCTGGTATACGCCGATGATTGAAAAATGTTTTTGCCTATTCGTCACCCGAAGGATTGCGTGACTCTGCAAAACGCCTTGCACAGGTTCACAGAGCGCTGCAGTAGATTCGACCTAAAGATCAATTCCTCGATTGTAACGTGATAACATTTTCTCGGAAAGTAAGCAATATCACTTATGAATACCGCTTAGAGAACGATTTCATTATTGCTCGGCAAAGCTCAGTGAAAGATTTAGGAGTGGAGTTGGACGCTGAATTAACTTTTCCAAAACACATCGAAAAAGTTGTAGCAAAGGCAAATTCTATGTTCGAAATGGTTTGTAGAATCTGTCACGAGCTGGATAATCCCTACACGATTGTCTCAATCTACACTGGATTAGTTAGAACCGTCATTGAATATGCCGGCAGTGTGTGGCGACCGTACTACAACATACACAACAACAGACTAGAGAGAGTTCAGCAGAAGTTCTTGAAATACGCTTTGAGAAACCTTGGGTGGCAAGCAGAAATGCCGGAATATCGAGTCTTGTGCATGATGGTAGGTTTGGACACGCTGGAAACCCGAAGAAAATCGATCGACGCACTGTTTCTAAAGGATTTAATCTGTGGAAGGTATCATTCGCCACATTTATTATCTTATATATCTCCGTACGAAGGCCGCAGCAGTTTACGAAGCGTAAGGCCGTTTCAACTAGGTAATCGGATCCAGAACTACGCCAGAAACGAACCAATGTATCGAATGATATCATTTTACAACGCTACGCAAATCAAAAGTAGAATTGTGCAGTGCTCTTTTACAAATTAACAATTACTCAGTTATTAGGTGTCATTTATATTATAGAATAAGATAAAGGGCTGAAGCCTAGGATCTAATCAATAAAACTAAAAACAAACTTAAACAATCTTCACTAATGAAAATATGTAATCAAAACAACAGAAAATCTAACTTGACAAGTGATTAAATAAGAGTTAACTATTTCAGTTCATTTAAAAATAAAACTTCAAGAACTGTCCTTTTCCTGGGAACTTTTGGTTCTAAACATTAAAAAAAAAATTTTAAGGTTGGATCACGATTTAAAGCATTTGAGACTGCGTAAAAGAATTGAAGAGCAATCTTCGCCATCTGGAAGATGATTTTAATAAACTTCAAACAATGAAATAATAACTTATAGCATCATTTGCTGTATAATAAACGTCAACAGCAAAATAACGTAACGTTGGGGTCCAAATCCAAATCCAACCCAAATTATATCATGATAGGTACATTCATTTTGTACCTAGGACTTACGCGATTTCATTCGCACCTGTCTTCTTCAATAAATAAACTACTCCAAAGTTGGCAGGTTTTCTACTGAGCATTCTAACAAAACATAGAAAAAATTCAGATTCAAAAAGGAAAGTTGGATTGAACAGTTGCTCGACGTTTTGTAGTACCTATCGGGAAAACAGGACTGGTTTCTAACTTTACAAGAGAAGCTTCATGACGTCTGCACTTGCTTATAGGGCTTATAGTTGAAATCAAAGCCAAGCCTACTTACTGTGAAAGTCAGAGAACTTAGTAATTTAAAGACCTTGGCTCCCCAATTTTCATGTTGTCAACATATTAAAACGTTACTATGATTTAAGACAGGGATGAGCATCCCGCGGCCCGCGGGCCGCATGTGGCCCGCGAGACCTTTTTGTGCAGCCCGCGAGGCTTTTTTCAAATTTGTATGCCTTAACTTCTTCTACAATGGATCGATAGGAAAATTTAGTATATGACTTGATCAAATATGCACTTATCTGCATTTTCTCAACAACCATTCAGATTGTTAACCTTTTTTCTAGTATTTTAGAAAGATGAAGAAAGATGTTCTGTTGAAGGCACAAATGCAATTTTGTTTATTGGCATAACACTATATTGGTTTTTTTTTATTCAGGATACATTTTTCCTGATTATTTAACTCCTACCACTTTGAAAAGCAAAATGCATTAAAGTGAGGAAGAGCAGCAAAAAATCGAAAGCTACACATGATCAAAGGAATTTCGAATTCCGTTAGTGAAGTTATTATTTTTGTTTCAAGCAAGAATAAAGTTGTATGACAAAAAAAAAGTTCAGCAGATAATTTTCTTTTTAAATAATTCTATCAAACTCGAAAAGAACGGTTCTGTGAGCATTCAAATACTGGCAAAAAAATATCAAACCAAAACTGAAATACATACCTAATTGTTATTTCTAAATATTAACGAAAATTATGAAAGTTCAATAATAAAGCCTGGGTGAACGTTTTTGGATTTTTTATCAACATTGATTAGCTGACAGCAATAGAGATCTGAAATTCTGTTATTCGATCCAAAAGGTCTTTGGCGATTATCTGTGTGCTTTTTTCAGATATTAAACAAACATTTATAACAAACATCGATGAATTGAGTTAATTCGCCTATGAATCGCATTCCCATTACCAACGTCTAGAATAGCTGTAGAAATCCCATCCCAATTATACCTAAATAATATAGAAATTATAGAAATCTGGATAAAAAATTCTAGAATTAAGAATGCAGTTTTGAAGATAGTTGCTTGAAAATATGTAGAATTGAATATTTTTCTGTGATTTCGACAACCTTGCACAACTTGTATTCAAAAAACGGGGTTTTTACCGTTTGGAGGAAAAAAATCCATACTTTGAGGACAAGTTTTAATTGTTGAAAAAAATCGCTGAAAGCCAATTAGCGAATCCCTATGCTAAGAAGACAGTCGTTTTTTTAATATATATTTTTCGCACTTTTAGTTATCACCGTGCTAAGCTCCAGAAGATTTTTTAATGAAAGTGATGAAAAATAGTACCATCGGTTTAAACAAGAATGTTGTATAAACTAATGTTCATGAAAAAATACTTTTAAAACTTGAGAGAATTTAAAAATGACAAAGAATTAGTGATGTACCTTTTAAACGTCAGTTATTTAAAAAGTCGTGTTGAATTTCTGATGTTGTACACGTGAATTCGTTTTATCTTTCCTTTTTCAGATTAGTTTTCGCCAGAAACATACTTAAGAAATGTTAATTCAAGTGCGGCCCGCCAACAAGATTTCAAATTTAAATTGGCCCGTTGGTTCAAAAGGTTGCTCACCCCTGATTTAAGATACTAAAATTACTTTCCTTTTTTTATATATATTTTTTTAAACTCCGTAAAAAGAGGATATTTTTTTCTGTCTAGACATGAATGTGCAAATGAAACATTTCTCAGGTGTTCAACACCTATTTTTTGTAATTTCAGTTATCAAAACGATTGTCTATGGAGATCGCTATCAGCACATTGTTTGCTATCTTCTTATGTTAAACATACTGCTCCAATAACAATATCACGCTTCGACAAATTTTTAAAGTGTCACATATTTCATACAGAAAAGTAGTTTACGGATTCAGTGTTCCGTCATTCGAATTTAGACTCTTTTCACTCAGCCCTTGAGTTCATTTCTCCTTCTTCTTCTTTGATCACTTAACCTCACTTTTTTAAAGCGTTCTCTCGCACTTTGAACATATGTTGAACATATGTGAACATATGTGAACATATGTGAACATATGTTGAAAAAATATTTTTTCTGGCCCGTGACAACCAGAAAAACAACGAAATATTCGTTTCCTTATAATCACTATTCCAATCTATACTTCTTCGACCTCAAACTCGATTTTTTTAAGCGATTTTCTAACTAAACCCCGAGAAAAAAATTCCAGCCGAAATAAAAACAGCGTGTTTAGTTGACATCACAACTGGGAATGTTGAGTTTATTTCAAACGACCTCCACAAAATATGACTCTTAACTCTCGAATACTTTTTCAAAGTCGACGAAACGAAGCAGCTGATCGAAATAACATACACACCTTTTTTTGTCAATCACAAATATCATTTGTTTTTCATCCAAGCTCTCTTGTTGTTTGTGTGGGAATTTCAACTGACAACCATTTTTCGAACCGTTTGAAACTTCCATCTTTCTCATTTAGAAGACTTCATGGCCAAATATTAAATGACACCAGACTTTCATCTGCGCATTTTAGCGACTATAGTTCATAACAACAATTCTTTACCTGCCTTATTGGTAGAATGGAATCAGACTTCTAAATGTGCATTTAAGCACCTGATCCATTTCTATCTTCTAAAAAATAGTTTTTTACCTGCTTTTCGGCAGAATGGAATCATCCTCCATTTCCACTTCTTAACTCATCTTCAACAACAAACGTTTACAATAGTTTTTCACCTGCTTTTCGGCAGAATGGAATCAGCCTTCTCATTGCGCATTCAAGCGCCTGATCCTGTTCTACTACATCGGACACAAATCGGACTTTCGATTCGCATTTTAGCGACTGGTTTGTTTCTAATTTTTCTCCAAATTTCGAGAAAATGAATCTTAAGATTAACATACCTGAACCCTTTTCCTCTTATCCAACGCGAAGGTTTCTTTATCCTCGTCGCCAATGTAGCATCGGGAAAACCGGACTAGTTTCTCACTTTACAAGAGAAACTTCATGACATCTGCACTTGCTTATATGTAGTTGAAACACTGATCACACTGACATGACAGTTAGAGCAAAAATTCGACAATTTTTTGGATATTTTTTTTTTGTCAAATTTTGCAGGTGCGCAATACCGATGGTAGGTGGCGAACCTGCTAAATTTGACGAAAAAAATGCTGTGTAGGAAAAATATTCCTGTTTATTAGCTCGATTTTATCGTAAAAACTGCCTTTTTTTTAAAGTTGGGTGGCACTTTCTAACTGGGATACTATTTCTTCAAATCGATCGATGCGCACTCTGGAATCGATATTGCTTACTGTTGGAAAAATAATGTAACAAACCAAATCGAGTGTCCAGTCAGTATGGTCAGTGGTTGAAACAAGAATCCCAATGTTCATGTTGTCAACATGTTAAAAGGTTACTTTGATTTAAGATACTACACGTTTGACTCAACTGTAAAAATGAAATCCCAATGTGTAGTTTCAAAAAAAAACACGTTTTTTTCTTTAATTGACATAATTTATTCGGAAAAGGCGGTTACTATCTGTTATCAGGTTTCAAAAGATCAAATATGGATTTCTTTCATCCAATTTAAATATTCTGTAGTACCGATATCAGAGAATATTTGTAATATAAGAATCAAGGCAAATAATGCGAATTAGCTCGGAATGTACGCCATACATGGACATCTTTTCATCAAAACATTATAATGATTTTTTTTAATAACATGAATGGAGAGGTGAGATATAGAATAAGTTCAATCAGAAAGGTATAGAAAATCCAAGTTATTATTTTGTTGAATCTAGTCTTTATAATTTAGTAGGAAACACACAGCTCGAGTGCAATGGTATTGACTCCACCAATTGGTGAGCAGTAAATAAAACTATTGCTACAAATTTTCCAGAGTGACCAATAATTCCATATACTTAAACGCATGTATCAATGCCTTCCGAACACATGGTGCATCAATAGGTACCGACTGATAGAAAACACCTTCTCCCCGCCCGATCTATTTAATGAATGTGTTCATCGAATTCTAGTAGCTATAACAGCGCCAATAACAGCTGCTGGCAGCAACAGCCCCCAGGAGAGATACCTAATTTAAATTGGACAGCAATATTAGCAAGCAGCAACTGTGAACTAGCCAAAAGGGACCGACACACCGTTAGTTAGCTTGAACTTGATGAGTGAACTATTAGATAGCTGACTGATTAGTGACTGCCTGACTGCAGACTGAGGCTGACGAGACAGCCATCAGCAATCAGTCATCGCAACCAGTTAGTTGATTGACTACCTAAACTAAACACAAGTTCATTCCGAGTCCCCGACAAGTCGAGTGACGACAACCGGCCGGACAATTGCTGTTTGATGCAGTGGAATTTTTCTCTATGGTTTCCCACTTTGCCGGAACAGATCGATGCCAATTATACCAGCTGATAGATAACGGAAAGTTGTCAGTTTAAAGGAAAATTTTGCATCTTTTAGAATAGGAGTAATTCAAAAGAAAAAAATCGGTAGGTCGAAGAAAGCTCTTCTCACATCAAGCAAAAAAAAAAACGCTGACATGAAACCGGAAATTTAATCTTTCCCTCGGTCCCTCGGTTCTACTGTGGCCAATACAAAGTATCCTACTGGTAGTCGGAAAAAAGTGCATTGCTAGCCCGAATACTTAAGCGTTTACTAAAAATAGTTTGCCGGTTTGCCGGACACTTTTCCTGCCTCCAGTGAACCGAACCGTATTGCAACATCATGTTTGTGCCGGCACTAGCTCGAAGGAAGTATTTAGGTAGCAGGGAGGGCAGGATTAAATCGAACTTGCGTGTCCACCCAACCGAGACTCTCTATTGGCTTGACAAACAACGCCACACCAAGTTGAGGCTCAAATGGAAGAGAGGGTGTAAGGATTGAGGTCACAGACAGAGGAAAGGTCTACCACAGCTGATAACCTTGAAGTTCATGTGTTTGTTGATGTTGGTGCGGCTGTCATTATAGTGTGTAATCCGGAAACGGAAGTATGGGTCACCTAATGATGCCGGCGGCGTGGAAATAGCTCGCTCAGTGATGCAGTTTAGTTTTTTGTACGGATTCTTATCCTTCCTCCTTATTTTTCGAAAAGACATCCTTGAGAAGAGACCTGAAAAACAAAGAATTGTTATTCTAAAAATCTGTAAATTTGTCAGGAATCCAAAACGATTTCAAGAACTGTATTCAATAAAGTCACACAATAATCTTAATCCAATAAATACCTCATTCGTAGATGTCACGCAAAAGTGCCTAAGCATTTGGTTTTAATCTGGGTATTCCGCCACTGCACTAGGCAGAACGGAACGAGAAAGTGGAAGGTAACAAATTACAGAAATAACTTATAATTACGGCACCGTCACGTAAGCCACACATCAAGCACGGACATACCGGTCTCGATTACTGGGTTGTGGGAATGTCCCTGACAATCAATATATGAGATATACATGTTAGGGCTACCAGGGGGTATCACAAAATCTTCCCTAAAAAAAAAGTTTTCGAAGTCATTTCATGAAAAATAGAACATAACCTCATCATCAACACGTGGCGCTTCAAAACCTTCTGAAAAGAAAAACAACAACAAAGTATCCTCCGACAGAATGAACTACGTTCATTCAAACCCAAATAATGTTATTATTTTTCTCGGCTGTGTTCATTCCTTTCAATAAAAAGCAAACGTACAAAATCTAAAGAAAAACCATCAATTACATACCTGTCTAATTTGATTCCGTTTTCTTCTACCTTCATCTTCCAGGTGCCTTTCTGATTCCGTTCATGATTATGCTGATACTGGAGGGAATCCCGCTGTTCCTGATCGAGCTGGGGATGGGCCAGCGGATGCGTCTCGGTGCCCTCGGGGTGTGGAACACCATCCATCCCTGGCTGGGCGGAATAGGAATTTCGTCCTGCATCGTGACCCTATTCGTGGCCATCTACTACAACGTGATCATCACCTGGTGCTTCTTCTACTTCTTCAACAGCTTTCGGGTGAGTTTGAGAATTTAGCGCGTGGCACTGACGATTTGTCGGTTTTTTTTTTTTTTAATTTGTTCGCTTGCTTGAGCACGGTGACGACGTCTAAATTCCTGGCCAAAAAAAAGATAACGAAGTTTATTTGCGTCGCCCCAAAGTTTGTAGTCTACCTGTAGGCGCTTTAAAATTGGAATGAATTTAAAGAATCATTCGATCGGTTCATTCGAAGCGGGCTTAAATAAACCGATGAATTACCGTCTAGTAAAGTGAACCAACAGCGTTCTTCATCGGTTCCATAGTGTAGCGGTTATCACGTCTGCTTTACACGCAGAAGGTCTCCAGTTCGATCCTGGATGGAACCAGCGATATTTTATGATATCGTGCTATTAACAACTGAAAATTATAAAAGTTAATTTAATAATAGGTAATACAAAAAATTTTCAACATTACAGTAATTGGATCAATTGAAACGTTTGATACAGACAAAAATTCGAGACTATTGAAACTGAGTCTGTTATTCTAAGTCAGTGTTATTTTTTCATTTTTTTTAAGTTCTGAGACATGATGCAACTATTTTCTTGAAGGAAAACTAATCGATCCATTTTATAACAAAAAATGTGAATCATATTTTACAATTCCAATTGAAGTAAGCGAATATTGACTCTAAAAACTTCGGAAATTTGGTCAAAAATCTTAGCCATATAATTTCAGAAATGCAAATCTTTTAAAGGTTATAAATGCTTAGACAAAAAAAAAATCAACGCAATACTTGCTTGAAATCAAAAGATATTTAATAACAATTTAGCCCAGAACAAAAATTTAATTCCAAATACCTACAACGAAACCCCATTTTTGGTTAGCAAAATTTGGATTAAAATATTCAAAAATATTTGACATTTTAATAATACGTTTTTTAAACGAATCGGTTGATCGAAGTGTGAATTTCATCCTTGAAACCCTAAAATCATATCTTAAAATTAAAAACTATATTTCAAAATCGAATTATATTCAAAGGCAAAGCCTCAAATACTGTAATGAGTTTATCGATAAAAAAATATTCAAATTTTGAACTGTCCAATAAAAATAGTTCGAAACTCGTTTTTCAAACACCTGAAATCGAATCGATTTACAATAGTTAATCTAGAAAATGAGAACTGGATAAAGGGTGACCGAAAATTTTATAATTTTTGTGTGATTTGTGTCATTTTTTATGTAATTTTTTGCCAACTTGGTGTCATTTTTATCATTTTGTCATTTTTCTTATTTTTGTCCTATTTGTCATTTTGGTCATTTTGGTCATTTTTGTCATTTTTTGTCATTTTTGTCATTTTTGTCATTTTTGTCATTTTTGTGATTTTTGTCATTTTTGTCATTTTTGTCATTTTTGTCATTTTTGTCATTTTTGTCATTTTTGTCATTTTTGTCATTTTTGTCATTTTTGTCATTTTTGTCATTTTTGTCATTTTTGTCATTTTTGTCATTTTTGTCATTTTTGTCATTTTTGTCATTTTTGTCATTTTTGTCATTTTTGTCATTTTTGTCATTTTTGTCATTTTTGTCATTTTTGTCATTTTTGTCATTTTTGTCATTTTTGTCATTTTTGTCATTTTTGTCATTTTTGTCATTTTTGTCATTTTTGTCATTTTTGTCATTTTTGTCATTTTTGTCATTTTTGTCATTTTTGTCATTTTTGTCATTTTTGTCATTTTTGTCATTTTTGTCATTTTTGTCATTTTTGTCATTTTTGTCATTTTTGTCATTTTTGTCATTTTTGTCATTTTTGTAATTTTTGTCATTTTTGTAATTTTTGTCATTTTTGTAATTTTTGTCATTTTTGTCATTTTTGTCATTTTTGTCATTTTTGTCATTTTTGTCATTTTTGTCATTTTTGTCATTTTTGTCATTTTTGTCATTTTTGTCATTTCTGTCATTTTTGTGATTTTTGTGATTTTTGTGATTTTTGTGATTTTTGTGATTTTTGTCATTTTTGTCATTTTTGTCATTTTTGTCATTTTTGTCATTTTTGTCATTTTTGTCATTTTTGTCATTTTTGTCATTTTTGTCATTTTTGTCATTTTTGTCATTTTTGTCATTTTTGTCATTTTTGTCATTTTTGTCATTTTTGTCATTTTTGTCATTTTTGTCATTTTTGTCATTTTTGTCATTTTTGTCATTTTTGTCATTTTTGTCATTTTTGTCATTTTTGTCATTTTTGTCATTTTTGTCATTTTTGTCATTTTTGTCATTTTTGTCATTTTTGTCATTTTTGTCATTTTTGTCATTTTTGTCATTTTTGTCATTTTTGTCATTTTTGTCATTTTTGTCATTTTTGTCATTTTTGTCATTTTGACATTTTTGACATTTTTTTTAATTTTTGTCATTTTTGTCATTTTTGTCATTTTTGTCATTTTTGTCCTTTTTGTCATTTTTGTCATTTTTGTCATTTCTGTCATTTTTGTCATTTTTGTCATTTTTGTCATTTTTGTCATTTTTGTCATTTTTGTCATTTTTGTCATTTTTGTCATTTTTGTCATTTTTGACAATTTTAACAATTTTGACATTTTTTTTAAATTTTTGTCATTTTTGACATTTTTGACATTTTTGACATTTTTGACATTTTTGACATTTTTGACATTTTTGACATTTTTGACATTTGGGGATTTTTTTTTATTATCTGACAATTTGCGCCGGGGGTCTTCAGATTTTCCCCAAAATTGAAAATTGGGTTCATTTTTGCGACTTAAAAACACATGTATTTTTTCAGATTTCTAACATTTTTATTTTTTGAGTTAGCTTCGGTTAGATTTTTTTGTCAATAAAAAATAACCATTTTTCAAAGCTACATAACTCTGTTGTTTCTCAACGGAAATAATAAAATAGCACATCAAAATGCATTGAAATTTTATCAGCTTTCCAAATATAATAGTTGAAAAAAATTAAATAATGACCTTCAACATGAAAAGTTGTAAATAAACTTTAAATGGTGTCTAAAAGTATCGTCTGCACCACCGAATATTTTGCAAAAAATATCTTTGTGTAGCTCGATTCATGATGCAACTTTCATCTGAAGACACCAAAGTGGGCCATTAACACCTTGAAGAGTTATGAAAGAAATAATGACAATAAATCTCTTTTTTTGCATCGAAAACAAACAATGGTGGAACAACTGCACTTGCATATGGAGATAGCAAGCACTTCTAACAACATGGAAACAAAAGAACTTACCAAAGCAGGTAAAAAACACAACTTTTTCGTGCTTTGTAGAGTGTTTGCAGCAAAACTGACCTTAAATTTTAACCAAAATTCTGAGTATCGCGTTGTTTAAGTGATATAACTAATAATGGGAATGTTGCTTTTACAACCTGGTCATATACTATATAACTTATTAATTTTTCGATCAAAGATCATTGTGAAGCATAATCAATGCCAATAGTAGAAGGTTCAGTCCCTGTGTTTGGGATCACAAAAATGTGATTAAAAAAATGAAATATAGACGTGCTTTACATAGTTTTTATATCGGGAGCTAAGCACTGGACACCAAAATCCTTTCCCATTGATCAAAAAAGTATGAGAAAGTGGCACAAATGTTGTAGAAATTATCAAAGAGCTCAGTATGGCCAGCCCAGGCTGTAAAATGACGAAAATATGATACTTTTAACGTATTGGTTTTCTACATTCGCCCAGTTTTGAGGTTTATCATACTAGAACGAACATAATTCGTCGTCAGTGTTTTGCTACCTCGATCGCTCACACACGAATCTTCAGTGTTCCACCGTCCATTTTTAATCAAATCTGGGGAATTACGGATGCAAAACTTAGCGCATAAACTTCTAAAAATGACAGTAAAATGTGCATAACTTGTTGTGACCTGGTGCAAAACTGGGTATAAACGAATACATTATTAGATTTTTGGATATAACATGAAGTCAGTTAAGCTGCAATAATCTACCGCCCCTTCTTTCATAACAGTCCCATATACAAAAATAAGCAAGCGAGACAATCAGCTTTTTTCTGTTTTGGAATATATTTTTAAATTGTGACCACCACTTTCAGCATAAACGAAAATCGTTTCTAGGTTGTCATAATAAATCGTTAGGCCTGAAATTTTCGAAATTGGGTTATTGGTAAGGTCGAGAGCACCATTTTTATTCATTATGGGACTGTTAATCGACCATATTTGAAACCTTTTTCGAATTTACTAGCATAACAGTCCCATACAAAATATATTTTTCTCACCAAGCTACTTTCTAAGACTTAAATTTGATCATTTTTGAACTTCTAAATGCAATTGTCAGAAAAAGAAACATACTTTTGCAAAAAAATATCATGAATTCCACATTGTAAGTTGAATCTTTTTACGATTTTTGATTGCATCCGATAGTTTTTCGCTCAGGAAGTCATTCCTAAGAAAGTCAAACCTGCCTTCGAAAACTAGTGTGCATCATTCGACATCAAGTGAGTTAAAAAAAAGTTTAAATGATTCAAAGCAATTAACCCAAGACTATTTCGCCGAAAGAAACATTGAAAAGTAACCAAATCCGTGGTATTTTACATATGGGACTGTTATTAAGGTATATTTCATATAGGACAGCCACGAATTGATATTTTTTTCGAAATTTCTAGAACAAAACCTCTTTTTTTAGTCTTTTATGTTGAAGCCTTATGTTAACCTAAAATGACGAAAATTCATATGGGACTGTTGTGCGAGTGAGGGCAGTCTGAAAAGGACGAAAAAATAGTGCTTTTTACCAGCTTTGATAAGTTCTTTTGTTTCCATGTTGTTAGAAGTGCTTGCTATCTCCATATGTGAGTGCAGTTGTTCCACCATTGTTTGTTTTCGATGCAAAAAAAGAGATTTATTGTCATTATTTCTTTCATAACTCTTCAAGGTGTTAATGGCCCACTTTGGTGTCTTCAGATGAAAGTTGCATCATGAATCGAGCTACACAAAGATATTTTTTGCAAAATATTCGGTGGTGCAGACGATACTTTTAGACACCATTTAAAGTTTATTTACAACTTTTCATGTTGAAGGTCATTATTTAATTTTTTTCAACTATTATATTTGGAAAGCTGATAAAATTTCAATGCATTTTGATGTGCTATTTTATAATTTCCGTTGAGAAACAACAGAGTTATGTAGCTTTGAAAAATGGTTATTTTTTATTGACAAAAAAATCTAACCGAAGCTAACTCAAAAAATAAAAATGTTAGAAATCTGAAAAAATACATGTGTTTTTAAGTCGCAAAAATGAACCAAATTTTCAATTTTGGGGATGATCTGAAGACCACCGGCGCAAACCCGTCAGATAATAAAAAAAAATCCCCATTTTTGACATTTTTGACATTTTTGACATTTTTGACATTTTTGACATTTTTGACATTTTTGACATTTTTGACATTTTTGACATTTTTGGCCTTTTTCGACATTTTTGACATTTTTGACATTTTTGACATTTTTGACATTTTTGACATTTTTGACATTTTTGACATTTTTGACATATTTGACATTTTTGACATTTTTGACATTTTTGACATTTTTGACATTTTTGACATTTTTGACATTTTTGACATTTTTGATATTATTGACATTATTGACATTATTGATATTTTTGACATATTTGACATTTTCGACATTTTTCACATTTTTGACATTTTTGACATTTTTGACATTTTTGACATTTTTGACATTTTTGACATTTTTGACATTTTTGACATTTTTGACATTTTTGACATTTTTGACATTTTTGACATTTTTGACATTTTTGACATTTTTGACATTTTTGACATTTTTGACATTTTTGACATTTTTGACATTTTTGACATTTTTGACATTTTTGACATTTTTGACATTTTTGACATTTTTGACATTTTTGACATGTTTGACATATTTGACATATTTGACATATTTGACATTTTTGACATATTTGACATTTTTGACATTTTTGACATTTTTGAGATTTTTGATATTTTTTACATTCTTGGAATTTGACGGTTTAGACATTCTTTGAATTTTTGACATTCTGGACATTTTTCACATTTTTGACAATTTTATGTATTTGAAATTTTTATCACTTATGACATTTTTGACAGATTTGTCTTTCTATCATTTTTATCATTCTTGTAATTTTTTTTCATTTTTTTCATTGAGTCATTTTTTTTTCAACTCGTTTAAAAATTTCCATTCGATGATGGTTTTTTGCATACATCCTTGCCACTCAAGGGAACTGTTCATTATCATTCCGTAGAGTTATATTTGGTTAGGTACTTAGACTTAGACTGTTTAACTTTTACCAAAATAAATGGTTTGTAAATATGATCTAATTGACATTGTTTTTCTTATTCTTTTATTTCCTTCCCCCAGGTTCCCCTTCCATGGGCAAACTGCCCGCAGCTAAACGGGACCGATGTGCCCGAATGTGAACGCTCCTCCGAGACTGCCTACTTCTGGTACCGGACAACGCTGGATGCCTCGCCCAGCATCGAGGAGCCGGAAGGTTTCAAGTGGTGGATCGTACTGTGTCTGCTGCTCTCCTGGACCGTTGTGTTCTTCATCGTGATGAAGGGCATCCAGAGTTCCGGCAAGGTCGTCTACTTCACCTCGCTGTTCCCGTACATCGTGCTGACGATCTTCTTCATCCGGGGTATCACGTTGAAAGGTGCCGGAGCTGGACTGATGCATATGTACACTCCCAAGCTGGAGAAACTGTTCGAGCCAACGGTTTGGCTCGACGCGGCCACCCAGGTGTTCTATTCCTTTGGATTGGCCTTCGGATCGTTGATAGCCTTCGGGAGCTACAACACACCGAAAAACAATTGCGTCCGGGATGTGATTCTGGTGTCGGTTTGTAACGCCTTTACGGCCGTTTATGCCAGCGTCGTTATATTTGCCATTCTAGGGTATAAGGCGACCGTCGGAGTTGACAGATGTATTTCTGTGTAAGTTATAATACGATAAATTCCGAAGAAATTTCCCCTAATCGGTTCCAAATAATTCCATCCCACAGGAATAAACACATTCTTATGAAGCACGGAGAAATTACGAGCATGGACATTGACAACACCGAATATGAGCGAGTCATGCATGGACTGGACCCCGTGTTGACGGCTAATTGGACCTTCGAGCACTGTAGTTTAGCGGAACAATTGGATAGCGTGAGTAAAAATATTTGATTACCACCTTCATACTAAAAATGAAATTAAATATCATTAGCTCAAAAAAATGAGACAAAACTAATCCATTTTTCTTCCATCAAATGTACAGGCCGCCGAGGGAACTGGACTGGCGTTTATCGTGTTCACCCAGGCCATCGTGCAGCTGCCGGGTGCGCCCTTCTGGGCGGTGCTGTTCTTCACCATGTTGCTGTCCCTGGGCCTGGGGTCCCAGATTGGCATCCTCGAGGGTATGCTGTGTACGATTTTCGACATCGATATCTTCAAGCGGATCAGCAAGCCGTATGTGACGGGTAAGTGTCTATATAACTCTTTTTGGCATACCTATATTTTTTTTAAACTACTTACAGATTTAATAGGAAAAAAATCAATTTCCATTACCGTGTTTTCATTTTTTTTTACAAAAAGTTTTTTCAAGGTTTTTAGCTCATAAATTTTTGTTGTGTCGAGAATTCACTTCAATTGTGTTGTGTTAGTAAGAAGAGGATCCTCTAATCGCCGTAATCGTCGTGGCGACTTCAACTACAAAATTTGATTAACTTGAAATAAAACTAACAACTTCCGATTCGAGTCCTGTCTGCGTATATCTTTTCCAATGTTTTTCGAGCGCTAGTTGGTTCATTGATACTTTAACAGAAAATTTTATTTTGCTGGTTTTGTCCCGTCGATCTTCCAGCCAAATTTTCAGCAATTTAGTTGGCTAGAAAAATCAACAAATTCAATTGCTGGAAAAACAGCATTCTTCCCTCTGAGAGCAAGTTCACTGGTGTTGGGAAAAAGTGGTAGAAATATTTCTATCACATACGGCTGAAATAGAAGCAGTGCTGTAAAAATACTGCTCAAAATGAAGAACTTACGCATGTTTTTGTATGAAAGCATTTCACATGTTCTCGCTGCATCTTTCAGCAGCTTAAAATCAGCCACTGAAATATGTTTTGGCAGCTGCGTAACATCCTGTTCGAAGTCATCGTCCGGCCGGAATTGAATATTGAACAATTCTGTAAAATAAGAAAAAAAAATATTACTGAACCACGGAACCGTGATTGAATTAAAAGGAATCTTTTGTTTGCTTTGATTCAACGAATACAATTGCATTGCTATAACAAAAATATCAAAATTTTTGGATTTTAAATTTTTTAAATGACCATAGGACGTCCGAGACTAAATATGCTAAAAATACAACGCAATATTTAATCTATTGAGGGTGTAAAGTACGATCATATTACCGGAAAAACAAAGCAGATTGTAAAGATGTCTTATAGTTTCATAGGAAATATTTTACATTTGGACCACAAAAAACCAAGAGCTAGGATTATTAAATCGGTATTTTATTTATTCCTTCTAAATACCTGAAAATTTTATGAGTCTGAAAAATCTGAAACTTGAACTGGGGGTAAATTCTAACTCAAATATCTATCTGAGAAAAACACGTAGAATTTTTTTGAAGGTGAAAGAATCTTAGCTCTGAGACCTGAAAACTGAGACCTGAGACCTGAGACCTGGAACCTTAGATAAAAGATCTAAAACATAAGACCCTGAGACCTGATAACTGAGGCCTTAGACCTGTGACTTGAGACCTGAAACATAAAACCTGAGACCTCGGACCTGCTTAAGACTTAAGACCTGAGACCTGAAACATAAGACATGAGACCGTAAACCTGAAACCTGAGACATGAGACCTGAGACATGAGATATAAGATATGAGATAAGAGACATGGAACATAAGACCTGGGACTTGAGACCTGAGACCTAAGATCTGAAATCTGAGACCTGAAACATAACACATGAAACCTGAGACATGAGACGTGAGAAGAGAGAGATGAGGAGTGAAAAGATAATGTTAGCATGAGACGTGACAAGTTATAAGTGAGAAATGAGCCATTATAGTAAGAAGGTTTCTGGTCTCTATTCTCATGTCTAAGTATCTCAACTTTCATAAAAGATCCCAACTTAAAAAGGTTTTTTTACAGAGTTCTCGGCATTCAGCACGGTATGTTTTACGCAGTTTTCGGGAATTAACACGGTTTTTTACCGTTCTAAAAAAAACTTCACTGTGTAATGCGGTTCGCTGTATTGTGGCTAAGGCCGCTTAAGACCACCCGGTATTCCTCTTGTTTGTATGCACCATCACTGAAAAGAAGCACTGATGAAATAAACAAACCAAATTACACGCTTGCCGAGTTGGATAAGCTATAATAAGAATTCTACGGCAGAGGATGCTTAACCCTAATCAACTCTTGTGTGTCAATAAAGGGCGATCATAAAATTATTGCGACACTGAAAATGTCATGCCAATTTTCTTATAATGTTTAGAATCAAACCCTAATTTCAGGGTAGTTTTATACATACATTTACTTCATAAATGAAAAGAAAAATTAGTCGAAAGATGCAAAATTGAACGCATTTTCGCTCGATGTCCTCCATCAAAGTCTTTACAGTGTCATCCGGTAGCAGTTTTTAAGTTTTTTTCCATTTTCTTAACATTTTCTTCTCGTCCGAAGTTCCCGCTAAATTATTTCCCAGTACTGCTCCTCCGGGCACAGTTCCGGACGGTTTGACAGGTTCAGCCTAATACCACTCCAGGACAATTTTAGAATAGTGGCATGGTGCCAAATCTGGCCAAAATAGCGAAGCATCGTCGTGCTGCTGCAAGAACGGAAAAAGGCGCTTCTCGAGGCGCTCAGATTTGTAGATCTCGCCATTTACTGCGCCCTTTGTCACGAAAGGCTCACTCCTCAGTCCACAAGAGCAGATGGCCTGCCAAACGAGATATT
Organism: Uranotaenia lowii; assembly: GCF_029784155.1. Taxonomy (NCBI): domain Eukaryota; kingdom Metazoa; phylum Arthropoda; class Insecta; order Diptera; family Culicidae; genus Uranotaenia; species Uranotaenia lowii. The sequence continues at coordinate 407,133,866 of NC_073692.1, forward strand.
TGGAGGCGAACTTCGACATTTTCTTCTTCTTAAATTTGTCGTCCAGTTCGTCGTCTGAGTTTATATACGTTTCGTCGTCCATCGCACAGCAGGCATTTTTTGTCAGCATCATCTCGTAGAGCTTGTTGAAGTTCTTTTGCTTCACTCCCGGCTAGCAATGAGGGAGGAGACACTAATCACTAACATTCATAAAATTACGCCACAAAACAAAACCAAATTAAAATATGTGGCTTATAAACTATATTCTCATAATTTATTGCATGCCTACTCCTCTATCGCATGCTGAAATCTCCTTCTTCCCTGCTCTACAATAATTTCATCGTTTTCTTCTTCTTCTCTGCCTCGCTCTTCTTATTCTTCTCTGCCTCGCTCTTCTTCTTCTTCTCCGCCGCGTTCTTCTTTCTCTTCTTCGTTGCCTCGCTCCACTTCTTCTTCTCTGCCTCACTCTTCTTCCTCTTCCGCTAAATCACACCTCTTCTTATTTTTCTCGCTCGACCGTCTCTTCTTCTTTTCCTTTTAATCTCGCTTCTGTCCTTCTTCTTTCTGCTTCTTCTTCTTACAAGATCTAGCACTTACTTGGTTTTTCTCATACTCATCTAATTCCTTTCAGCGACCACCTGCGTCATCGGATGACCACCTGCAGTGAAGCGCCGCTCCAGCTCCCACCGCGAGCAGTCGGATAAGAGAAGCTTCAGCTCCCGACAAAAGACCCCTATTTGGGGTCTGGGCGCTCTGGAGGTTACGCTCTTCAGGCTGCTTTGGTCACCTTCCGAACACCCTACTTTAGGGGTTTGCTGGGCGCACTTGGCTATCGTTGCAAACGCTGCCGCTTGACACAATCAGGCCACCAGATTGCACTTCATCCGACACAAACATACGGTGTGGCTCCAACCAACAAACCGTGGCAGAGTGGATGTCGGCTCTCTCCGTTCCGAGATGCGTTCACCGGGTTTTCCTGGGTGCGTTTTCTGGTTTCGGCCAGATGTATGCGCTTTTTCGTCCGACGGGGAGTTTCCGAGAAATCGTTGCGGCACTTCCAAAAGACAGCTGCCGATGTAGGCGTTTTGGCTCAGTTCTGTGGAATTGCCGCGCTGATTTCTTCCGGCGCAGGAAACAGCAGCACACTCGCGGGAAACTCGAAAAAAAAACGCGATGGCGATTAGCAGAGTCCGAAGCGAAGAATCCTGAGTTGCAGTTTTCCTTGTTCGCTTTTCCCTTTTTTCTTGTTTTGTTTACACTCAATTTCAGCTGTAAACAGAGCTGGGCGATGATGACAGGTACACGCAACGAATAAAACAGCAACAAATGGTTTAAAAATAAGCTAATTGTTACAAGTTTCCGTGCCCAAGTTTTAGCCGTCGATTGTTGCCGCTCATCGTGATTTGGGAAGTTCTCTACCTTGTATGTATGTAGTCCAGCTCTCTTCTTTGCATTCTGGACGTAGCTCTGCGACATGCCGAGCTTTTGAGCCAAATCACGGCTTGAGACGTTGGGATTTGCTTTAATCATCCGCTTCACCTTTCCCTCTGTTTTTTTGTTCTCCGGTCCCGGTTTTCTACCAGCTCCTTTGCCGTGGTTCAACGTCAATTGCTCCTGGAACCGCTTCAATACTCTGGAGACGGTTGAATGGTGAATATTCAATACTTTTCCCAACTGCCGGTGCGACAGGTCAGAAAATTCCAGGTGTTTGGAAAAACTTTGTTTTCTCGACTTGCGTTGGTTTACCTCCATTTTCGTTGAATCGAAACACACGACTTCGAGTTTGACAGCATGTAAACAATACACAGTAATGAAAAAGTGTGCAAAATTAGGTTGATTTTTACCCAATGTTATGCCCTGATGAATGTGTCGCAATAATTTCGTGTTCGCTTTTTATGACTTTTTTGACAGTTTGGAAACTTGTAACTTTATTCGTGTGCATCCAAATTTAAAAAAAATCTTGGGGCCCTTAATGAAATCTTGAAATCTTTAATTTTGCATCATTACTTTTTTCATGGCTGCAGCCCAGGAAAAAACTTCCTAGCTACAATACTTCAATTTTCCGTTATTCAAAGTCTGAGAAAAAAAAAATCAAAATACATGCTTTGAAAAAAGACTGCAGATATGCTACGGAATGCAAAAAAAGGTTATCTGTGCATCCTAGCAAAATAATTTTGGTTGGATGTGAGATTAAAGGGAATTGATTGGGAGACACTTTTGACAAGTCTTACGCTGAGCAATAAAAATTTCTTTCATATTGAAAGCTTCCAGTTCATATGGAGGTAAGAGTATTATTATTATTATTATTATTAATTTAATTTAGGACATTTTACCAACTTTTGGCATTCGTGTCCGAAAAAGAATTATACAAACTAGTTCCTAAGTCTATTAAATTTTGTTCCACAAATCAACACTTTTTATAAATCGTAGGAGGGCTTTTTCTCTATCTGGTTCGTTTCTAAGAACATCGCAAATGTCACCGGTGAGATGTTGGTCTATCCTAGCTTGATCGTAACCTCTACAATCAACAAGTATATGCTGGACTGTAGTTTGCTTTCCACAATATTGGCAGACAGGTGGCGGATTCTTTTCGAATAAGAATGAGTGGGTCAAACGAGTATGACCTATTCTCATTCTACTTAGAATTCTCTGCTCGGTTGCGCATCTGCGATCCGTTGGTTTGGAAGTGCATGTTTTAATTCTCCTCAGGAAATTTGTCGAGCATCTCCAAGTATATTCCCATTTTTCTCGTATTTTCTGTTTAACGAATCGTTTTAGATCTTGAGCGGGAACAGCAACATTCGTGAGAGCTTCATTACAACCGGATTTGGCTAATCTATCAGCTCTATCATTGCCCGGGATGCCTGCATGGCCGGGTATCCAGGCTACGGTTATGTTATCATTGGCCATCATTGCACGGGTCTGTTGAATCCATGGGTGTGTGGAGGTCCCTAGTTGCAATGCATCAATGCAACTAGCAGAGTCAATCAGAATAATTGTATTTTCATATGGGTTCGCTTGAGATACTGCATGTTTCAAAGCGAAGGCCTCAGCCGAAAAAATGCTGCACATAGCTGGAAGGCCAAAGCATTCCTCAATGTCATTTCTTAAGATTCCTGCTCCTACTTTGTGATCTTCCTTCGATCCATCAGTATACATTTTAATATGGGTATTGTATTTTAAAATAAAGTTGGAAAAAACTGGACGAACAATCGAGCTAGCAGTACCAGCTTTAATGTTTTTTCGAATATGTTGGTCGATATTGATGCTGGGGGAATACCATTTTTGCATAAAGCGGTACTCTACTTTGGAGACTTCCGGCAAAATCACATTCGTGGTCCGTTGTAATAGTTCTTTAACCCGATAGTGCAGGGGAATATTTTCTGGGATAAATTCTTTTTCAGACAGACGTATAGATAAGGTTGACAGACGTTCACTGGTAAGCAAATTAAAAGGCAAACAACCAGATTCGGCTAAGATCGAATCCACAGGACTAGAACGAAAGGCTCCTGTAGCCAGTCTTACGAGTTCATTATATGTTGATGATAAAGCGCCATTCATTCCGTCGATGTTGAGGCTAGTAAGTCCAATGCCATACAAGAGTTTAGAGACAATCAGTGACATACCAGCTTTAAGGAGGATGTCTCGGTTACTTCTGATTAGGGTTTTGCCAAGTATTCTGATTATATTAAGCCTTTGTTGACAACTTCTTTTAACTTTTTGAAAGTGTTGTAAAAAATTAAGTTTCTGGTCGACAAGGAGACCTAGGATGTTCATTTTTCTGACTCGTGGAATCGGTATGTTGTTTATTTTTATCGCACGTCTTTTCCTGGGATGTTTCATTGAACAGATGTGCATTAGTTTTGATTTTTTAGGTGCAATAGAGAAGCCTACGTTGGAAGACCATTTGGCAACAGCAGCGACCGCAGTTCTTAATCGCTTTCTGACTGTCATTTTACAAGAACTTTTGGAGGACAGAAGGATGTCATCTGCGTATAGAAGGATGGAAACATCGGGTGGGATTCCGTCGAATATCGGTTGCATAGCAACTAAAAACAAGGTTACTGAGAGAATTGATCCTTGAGGCAAACCTATTTGGGCAACTCTGTTAGAAGAAAGCGTGCCATTAGCCATTACACGGAAAGACCTATTGCAAAGAAAGCTGACAATAGTCGTGAGTAAACGACCGGAAATTTTCCATTTTTTAAGTGTTTCGATTACGGCAAGACGGTCCGTTGTGTCATAGGCTTTTGATACATCTAAGGAGATTAATTCCACATGTTCATCATCAGCTGGTTTAATAAGTGGTTCCAGTTGTGCGAAATAAGTGTCGACTCCACGACCTGATCGGAAGGCATGTTGGCGTTCATCAAAATTCCGGTTATCTTCCAGTTCTGTGATTAGTCGTCGGTTAATCAGCCTTTCAAAAATTTTACCGAAACAGCTTAAAAGAGCTATTGGTCTAAATCCGTCTGGACTACTACGATCCCCATCGGGTTTTGGAATAGGAATGATTTTTCCTACCTTCCATTCATCAGGAAATTCTCCCTTACTCCACAATCGATTGTAAAAATTAAGCAAAGCCATTTTCGAAGTGACAGGTAGTTTTTGTAAAAGTGGATATCCGATGTTATCCAGTCCCGTTGCAAGACCAGTGGATCGATCGAGCGCCCATAGAAGCTCTTTTAGTGTGAAATCTTGGTTGTATTTTTTAGAAGACACAGATCTATTGCAACGATCGGAGTGTAACAGAGGGGTTAACAGGTTGTTCGTAGTAATGGAGCTATTATTGTGGGCAGATCTTCTTTCGTATTCGTCAGCTAGAGTCTCGGCAACTTCATGCGGGTCATTTGTAGCTCCGGTCGATGTAGTTAGAATGATTTTAGATGTTTGTCGTTTACCTCTTAATCGATTGATATTATTCCAGACAACACTACTAGGTGTTTCGGGGTTAATGCTTTGTACGAATTCCTCCCAACTTTTTTGTTTAGCTTCATTTATGAGTTTTCTAGACACGGAGCGTGCTTCGTGAAAGCGATTCAAAGCTTCTTGTTTTCTAGTATCATCATCCTTGATCCTTTTCAATGCTCTTAAACACTTACGCCTTTTTTTAATTGCAGCGGCGACTTCTGAGTTCCACCAGTGTACAGTTTTGGGGCCATCTTTTCCACTGGATCTAGGAATGGACTTCTGAGCAGCTGCTATGATGCGATTAGAGAACTCAGCCACGTCTACCAATTCGTTGGGATGAATACTTTGGGCGATTAGTTCTTCGTAAAGTTCCCAGTTAGCATTGTTATAGATCCAATTCCTGTGTTTAGTGGGTTCAGGCGAGTCCTGCGCTAAACTTATTAGGATCGGGAAGTGATCGCTTCCACAACAATCTGTCGTAACTTTCCATCTCAGTTTTGATGATATGGTAGGAGAACATAAGGAGACATCTAAAGCTTGTGTTTTTCCGGTTACTGGGTCCATCCGAGTGTGCGTTCCGTCATTTAGTATGATCATATCATGGTCGATAATAGTCAGCATTATTTGTTTCCCTCGGGTACTTGCTTCGTTCGATGATGTTGTAACTCGACTTCCCCATGCTTTGTGATGAGCATTAAGATCTCCCAAGAGAAGGACAGGCTTTGGTAGTTCCTCGATCAACTCTCTAAGTTTGGTTGAGGCGTTATCCTCGTTAGGTGATAGATAAACCGATACTACGGTCATAGCAAAGGGTATGAAAAACCGGATAGCCACGGCTTGGATATTGGTTTGGAATTCGAGACGATCGAATGGTGTGCCAACTCTAACAGCTAATCCCGCACCTTGTCTGCCATGTGTAGAGCATGAAGAAGTAAGAAGTTGGTAATTTCGACCTAGAATACTAGAGTTTGTTTTGTTCGGGGGTAAGTTAATCTCTTGCAAGCATACGACGAGGGGCTGGTATCTGTTGAGAAGCACTTGTAGTTCGTCCCGATGTGATCGTACTCCGCTGACGTTCCATTGGATGGCTATCGTATCCGATGATTTCGTATGTGGATCATTCAGATCTGAAGATGAAGAAGCGGAGGAAGAGTTTGCAGATGGAAAAATGGGAGAGCTACTTGCCTGAGAAAAGTTCAGGCTTCCAGTGCCAACAACTGCCATTTCTTCATTGTTATTAACTAGACCATTTTGGCGAGCTGTTGGCACCGGAACATGCCTGGTTGCTGGAAACCGCCCAAGATGGATGTTTGACAAATCTAGAAGATCATGTTGAAGGTTTTCTTGTTCAGATCGATCTGTTGGCACCAGGTTATGCCTGGTTTCCGAGATGCGTCCAAGACGGGTGTTTGAAGAATCCAGGAGGACATGTTGTGGGGCTGAAGACGAGGAAGCAGCAGAATAATTTGCTAAATGGATAATATGAGGGCTACTTGCCTGAGGAGGGTTCAGGCTTCCAGTGCCAACAACTGCCTGTGTGTAACTATAGGGTTCTTGTTCATTTCGGCCAGCTGTTGGCACCGGAACAGGCCTGGTTGCTGGAAACCGCCCAAGATGGATGTTTGACGAGACTAGAATTTCGCGTTGCTGGTTTTCTAGTTCACTTTGGCTAGCTGTTGGCACCGGAACATGCTTGGTTGCTGGAGACCGCCTAGGTTGGATGTTTGATGATTCGAGATGATCGTGTTGTAAGTAGTTCGCCAAAGGAAGAAATTCCGATGATATCTTTGTTTGAGTGTGTGGTGTGTTACTGATGTAAGTGGCAGATGTTTGATTTAAAAGGACTGGTTCCTCGATTCTTCGTCCAGAGCGCTCGTCTGGTCTTGGAGACCAACGCAAGACTGCCGAGGGTGGACGCTCTTCGAAAAGAAGGGAAGGGTTAGACCGCTGGTGACAGAGGGTATCCTGCCCCGTGTTGTTTTGTTGATCGTTGTTATTCAATGTAGGGTCAATTCTAAGGCTATTTGTTAGGCTATCATTCGTTTGATAAGGTTGATGGGCCATCATTGTTCCATTGCAGACGTTCCGCACGTTGATTGCGTTCCGTTGTTTTTACCTTTTTTGGCGTTTAGCTGGGGAGGCGTAGTGGTTCTTTTTTGACTAACGTTTCGGTTTAGTTGTGTGTGATTTTTAGATTGGTGTGTTTTATTTACTGATTGGGATCCTTTTGTATCAATGCGTGACAATCTTGGTGATTGACCTGTGGTATTAGAACTACTAGAGGGTTTACTTGTAGAACCAACATCGGGGCTGATACTAATTGGACGTGCGGATTTAGATCGGGTGTTAGTCGTAGGTTGTTTTAGTGGGATCATTGTTGTGTTGGGTGTAACTGATTGTTGTGTAAGATTTTCTTGGAGTTTGCTTAGTTCGTTCCTAACTGCAGCTAGTTCTTCACGTAGGATTTGAATCGTTCGATCTTTCTCCTCCATGTCTACCGATAGACGTTGTTGCACTGCGCTTTTGAAAGTGGTACCTCGATTTGAATTTTTGAAGATAGTACGCGCTTCGCCGAAGGTTAGATCTTGGTCAACTTTTAGTTTGATAATAGCCATTTCTTCTTTATACTTTGGACATACTCTAGCAGTAACGGAGTGATTTTCTAGGCAGTGTAGACAGTAGGGATCGTTCTCACAAGGTTCGTTTTCAACAAGGGGGTGAATTTTTGAACACTTCAAACATACCGGTTTTGGAGAAGGGCATCTATTTTTCCCGTGTCCATATTGTCCACATCGAAAGCACATCATCGGTGAAGGGTAGTATGGGCGAATTTTCGTTCTGATCATACCATAAAATATGAATTCCGGTCGTCTAGAAGCTTGAAAAGTTAAAATAAGTAGTGGAGTGTTTTTTCGTTTTTCTCCGACTTTTTTAGTAATCCTTCTAACTTTTGTCACACCCTGGGATTTCAGTTGTTCAAGGATAAAACTTTCATCTTCGTTAATTGTATCTTGGTCATACAGAACGCCTTCGACGTAGTTTAGTGAGGGATGTAAAATTACTTCAACCTCTGTATCATCTAGAAGAGTTTTGATACTCAGTAGTTTTTCAGAAATACTCTTAGATGACGTTCGGAAAACGTATCTACTTCCTTGGCCTTCTTTAGTTGTGTGTATCTTTGCAGTTTCGTGGTAGCCTACAGCCAGTTGGATTGTCTGGGCAATCATGAAGGGCTTTGAGGGAAGTCGATCCTCACCTGTACTATCCGGTCGTGGTTTGGCTCTCATAAGTAAAAATTGTGTTTGTCCGAGATCATCAGGACCTAGCATCCATTCAGGATACGTTGAATTATTGCCACCTCTCCTATCGGGGGGCTCCCGATACTGCTCCGCCATTATACGAGAGAACTCTCTCTCTCTCTCTCTCTCACCTGACTTGTACGCAAGTTGCTGTGGTTGTTTCTTCCCCAGAAAATTGGCGAACTAAAAACCCGTTAAAATCCGAAATTTAGCACGTTGTTACGACACAACTCCAGTTGGATCCTGGGCAACTACTATTTTGTGGTAATACGAGAGCAATCCACGGAAAATAGAACTTCTTTATCGCAAACTAAACCGATTTTAAATACCCCGATGTTTCACGTGGTATGTAAACAATCAACTTGTACACGAAAAAAAAGGGGTAAGAGTATGTTAAGTTTAATGAATACAAAAAAATATCTGCTATCGCCTAGTGCTTGTTTCCCACGAATATTTCTAGTATCTGTTTCCAGCATAAAGAAATTTTAAAAAGTCTTTTGTAAAGTCACAAAATCTAGTAACATATCAAGTTGACGATTGATTTTTTTCTAAATTGAGCGCTCTACCTAGAAATCTATCTTGAATTACAACAAATTTAGCAATGATGAATGAACACTGAAAACAAATTGAAAACCCGGTTAATGTGAATAATTTGAAAAAAAAAAATGTATATCGGCAAAACCATTCCTCAAAAAAGTTCTTCAATTCAAAAAGCTCATCTTTAAATAATTAAAAATAATTCTTAATTAAAAGTTAATATTATTGCCACAAGGTGCATTTTTTAAATAAAATGCTAAACTCTCTTCTTAAAACATCGAATTCTAGAATCTTTAATTGCCAATTGAAACTGGTATTGTGAAAAGAAATAGTGGAGAAATAATCACAGTTATATCACTTTTGCTTTTTATTCAAGATTGGTTGTTATCGTTCAGGATAAAGAATCTTCGAATTTAAATCTTCACAAGGGGCTGTCCCAAAAGTCCCTGTACGAATGAAACAAGCACGCAACTTTTCATGACTCAAGAATCAAGTATGGCATATTTCGCAACCTGAAAAACTATTGCTGTCACCGTCTCTAAAATATCCGTTGTAAACTGAGGAAAAATCGTTATAAAGAAAAACAATTATCTTACTGAGTTCTCCGAAGGTTATCGTCTTTCACGGAGGAAGATGATCCTGGGCCAGTTCGGAAGGCGTAGCGCTAGTCCCTGAGACTCAGTCATTAGAAACAACATTGAAATTAGGGAATTTTCACAATTTCTTCCAGCTCACTTGATTCAAAAACACACGACTTCTCATAATAACTTAGCGCAAATCTCAATTCTTTAAAAATAATTTCATTGTCAGATGCAAACAGTTGCTGCCGAAAAATGCACCCGACATTAACGGTCACATCCTATCAAGTCAATTCAATCAATAAGCCGTCAAAATTGTTCAAGTCATACCAGATACATTTTAAACAGGGTATTGGAAAGTTGACGTTATTTGGAACATTTTCTTTTCTTTAGATTTTTAAAATCACAACACAGAAATTTTTGACAAATTTTCAAAGGAAGCTGTTTTTCGAACTTTTTGTCAATTTGCAATTTCTTCAGATTTTCTTGCACTTAAATTCAACTTTTCACTGGATACTGAGTTCACATATTATATTAAGATTTTTAAACAAGGTCATTATTTTTTCTTTCAACTTTAAAACCACACTCTGATTTGAGTTTATTGATCAGCTAAAAATGGCTTTCAATCAATTACTCAACGATTTTCGTCACCTTTCTTTTCCAGGTGTGGTCTGCATATTCTGCTTCACGGTGGGTCTGATATTCACGACCGGCGCCGGCGAGTACTGGCTCAAGATGTTCGACTCCTTCGCCGGAACGATCGGTCTGGTGGTAGTTGCCCTGATGGAAACCATCGCTGTCATCTACATCTACGGACACAAAAAGTAAGATTGTTTTGATAATCTATGGGGAAAGTTTGAGGATTGAAACGTTTTTTCTCTCGATTAGGTTCACTGAAGACATCTACCAGATGACCGGAATCCGGCCTGGTGTCTACTGGCAGATGACGTGGCGGTATATTGGTCCAGTCATTATGTTTGGCATCCTGCTGTCCTCAGTGCTCAGCATGATCCTGAAGAGTCCCACTTACTCCGCTTGGAATGGAGAATTGGTGAGTACTCTCTGGAGCCACTTTTGGTTGGAAAAAATATTCTTAAAAATTTGGTTTAATTTTTTTCAATCTCACAGGGCATCACGGAAACCAAATCCTACCCGGATTGGGTTTTGGGCATCGCCCTCGCCATGATCGTTGCTTCTGTGCTTCCGATGCCGCTGGTGTTCCTGCTGCGGCGATTCCAGATCCTGAAGGTCGACCTGGACATCCACCAGGGCTCGATTCGGCGTAACGAGACGACGGCCTCGACCAAGGAGATGATTGACGAGGACGACGTAAGTAGACGTGACAAATACCCGGTCACGAAATCTCTTTTGCCCACATTGAGAAGGCGGCATTATTTGATGGGATTTGTGTCCCTTCACATGCCATTTCTCGCAAAAAAAAAGGAAACAGAAAAAAACACGAAACGAAACAAATATTTTTGCCAGTTGTATCGGCCTGTTTGCGTTGTCTTGTTATCATTATTATTATTATTACGCGATTAAGTTCCTCCTACACAGTTTGGGGTTTTGTTCCAGTCAATCTTTTTTTTTCGCCTAACATGGTTGCGTACATATTGTTTGCTTCCAATAATAATTCGGCATTACATTTGTCATCGGAGTCATCGATTTTTGTTTGTGTCCACAGCCATGCAAGAGCCAAGAAAAAAACAAGAACTCTCGCATGGCAAGGATTACATTTATTTTTGTAGGGTGCAATTTGGTTCAACCGATCAATCTCGATTTTTTTTTGTCTTCATCTTTAAGCTTATTTATTTGTATCTCTTACTCATAAGTTGAAGAGGATTTTTTCTACTTTTTTTATTTTGTAAGGAATGTAAATGATGTCTAAAAAATTGATATTCATGAAATCATTAGAAATGTTCAATTTAGAATCATTTAAAAACTTTTAAAGAACTATTTAAAAAAAAATGTGTATTAGCTGTAGAAAAATAATTCAGTCAACTCAACTCTAGAATAACAAAAAGATTTTTTTTTTAAATTATTTTTAATACGCTGAGTAGCCATTATCAAAAAACAGCTATTAGAAAATTCAATTAGAATAGAAGTAAAAAAAAATCAATTAACCTTTCAATTTAAAACTGTCACATATAAGCCCAACAAATTTTTGACCCGGGTTTCTAGAATTTGGTTGAAAGCTAATGGTGAAAAAGCATTTCAGTTAGATGTCCCTTAAATTTTAATTGTTTTTAAAACTGTCAAATCTTGATTGATAACTCGAAAATTTGTAGAATAAACTTTATTTCCAAAAAATAAAATTTTAAAATGACGGAAAACTGTGAAAAGAAACAATCACAAGATATCAAAAATTATAATATATGACAAAAATGACACACCAGAGATACAGTATATGAAACGGAAATAAATGAAAAAAATAATAGCAAAATGACAAAAACTCACAAATGACAACGAATATCCAAAATATGAAACAAAAAAAAAATAAAATAAAAAAGAAATTAATGAATTGACAAAAGTTACCTACCAAACAGAAAAAATGACAAAAATGACTAAAATGACAAAAATGACAAAAATGACAAAAATGACAAAAATGACAAAAATGACAAAAATGACAAAAATTACAAAAATTACAAAAATGACAAAAATGACAAAAAATGACGAAAATGACGAAAATGACAAAAATGACAAAAATGACAAAAATGACAAAAATGACAAAAATGACAAAAATGACAAAAATGACAAAAATGACAAAAATGACAAAAATGACAAAAATGACAAAAATGACAAAAATGACAAAAATGACAAAAATGACAAAAATGACAAAAATGACAAAAATGACAAAAATGACAAAAATGACAAAAATGACAAAAATGACAAAAATGACAAAAATGACAAAAATGACAAAAATGACAAAAATGACAAAAATGACAAAAATTACGAAAATGACAAAAATGACAAAAATGACAAAAATGACAAAAATGACAAAAATGACAAAAATGACAAAAATGACAAAAATGACAAAAATGACAAAAATGACAAAAATGACAAAAATGACAAAAATGACAAAAATGACAAAAATGACAAAAATGACAAAAATGACAAAAATGACAAAAATGACAAAAATGACAAAAATGACAAAATGACAAAAATGACAAAAATGACAAAAATGACAAAAATGACAAAAATGACAAAAATGACAAAAATGACAAAAATGACAAAAATGACAAAAATGACAAAAATGACAAAAATGACAAAAATGACAAAAATGACAAAAATGACAAAAATGACAAAAATGACAAAAATGACAAAAATGACAAAAATGACAAAAATGACAAAAATGACAAAAATGACAAAAATGACAAAAATGACAAAAATGACAAAAATGACAAAAATGACAAAAATGACAAAAATGACAAAAATGACAAAAATGACAAAAATGACAAAAATGACAAAAATGACAAAAATGACAAAAATGACAAAAATGACAAAAATGACAAAAATGACAAAAATGACAAAAATGACAAAAATGACAAAAATGACAAAAATGACAAAAATGACAAAAATGACAAAAATGACAAAAATGACAAAAATGACAAAAATGACAAAAATGACAAAAATGACAAAAATGACAAAAATGACAAAAATGACAAAAATGACAAAAATGACAAAAATGACAAAAATGACAAAAATGACAAAAATGACAAAAATGACAAAAATGACAAAAATGACAAAAATGACAAAAATGACAAAAATGACAAAAATGACAAAAATGACAAAAATGACAAAAATGACAAAAATGACAAAAATGACAAAAATGACAAAAATGACAAAAATGACAAAAATGACAAAAATGACAAAAATGACAAAAATGACAAAAATGACAAAAATGACAAAAATGACAAAAATGACAAAAATGACAAAAATGACAAAAATGACAAAAATGACAAAAATGACAAAAATGACAAAAATGACAAAAATGACAAAAATGACAAAAATGACAAAAATGACAAAAATGACAAAAATGACAAAAATGACAAAAATGACAAAAATGACAAAAATGACAAAAATGACAAAAAAGACAAAAATGACAAAAAAGACAAAAAAGACAAAAAAGACAAAAAAGACAAAAAGACAAAAAAGACAAAAAAGACAAAAAAGACAAAAAAGACAAAAAGACCAAAAAGACAAAAAAGACAAAAAAGACAAAAAAGACAAAAAAGACAAAAAAGACAAAAAAGACAAAAAAGACAAAAAAGACAAAAAAGACAAAAAAGACAAAAAAGACAAAAAAGACAAAAAAGACAAAAAGACAAAAAAGACAAAAAAGACAAAAAAGACAAAAAAGACAAAAAAGACAAAAAAGACAAAAAAGACAAAAAAGACAAAAAAGACAAAAAAGACAAAAAAGACAAAAAAGACAAAAAAGACAAAAAAGACAAAAAAGACAAAAAAGACAAAAAAGACAAAAAAGACAAAAAAGACAAAAAAGACAAAAAAGACAAAAAAGACAAAAAAGACAAAAAAGACAAAAAAGACAAAAAAGACAAAAAAGACAAAAAAGACAAAAAAGACAAAAAAGACAAAAAAGACAAAAAAGACAAAAAAGACAAAAAAGACAAAAAAGACAAAAAAGACAAAAAAGACAAAAAAGACAAAAAAGACAAACAAGACAAAAAAGACAAAAAAGACAAAAAAGACAAAAAAGACAAAAAAGACAAAAAAGACAAAAAAGACAAAAAAGACAAAAAAGACAAAAAAGACAAAAAAGACAAAAAAGACAAAAAAGACAAAAAAGACAAAAAAGACAAAAAAGACAAAAAAGACAAAAAAGACAAAAAAGACAAAAAAGACAAAAAAGACAAAAAAGACAAAAAAGACAAAAAAGACAAAAAAGACAAAAAAGACAAAAAAGACAAAAAAGACAAAAAAGACAAAAAAGACAAAAAAGACAAAAAAGACAAAAAAGACAAAAAAGACAAAAAAGACAAAAAAGACAAAAAAGACAAAAAAGACAAAAAAGACAAAAAAGACAAAAAAGACAAAAAAGACAAAAAAGACAAAAAAGACAAAAAAGACAAAAAAGACAAAAAAGACAAAAAAGACAAAAAAGACAAAAAAGACAAAAAAGACAAAAAAGACAAAAAGACAAAAAAGACAAAAAAGACAAAAAAGACAAAAAAGACAAAGACAAAAAAGACAAAAAAGACAAAAAAGACAAAAAAGACAAAAAAGACAAAAAAGACAAAAAAGACAAAAAAGACAAAAAAGACAAAAAAGACAAAAAAGACAAAAAAGACAAAAAAGACAAAAAAGACAAAAAAGACAAAAAAGACAAAAAAGACAAAAAAGACAAAAAAGACAAAAAAGACAAAAAAGACAAAAAAGACAAAAAAGACAAAAAAGACAAAAAAGACAAAAAAGACAAAAAAGACAAAAAAGACAAAAAAGACAAAAAAGACAAAAAAGACAAAAAAGACAAAAAAGACAAAAAAGACAAAAAAGACAAAAAAGACAAAAAAGACAAAAAAGACAAAAAAGACAAAAAAGACAAAAAAGACAAAAAAGACAAAAAAGACAAAAAAGACAAAAAAGACAAAAAAGACAAAAAAGACAAAAAAGACAAAAAAGACAAAAAAGACAAAAAAGACAAAAAAGACAAAAAAGACAAAAAAGACAAAAAAGACAAAAAAGACAAAAAAGACAAAAAAGACAAAAAAGACAAAAAAGACAAAAAAGACAAAAAAGACAAAAAAGACAAAAAAGACAAAAAAGACAAAAAAGACAAAAAAGACAAAAAAGACAAAAAAGACAAAAAAGACAAAAAAGACAAAAAAGACAAAAAAGACAAAAAAGACAAAAAAGACAAAAAAGACAAAAAAGACAAAAAAGACAAAAAAGACAAAAAAGACAAAAAAGACAAAAAAGACAAAAAAGACAAAAAAGACAAAAAAGACAAAAAAGACAAAAAAGACAAAAAAGACAAAAAAGACAAAAAAGACAAAAAAGACAAAAAAGACAAAAAAGACAAAAAAGACAAAAAAGACAAAAAAGACAAAAAAGACAAAAAAGACAAAAAAGACAAAAAAGACAAAAAAGACAAAAAAGACAAAAAAGACAAAAAAGACAAAAAAGACAAAAAAGACAAAAAAGACAAAAAAGACAAAAAAGACAAAAAAGACAAAAAAGACAAAAAAGACAAAAAAGACAAAAAAGACAAAAAAGACAAAAAAGACAAAAAAGACAAAAAAGACAAAAAAGACAAAAAAGACAAAAAAGACAAAAAAGACAAAAAAGACAAAAAAGACAAAAAAGACAAAAAAGACAAAAAAGACAAAAAAGACAAAAAAGACAAAAAAGACAAAAAAGACAAAAAAGACAAAAAAGACAAAAAAGACAAAAAAGACAAAAAAGACAAAAAAGACAAAAAAGACAAAAAAGACAAAAAAGACAAAAAAGACAAAAAAGACAAAAAAGACAAAAAAGACAAAAAAGACAAAAAAGACAAAAAAGACAAAAAAGACAAAAAAGACAAAAAAGACAAAAAAGACAAAAAAGACAAAAAAGACAAAAAAGACAAAAAAGACAAAAAAGACAAAAAAGACAAAAAAGACAAAAAAGACAAAAAAGACAAAAAAGACAAAAAAGACAAAAAAGACAAAAAAGACAAAAAAGACAAAAAAGACAAAAAAGACAAAAAAGACAAAAAAGACAAAAAAGACAAAAAAGACAAAAAAGACAAAAAAGACAAAAAAGACAAAAAAGACAAAAAAGACAAAAAAGACAAAAAAGACAAAAAAGACAAAAAAGACAAAAAAGACAAAAAAGACAAAAAAGACAAAAAAGACAAAAAAGACAAAAAAGACAAAAAAGACAAAAAAGACAAAAAAGACAAAAAAGACAAAAAAGACAAAAAAGACAAAAAAGACAAAAAAGACAAAAAAGACAAAAAAGACAAAAAAGACAAAAAAGACAAAAAAGACAAAAAAGACAAAAAAGACAAAAAAGACAAAAAAGACAAAAAAGACAAAAAAGACAAAAAAGACAAAAAAGACAAAAAAGACAAAAAAGACAAAAAAGACAAAAAAGACAAAAAAGACAAAAAAGACAAAAAAGACAAAAAAGACAAAAAAGACAAAAAAGACAAAAAAGACAAAAAAGACAAAAAAGACAAAAAAGACAAAAAAGACAAAAAAGACAAAAAAGACAAAAAAGACAAAAAAGACAAAAAAGACAAAAAAGACAAAAAAGACAAAAAAGACAAAAAAGACAAAAAAGACAAAAAAGACAAAAAAGACAAAAAAGACAAAAAAGACAAAAAAGACAAAAAAGACAAAAAAGACAAAAAAGACAAAAAAGACAAAAAAGACAAAAAAGACAAAAAAGACAAAAAAGACAAAAAAGACAAAAAAGACAAAAAAGACAAAAAAGACAAAAAAGACAAAAAAGACAAAAAAGACAAAAAAGACAAAAAAGACAAAAAAGACAAAAAAGACAAAAAAGACAAAAAAGACAAAAAAGACAAAAAAGACAAAAAAGACAAAAAAGACAAAAAAGACAAAAAAGACAAAAAAGACAAAAAAGACAAAAAAGACAAAAAAGACAAAAAAGACAAAAAAGACAAAAAAGACAAAAAAGACAAAAAAGACAAAAAAGACAAAAAAGACAAAAAAGACAAAAAAGACAAAAAAGACAAAAAAGACAAAAAAGACAAAAAAGACAAAAAAGACAAAAAAGACAAAAAAGACAAAAAAGACAAAAAAGACAAAAAAGACAAAAAAGACAAAAAAGACAAAAAAGACAAAAAAGACAAAAAAGACAAAAAAGACAAAAAAGACAAAAAAGACAAAAAAGACAAAAAAGACAAAAAAGACAAAAAAGACAAAAAAGACAAAAAAGACAAAAAAGACAAAAAAGACAAAAAAGACAAAAAAGACAAAAAAGACAAAAAAGACTAAAAAGACAAAAAAGACAAAAAAGACAAAAAAGACAAAAAAGACAAAAAAGACAAAAAAGACAAAAAAGACAAAAAAGACAAAAAAGACAAAAAAGACAAAAAAGACAAAAAAGACAAAAATGACAAAAATGACACAATTATGACACAAAAATGTCACAGAAACAACTCCGAAATTACACAAAAATAAGTAAAAATTGCACAAAATGACTCAAAAATGACACAAAAATTACACCAAAATGACACCAAAATGACGACAAAATGACACAAAAATGACACCAAAAACAACACTGAAATGACAAAAAATTAGGAAAAATGGCACAAAATGTCACAAAAATGACACTAAAATGACAGAAAAATGACACAAAAATGACAAAAATAAATAAAATTGACACAAATGTCAAAAACAACAGAGCCTCAATTTTGAGTTTTTATTCAAATTATTTTAAACTGATTTTGAACTATGATTTTATTCAAAACTAGAGTCTGAAACATAGAAAATCCAACAATTTCTAGTTAATTATTATTACACACTTTTTCACAAACCTCACAAACGTTTCACAAGCACGCACACCACACTAGGCCAGCACCAATCTGTACAAAATCACACCCGACACCTTACGTTACCCCACAAACACATAAATTCACTTCACACACTCACACACACGATAATCTATTCGTCTGATCAACAGATAGAGTTTTTAATTAATTTTTTCCGTGTTTTTATTGTCAATGTTTGTAGAGTACAGATGCTTTCCTTAAATGGCAATCCCACCAAATCCAAACAAAAATAAAATCCCCCTACCACGTAGGAACTGATAGGGAAGAAAATCCAAAAGCTTCATGTGCTGAATACGTATTTAGTCCTTCTTCCAAGGAAAGGTTTTTTTTAAGTAACAGCTTGCGGGCGTGGAGAAAAAGAAACATGTAACTACCCCCACCTCCATCCATGATCAGCATCATGTGACAACTGGAACTGACCCAGAAATTGAAAACGCCAGATAGTTTTTCACAGTTTTCTCACAGCTGCTGGAAAGATGCCAACAACTTTTTTTCCTTCACATGGTTGAGGAAAATTATTTTAAAATAAGTTCTTATTTATCAGTTAATTTATTCTTGATGATGTCACATTTTTATCACTTGAGAAAAATGTTGAAATCAAAATCTTCTAGGATTTTTTTCCCTTGAAAAATTTTATTTATTTTTTTTAGGTGATGTTTTTTTTCCAGGTCATAAAAATGTAACATAATATCTGAAGCAAAGGAACTGATAAATTTCTACTTACTTTTTATCACTTTTGAGTTTATCACACTGATAATTAAAATCAGAGTGATAAACTAAAAAATGAGTCGACTTCTAAAGTGCAGAAAGATACGGGTATAAATAGTTCGCTTCAAGGCAGTTTTGCATTTCCTAGGATAGCTTTCATAACTGTAACATCGTAACGACTCGAAGCAAACAGTTTGAGAGCTGTAAAACTGACTCGGACTGACATTTCGCTGGCACATACATCCAGGGGCGGTCCTAGAGTTGGCTCTTGGGGGGGGTGATTTTCCAAATTTTCAAAAATCAGTCAATATGAAGGAACGTAATATCTGATAAAAAAAACGATCATTTTGAAAAAGCGAAAAGAGGGAGGGGGTGGTGGGGGGGGGAGATTTGGGTTGCCGCTTTCAAATGAGTACAATACAAGTTATATACAATACAGATATGTTTCGAAAAATATGAAATGAGAGAAGAATAATGAAATCGTTTAACAGTTTTTTACAATATTTATAGAACAACCAGAAAATCTATGATATTCACTACAAAAAATAATAATAAAACGAGAATTGTCATAATTATTTTAGAAAGGGTAGGCTGTGACCGTCGATGACGGAAGTGTTTTTTTTGTTCGAAGAAAATTTTCAAGAGTTCTGAAGTGGAGATTTTGGATTTTTCTGAGTTGTAAAGTTGTGAAAATTTATCTGAAAACGGAATGATAGCGCTACGTCTTCCGGATCAGCCTTGTGGTGTTGTAAAGCTGATGGTGCATTGAATCCACCTGCCGGACGGATCAACATTATTTCTCAGATAAGTAGTTTGTTTAAATTTTTTACAGATAGGTAAAGAAGGAAAAGTGTTTAGGAGATTATTTTGAATATTTTGATAAACAGCATGAAGTCGAGCAGAAAATATTTCATTGGATAAATTGCATGGTTATTTTTTGTGTAAACGCAAGTTACGGGTCAAGGAAAACCCTTTTTTGCGGTTTTTTTTTCTGAAGTCAGTTGGAGATAACACCTTCGGAAAGCATATTTCCATTTTTCTCAGCGGAGCTCTTGAGTTAGCGGATAGTAAAAACAGTAGGTACTAATTTTGAATCATAAACTTGAAGCGGTTGGAAATAAAATTCTATGTATAAATTAATGAAGTGAAAAATATTTAATTGATATAAAAATTATCGTGGTCAGGAAGGTATGAACCTTACGTTTCACAAAAGTTCAAGATGGTAACATACGTTTGCGTTCGAACTGATTTTTCTGCCCCAAAGTGAGTTGACCAAATAGTTTTAGTAGGGGATTTTATGTTGAAGCATAAGAACATACACAATTCAATTCAATGGTAATTTTAATGGCGTTTTAACGTGTGCTTCAGAAGTTTGGTTAGGCACTCAACCAAAGTAGTAGTTGTTCGTTCCCTCAGATAATTTCAAATGTAAATAACTTAACTTGTTTCAATGTCTCAACAACTTGAAATTATGAAATTATGAACAACTTATGGTTCCTTTTTCAAAATTATTATTAGCTGCCCAACATGATCCGAAATGTATAACCCAAACCTCTTCAATTTGTATCTCAATTAAAATCCACGCGACTATATAAAAGAATTATTTTTACAAATTTATGTTTACACTTGGTAACAGTCGTTATTTTTTTATCACCATTTAACCTAACACACTAATGCCTGCTTCTATAGAAACTTTATGAGTCAGGAAAATAATATTTATTGTTCACCGTAACACTAGTCAAAAGTGTCTCCCAACCAATTCCTTTAACCCCTCTCCCAACCAAAATTATTTTGCTAGGATGCAGAGGTGACCTCGGTCCTAAAGCACAAAATAGATCTTTCATCCTTTTTCTTTTTTCCAATCTATCCATTGACTACTAGGACGTGGCCGGCGCCGTTATTGACGGTCAAAGAGAGAGCATCAGTTTTGTGCAGTGTGAATGAGCTGCTAATCCCAAGCATCATTCATTTGACCTCTGAATAAAATTGATGGCCTCGGTCAATCACGGAGTAGCAACCATTGGCGATGTGGAACTTGTTCTACTGAGCCACGCCAGCGATCGTGGAACTCGAAGTGATAGTTATCATAATATGATTTTTTGATAAGTCATGCATACATTTTCTTCAACCATGCATTTCGGGTTTTACGATTCAAGGTGGATGTGAGTAGTTAATCAAGCTAAGCTAAGCTAAGCTAATTGTCATAATTATTTTACCTGGTAGTTTAAAATTGTCACTTTCAAAGTTCTTTAAAGAGTTTCTTGTTATAAATGACATTTTACAAATAAAATTATACACACGTTGTTAAGCTTCTGAATTTTAGTGCTAGAGCAAACAAAAAGTATAGTTTTGCAAGAAGTTTAAGTTAATTATTGCTATGAATTTCAAACTGATTAAAGGTGATTAAATTTTTTATTGGAGTAATTTACTGAATGATGATAAGGAAATTTCATAATATTATTTTGAATTTGGAAACACAATCTTCGTTCCAGGTTTTGACTTTTCAAATTCTCAAATTAAAAAATCAACATTCTAAAGACAAATTTAGTTGAAAATAAGATTATCAAAATCAAATACTGAAGTATTAGACTTCTGGAGCTTAATTTTAATTGATTTGCGCTTGAATTACAGGTTATAATACAAAATTTTCAATTTTAATTGTACTGAAACAAATTAAATAGCAACAAATAAATTTTAAAGAAAGTGAAAAAAATTTCCTCATGTATGTACCTTATCAGAATTCCAAACTCTTGAAATGATATTGATTTAAAATAAAAAAAAAACATAGAATGAAGCCATGAAGGGTTAATTTAGTGGAAAATATTTATCAATTGCAATTGAAATATTCAATCTTTCAGATGTAGATTATCAAACCTTAAACTGTATTTACTTAAAATTTCAAAATTATTATGTGAATGAGCTAAGAGCAGTTTCGGCGATATAATTGGTGTAAATCTTGAGCAGTATAAATCAAAAGTAACAAAAAGCTCTTTTGTATGTTAGCTTGATGGATTGCCTTGTTGCCGTTAAAATAATCGACTGATAACGGGAAAGTTTTAATCCACAAGGGAAAAAATAAAACAAAGGCAACCTGGTTTTGGAAAATTTTTGCGTCCTTAAATTCATTTTTTTGTCAGATTTTTTGTCAGAAAACTAATTAGTTTTGAGTTTAATCGATCAATGGTAACTGATGAAATAAAAAAAAAAATTTCTATCTGACCGAATAAAAAAGAAACTGCATTTTAAAGGCAATCAATTAATTATTTCAGAAGAAAAAATATCAAGTATTTTAGTGTTACATCAATATTCACTCCCTTATTTGACTTTTTCAAATTTGTCATTTCATTAAAATTCAAAACATAATAAAGTATTAAGAAGCTCAAATTTTGAAACAAATGCAAAATTTATCACATTTGCTCATGTAAATTTAGGCATATGAGGGATATTAGTGACAATTAAAAAAATTCCCTACATGTCATTACCTAGCTCAAATGTTAAGTAGATAAATGGTTAGCAATATAAAAGTCAACACTCTAAGTAATTCAACAGAAATTCATTGGTATAATTCGGTCCAGGGAATTGTAAGTTACAGCTGCTTGAGTTTGGTAGACTGACTTTTCTTCAATCTTCAGCCTTCAAGTGATTAACAAACTTAATCGTTGAATAAACACCCCCACGGAGTAGAAAATTTTTGAAAATTCAAAGGCACATCTACTAAAGGAAGTTCAAAATTTTTATAGAAATTTGAACATTTACGGGTATTTTGTAAAGGTTTTTTGCCGCTTGGGGGGGGGGGGGGTGATCACCCCGAATGCCATAAAGATGGTAAAACGACTATAATCGAAACAAAAAAAAAAAATTTTTGTGCCCTACATCATCCTCATTTAACAAACACTGGTCCGGTGGAAATTTCCAAGCCACAGAAATATAAGTGGGGTGGCACTAGTCGATTGGCAGCCTCCTCAGTGGACATGAAAAATGCATTCCTTTTATGATGCCACAAGTCGCGTTTATGTGTTTTGTTCCTGCTGGTGGCTGTGGGCATTTTGAAAACAAACGGAGCTTCAAATGCTCCAACGTATCATTTTGAATTCAGATGTTATTGGCAGTAGTTAGCTTACAAGAGCAGATGAACGTTCAACAACCCGTGCCAAACAGTGCATACAGTAGGATTTTCACAAAGCTTATTGGAAAAAACTAAAGTTTCTAATCAAGTTAAAGAATTGACTTGGAAAACTTGTATAAAAAAAGTTTGATTTTTTTTTCTATTTCAGTTGAATCCATATAGAAAACGTTGTACAGTGGTCAAAAAGGGCCTAAATAGGGTTACCAGATCCCGCAACACCAAAAAGAGTACATTGAGATCATTTACTCAAAAAGTCAGGAGAAACAATATAACTACGGGTTTCTGAGCCCCAGGCATCAGGTTGATACAAGATCCATTTTATTAAAGAGCTTTGCTCCCGGATGGTATGCAAAACAGAAGGAAAAAAAAAGTACACTTCGGATTATCTGAGGCCCTACTGCTTGAAATACGCAGGATTCTACTGTTATTGGAAACCGAGATATTTCTTTTCAATCAAATTTCGTCAATTTGTGAAGGTTATGCAAAAGTTGGATTATTCAGCAGTATTTAGATGTTATGCTGACAAACCAAAAAAAAAATACATTATAAAACAATCCATTTCAAAAAGAGCTTTTTTTTGTTGACCCCAAATTTTGTTTACAATCATTATTTGAGATAAGACACGAATGCCATGACTTTAGTAAAGTGTCAAAATTAAAACCTAAGAAAATTTTTGAGATTTGTGCGCATTTCAGCATTGTACCTTAATTGTGTATATATTGATAACTGCTTGCATTTATTATGACTAAAAATGCATGTTAATAAAAACAAGATGTTAAAGTAATTTGTTTTAAGTCGTATTCCTTTCGTAGTTTTAGCAATAGATTTGAAAAAAACATCATAAAATGGAAGAAACACGTATGTTTTTCAGATCAAATTTCTTTAAAAAAAAAAAAGAGTACATTTGGTAAAATTTCACAAAAAGAAGAGTACGTCCATTTCTCGACCGAAAAAGAGTACATGTACTCTTAAAAGAGTACGTATGGTAACCCTAGCCTTTGCCTTTCATTTTAGCTGCTAGGTGTCTTCACAACATTTACTTGTTTGTTAGACCGTTCCTCATAACGTGGAAGTATTTAAAATAAGTTACAGCCTACTACGATAAAAAACAAGAATACTAAATTTTATGTTTGAGGAGATAGAGACGAATTTTTTTGTACAAAGTTGTAGATATCATCAAAATATGAAACTTTGTTGAACGGCGGGGGGTTTTGGGGGTAAACCGTCACCCCCCCCCCCCCCCCCCCCCTATGAGGGTCCAAAAAAGCAAGCGAGGTATTCTACTCTACAAATTTTAAAATAATTTAAAAATATGATAATAGATATTCAAGAGTAACAATCTAGACTAAAAACTAATGCCAAAACCTCGGAAATCATTCCAAGTTCAAAATTCTTCTACAATTTCACAAAATTTTCTCATTTGTTGATAGAATAAGTTTGTCAGTTTTTTTTTCAGCACGTATCCGGGCCGAACAAATCCGGGCTGTTTTACATAAAAACCTGACGAAATCCGGGTATTTGACTTCAAAACTGTCGACCAAAATCCAGGCAATTTTGGTCAAAACCTAGGAATTGCTGAAAACTTTTCATGATAATTTTTTTGAAACTGGCTCTAAAAATTTTGGACGCATGAATAAAAAAAAATACACAATTTGTTTTTAAAGTTTCATTTAAGATCAAACCCGGTCCAGATCCGGGCTTTTCCTATGAAATCTGGGCATCCGGATCAGATTGAATTGTTCCCAAATTTGATATTAAATATCCTGGCCAACCCGGTTAAAAACGGGCAATCTGGCAACCTTATCATAAAAATTCATGTAAAATCTAATGATAGTTTTACATGAGAGCATCCGGAGAAGTTGAAAGAGAATTTCAAATCTGTAAACACATTTAAAATTTAAAATTCTTCATCAAATGTGAATGACAAAGATAACAAATCGTTTCTCAAGATTAAAAAACTTGACTCAGAACTGATGAAAAAACCTTGAAGAACAAAACCCAGGATCAGAAGTCTGCTCCTTTTTTTCAAAATCTTCTCACTTGTTGATAGCAATTCAGTAAACTAAAAAAAAAAATAACAAATGGCAACAAAAAGGCCAAAAATTACAAAAATGACAAAAATGGCAAAAGTAAAAAAAATGATAAAATTGACAAAAATTTGTCATTTTGACAAAAATGACAAAAATGACAAAAATGACAAAAATGACAAAAATGACAAAAATGACAAAAATGACAAAAATGACAAAAATGACAAAAATGACAAAAATGACAAAAATGACAAAAATGACAAAAATGACAAAAATGACAAAAATGACAAAAATGACAAAAATGACAAAAATGACAAAAATGACAAAAATGACAAAAATGACAAAAATGACAAAAATGACAAAAATGACAAAAATGACAAAAATGACAAAAATGACAAAAATGACAAAAATTACAAAAATGACAAAAATGACAAAAATGACAAAAATGACAAAAATGACAAAAATGACAAAAATGACAAAAATGACAAAAATGACAAAAATGACAAAAATGACAAAAATGACAAAAATGACAAAAATGACAAAAATGACAAAAATGACAAAAATGACAAAAATGACAAAAATGACAAAAATGACAAAAATGACAAAAGTGACAAAAATGACAAAAATGACAAAAATGACAAAAATGACAAAAATGACAAAAATGACAAAAATGACAAAAATGACAAAAATGACAAAAATGACAAAAATGACAAAAATGACAAAAATGACAACAGGGACAAAAATGACAAAAATGACAAAAATGACAAAAATGACAAAAATGACAAAAATGACAAAAATGACAAAAATGACAAAAATGACAAAAATGACAAAAATGACAAAAATGACAAAAATGACAAAAATGACAAAAATGACAAAAATGACAAAAATGACAAAAATGACAAAAATGACAAAAATGACAAAAATGACAAAAATGACAAAAATGACAAAAATGACAAAAATGACAAAAATGACAAAAATGACAAAAATGACAAAAATGACAAAAATGACAAAAATGACAAAAATGACAAAAAATGACAAAAAATGACAAAAAATGACAAAAATAACAAAATTCGACAAAAATAACAAAATTGGACAAAAATTATGTCAATTTTGTTCATTGTAATAATTTTATAATATTTTGCAATTAAGTTAATTTTGTTGATTTTGTCAATTAGTTCATTTTATCAATGTGGTCAATTTTTTACAATTTTGTTAATTTGGTCCTTTACACAAATTTTTGCCTTTTGTCAACTTTGTCATTTTTTTTTTAATTATTGTCATTTTTGTCAATTTTATAATTTTTTCAATTTTGGTCAATCCTGTCAATGTCGTCATTTTTTTCAATGCCGCCAGTTTTTTCCATTGATGTTTAGTTTTTCAATTTGTTTGAATTTTTTTCATTTTGTTAATTTTGTAGTTTTTTTCTTATTTGTCAATAATTTAAATTTTTCGAATCTTGCTCAGATTTGCTAATTTAGTAAATTTTTGTTGTTTTGTTTTAAATTTTCTTATTTCCAATTTGGATTTTTGTCAGTGCTAACTAAATTGGCAAAAATTACATAGTTGAAAAATAAACTTAATTGACAAAAATTCCAAATAGAAGAAATTGAAATTATTTACATAATCATCAAAGTTTTAAAAATTAATTGTTGGCTCGACCGATTACCGAATCGTATTTTACTCCGGCGATACTAATTTTACCCAGTTTTATTACAAAAAAAACTGACTTAAACTAGTCGCAACTTTTTTCTATTTAGAATATTTGTTGCCTGGACAACATATGTGAAATACAAATTTAAAGTTGCTTTGATAACTTTTGCAGTAGTTTACTGTGAATTTTTAAGATGTTTCATACAACGTAATGAAAGCGAATGCGAGAAATGAACTTAAAGCTTGATAGATACCTATAAAAGGGGGTCTACAACTTATAATTCATGATTTACTATGTTCGCAAATGATATTCAAGGTTTACTAAATTTTGGAAAAAATAATGTTGGCAACCCTGCTTGTAAGGCAAGTGATCCCAAATTCGGAGAATCGTTTGATTTTTCCGGACGTGCATTCAAAAGATTTTATCGCACAGCAGACTTTTACTAGCATTACGTTTGACGTTTTGTTCGTAAGGAAGAAAGAATCATTTTGCAAATTTGTAAGATGATTCTTTCGTAGGTTTCAGACTTCAAAATTTGAATAAAAAACAATAAGTGAAAAGCTATTTGAAAAATTTTAAAATGTTTCATAAGTTCATTTAATGTTCAATTCTGCAATTCAAAAAAAGTTACGTCCCTTACAAAGGTTTTCTGTTAGTTCAAAAAACTTATTTTTTAATTACAAATGATTTAGTTTATTCCATTGAATACCATTTTAAGTTGCCGAACAATGAGCAAAAAGAATAACCGAGAAAAAAAATTTGTACTATACACCTGCTGACAATTCCATATTGTAACACACATACCCACACACGTCAACGTTTACTAATCGTTCTCTTGAATTCGTCAATCGTTTTTGTCTCTTTTTTCTTCCTCTTTGTGCATCCTTTTACATGTTTTCTTTCAATAACCAAAAAATATCTAATCCCAAAAATGCTTCCAATAAATGATGAATACTGTTAACATAAACTATCGTCACGTTACTTCGTGCTCTGTATTGTCGATATCCACAAAAAAAACACACGCACACTAACACAACGCTCCATGAACTGTCGACGAATACACTCACACTTCGCGTCGTCAACGTTCTGTCGACTTCGGCAACGAATAAATCGGGGAAAACAACAACTAACAGGTGATCAGTCCCGACTTGCCACCGGCTCAGTCGCTCACGGCCACGCGGTTCACGATCGGCGATTTCGATGTAAGTTGAGTTTCACATTGTATTTGTGCAGCAGCAGCAGCAGAAACAACAGCATCACATCCTAGGTTTTCAGATGGTGTTGTTGTTGATGTTTTTTTACCTACATTTGCCCCACGCCTTCATGAAACAAAAACAGAAATAAACTCAACTCATCTCTCGCTTGAGTATGATCATGTCGATAAGCATTTCATCTTCCTCGATTCATCTTCATGATCATCTCTAGTTGACATGTTTTCGAGTGCTTGGCGCAAATTCATTACAATTGTTCAGTTGCTTTCGAAAAAGAAGTCGATCGGTGTGATCGTTTATCTGTCAGTACGGTCGCATACCTTTGGCCTTCTTTGGTGATCGATCTCTTTTCCGAATGCAATCGTTCATTCATGTGTTGGCTTAAACTTTCCTGAACTACCTAAATCGTCTACTAATCAATTTCTTCGTCTCATTTTTTCATCCCCTTACCCTTGGTATGAATTTTTTACTTGTCCTACTCGCATAAAAGATCCGATCATAAGTAACTCAACTCCTTCTCTCGAACTGTACGTTTCCCGTAAACGCAATATTTGGATAATAAACAAATCAAAAATGGCAATCGCTTCCCCTCTGTATCCATTTAATTTATCACTTGTCTAGAAAAACTAATCAGCTCATGGTAGAATGAAGCATAAAAACATAAATTGAATGGTAGAAGCTGTGTAGAATTCGTCTTTCATCTCCTACTCCTCCTGGCCGTAGTCATCATCTGAATGTTTAGAGTATCATCGTCCGGCAACTGTTGTTGGGCAAAACTCATCCATTCGATTAGTGAGACCATCATTTGTAGTACGCATAGTAAAAAGTCACAACAAAAACAAACCCATCATGACATGAGGAACAAGTTGTCACTACCAAAAACAAAAGGCTCAAATTGACATGGCATACATTCTTCCCTGTGTCCCGCGCGTGTATTTCGAAAGTTATAGACCAAGAACGAAGACAGCGATGTGGCACCAAGTGAAAGAGACATCAAACCATCCATGCGGACGGCCACGCCCCGAACCGTAACGACGAGCACTGGCCAAACGCCGTCTACGCTCAAACCCATTCTCGTCAATACCACTACTGGCAGCAAAGTTGGAGGACGAAAATAATAATAACAATAACACCTAATGGTTCGCATTTTAACGGTAGTTTGACAGAACAGAAGAAAAAAATCGAAATACTAACATCCTACCACCACGAAAAAACGCTACAAAATGAGAAACACAAAAAGCAACCTAGAAAGAACAAAACAAAACCTAGCAACATGTGACACAAACACAACCACTCTGTGAGATAATATAATTAACTTTAAAACTAAAAGTACTACATACACACACCAATCAATGTGAATTGTAAGTTGATGTTTTGAACTCGAACTTCAGTAGCACCCCAACAACACACTAATAGCATTCCACATAAACACACCTCAAAAGTGAAAAGAACGTTAAAAACGATAAAAATCAATTAAAAAAAAACAAAGTAACCGATGAACAAACATCGAAACACTCCATAGAATGGTTCAACAATAAAGAGTTTCGTCAAAGTTCAATTCAACCAAAAAAAAAAAAAAACAAAACAAATATGGATGTTAGAATCGAAGCAAAATGAGTAGTTCCACAACGTTTCGAGACTGTTTGCGTGTACACGAGCGAGGAATTTGCGCGCGAAGAGAGTCCCTATTATATGCGAGAGCAACATTGCAGGAGCGATTAACACGATAACTTGACAATACGGTAGGCTACTAACCTAACCTTCACTACTGGGTTCTGGGTGATCTGGTTTCGTACCACCTAATTAGTGTGTTCTGTGCTTTCTCTTGTTTTTTTTTTGTAGACAGTTGTTTTAACTGTTATTTTTTTATAAGTTCATAGTATTTGCAATCACAATTTTTAATTATTCACTTGGAATGTTTGAATGTTGTTCATTACTGATTACTTTTCAATCACTACATAAATCTTTTACGGTTTTTAATCAAAATTCTCCACTTTATAGTGCTGCATGATTGTTTACAAAAAAAATTCTTTTTTAATATTTTTTTGTTGACATCGATTTTGTGTTATAATTTTGAGTTCTCGAATCACCTTCGACACGTTACAATTGCACCATTCAAAACACGCTTTTTCTATGGAGCACAAATATCTATTGGATTTTTCTTTTAAATCAACTAGAAGTGCGGTTTTAAAAACTTTTCTATAAATGAATGTAAAGGTATTTTAAAGCTAACGGAGAAAAATTTTCTATTACTGCAATCGAAAAAACCCGTTATTCAGATGATTAACAGATATAAGAGCACATTTTTTCAAAACATTTTTGAAAAAATATATATTGAGCCCTATATAGAAACTCGCTAAGCAACCGCAATCGTGGGGCCAAGCAAATGTGTGACAATAAATACGATCGGCAAAAAAAGGCGTGCGTTAAAATAGAAAACATCATAGCAATCGGGAACTCTAGTCCCACTAACCAAGCGCGTTGACTATTGAAATGCTAACGGTAATTGGCTACGGCGAATGATCGAATTTGTTGCTGCACACCTGGTTGGCTAAACAAGCGCGTAATATGAAAGTATCAAAGGAATCGGGAATGCCACGCGTAACTAAGCAACTACGTCCACCAGCGTTTGCATTGCCCCGATCCGAGTAACCACGATTTGCGCTTATTGGGCGATTCCTCAATACAGTTTTCACACAATTTTTACTAAGATCATACATCGATGAAAACCTTCAACAGACATGAATCATAATAATTATCGAGCTAACATTTTGCAAATACTAAAGTTAAGGAAGTTTAGCCTTAGGTTAACCGAGAAATTGATATTACTTCCCTAATCAACGAAGAGTTGGGCAGTTTTTCCAACCCTACCCGCATTGCCATCCTTCTAAACTAGACTCCCTCATCCAGACAACCTGTTTGCAGCTTATCTTTAGGATTACTTGTACTTTTTCAACTTTTCGGATGTTGAACCAAACTATTTTCTTCAGATTTTCCAAAGCCTTACAGTACGTAAGCGTTGTCTCTCAGCTATTTCATGATCAAAACATTGTAGACTAAAGATACAAGGATCTTCTATACTTCGGGTTCTACCTTCTACATACATTCTTCCTGGAGATTGACGGTAACTCCCAAACCCTGATCGCAATGATTTTTTTAAAAACCGGATTTCCACATCACTCAATCTATGAGAACCATAATAGTTGAAAAATTTATAAAAACCGATGTCATCCGGCTCGAAGGACCATGTGCAGGATCATTCCTAATTCCGAATTGATAGCATTATTTGAACTCAGTACACGCTGATCACAGCCCAATGCCTTTGGGCAGACTCTGGCAACTGCCGAGTGATACAGGTGTTAATTGATTCCATGAAGATAAGGAATGAGAGAGGTTTTATCAAGTACAATCCGAAAATATCAATAGGAGAAATGATAAAAAGGATAACCTTTTATGACTGATTCGTTTGGCTGCCTGATAAACAGGCCTTACTTCCTTTCTACAAGGTTAAGAAGCTTTCCGCTTGTAAAATCAGCGGTGGTCAAATCGTGCGCCAAATATTTGGACCGCTAGCGGTGACATACTTTAGAAGATTTCGTAATGGGCAGCAAAACGAACTCTTTAGAGGACACCTGGCAGGTTTACGGCCACAAACTTTTCGTTGACAAGTTTGCCTGGAAGATCCGACGATAAAAAAGGAGAAAAAATGAAAAATTTGATGTCTACTACTTGACGAAGTTGACGATCTGTGAAAAGCTTCAAATTAATCAGTTTTTTTTCTAACGATCTAAGATCCGAGATTTCATTGTGTTAAAAGACGTCCACATATAAGCAATGTCAATATTGAATGACACTTTTGCACTCCACTCGACTCACACATACGATCGACTTTCTATTTCATTTTCTAACTGAGTTGGGATGGATTTTACGTTATAAGTTGCGCAACAGTTGACAAAATGTAGTTGTTGCCTTTAAGAAGGAAACAGTCACAGCAAGCATGATGTCGTTCATTCAACGTGGTCATGACATTGTAAGCTTATGTCGCTGACCAAAAATCAGTATCGCATGACATAGACATGGTGAGCAGTATCAAAGTCGGCTGATATTGGCTGTCTGACACTGATAATTTGCAGCTCTGGCTTTGAGCGATCCATGGAGACTATCAGATGATTGTTTACTTTTCGCTTCGCGTAGGAGCCTTCGGCCGATGACATAGTAAATACGATGTGATGCGATGTGGCGAATGCGATTCAATGCGGTGAACCACATTTGATGGAAATGTATGTGAATCGCTTAAACCTGACATACTCAACGCGGCGAAGCAGATGTCAATTTGTTCCGCCGCTCGAGTTCGCATAGGCTGCGTCCGTAAATTTTCCGCCAATTCGCATCGCATCGCACTCACTATGTCATCGGCCTTCTTCGAAAGTACCAATCACTATGAACTAATCACAATGAAGTGCCGAGTCCATGCAACAGGTTTTGTCAACATGCGGTCCTGACATTTCTTCAAATTTCCCTTTTGAAACATTCATGATAGTCAATCAATAACAAACATGATCAACAATGATCCTAGGTTAAATCACTGACCATACTGACTGGACACTCGATTTCGTTATCTGGATAATTTTTCCAACAGTACGCAATGTCGATTCCAGAGTGCGCATCGATCGATTTGAAGAAATGCTATCCCAGTTAGGAAATTCCACCCAACTTTAAAAATAAAACACGCAATTTCTACGATAAAATCGGACTAAACAGGACCATTTTTCCTACAGGGCATTTTTCGTCAAATTTTTCAGGTTCGCCACCTGCCGTCGGTATTGCGAACCTGCAAAATCTGACAACAAAAAACTAGACAGAAAATGGTTGAAGTTTTGTTCTAAGTGTCATGTCAGTGTGGTCAGTGGTTAAATGTTTGTGAATCAGTCAGTGAGCGACGCTCAGAATGTATCAACAAGTAGGGGAGAACTGTACAAGACGCACCAGCGAGGTAAAATGGCCCATGCCATTTTTTCTCAAAAATACAATAACCTTTGGCTCCGAATGGTGTTTTTCTTCATTTTTATTGTAGCAAATGAGCTTTTTCATCATTTTTTAGATGAAAAGTTCACAAAAACAACTTTAATTCTTAGAAACAGAAGGATTAGTAGACTCTGCCTAAAACTTGTTATTTTTTATGGTTGACATATAAGGTTTTATGGTAAACCAGTCTGCGCTATCTGATCCAACTGCAGCTTTTCGTTATAACACTCGTATTCACTTTCGAATGACTATTAGTATTTTATCATATTTCACTAACTTCCCACAAATTTTTACTAAAATTAACTATATCAAAATTGGGGCAGAATGCCTGCAAAACCACGTGTTTTAGGCTCAAATTTTGAATGCTGTTAACTTTTGAGAAAAACCAAATGTCGAAACAAAATGTCTTTCTTTTTATTTGCTGACTCCCAAATTACGATAAGAATGCATAGTTATAACAAATTTCGTCCTTGTTGGAGTTAAAAAGGTACACCAATATTTGACTCGAAAAAATTATCTGCCGCCATGTTTACCGCGATATTAGTCAAGAAATTGAATTTCGTTGCCTACCTGAGGGCGTTTTACCTATAAGGATATAAAAAAGTGAATTTTGAACAGCAAAATTTTCGTTAAATTAAGCAATAATAAATGATTTATTGCCAAAGTATGGTTAGTTTGCAAAAATAAGATGAACATGTAATAAAAAATTTGATGTTTGAATAACTATATTCCGTATAACCGTTGTTCCATTTCTCACCACCCATCCGGTATGGTGCGTTCTATCCACTAGTTTTGGCGTTCTACCCCGTGACTTGTTTTCTGGCTGTTTAAGATTTTCACAAAAATGTTACCAAAATCGTGTTTTTAACATATCATTTCTTTTTGATAAGATGTAAATGTGATCACTAAATCGTCGTGAACTTTCAATTTGGTTCATAGATGATGGTTATCGCTGTAAATAGCGATTATGCTTAACTGGTGCGTCTTGTATAGTTCTCCCCTATGTTGATCACCTCTGTTTGACCACGCTACGACTAGCAAAGGAAGCACACGATGCTGCTCGGTTGATTTTTTTATATCTAGTTAGTGTTAATTTTTGAAAAAAAATGTACAACCTTAACCTTAACCACGTGCGTATCGCAGTTATCAAAGAAATCATTTTCTAGCTAGAAACGAATCCTGATAGCTTTTCTTGAGCGATTTTCGGAACATTGCAACAACTTTCTTTGCAAACCTGGTCCAGGAAGTTAAGAGACACAAATCGAGTTGTCGACGACACTTTCTTTGGTCGCACACGCGAGTCAGGGCAGAAGACCCCCCGAGCCACGTGTAAAGTGGCTTTGGTGTTGACTTAAGTCACCACTTTGCGCAAATGCACGATTTGTGGGGGGAGGGGGTTGTCGGCTTTTTTTTTCCTTGTAGGGGAGAGCCCACTGCGACCAGTAGTTGATCTATTGTGGTAATTACCCCGCGTTAATATATGCTATCAGGCTCACCTGCACTATGGGTTGAAGTGACAGTTGATTGCTGACTAAGCATTTTATCCCAATCGGGTATGATATCAAAGATGTATGATATAACCTTCTTAGGGCTGATATGCAACCATATTTCTTGTGCGCTTATTAACTTTGCCCCAAGTACACGCTCTCTCCTATTTAAGAGGGCGCAGCAGTTGCATAGAAGATGCTCTGCAGTTTCTTTTTCGAGCCCGCAGAACCGGCAGTAATCGTTTTGAATAATGTTTATCCGTTTGAGATGTTGTTTTGTTGGACAATGTCCGGTCAAGAGACCTGTGTAAGTACTTAACTCATGCTTACTTAGGTTGAACATGTTTTTGGAGAGTCGTGCGCTTGGTTCAATGAATCTTATTCAAGGCACTCCTCGATACTCCACAGAAAGGTTCAGGTCCAATTAACAGGCCCTGAGATCCTTCCCTAGCTAGCTGGTCTGCTTCTTCGTTCCCTAGGATACCGCAGTGGCCTGGAACCCAGAATAAAAATACTCTGTTCCGTATGGCCAGGTTTCTTAGTGCAACAATACACTCCCATACTAGCTTGGAGTAACATGTAAACGTACTTAGTGCCCGGAGAGCGGCCTGGCTGTCAAAGAATATATAGATATTTGTGTATCTGTATCCTCTTTTCAAACAGGCTAAAGTGCATTCTAGAATTGCTTGAACTTCTGCTTGGAATACTGTTGGCCAGTTTCCCATCGGAATTGAGATCCTGAGTCTAGGTCCGAACACCCCTGCCC
Source organism: Uranotaenia lowii (assembly GCF_029784155.1). NCBI lineage: Eukaryota > Metazoa > Arthropoda > Insecta > Diptera > Culicidae > Uranotaenia > Uranotaenia lowii. The sequence continues at coordinate 407,168,698 of NC_073692.1, forward strand.
CAGTTCTTTTATCCATTTTTGATCCATCAGTAAAGAATTTTATCGATCTGGAAGGAACCGCAGGTCCACCTGACTCCCACACGTCCCTATCGTTGATAGTTACATTGTATGGTATGTCTAGATTGAAAACGGGTTGTCGGCTTAAAGCGCAAATCCAGCTGTCGTTCACACTTCTTCATCGCTAACGACCTCGCATCTACATGACTGAAGGCCTGACCTTTCCTCTAACGACTCAAGGTCCGATCTCCCCTCGTACTGACTTGAGATCCGCACATGCTCGGGACTTAACGCAACTACTCGGATGATGTTCGTCGAAGACATCAACCTAAACGCCACAAAAGACTCATGCGACGTCGAGAGTCACTCTACATCAAGGGTATTCCCCGCGCCCTGTGCGAAGAAGGTATTGTCTTATCCCCGCAGCTTCACTCGTAGGGAGAAATCCACTGCGCAGAAGGTGGTGCCTTATCTTGGTAGATTCACTCGTTGGATCATAAATCAGCCGCACTCTACTCGAAAGTCCCCCGATGGAGGGACATCCTACACCGGTTCACGATGACTACGTTAAGGTTTCATCTGTCTCTGTTTTCTTGGACACACTCCTTGTTTCGACGCTACACGGATAGACAGTCCCGGCAGCGTAACGATGACGACTACGACGATCGTTATAGTTGCGCCAGGGCCACCTGTGAGGTGATCGTTTACGTACACGCTTCTTGCAGCTGATCGAGATGTGACCAGACGCACCGCAACGTCTACACTTGTCTCACCTGTCGACATCACAACACTCGAAGGCCCTGTGGCCGAGCTCCTACACCGGTAGCACCTGGTTGGTTGTAAATAGGAGGTAATCCGTCACATCGACCATCCCACTTTAATCCGTCCGACTTGGAGTACTTTATTGGCTGCGCTCACTGGCAGCCTGTAAAAATTTCACTTATGTATGTTCCGCTGTAGTCAGGCGGCTGCAACGTTACACGATTTGTCTATGTATCGTGTGACCAACATCTTCTAAATAAGTGGTCGTGAATCTCGTTTTTAAGCTTTTTTCCTCAGATTTAAGCTTTTTTTGCCTTGAGAGCATAGGAGACGAAAGCTCAAATCTGAGGAAAAAAGCTTAAATCTGTCAAAACGAGGGGAAAAAAAGGGGAAATCTGAGAGATGTGCTCCATACGGTTTGAATAGCGTTGCCGCCGCCTGGCTGTAGTGCGGGCCGACTTTAAGTCGAATTGTGGCTTCGTCCCGACGATTCCACATAGCGATACTAACGCGATATGCAGTACTTCTTCTTCAGTCATCTCATCGATGTGATTAACCTTAACGATCACCATCTTTTTGACTAAATGAACCGTAACTTGGTTCCCCAGAACTTCCTCTGGTATAGCTGCGTATTTATTGGACATTGCTCCACCTAACTTCCTGGACATTTTGGCCTAGATCAGCTATTTTGGAATCACATCTCATTGTCGCAATACATCTGCGGGCGACTCGCTCTCCGCCTTAACGATAATCGCATCGTTCCTTTCCCGAATTTGGCCGGGCGGCGGCTTCTTAGGTGCTACCTGTGCTACCGGTACTTCGCTACCCCTTTTTGAGTTTATGTCTGACACGCTTAAGGCCGATGACATAGTGGGTGCGATGCGATGCGAATTGGCGGAAAATTTACGGACGCAGCCTATGCGAACTCGAGCGGCGGAACAAATTGACATCTGCTTCGCCGCGTTGAGTATGTCAGGTTTAAGCGATTCACATACATTTTCATCAAATGTGGTTCACCGCATTGAATCGCGTTCACCGCATCGCATCGCATCGTATTCACTATGTCATCGGCCTAATACACCGTCTAGGGGCAGTAGCTGCCAACCCCACAGCATTGGTATTACTCGATTTGCTGCTGGATTTGAGTCTAGCGTGCAATTCGATGTACCACTCATCACCGCTGGAATGAGCTGCCAGTGCCAGCTTCTTTGAACCTTCTGCTATGACACGATTCTTCAACCTGAAGTACTTGTAGTACATGGCTAATCCACCACGTTCGTTCATTGTGTGAATCTCTAAGTTCGGTTTAGCAAGCGTTTCCTTGAGAGCTTGCACCCGCTCTTTCAACTCCCGAGGAAAATTCGATCGTGCCATAACGATTTGGCTCAGAATTTCTATGTCGATAACCGCTTGCGATATAATCGGATGCTGATCCTTTGGTCTCTCTGAGCTTTTCAATATCGGGCACATTCTCGTATCTTCCAGGTGCCCATTAATTGCGCTACAGCTGTTACCACTCACCCACTTAAGTGGGAGCGATGGCATTTGACCACCACCAAGTCCCAGGGTATCCATCTCTCCTGCGGCTCCACTATTTTTAGATTTGTTTAGTGTTTTCCTTTACGGCTAACTCAGTATTCATAAAATTGTTAAAACTTGAGGGATACGTAGGCAGGAGGCATGTTGCGAGAATGCCGGACGACTGTCCTGCAAAACAAGTGTTCGCTGCGAATCCGATAGGAACGAGAGAAGCAAGGGCGCAACGAGCAAGGTGGTTAGACCAAGTGAAGGATTATTAAGGGTTCACTGCACTTCTACCGATTGGCTAACAGCCAGTCTTACACGCTCGCGGACTGCGGTTGACTCCAGCGTCTCTGCACGGAAGTCATGATCCGTGTAAACCCATCGCTGACCGCATGCCAAGTGTTGAGATCCGCACACATCCTCTGCACCACGTTGTCTACAGACGTGTCGAGCCCACAGGCGGCGAGTATGTTGGTACGTACCGCCTCGGACCCTGGACAGGCAAACATCACATGTTCGGGTAACTTCTCTTCATCACCACAAGCAGCACAAGGGCGAAGCCACTTGTCCAAATCGATAGGGGTACCTCATGAAGCATCCATGACCAATCAGATTTTTTTTAAAAAAGACATACACCGTTTTAGCCGATTTAGGCTTCACAGACTGAATAAATGACGTGGACAACTTAAGGTTAACATTTAACACCCAGTACCGAGATGGGAATCGAGCCCATGCCATCAGTGGACCAGCGATTACCACGCTAACCACTTGACCACCAAAACGTACCACTACCACGTAATTGCGTCATATGGAAGTCTTCTTCACCGTGTTTTCTCCCGATCCAGCTCCCGTTGTGCAAGATCAGACGATGAGTTCACCTTTCTCTGGAAGAGTTGTCCCCCAGCTGCTGCAAGTTGGACATCGAGTCCTCATTAGCGATTTCTCGTACTTTGGGCGTGTTTTTGTTGACGAAATAATAGAAATAGTCCTCTAGCAAAACCGAGATGGGCATGACGGCCGTCTTTACGTGGGCGGCTTCGGACAAAACGGTCCAGAATTCCACTGATAACCCGCAGGTTCATCAGTCACATGAACGCTGCTAAATCTCTGCAGGTTATACTGTCTTCCCAAGGCCTGCCTGCAGGCCGCCATGAAGTTGAGCCTGTCGTCTATCATCACCTCTAGGAATTGGAACAAAACAATTGCCTGTATTTCAGTTATATATTATTGAAAAGATCTTTTTTCACACAAATGTAGCGTTATCCTCATATGTAATTTAAAAAAAAAATACGGCTAAAATTATTCGTCACGGTTTCGAAGGAATTCCCGATTTTTTTCTGTAACACGCCTCATTAGGCGACGCACACATTCTTCGTCCATCGAGTTAGCTATCTTATTCCACCAGGTCTTCATCATTCATTGATGTCTTTGACAGCCTTTTCCTTTGCCTTGAGTCTCCTCATCTCGATTGCCCAGTATTTCTCAATAGGGCGGAACTGGAGGCAGTTGGGTGCGTTAATGTTTTTCGTAACAAACTGGACCACTTTTTCTGAATTCTATTCTTCCTCTTATTTAATTTTTGGCATTTCGGCGAGTTGTGAAAATTCAAGGTAGAATATTTAGAAAGAACATGAAAGTATCATAGGTGGAAAGATCAAAGCTAGAGCGCTTTAGGTAGAAGAAATTGAATAGTTGGTGAAAATGTGAGCAGGGCTTTTGTTTTGTGAACAGCTTTTGAACTACTTGCGTGATTATTTGCCGTGATAATATGCGAAACAAAAAGTAGCAACCATCCGATGTACCTAAAAAAGTAGCACGCTTCGATAGAATTGGCTTAGCAATAGAACAGCACATGTGAGCGCTGCTTGGGTGATTTTTGCCCGGTCGGACACAATCTCATGTGTTCGACCCGTTCGTGTTTCAATGTGGGTAGGAATGCGATGGGCTTCTTCATCGCTTCCTATCAACATTGAAACGGCGCGCGGCAAAGAATCACGCAAGTAGTTCAAAAGCTGTTCACAAAACAAAAGCCCTGCTCACATTTTCACCAACTATTCAATTTCTTCTACCCAAAGCGCTCTAGCTTTGATCTTTCCACCTATAATACTTTCATGTTCTTTCTAAATATTCTACCTTGAATTTTCACAACTCGCCGAAATGCCAAAAATTAAATAAGAATATATCCCGGCGGCGATTAAAATAAGATAACAGAATTCTATTCTTGAAAGATTTTGCTGTAGTGGAATCAAATGAACGCAAAGTTCGTTTTTGGAGATACCTTGTTCACTTTTTTGCCACAGCTTCAAATGCCCTGCCAAATCATAAATCTTCGTTCAAATTTGTAGGCAAAAACAAATTTAAATTTGGCTGGAACATCCCCCAAGCCATTGCCAAGTAAATTTTTTGATCTGGAGTTTGCCCGAAGTTAGTCTTGACATAGCTTTCATCGTCCATCAGAAGACACCCGTCGAATTTGGTCAGCACCTGGTCGTCGGAGCAAGGATTTTGGTCACACTATTCTGTTTAATGGTCCGATTTGGCTGACTGGTTCGATACGACTTGATTGCTTTCCGGAGTCGAATTCTTCTCACGGTACTAATTTTATGATCAAATCACGGTCCAACAGATTGGAATTCCTCTTAATCGTTTTCAAAATCTTACCACAAAGTTTTCGGTCGACAGTTCGACTCCGACGATTGGCTTGAGGCTTCCGAGTCGTCGTCAATGTTTTCTAACACCGTTTAATATCGTGCCATATGGTATTTCTGGTCTATTTCAGCTGTTTAGGTAGCCGAGATGAAGACCACAATGGATTTTCCTTATAACTGTGCACAATTTTTTCCTTCTTGCTTACAAAGTACGGTCGATTTGCGATCCCAAAAAGTGGGATCATTTTAAATCAATTTTACCACTTAAATAATAAAAAAAAAAACTAATTTTGAACGACGGAGAGCAAACAAATCGCGTCCTTTGTCAACAAATCATGGCCTACTTCCAAGTAAAGATGCGGATGCTATTTCGATCAATAACTTCATTTTCGTTAAGATAATATTATCATCCATATGTCACCTCAGCATTGAATGGTGGTGCCAAAAGTTTATTTGAAGGGAAGGTTTTGTATCCGAAATGAACATTTATGTATTTTTTCCATTGAAACTGCAACTCAAATATTTCTATATGATGTTTCTAAACTGTCAGTGCATGCCTGTCAGCAACCTACCCAAATGTATCCTTAAGCCAGCCTAATGATCTTTTTTTTTGTCCTCCACATCTCCCTCTACACCTCTACGGCTGCCATCACTGCCGCAGGATGATGACGACGATGACTTCAGTGGGCCCGCCCTGGGTGGACCGGTCAATGTGCGCAGCGACAGCGACGAAGACGACGAGGACGAACCGCCCACGATCGGCAAGATGCTGTCGAAGCAGAGTAGCAACAACGCCCACAACACCGCACCCTCGCATCAGAGTTTCCAGTTCAAAAACCAAACGCATCTGACGCCGAACCCGCTGGCTGCCAGCCCGGCCCGGAAGAAACCCTTCAGCATGGAGGTGATGGACTTTTAGATCCAGGGTTTTTGTTGTTTGTTTATGTTTTTTTAAGTTTTCGGTTTTCCACCTCCTTACAACAACGTACTTACCTACCTATACATATAGGGTAGAATTGTTTTAGGCTACAAGCTCAGCTAAGTTCAAAACAAGAAAATATTTGTACAGAGATTATTACTGTTTTTCGATCGAAACACCTCTACGCTTTAGTTGATAACCGAGTATTAGTTTACGAGTATTTTACATAGTTTTGTAAATAGTTGTGAAGTGCTGATTTAGTACAGTGTAGCTACCGAGTGAATTAGAAAAAAATACTGACATAGGAATTAAGAGACACATGTACTGTTAAGGACAAAGCTCTGTGCCAGACTAATTATCAAGTGAAACCAAAAAAAAGTTAAGTTCTTTCATGTCACCAATTTAATATGAGAAAATATAATGTAAACATCCGGAATGACAGGGAATGATTTCTATCAAATCGGAATAATAAAAAATCTCGCCCACAGGACGACCCGCAGATCTTCATCGTTATCAATCGTCAGAAATTATTATGAAACAAAAAAAAACAACAAAACCCTTATACATTATACCGTACTATTATTATTATGATTACATATTAATCGAAGCTAATTTTAACGAAATGCTAATACTTGAACAAACAAACATAAGGAAACAACTTAAAAGAACCGAAAACAATAAGCAACAATTTGATGATATTATTCCTAGCAAATGGGTGTAGTTTTTGGTACCTTCCGAGCTTTCATACCGAAAGTAGTGTCGAGTTTTGCCAATTTTTGTATGGGTTTCCCGATTGATTGATTGATTGTTGGATTGATGAAGTTCATACGATTTCTTAAAAAAGCTACTCTCCATGTGTTATCAGTTGCGCACCTTTGACACACTTGATTGTTTTCGTAAATAAATTTTCACTGATTTTTTAACCATTTTGACACCAAAGATTTTTTTTAAAGTCAGTTTTCCATAAAAAAAAGGAATTTTAAACAGGAGTAATTTTCCAACCGATGAATTTGCGTGTTTTTTTTTCACATTTGGGTAAATATTTTTGAGCGTGTTGAAACGTCAAAATTGAACAGTGTTACTAGCTTTTTTTTGCAGTTTTGAGACAATTTTTTTTTCTATTTTTCAAATGACTGTTTATCAGTCTAAAGCTCATTGGATTTATTTTGAATGGTGCGACACTGATTTTTCTCACTTTTTCCTAAGTATTACATAAGTAAGGTGATTTAATTTTAAGTAGTCAATAAGAGGACGAAAGCAAAATAAAACAAAAATAAACAAACAGCCAATTTGACGTTTAAGTATAGACAAAATATTAATCAAGAATGATATGAGAGAAGAGCAACAAAATGAAGGAAAGTATTTCAAATTAGCTTAACCCCAGAAAGCAACTTATGAACAAAAACACACATACACACACCTTTGAATCTAATAAGAAGACGAAACAACAACAACAACAAAATAAAGCATATATCATTAGCGGTTAAAATATTTGTTCAGTGGAATTTACAAAAGAGCTAACGAAATATAAAAAAAATACAAATTCAAAAATTCAGTTTAGCTTGACGAGAAAAACAAAAATAAACGAAAACATAACTTAAAAAATTTAACGACCGGAAACTGCACATATGCACAACTTTTGAAGCAACAATGACATCCAAAAAAAAAAAAGGTAACAAGTCAAGTTGAGCGAAGAAAAAAACCAACCTGCAAAATGTAGATACTGTTCCTGTAACTAAGTTGTAACTTTTTTTTTCGTTTGTGTTTCCACTTAGAGTAGAGTAAGAATAAAAAAAACCATTGAAAAAAGTCATTGAAATAGAGAAGAAAAATAATAAAAAATGGATGGAAAAACAATAAAAATTGTGATCAATACTATATATTTAAAAAGAAAAACAAAAAACAAAGAAAGCAAAACGAAAGTAGAAAAAAGGAAGAAAAAAACCAATCCAAAAAAACGGTGTAGCGCGTAAGATTATAATGTGTAAGCGTGTTTCAGAGGTGGGTGGATCCTGGCAGTTAACTAAGGACTAGAAAGAAAAATTACCACAAACAATAGGCGAAATTAAATAAGCAAGCAAATTGTAACTCATCCCTGAAAAAAAATTTAAAAAAATGGACCCGTACCTTTGTGAAAATATTGAAAAATTGCCAACACTGCTTCAAACAAAAAATAGATCAAAAACATTCAAATCAGGCCGACAACAAACCTACAAATAATTTCGAAAAAGTCGACACAAAGCTTTCGGTTAATTGGTGTAAAGTTTAGAAAATAAAAAAAAACAAAGCAAAAGCATGTAAACATTAGAAGAAAAAAAATACACAAAAAAAAACCAACATTGCTCATTCAAATTCCAGAAACTGCTCGTACTGAAAAAGAAAGTTTATGTGTAGATTCGATGTTTGTGCTTCGTTATTTTTTTTTTCAATTGTTGATGAAAGCGTCTTTTCTGGTAAAAGATTTAAGCTTAAGTAAATAAAAAAATTAAAATTACGGAAAAAAAACCTTTAAAACTTTTCTTCTCGAACTATTTTTGGTTTTCAATTTTCAGATTTCTGTTCCAACATAGTTTTTCTTTGGTTTTTTTCAGTCTTGAGCCCCAAACTAGAAATAGAAGTCTCCAGCTGAATGCAAAAAAAACTTGATTCTAGAGTCGAGAAACTTAAGTTTGGAGACTTGAGTCAAGAGTCTTGAGTCAAGAATGTTGAGTCAAGAATGTTGAGTCAAGAGTCTTGAGTCAAAAGTCCTGAGTCAAAAGTCTTGAGTCAAGAGTCTTGAGTCAAGAGTCTTGAGTCAAAATTCTTGAGTCAAAAATCAAGAGTCTTGAGTCAAAAGTTTTGAGGCAAGGAGTTTTGAGTCAAGAGTCTTGAGCCAAGAGTCAAGAGTCAAGAGTCTTTAGTCAAGAGTCTTGCGTCAAAAGTCTTGCGTCAAGAGTCTAGAGTCTTGAGTCAAGTGTCTTGAGTCAAGAGTCTTGAGTCAAGAGTCTTGAGTCAAGAGTCTTGAGTCAAGAGTCTTGAGTCAAGAGTCTTGAGTCAAGAGTCTTGAGTCAAGAGTTTTGACTCAAGAGTCTTGAGTCAAGAGCCTTGAGTCAAGAGGCTTAAGTAAAGAGTCTTGAGTCTTGAGTCAAGAGTCAAGAGTCAAGAGTCAAGAGTCAAGAGTCAAGAGTCAAGAGTCAAGAGTCAAGAGTCAAGAGTCAAGAGTCAAGAGTCAAGAGTCAAGAGGCTTAAGTCAAGAGTCTTGAGTCAAGAGTCTTGAGTCAAGAGTCTTGAGTCAAGAGTCTAGAGTCAAGACTCTTGAGTCAAGACTCTTGACTCAAGACTCAAGACTCAAGACTCTTGAATCAAAAGTCCTGAGTCAAAAGTCTTGAGTCAAGAGTCTTGAGTCACGAGACTTGTCTTGAGTCAAAATTCTTTAGTCAAGAGTCAAAAATCAAGAGTCTTGAGTCTTGAGTCAAGAGTTTTGCGTCAAAAGTCTTGCGTCAAGAGTCTTGAGTCTTGAGTCAAGTGTCTTGAGTCACGAGTCTTGAGTCAAAAGTCTTGCGTCAAGAGTCTTGAGTTAAGAGTCTTGAGTCAAGAGTCTTGAGTCTTGAGTCAAGGTCTTGAGTCAAGAGTTTTGAGTCAAAAGTCAGGAGTCTTGAGTCAAAAGTCTTGACTCAAAACTCTTGACTCAAGACTCTTGATTCAAGATTCTTGACTCAAGACTCTTGACTCAAGACTCTTGACTCAAGACTCTTGACTCAAGACTCTTGACTCAAGACTCTTGACTCAAGACTCTTGACTCAAGACTCTTGACTCAAGACTCTTGACTCAAGACTCTTGACTCAAGACTCTTGATTCAAGACTCTTGACTCAAGACTTTTAACTCTCATGAGTCATGGGTCTTAAGACAAGAGTCTTAAGTCAAGAGTGTTGAGACAAGAGTCTTGAGTCAAAAGTCTTGGGTCAAGAGTCTTGAGTCAAGATTCTTGATTCAAGAGTCTTGAGTCAAGAGTTTCGAATCAAGAGTCTTGAGTCAAGAGTCTTGGGTCAAGAGTCTTGAGTCAAGAGTCTAGAGTCAAGAGTCTTGAGTCAAAAGTATTGAGTCAAGAGTCTTGAGTCAAAAGTCTTGGGTCAAGAGTCTTGAGTCAAGATTCTTGATTCAAGAGTCTTGAGTCAAGAGTTTCGAATCAAGAGTCTTGAGTCAAGAGTCTTGGGTCAAGAGTCTTGAGTCAAGAGTCTAGAGTCAAGAGTCTTGAGTCAAGAGTCTTGAGTCAAGAGTCTTGAGTCAAGAGTCTTGAGTCAAGAGTCTTGAGTCAAGAGTCTTGAGTCAAGAGTCTTGAGTCAAGAGTCTTGAGTCAAGAGTCTTGAGTCAAGCGTCTTGAGTCAAGAGTCTTGAGCCAAGAGTCTTGAATCGAAAGTCAAGAGTCCAGAGTCAAGAGTCTTAAGTCAAGAGTTTCGAGTCAACAGCCTTGAGTCAAGCGTCTTGAGTCGAGGGTCTTTAGTCAAGAGTTTTGAGTCAAGAGTCTTGAGTCATGAGTCTTGAGTCAAGAGTTTTGTGTCAAAAGTCTTGAGTCAAGAGTCTTGAGTCAAAAGTCTTGAATCAAGAGTCTTGAGCCAAAAGTCTTGGGTCGAGAATTTTGAGTCAAGGGTCTTGAGTCAAGAGTTTTGAGTCAAGAGTCTTGAGTCATGAGTCTTGAGTCAAGAGTGTTGAGACAAGAGTCTTGAGTCAAAAGTCTTGAGTCAAGAGTATTGAGTCAAGCGTCTTGAATCAAGAGTCTTGAGTCAAGAGTCTTGAGTCAAGAGTTTTCGGTCATGAGTCTTGAGTCAAAAGTCTTGGTCAGGGGTCTTGAGTTAAGAGCCTTGTTTCAAGAGTCTTGATTCGAGAGTCTTGAGTCAAGAGTCTTGAGTCAAGAGTCTTGAGTCATGAGTCTTGAGTCAAGAGTCTTGAGTCAAGAGTCTTGAGTCAAGAGTCTTGAGACAACAGTCTTGAGTCAAACGTCTTGAATCAAGAGTCTTGAGTCAAGAGTTTTAAGTCATGAGTCGTGAGTCGAAAGTCTTGGGTCTTGAGTCAAGAGTCTTGAGTCAAGAGTCTTGAGTCAAGAATCTTGAGTCAAGAGTCTTAAGTCAAGAGTCTTGAGTCAAGAGTCTTGAGTCAAAAGTCTTGGGTCAAGAGTCTTGAGTCAAGATTCTTGATTCAAGAGTCTTGAGTCAAGAGTTTCGAATCAAGAGTCTTGAGTCAAGAGTCTTGGGTCAAGAGTCTTGAGTCAAGAGTCTAGAGTCAAGAGTCTTGAGTCAAGAGTCTTGAGTCAAGAGTCTTGAGTCAAGAGTCTTGAGTCAAGCGTCTTGAGTCAAAAGTCTTGAGCCAAGAGTCTTGAATCGAAAGTCAAGAGTCCAGAGTCAAGAGTCTTAAGTCAAGAGTTTCGAGTCAATAGCCTTGAGTCAAGGGTCTTGAGTCAAGAGTTTTGAGTCAAGAGTCTTGAGTCATGAGTCTTGAGTCAAGAGTTTTGTGTCAAAAGTCTTGAGTCAAGAGTCTTGAGTCAAGAGTCTTGAGTCAAAAGTCTTGAATCAAGAGTCTCGAGCCAAAAGTCTTGGGTCGAGAATTTTGAGTCAAGGGTCTTGAGTCAAGAGTTTTGAGTCAAGAGTCTTTAGTCAAAAGTCTTGAGTCAAGAGTATTGAGTCAAGCGTCTTGAATCAAGAGTCTTGTGTCAAGAGTCTTGAGTCAAGAGTTTTGTGTCAAGAGTCTTGAGTCAAGAGTCTTGAGTCAAAAGTCTTGAATCAAGAGTCTTGAGCCAAAAGTCTTGGGTCGAGAATTTTGAGTCAAGAGTCTTGAGTCAAGAGTCTTGAGTCAAAAGTCTTGAGTCAAGAGTCAAGAGTCTTGAGTTGAGAGCAATTATTTAAGAGAGTTGAGCCAAGAGTCTTAAATCAAAATTCTTAAATTGAGAATTCAGTCAAGAAACTGAAGTCAAGAGTCTTTCGTCAAGATTCTCAAGCCAAGAGCCTTGATTCAAGGTCTTAAATTGAAAGTCAAGAATCTAGTGTCAAAAGTTTTGATTAAAGTTTCTCGAGCAATGAGTCTTGATTAAAAATTTCTTTAGTCAAGAATCTTGGATCAAATAAAAAAAACATTCTTCAAACTATGATTTCAAAACCTTTCACTGTGAGAGCAATAACTCCTTCTGCTTGCAATCCTTTTGAAACCTTCAAGCAAACCTCTTGTTGAATTTCAACAAATGGCACACAGGAAAAAACGAAAAACTTTAATCACTTAAAACCTAAAAACAAAAATCGTTTTCGCGACTGTGAACATGAATATTAGTTTTAAGGCCAAAATTTACCGAAATATGTGTTACCATTTCACCCGAATAAAGGGAAGCAATTCCGATGGGAAACTAGCAAATTACAAAACGGAAATGAAAAAAAATTGAAGTCATTCAGAAAATAAATAAAAAACACAATGAAAAACCCTAACCAAATACCAACAGGAACAGATAAACTTACAAATTCCTAGTGTCAATTGCTTCGCCATCATTGAAATTTTCTCGCAAAAACTCATTTAACTAACTAGAACAAAAAAAAATTGGCCCAGCTCTAGCTTGTTTCGAAATTTGTCTGAGTTACATCTTCCATTAGAAAATTGTTCATTTCCAATCATCATAAACGATGTAAAACCGTTTTTCATCCATCATAAATACAAGTGACGATTGAAATCAAAAAGACTTGAAACCACTATTCAATCCGGGTGTGGTTGATCGTGTTGAACTTTTCGTTGGATTCGTTAGTTTAATCAAGCTTACTGAAAAAAGGAAAAAAAGGACAACTAACTGTGGCTTAATGAGATACTTTCAAACAAAACAAACCAACCTATAGGAAACAACGTAAAATTTTGCCTTCGGGTGAAAAGTTTAAACTTTAAAAATGTTATTAAATAATAGCACCTTAGAAGGTTGATGACAAAAAAAACGTGTTTACTCCAAAATGCTAACTGTGAGTTCAACAGCAAAAAACCTTCCCCGTTTCCTAGAAAGTGAAACTTAAAAAAAAAACTTAGCAAAGAAAAAAACCTAGCACTGAAAAATTTTTAACCGATACATAAAGAAAGGACAACAAACAAAAAAATGGAAACTAAACCGTGTGTTGACGATCTTTTAAAAGGATCTTAAATTTTATTAGTAGTTTGTGTTAAAAACAAAAACATATTTCAACAATATGAACTATTATCTTAGATGTAGGTAAAATTTTGTTTCGACTCACTACCATTTCTCAACGATTGGGAAGACATTTGGCAACACTTATGAACAACTACTAAAAAATCTCTGAATCCCCCACCCCTACCAACTATCTCTTGCTGGAAAAGTTACCATTTTTTATTTCATCTTCTTTCATTTAAAAACTATATTTAATAGGCTACAGATAGCAACTGAACTCAACCACTTCAAGACAACAAAATAACAAACGAACATACAATACCAAACAAGAGCTCTCACAGGTTTTCCCCTTGAAATATTAGTTGATGCTGAAACCAAAACAAAAAAAAACAAAAGCTATTTACTAATCTATAACTATAAATAAAAATATAGAGACATGTTGCAAATAGTGTAAAAAAAAGAAGTAATGATAAATGATCGACGAGAAATCCATAAAACTACACACAGAAGTCCCAAAACCAAAACAAAAAAAAACACAGATCCCAAACAAAGAAAACAGAGAAAAAACATAAGGAAAAACGTTTGCTACGTAAGATCACTCTCTTCAAGATTGAGCCATGATGAATACAAAACAACCAAGTGAATAGATTGTTAAGGTGAAAAAAACGACGTTGTGGATGTTTTGCTATGATCCGAAAGCCTTTACTTGGTGCCGGTAACTCACTTTTGTTGAATTCTATTATACCAAGGTAATGAACGTTATTCGCAAAAATCATTGTAGCAGGCATGGAAAAAACAAAATTTCGTTGTGCCAAAGTGAACTGAAAGCCTGGAGATGGAATCAAAAACAAAAGTGGGTTTGGGTTTAAAGCCGGATCCATCCGATCTATCCGAATCAGCTTCGGACTATTCTATCTCGGACAGTTACTGGATTCTAAAGGGTGATACGGTCAAAATTTGGTCAATATCAACTTGACGTATTTCTTTCAATTTTGCATTTAAAAATCCTGAACACCCCTCATTTTGAAGGTGTGTGTGTGTAGAATGTTGCTCCTGTTTTGATTTTGGAATTCACTCTTCAGTTGTCAAAATGCCGTCCAAGGAAGAAGAGCAGCGTATCAAAATTTTGCTCGCGCATCGCGAAAATCCGAGCTACTCGCAAGCAAAGCTAGCAAAATCGCTAAAAGTTGCCAAATCAACCGTTACCAATGTAATTAAAGTGTTTGGGGAACGTTTGTCGACAGCCAGGAGGCCTGGATCGGGGGGAAATCGAAAACCGGAAGCCGCTGAGACGACAAAGAGAGTTGCCGGTAGTTTCAAGCCCTAACCTTTCTCTCCGAGATGCCGCAAATAAGCTGGGTGTATCGTCTACAATCGTGCATCGAGCCAAAAAATGAGCCGGACTATCGACTTACAAGAAGGTAGTGACTCCAAATCGCGATGATAAACAAAATACGACGGTCAAAGCGCGATCCCGGAGGCTGTACACGACGATGCTGACGAAGTTTGACTGCGTGGTAATGGACGACGAAACCTACGTCAAAGCCGACTACAAGCAGCTTCCGGGACAGGAGTTTTATACGGCAAAGGAAGGGGAAAGGTAGCAGATATTTTCAAGCACATGAAACTGTCAAAGTTCGCGAAAAAATATCTGGTTTGGCAAGCCATCTATATATGTGGCTTAAAAAGCAGCATTTTCATAGCTTCCGGGACTGTCAACCTAGAAATTTACGTGAAAGAGTGTTTGAATAAACGTCTGCTGCCTTTTTCTGAAGAAACACGGTTGTTCCGTACTGTTTTGGCCGGATTTGGCATCTTGCCATTACGGTAAAAAGGCCAACGAGTGGTACGCCGCCAACAACGTGCAGGTGGTTCCCAAGGATAAGAACCCTCCCAACACGCCAGAGCTCCGCCCAATTGAGAAATACTGGGCTTTTGTCAAGCGGAGCCTAAAGAAGACCAACAAACTGCTAAGGACGAGCAGCAGTTCAAGGCAAACTGACTTTCTGTGGCGAAGAAGGTGGACAAGGTGGCTGTACAAAATCTGATGGCAGGGGTTAAGCGTAAGGCCCGGCAATTCGGATTTGGAAAAGCGGAAGCCTAACTGAATATTTTCCTGAATTTTGTACTAATTAAACTTGAAAAAGAAATATAATTTGATTTTTTAAATAAACGATTTCAACAAATTTTGACCGTATCACCCTTTATACCGACATCAAAGCTGCATTCAACACTATCGACCATGGGATTTTGCTGGCTAAGCTTGCTAAGCTTGGGGTTTACAACAACCTGATTGTTTGGCTGAAATCCTTCCTAACTAACCACCATATTAAAATCAAGCTCGGCGATAGTGTATCCATTCCATTTACGAATCGTTCAGGCGTCCCACAAGGAAGTAACTTGGGGCCCCTTTTGTCCACTCTGTTTTTAAATGAATTATTACAAATAATTTATTACCGTTCGTATTTATTAAGTCTAGAGTTTGTGCTTGTTTCTCCCTAGGCTTAAGTTTTTTTCAAATTTAGGAAAATTAAAAAAAAACCTCAACACAGACACTCCGACAATTCCACTCGAAAACAAACAGATCTGATATAAAGTTCCGAAGAGGTTGGTCGACAATCTTGCTAGAAAGAGTAAGAAAACGGAAGAAGTGGAGACAGTAGATATGGCGGGAAAAAGTGTAGGCTCGAAAAAGATCGCATAGGAGAACTCGATCTCTTACAAGCGGACTTCCATAGAGTAGAGACCAAGGGGTTTGTTTCTTGAATCAGAGTGTTCAGTATAACGGTTACTGGAAGGATCAGGACCCGAGAGTTTTGATCTTGAAAATCCCTTCGGTCGAAGTCCCAGGGTGTTCCAATTACCCGGACATCTGAGGCCTTTGCACACTAATTCACCTTCGCTCAACCAAGATCCATCGAACAACGATCCGCCAAGGGACAATCTACCGCTGGGTCTCAATCCAGAAGATCACGGTTGGACAATTTATGACCACCACGTTCTACCTCGCTACGTTCCCTCATTACGCGCCAATATCCAACATCAAGTTGGTTCTTCAGACCTCTTTTTCTGCCAGAAAACTCCGTAAGTGTCCCGTCACCAGCCACGCGCTGGCTTAGTCACCATAGTGCTACTGGCTTCTTACGCTAGGGCACTATTTCCGATCCAAAAAGAAACACGCAATCATCATCCCAAACCAGATGAACAACTCAGGTACAGATACCAAAACCTTCAACACCAGAACACAAAAATACTGACACACTCACACACTGGAAAGAACTCCTGATTCGTCCATTAGATCCAGGAGCCGACCTTGAGACCTCCGTTACCTCACGTTTAAGCTCAGCCAACCAAGCCAATTCAACCTCTCAAGTGAAGGAAACGAATATTTTGAAAAAATAATTGGGTAAAACTACAATGGCTAGAGTAAAATACGATGCGGCAACGTAGGGTACAATAATCGGTCGAATGAACTACTGATTTTAAAAGTTTTTACAATTTTGAAACGTCAATTCTTTCAATTTCGTCATTTTGACATTTTTAGCAATTTTGTTAATTTCTTCTAATTCCTTCTAACCACGGTAAAAGAAAATCTTAGATACCGGTAGTTCGATAATAACTTACTATCTTCTTCAGTGGGCGTTTTCGATAGATGAGTGTGTATCGTTTTTCTCTCTTATATTATCCGAGTTAGGTAAGCTACTTATAGGTATCAAATATCTCCGAATGCTCGGCTATTTTACCGTTGTATGTTTTTTTTGGGTCTACCTTATTGTATTTTTGTTTACCTAAGAATTTTAACAACCAAGTGTGACCTGGTCCGGTGTCGACGTTTAAGAGATGAACTGATTTTTGATTGAAAATTTCAATGCTTTCAACATCCAATTTAAGCGAATTACTATTCCAAGACTCATATTCAAAGAGAAGGTTTGAAGAACCTCTAAGCTGAATAAAACTATGATTTCAAAGTAGTCGATGATTCCTTTGAATTCAGCCACGAATTAACGAACGATTATCGGTCGAAGGAAGAGTTCACCGAAAATCAGATCGCATTATCGAATAAAGGTCTAAACTACGTGGTGTCCAGAAAACCAAGCATGGACCAGATAATCATCGATGTAGAGACGGCTATCAGGTCCAGCAAACTGTCCCCGTCCCAGAAGGATTTCGCCAGAGCTGAAGTGACTGATATCTTGAGAAAGGGCATCAACGAGGAGATCCAGATAGTGAAAGAGCTTAAGAAAAAGGAGGTATTCTACGTCAAGGCGTATAAGGGAAATTCGGTGGTCATCATGGACAAAACGGATTAAAACCAGTTGATATAGGCCAAATTCGACGAAGGACCGTACCGAGTTCGAAGAGAGGACCCACTACCGGAGATGGTCAAGGATGTGGAAAAAACGTTGAAGGACTGTGGGCCTATCTTGGGGTTTGCGTCGATCGCCTTGAAAGATTCTGCCCCAATCGTCTCAATCGTCAGAATCAAAGGTTTACCGAAGATTCACAAACCAGAAAATGAGAATAGGGAGATAATATCGGGTGTGAACGCGCCTACCGAAAAAGTGGCTAAGTGGATATTGGACGAGTTTAAAAGGATGCCGAAACACGATTGCTTTGATTCAATTGAATTATTCAACCAAGTAGGTCCACAACACATTTAACATTGAATTTTGTAAATTTTGTAAATGATGCAAAATTTGTAAATTTTGAAAATTTTGTGAATTTTTTTAAGTTTTTTTTTAATTTAGTATATTTTTAAAATTTTGTAAATTTGGTAAGATTTATAAATTTTTAAAGTTTTGTAAAAATTGTAAATTTTGAAAAATTTTGAAACTATTGTAAATTTTGTAAATTTTAAAATTTTTATTTTTTTTTAATTTTGTAAATATCATCGCCATTTTTTGTAATTTTTGTAATTTTTGTAATTTTTGTAATTTTTGTCATTTTTGTCATTTTTGTCATTTTTGTCATTTTTGTCATTTTTGTCATTTTTGTCATTTTTGTCATTTTTGTCATTTTTGTCATTTTTGTCATTTTTGTCATTTTTGTCATTTTTGTCATTTTTGTCATTTTTGTCATTTTTGTCATTTTTGTCATTTTTGTCATTTTTTGTCATTTTTGTCATTTTTGTCATTTTTGTCATTTTTGTCATTTTTGTCATTTTTGACATTTTTGTCATTTTTGTCATTTTTGTCATTTTTGTCATTTTTGTCATTTTTGTCATTTTTGTCATTTTTGTCATTTTTGTCATTTTTGTCATTTTTGTCATTTTTGTCATTTTTGTCATTTTTGTCATTTTTGTCATTTTTGTCATTTTTGTCATTTTTGTCATTTTTGTCATTGTTGTCATTGTTGTCATTTTTGTCATTTTTGTCATTTTTGTCATTTTTGTCATTTTTGTCATTTTTGTCATTTTTGTCATTTTTGTTATTTTTGTCATTTTTGTCATTTTTGTCATTTTTGTCATTTTTGTCATTTTTGTCATTTTTGTCATTTTTGTCATTTTTGTCATTTTTGTCATTTTTGTCATTTTTGTCATTTTTGTCATTTTTGTCATTTTTGTCATTTTTGTCATTTTTGTCATTTTTGTCATTTTTGTCATTTTTGTCATTTTTGTCATTTTTGTCATTTTTGTCATTTTTGTCATTTTTGTCATTTTTGTCATTTTTGTCATTTTTGTCATTTTTGTCATTTTTGTCATTTTTGTCATTTTTGTCATTTTTGTCATTTTTGTCATTTTTGTCATTTTTGTCATTTTTGTCATTTTTGTCATTTTTTATCATTTTTGTCATTTTTGTCATTTTTGTCATTTTTGTCATTTTTGTCATTTTTGTCATTTTTGTCATTTTTGTCATTTTTGTCATTTTTGTCATTTTTGTCATTTTTGTCATTTTTGTCATTTTTGTCATTTTTGTCATTTTTGTCATTTATGTCATTTTTGTCATTTTTGTCATTTTTGTCATTTTTGTCATTTTTGTCATTTTTGTCATTTTTGTCATTTTTGTCATTTTTTGTCATTTTTGTCATTTTTTATCATTTTTGTCATTTTTGTCATTTTTGTCATTTTTGTCATTTTTGTCATTTTTGTCATTTTTGTCATTTTTGTCATTTTAGTCATTTTTGTCATTTTTGTCATTTTTGTCATTTTATTCATTTTTGTCATTTTTGTCATTTTTGTCATTTTTGTCATTTTTGTCATTTTTGTCATTTTTGTCATTTTTGTCATTTTTGTCATTTTTGTCATTTTTGTCATTTTTGTCATTTTTGTCATTTTTGTCATTTTTGTCATTTTTGTCATTTTTGTCATTTTTGTCATTTTTGTCATTTTTGTCATTTTTGTCATTTATGTCATTTTTGTCATTTTTGTCATTTTTGTCATTTTTGTCATTTTTGTCATTTTTGTCATTTTTTGTCATTTTTGTCATTTTTTATCATTTTTGTCATTTTTGTCATTTTTGTCATTTTTGTCATTTTTGTCATTTTAGTCATTTTTGTCATTTTTGTCATTTTTGTCATTTTATTCATTTTTGTCATTTTTGTCATTTTTGTCATTTTTGTCATTTTTGTCATTTTTGTCATTTTTGTCATTTTTGTCATTTTTGTCATTTTTGTCATTTTTGTCATTTTTGTCATTTTTGTCATTTTTGTCATTTTTGTCATTTTTGTCATTTTTGTCATTTTTTGTCATTTTTTATCATTTTTGTCATTTTTGTCATTTTTGTCATTTTTGTCATTTTTGTCATTTTTTATCATTTTTGTCATTTTTGTCATTTTTGTCATTTTTGTCATTTTTGTCGTTTTTGTCATTTTTGTCATTTTTGTTATTTTTGTCATTTTTGTCATTTTTGTCATTTTTGTCATTTTTGTCGACATAATAACTATGTCGAGCATTGGAAAAATATTACTTCCTCACTGCATCTGCTGCTTTCGGTGCTTATCTTTTGTAAAACAGGTCAACGCATACTCTTAATGATGTTTGATAATTGTAATACGAGCATCAACCTTTTTGAGTTAGACAGGCTTCTTCTATGCACAAACTTCTCTCGCTTGAGTCAAATGACATGCTCATTGTTCATTGATGATGCCTTTGTAATAAAGCTTATTTAAATTGAATTAAATCATGCTGGAAAGGTTGAAACATTAAATAATATTCATATGTTTGTATTGTATGCGAATCATGAAAAGCTGATTGTTGCAACTTTGCAGCTTTGGGTCACCACGTGTTAGATGCAACAGATGATTTGGCGCTCATGCGCTTCTTATTCAGGGGTATCAAATTTGAAGTTATATAACATTCCGCCTGCTAACATCCATCCCATATGGTCTAGTGGCTAGGATATCTGGCTTTCACCCAGAAGGCCCGGGTTCGATTCCCGGTATGGGAAATATTTTTTGTAGGTATCCGTGTGGTTCGTTTTTGTATCGTCACGACTTCATCCTTTGATAGTTCACGATTGAAGTAGGCCTTGAATTCTGAATCTTGGAGACTCTGAAATTTTAGTTTCAGTGTCAAATGAGTATTTTGTAGTAAGTTATTAGAATTCTTTGTCTTAAATCTCAATCAAAATTGATGACAAAATTAAATTCAAGTTATAAGTGGTGTTGTTCAGAAACTATGAAGTTTTTTACTTTAACCTTTCTAGGGAACAAATATTGTATAACCGGTTGGAGCGCGGCATCTGTTGCCAGTTGCCTACACCAATGAACTTTGTCCTACTTTAAAAAAAAAAACCGATCCAACTATGACATCATTCATTGAGGGAATGCCAAGAGCACGCACGCACAACATCATCTGTTGCTATTTTTCTTATTCCTATCACACTTCACCTATTTTATAGTTCCATACCGAACCATATTACAATCTCCTAAAACGATTTCTCTTCTGATGCTCGATGACATCAAAGTTCAGAACTGAACAAACTCCAACACCCCAACTCAACGCAATCCAAACGAACCTTCCCCTAGTATTCTGGCTTTGATGATGATGATGATGATGACCTACACACGGATTGGCCCCAGCAGAGACGTTCAAAAACTCCCTCATTCAGTCTGTGCCGGACGTGAACAAGTGATAGACGCGTAGCGTAAACTCAAATCGGTTTAAAGTCATTACTATACTTAAAGAACCATGTCTAAGGAAGAATCCAAATACGGCTTCAAGGACAAGGCTAAGGCGGAGGAATCGCTGGAGCTGCTCAAGTCCGAGGACCACAAGTATCAGGTGCTGACTGTCCGGGGTCTACTTGGAAGGGCCAAACGTGTACTAACGTGTAAGTGGTGGTTCTATTTTCGGTAGGGTCTGACCTAATTTGAATAAAAGGGTAACATTCCTTAGGCTAATAAGCGCAGCAGGTTAGTGATTTATGACCCAAGAGAGAAATTTATAGCCGTTACCCTTAAGTGTCATTTTGATGATCTACGTCCAATTGTGGGAAAGTAATGTGACCCACATAAAATAGGTAGCTAATCCCCCCGAATGTTTATACACATAATTAATAGTGGCTGCTGAAGAGTGAAGTAATCGCTATTTTTAAACCTACCAGCTGAGTTGTGATGATGATTTTGATCATCATACCTAAATAAAACGGTCCGTCGATGACCATGATTCGCGTTGACGCTCGGCAGTCTGCTCAAAATCGGCTGAAGGCAGATGCCGAACGGACGGATTGTTTTCTCTCTTCAGAATCTCCCATTCCATGTGGTCGCTCTGTTTACGTTTGTCTCCTCCAGCAAATACCGGTCAATCGTTGAATGTTTGTATTTGGTACTTGATTTGTAGCTAACAAGTTTCGCGGGGATAATGGGGCGAAACGCGTCATACGGGGAACGTAACTAAAATATGATTCTCAGACAATATTAAGCTGCAATCGTTAATTTTTAAGTTATTCAAGGTCGAAGGAAGAAAAATCGAAAAACATGCTCCGGAAAAAATTATATTAGCTATCAAATGCTGAATCATTGTCACAAAAAAGTGCAAAACCTGTACTGTGTTAGAAAGAAAACGCCTCCATTTTTACATATATCGACACATTTCCCTTCGCGTATCAACAAATCTGAAACTTGTCTAAAATTTTGATAATTTAAATCACACAAAACCAACGTTTTGTTGGAAAAAGTGGTTATTTTGACAACTTGTCCAAAATAATTTATTAAAATATATTATTCATTTCTTTTGGAAATTTTTTTATAAGTTTTAAAATAAGAAGCTTTAAAAAAATTTTTTTTTTTTTTTGGTGAATCTTGAAATGAAGACTTTGAGAAAGAGTAGGTAGCAATTTTAACATATGATCCCTCAATATGCTGCTATTCATGTGGCAATCAAAATAAGGAAAAGATACTGAAAATTTATCATTGTAAAAGTCGGAACAACAAAATATCGTTTTTGAAAGTGCACATAAAATTTGAAGGCTCTTAAGAATGGTTCGAGTAACTTGATATTTCGTGACGTGAATTCACGTAACTACCCTGTTCTGTTTAAACTGAGTGAATTCACGTCACAACTTCAAATGAGCATAACTTCGTTCGTTGTTGTTCAATCAAAAAGCTACGCACATCAAATTGTTGGTAATAATTTTTTTCTACAACTCATTCGAAGTCGATATTATATTTCCACAGAGAGAACAGGAAATCAAAGATGTATATACTGAAGTCAAAAATGGTCAATTCTAGCGTGAATTCACGTCACAAAAGTAATCGATCACAACAAAAACAACTTAAATTTTTTTATGACCAAATTATATTTATTTTGAAGGAAATTCAATTTGCGACCGTTTACTAAAAAATTTGTTCAATTTCAAATAAATTGGTTGACATCTAGAAAGATAACAGTTCAGAAAAGTCTGGAAAAGCGATTTCACGTCACGGTGGAATGCGTCGTAAGATTTTCGCAAATTAGCACAATAAAGACAAAGTTTTAAAACACTTGCAAAACACTCGTAAATTTTTGCCTATAGTAAAAATGTATTTAGCTAGAAGGACTTTTATTTTACAAGATTTTCGTAAATTAACACAATAAAGAAAAAGTACTAAAATATTTGCAAAACACTCGGAAATTTTTGACGATGAGAGGAAATGTGCACTGAGACTGACATATTTACGGCGTGTACTTAACTTTATTCAGGCCAGGCGCATCCAAATGAGAACTACCAATGAATTAATGAAATTTTGAATTTGTTACGTTATACAAAGTCATTGAAAAAACTCCAGAAAACCTGTTTCTAATAACAGCCATAAATAAAATTGTGCCCTAGTAACCTAAAGTTAAAAGCACATATGCATATGTTTCTTAGAAATCATGACTAAAAAAATACAAAAAAAGGCATAAAATCCGTTGTTTTTAATCAAGCAACTAGTTTCGGTCTCAGTTGAAAATTTTTAAGATGTGGATTAGAAAAATGGCGTAACATTTTGACATCATCAGATTCTTAAAATAACACGGAGAAAAAAAGTATAGTTTTTCCAACAATATTCAGCCTATATTCAACCATATTTCTGATTGATTCTCAACCAACTATTAATTTTAAGATTTAAACTATAGATATAATAGATTCTCTGATTGATATTTTGCGTTCAACATTGCATATTTACAAAAGGTGATACGGTCAAAATTTGGTCAAGGGAAAACGCGTGTAATCGGTGAAATCGTTTATTTAAAAAATCAAATTAAATTTCTTTTTCAAGTTTAATTAGTATAAAATTCAGGAAAAATATTCAGTTAGGCTTCCGCTTTTCCAAATTCGGATTGACGGGCCTTACGCTTAACCCTTGCACTCAGATTTTGTACAGCCACCTTGTCCACCTTCTTCGCCGCAGAAAGCCAGTTTGCCTTGAACTGCTGCTCGTCCTTAGCAGTGTTTTTGGTCTTCTTTAGGTTCCGCTTGACAATAGCCCAGTATTTCTCAATTGAGCGGAGCTCTGGCGTGTTGGGAGGGTTCTTGTCCTTGGGAACCACCTGCACGTTGTTGGCGGCGTACCACTCCATGGCCTTTTTACCGTAATGGCAAGATGCCAAATTCGGCCAAAACAGTACAGAACTACCAGACGTTTATTCAAACACTCTTTCACGTAAATAACCGTGTTTCTTCAGGAAAGACAGCAGACGTTTATTCAAACACTCTTTCACGTAAATTTCTTGGTTGACAATCCCGGAAGCTATGAAAATGCTGCTTTTCAAGCCACAGGTACAGATGGCTTGCCAAACCAGATATTTCTTCGCGAACTTTGACAGTTTCATGTGCTTGAAAATATCTGCTACCTTTCCCCTTCCTTTGCCGTATAAAACTCCTGTCCCGGAAGCTGCTTGTAGTCGGCTTTGACGTAGGTTTCGTCGTCCATTACCACGCAGTCAAACTTCGTCAGCATCGTCGTGTACAGCCTCCGGGATCGCGCTTTGGCCGTCGTATTTTGTTTATCATCGCGATTTGGAGTCACTACCTTCTTGTAAGTCGATAGTCCGGCTCGTTTTTTGGCTCGATGCACGGTTGTAGACGATACACCCAGCTTATTTGCGGCATCCCGGAGAGAGAGGTTAGGGTGTCGCTCGAAACTAAGAGAGTTGCCCTCTTTGTCGTCTCAGTGGCTTCCGGTTTTCGATTTCCCCCCGATCTAGACTTCCTGACTGTCGACAAACGTTCCTCAAACACTTTTATTACATTTGTAGCTTTGCGTGCGAGTAGCTCGGATTTTCGCGATGCGCGAGTAAAATTTTGATACGCTGCTCTTCTTCCTTGGACGGCATTTTGACAACTGAAGAGTGAATTCCAAAATCAAAATAGGAGCAACATTCTACACACACACACACACACACACACCTTCGAAATGAGGGGTGTTCAGGTTTTTTAAAAGCAAAATTGAAATTAGTACGTCAAGTTGATATTGACCAAATTTTGACCGTATCACCCTTTATAGATGTTCTTGAGAGGACTGAGTAAGTTTTTGAGCTTCAGTTGTATGGAACTTTTGGTTATTTGGATTAATCTTGATCATTGAATGTTCACAATTGGCTGAATAAAAAGGTAGTCAATCTTCCATAAAACTTGTAAGCGATTCAAGTTATGTCGAATTTTTAAAAGTTGTTCCTCATTGTGAATGATGAACATGCGACTTAATATAATTTTTTTTACATAAAAAATCATAATTTGCTTACCATCAACAGTGATTTGAACAAAAATAGATGAAGAAAGCAACATTTTTTTTTTGAATTATGTTTTCACATACCCTTTTGGCTCTTAGAGTCTCATTTCACAACCAACAATTATTCTGGATATAGGCAGTTTTTAGTAAATATTCAGGTTTCAAATATTGAAAAATGATAACAATACGATTCTTATTTTTATTTGAAATTTATTTTGAAGTAAATCATTAAAAGTAAAATAAAAACCTTCACCCACTACCATGGGCTGCGCACTAAGATGCCACAAACGAAAAATAATACTTTCCTAAGTTGATCTGAGAACTTAAGGTTTAAATAAAATGAATAATAATGAACATTTATTAAAAATGCTGTTCAACCTACAATCTAGACAGGAAATAAATCATCTAATTATCTTTTGACGCATAACCGAATTTAGCTAAAATCTAAATGTCTTTTTAATACAGTCATTTAAACCTAAAGAGACAATATTAGAATCAATGGTATGAATATTTAACCTATGATTTGATCTTAACCGTAATGAATGCTTTCTAAGTTTCATTACGGCTGAAAAAGGTTTCAAAAGGGAATTGTTCTCAAACTTTTAATTTATTCAAACTGGAACGCTTCAACCTGAACACAAAGTCATTTTTGTTTGATATGTTACTCCATGAACCAAGTCATCCCAATGTTTTGCATAATTTTCTGAGTAAATATTTATAAAAGTCGTGTGAGGACTCAAATCGTATGAAAAATTACCTCATTGGTAGAGTTTAATTAGAAAGTCCAACTGTTTCATTGAATGTGAACTTCGAAGATTCATATTTCGAATATCCAATAAAGTATTGTAAACTTATGCTCCAAAAATACTAATCAAGCTTAAATAAATCCCTTTTATACTTCCAGTGACCAAAGCAGAGGATAAAGTGAAGAACATCAAAGCTGCCATCGGGGTATTCGAAACATGGATCGAAGAAAACTCCAACACCAGTTCCAAGAATGCCAAACCGAAAGATACCGAAGAAAAGGTGGAAACCGTTGCGGGCCTGGGATTCAAAGACAAAGAAGCTGCGGAGAAGACGTTGAAGAAAGTTGTTTATTCGATACAATGAAAATCAAAAAGATATTTTATTTTTTAATATTTCCAGAATCCTAGAGGGTCGTGATCCGGATTACCAGAAACTCGCCATCAAAGGTCTGCTGGGTAGTGCCAAAAGAGTGCTTCCATCAACCAAAAATGAGGACAAAATAAAAAGCATCAAGGAGGCTATGGAACTGTTCGACGACTTTCTAGAAACATTCGATCGTGAGGAGAGATCCAAACAAAACATGGCATACTTATCAGTAGATCTGATAAAAGCCCTCCCAACAAAAGCCTCGGATACGTTGGCTGCCGAATTCGTTGAATGTTACGATAAAGTTGCCAAGGGTAACTACAAACATCTGCGCACGAAAACGCCGAAAGATGACGACAGCACCAGTTGGGATATCCTGCGGAATCGAAACCTACTCAAATTGAAGGAGCAAGTGAAGGAATCTGGTGAGAAGCTTTTTGATTTGG
The DNA here is from genome assembly GCF_029784155.1 of Uranotaenia lowii. NCBI lineage: Eukaryota > Metazoa > Arthropoda > Insecta > Diptera > Culicidae > Uranotaenia > Uranotaenia lowii. The sequence continues at coordinate 407,195,363 of NC_073692.1, forward strand.
AAGGAAAACCTACCGAAACCCATCGGAAGATGATCTACTGGGCGTACAGCCCAAATGTGGACAAACTGAAGGCGTATTGTGCAACGTTAGAGAAGGCTGGTGGCAAAAAGCGATCACACTCTTCTTCGGAGGATGACGACGACGACAGTAGTGACGACAGTGAAAACGAGAGTGAGAAGAAAAAATCTAAGAAGTGACTTAACATTTGAACAGAACTTTGGTGAAGGGAAAAAATAAAGTATTTGTTAAAAAAAATCTTAAACCTGTAATATTGATTTGGACATACGAAAGACAATTTTTGTTTACAGTAAAACTGTTGTCGTCGAATTGAAAATTTCTGCAAGCGCCGGAAAAATTGATTCACTCGTGATTTGGTATGCTTGAAATGAAATGACTCAAACTCTCAAGTGCAGGATTTATTCCATTAATAAGTACCTACTTATCAGCCAATTCCGATAGAGCAGAAGCTTTTGATTGTTGAAGAGAAACTCGACAACGGCAGTGCGAACCAAATCCGTCCACCCTCGCGTGTGCCGCGTAAGCCAACGACCCCGTGTAAGGTAGCAAACATTATAAAAAACCACAATGTAAGAACAAAAATTTGTAGGTAAAATTGTGAGATAACTTTTTTTATTATTTTTTTTTTTTGAAAGGTGCATGGTATACTTTGTGAAGAGTTTTATAGATTCCTTTTGGTTATCCGAATCATTTGCAAATTGCAATTACTACCTACTGTTATTCTACGAGTTGGTGAAGTTGTTTAAAATGTAAAAACCGCGCACATTGGTTTTGAAACGGCAAAACACTGACAAATAGTCAAATATTGGATTAGATTCTATTCTCTTATTTTACAAAAAATATTGTCGCATTTCTAGCGCCGTTTGATGACACACTTTCTCAAGGCTGTTTAAAAATTTTAGAATGCTCCGAACATATGCCAGACACGAGTTTGTCAAAAAAAAAATTCTATCTTTTTATGATAATCTCATATTCTAATTTTCCAAATCACGAATATAAAAACAATGTTTCAAAATAAAAAAAACTATTCCCTATTGTTTGAAAAACTTTTTACAGAAAGCAAATTCACAAAAAAATCCGAAAATAAAAATAAACCTCCAAACTAAAAATAAAATTCACAAAAATATCTAAAACATTTCATGAAAAAACTTAATCTCTTAAAAACACCTCAAAATTAAATTCTTTAAAACTAAAACAATCTTCCGAAACAAAACTAAATTCCCAAAATAGTAACCATCCAGAAAACAGAAACATAAAAAATCTCAAAAAAAAAACTTCCTAAAATGTAAAAAAAAAAAATTTAAAATAAAACCTATTTCTAAAATTAAAAAAATCTCTAAAATAAATTTAAAAAAAAAATAGAAAATAAAAAAAAAACTCCAAAATATATAAAAAATAAAAAAAAAACTCCAAAATATATAAAAAATAAAAAAAAAACTCCAAAATATATAAAAAATAAAAAAAAAACTCCAAAATATATAGAAAACAAAAAAAATCTCCAAACTAAATATGTAGAAAATAAAAAAAATCCCCACTCTACAATGAAAAAATATAAACAAATCATAAAAAAAAATTGGTAAATAAAAAAAAAATATAAAAAAGGTCTAAATAAAAAAAAAAACTTCAATAACTAAGTTTTTTAGAAATTCAAAAACAATCTCCAATATTCAAAATTTGTCTTAAATTTTAAAAAAATGGCAAAATAAAAACTTAACTCCAACTTAAATAAAATATCAAATATACAAAAAAAATTCCAAAATAAAAACCTTATCATGTGATTAAGATTATTTTTATATCATTATAAAAAAATTCAAAATAAAGGGAAACCGATAATCAAAATAAGAAAAAAACAAATTTTCAAAATTCTTGAATTAACTAGAATTTGTAAAAAAAAACTATAAAATCTAAAAAAATCGTTAAAATATAACAGTTCTTCAAAATTTTAAAGTAAATGAAGAAAAATCATCCAATAAAAGCTTTAATTAAAGAAAATACAAAATTAACAAAATCCCAGCATGAAATAATGGAAAATAATAAAAAATTAAATTCCATAATTATCTAAAATTTAAAAAAAAACAGCAAAATTGAAAATATCACTTAAACAATTCTTCAACAAAAAATTTTTCCAAAATCAAAAATGTCTTCTGAATAATTTTTTTTTTCAAAATAAAAATTTCTGCAAAATAAAAAAAAATACAGAAAAAAACATTTAAAGTTAACAAATACAGAATTAAAAAAAAACTGCAAATTCAAGAAAAATTCCAAAATAAAAAATTACCCAAAAAATACATCAACTAAATAAAGATTATTTTAATGAAAACTTTCTTTTAAAAAAATATTAAAATATGGAAAAAAAATAATAAAAAAAATCTCCGAAATAAAAGAAATTTTCCAGGATGAAAAAACTCAAAAATAAAACAAAAAAACGAACTTTAAAATAAAAAAAAACCAGAATTAAAAAAAAAATAACAAAAAATCCAAAATCATCTAAAATTTGGAGAAAAAAACCTTCGAAATAATGAAAAAAACAACCTAGAAAATAAATCTTTAAAATAAAACTTCAACCTCCAAATAAATAAAAAAAATCTCCAAATAAAAAAAAAACTTCAAAATAAAAAAAAACAACACAAAAAAACCTAGAAAATAAAAAAAAAAACTTTCAAATTTGAAAAAATAATCGAAAATTTAATAAAAAATTCTCCAATATAAAGTGAAATATCCACGAGATTTTTCCATAAGCTACAACGCATTTCACAATGATGTTCATTTTTGTAATAATAATCAGTTGGATTCGATGTTCTTTTAACCTTTTTTGACGACTTCTTACTTCTGGAAAAACTTTTCAACTGAGCGAAAATTGAAAAATTTGCGAAATGACAAATTCACAAAAAAACACAAACAAGGAATGTGACAAAAAAAACCACTTAAAAAGTTTGAAGACGAAAAGTCAAAAATATGTAGAACAAAAAAAACAAACACAATTAATTTCAAACCAAAGACCTAAATAACAAAAATGAAAATATAAAAGAAAATTACAAAAATGCTAAAAATGTCAAAAATTGCTAAAATGGCTGAAATGACAAAAACGGAAAAATAACTTTGATGAAAAAATTTCAAAATGACAAAAATAACAAACTAACAATAATTACATAAAATGAAAATGATGACAAAAATTACAAAATAAAACAAAAAATGGAAATATTTAAAAAAAATGACATTAATTTCAATAATTTCAAAAACGCTAAAAATTACAATTATGAAGAAAACGATGAAAATGACATAACTGGCAGAAAGGACAAAACGACAAAAATTAAATAATAGCAAAAAAATGGCAAAAGATTATAAGAATGTCAGAAATCTTAAAAATTATCAAAATGATAAAATTAAAAAAAAAAACAAAATTACAAAAATAACAAAAATAACGGAAATGAAAAAATGGTGAAAAATGACAAAAATGAAAATAAAATGCATAAAAATATACAATATTGACATAAATGGTAACAATCACAAGAATGACAAAAAATGTTAAAAATTACAAAACCACAAAAGAGGATGCAATAATGACAAAAAAAAATACAAAAATAATGAAAACAACCATATTGACTAAATTGACAAAATGGAAAAATTGACAATATGAAAAAATTGACAAAAATGTCAAAGGGCTAGTGATACAGCTAAGTTGACAATTCATTTGCCTCTTGAGCCGATGTCTGCGAGTTCGAGCCCAGGAGTAAACATCGAACACATTTGTACCGGATAAGTTTTTCCAAAACTGTCCGCCAACTGCAACGTTGACATAAAGTCGGGAATTCCATTAAGGTTATAAAACAACTGTAATCGAAACAAAAAAAAATGACAAAAATAGTAAAAATTGACGCAAATGCAAGAAGAGATTAAAATACACATGACAAAAAATACAAAAAAAAAAAGTGACAACAAAACATGATAAAAATGGCGAAAATGACAAAATGGCAAAAATGACATAAATTAAATAAATGACATAAGTTAAATAAATTACATAAAATACATAAATTACTCAAAATACATTAATAACATAAATTACAAAAATTACAAAAATGCAAACAAAATAAATATGGTAAAATAACAATCATTAAATAAAATTGAATAAAATTTGAGAAATAAAAAAAGTAATCAGAATGACAAATAATACACAAATGACAAGAATGACAAAAAAATTCCATAAATTCCATAAAAGACAAAAGCGACAAAAAAGTAGACAAAAACTACTAAAATAAAAATAAATGACAAAATGATAAAAATGACCAAAGTTAAAATTGACAAAAATGTTGAAATGGCGAAAATAACAAAAATTTCAAAAATGAAAAAGTAGGTTTATATGGTTAACATAAAAAACACAAAAAAAAATTACAAAAATGACGAAAAAGACAAAAATGGGGAAAAAAATAAAAATAAAAAAAAGAACGTAACGAAAATTACAAAATGACAAATACACATACCAAAAGAAATATATAAAAATAACAGAAATGTCAGCAAATATGGCAACAATGACAAATATGGAAACCATGAGAAAAAAATGACGAAAATGTATATCTTGGCATTTTCGTCATTTTTTTCTCATGGTTTCCATATTTGTCCATATTTCGATAGCAACTTACTATCTTCTTCAATGCGCGTTTTCGTTTGATCGATTGATCAATCAAAAAAGAACTTTTCTTATACCGTGGTTGAATTGCAGGAAATCTTTCGATTGCTATGATTCAGTAGAATGATTCAACCAATCAGGCTCACATATTAGAGAGACAAAAAGGCCAAAACTGACAAAATTGCAAAAAATTATATAAATTACAAAAATTACCAAATAGATGAATATTCCAAATCTTACGGTCAAAATGGCAAAAATTATAAAAAGGCAAAAATAATATAAAATTTCAAAAGTTACATAAATGACAAAAATGACAAAGAAAGATTCAAAAATGACAAAATTTCAATTGTCAAATTTGGTTTTAGTCTAGACATTCAGGACTCTTCCATATCATGGATTCACTAGAGAAATATGAATAATTGAAAATCGTCAAAATTTTCTTCTACAATTTGTTTTAAATCGATCAACGGATAAATTAAGCATAAGTTTACTTTTTTTTGGATGAAGCAAGTGGCGTAGTAAAAATAGTACCATTTACATGAGTTGACCCGAAACTGAAATTTCATAATTCATTTAGTTATTTTAAAGCGATTTCAGATGAGGAGACTAAAAAAAAAGTTGTGTATGATCGAATAGATCCTAAAACCTAGCTCGCGAACGTTTCGGCAAAATTCCATATATAGGAATTTTGTTCGTCTCTATCGCATTAGAAAAGATGGACAAACCATTTTCCATAATTCTTCATTTGTCATAAGAAAACTTTACAAATAGTAATAACGTATTTTAAGTTCTGAACGTGTCAAAAAACATCAAAATATAGGTGGCCCAAGATACCCCACAAAATGTGGCCCACGATTCCCCAAAAGCAATGATTTGGAAATTGGTTGCGTTTGTGTGACCTATTTATGTTTCATCCAAAATTCCTTTTCCCCGTGAAAGAACATGCCAAAACCAAGATCATAAGCGTATGTGCATATTTTTGTTATGTACTTGAGGTCTCGCACGGATGCAATTTTACGGGTGCTTGTTTAATTATGTAAGTACATTTTTCTAGGCTAGTTTCAAAAAAGAAGCATATGATACGTACATAAGTGAACAACATATAGAAAAACATGCTTACGCAAAGCGACGACGATGACAGTTGGATTGGGATTTTTATCTCAACACACAGCTGAGATATTGGAAGTGGCCCACGTTACCCCACTCTCCCCTACCTATTTGGTACTGCGTGAACGCATTTGAAATTCTAAGATCACTAAATCAAATAATTAAAATTGTATCAAGGTGTGTATTTCTTGGACCGATAATCAAAATAATGTTGTACTTTCCGATGGAACTTGATGAACTAGATGGCTAAAAGATTATGGCTGGTATGGATGGACTAGATGGCTGGTATTATTGGTATGATTTGCAATTAAATCGGAAGTGAAGATGAGAGGCAGAGGTAAATTCTTGAGCTGGTGAGTTTTTGCAAATCCAGAATATCTTTCTTCAGCGTGAACTTCAACAAAACTGTGTTGGAAAACCACCTCTGAATGAGGAAAAGGGCCTAGATATACCCGGAAAATCAATATTGAGACTTAATTTGGTTTTAACTGCAAGATAGTGCTAGCTACCATCTACGTCTTGAGTCTTAAAAAAGTGTGGATTATTGAAAAAAGTCGAAGTTTTTGAATTCCAACCAGTTTTTTCCAGACAAAATTTACTAAAAACGTTTGTTTTATCATGTCACGTTATTTTCATGAAGAAAGAGTAAACTGTTAATAAAGTTTTATAGCACAAATGTTAAAGTTTTTCGTGCTAGAGGAAAATCTCTTAAAAACCATTATAAAACCTTTGGAATACTAGAAAACTCCGAAAAATGTAGTTATCTATTCAAATAGGTCAAGATTATTTCTTAAAATTTTCTGTGTTGAAGTGAATAACTTTACATTTACTTCAACACAGAAAATTTTAAGAAATAATTTTAATTTTTGTAGAAAAACATATGTGGTACTATTCTTATTCCGTACCCTTGGTCCTCAACGTCAATCGCTTCATCCTAAAAAAAGTAAACTAATGCTTGATATAAAACAAATTGTAGAAGAAAATTTTAACGATTTTCAATCATTCATATTTAAACAAGCAAAACACCTAGTGGTACTATTCTTGTTTCGCTCACTGTAGTTGCAAGGTGTCACACATCCATTCGTTTCAAATTGACACTGCTAATAGCAGGAGAAAAAATCAAGCCTCAATTTTCTTAGAAAATAGACTTCTTTCGACAATTCAAACTTTTTGAATTCACCATCAGTTAAGCTTAGAATCATCGACAAGGGATGGATCATCCTCGAGGATGAAAATCCCAGAAAAAAGAAAACAACATAGAATCATCGATCAAAATATTTGGAATATAATTCATAAATCTAGGAATTATTTAAAGAAAAAATCTCGCACCTTTACGCACAATAAAGTTAAAAAAAAACAGAGATTTTATGAATCCAGCTTCTTTTTTGTACCATATGGAAAAAAGATTAAAGGTAAAACCTGTATCAAACCCATCTAAATCGACAAGTACAACGAGTTGGACACGGAAACATACGTCCAATCTAAAGGGGGGAATCCGTTATTGCCAACAAGCGGGAAACTATTCCCTTATCACTTGATCAACAAGCCCAGGCCCAGGCAGACATCAAATTCCGAACAGTAAACAAATAAAAACGCTGCTTACACACCTTTCCCAAAACCCTAGAAGTATAACAAGTCAAACATATCCATCTAACCGACAACGGACGAAGGTTCCACGATAAACCAATATCTCGGTACTGCTCCACTATTTATGAGTAAAATTACGCAAATGAGTTCCCCAGGAAGACCGACCAGTGAGTTCCCACCTATTTATCTTATCAATCAGCACGGCACTAGCTAGTAGGTTATCAGAAAAAAATGTTTTAGATAGCGTAGCTCTGATGCACTCGATGCCAATGGTTTTCGGAAAAGTCGAGGGGATACCATCCCGAATAACGGCAGTCCTGGGTGTAGTTTGTCCGGGTTCGTCCGTTGTATTCCGACCGAGGAAGGGAAATCTAGTCATAAATACTGGACTAGGCACCTTACATACAGTCTTCTTTCACATGTGTCCGTGAGTGGGCCGCGCTTTTTCCGTTTGAATGGGGAAGTCGTAGCTTTTCCCGCCAACCAATGGCAATGGGTGGAGGTGGTGCTGTGGTGGAAACCTCTTCTTATCGACAGATTTGCTCGGTTTAAAAAATATACAGCACGCGACAGTTTAGAACCCACGGCAGTTGCGATTTGAACACCGGGTGGATAGCTAGCACAGGATTAGCGTGAACTCAAGTGACTAAACCTTAACTCGGCTCGCGGGCAGTGCTAATTTGTGACAGAAGCCTTCAGTGCCTATTGGGCATCTCGGGAAGTTTTCTCCCTCTAAGTAAGTTAATTACGAGATGAGTGATGCTGCTGTGATAATTCTTCTTCGAGATTTACTATGACATATGTGGGACTCGCGTGAAATTACATAACTTACCCACTTGGTAAGGGTAACGTGAGAAACAAGTAACACGACCTCAAGGTGACAGAACCAATCTTATCGACCGTCAGTTGACCGAAATCGAAAGATAACCGAAAATGGCGTGAAATTGGAGGCGGTGTGGCGGCGGCGTTCCTGAAAAGTTCGTTAAGAAATTCCATTGAAACAATACTGGTTCAGGGAAGGGATTTTGGATTGCGAAAATCGGACAAAAAACTCCCGAATTGCTCTTATCTGTGGAGAAGTGATAATTGTTACCTAAGCTCGTCAATTTTAATTGAACCGGCATGGTATTCCGGGGCGATGACTAATTTCAATCGATATCGAATCTAATGGTTTATTAGGTCTTCATGAGTGACACAAAAATCTACTTTTTCAGTGATACCCTAGAACCAGGATGGATTTTTTTTGCATAATATGACTTTTTATAATGTGTACCTTTTTTATGTTTTAATCTCCATATGTTGTAACCAATTATTGGAGAATTCATTTGATTCATCTTTAAGGGTCTTATATTTAAATTCGAAAAATAGAAAATTTCTGGAAATTTCCAGAAGTGCAATTAACAATTTTACAGAATTTTAACATCAGTAAACAGAAGATAGTTTAACGTAAAATATGATTGATTCAAGTGTATACCGAAGGTCTTGAGGAGTACAGCTACAAGAATGTTTTCTGGAAGGGACCTTTATTCAGCTTATATAGAACTTTGAAAGCAAGTGTTTACGAAAATGTTGGTAGTTTGCCGAACTTCAGCAAAGTGGATTCAGTGTATCTGACAAACCAGTGAACTATTTAGGACGCAAGACGTACCAATCTTAGTGCCTTTTACCTCTTTGAGTACGCAAGACATCTAACAGCCATCCCACGCACTTGATGCACCCGCAATTGATTTTGCTTGTAGCTTCCTCATCTTCAGAAGCAGCGTTGCGTGCGAATATATGTAGCTGCCTCTGATTGAGAAAGTAAAAACTAGCTGGTTTTAGGATCGTTTGAAAATAGCACTAGGTTTCTCCGGAAAGGAGGGTTAAGGAAAAATTTTCGGGATGAATAAACCCCTTTGGCTTAAAATCCCGGGAAAAAAAGAAATTAGGGAAAAATGTCATCGGATCGCGTCACGCGTGTTCCTTAAAGGTTTAAACCAAGACTTTGATAATATCGTCTGCCTGTTCAACTAAAATCCGGTATGTTTGTAACAAACGTTTTTATAAAAAATGCATACCTACAATACTTATAAAAAAAATCAAACTACGATAACAATCACTTCAAGTTCAACGACCGCTGACGTGGCTCAGTAGAACAAGTTCCACATCGCTAATGGTTGCTACTCCGTGATTGACCGAGGCCATCATTATTGTACAAAGGCCAAAAAGCTGCTCGGGTCTTCCGTATAACATGCGGGGCGTTTCGATCACCTGCGGTACGGAGTTTGGCAAGAGTAGCCGACTACGGACGGATTCCACTGGCGTCCCTTAAGGCACTCTTGCAGGCGGACGAAGTTCTCGACGTTAGTGAATCCGCAGGCTTCTGTTGAGTTGGTAAATAACTACTGTAGAACAGCGGCCATTCACGATTGCCCGGTTGCCACGGAAGGATAGGGCTCGCGCGGCGCATCTCTTGGATGGGAGTTGATTGGTGGTGCAGTGCGGGTGGTCGATCATTTATCGCTCGTTTGGCTGGTACTTCCGGATTTCGCCTGGGCGTGAGGTACTCACGAACCTCCTGGTCTTCGGTTTCGAACTCGTTGAGATCTTTCAGCCTCGGTTCTGGATCGATGCGGTGAATGAGCGGCGATTGTTCACTTTTTTTTCGGCTTTCGTGTTCAGAAATTCGTTCGGCTCTCCACCAATTGCACCATCGTCACTTCCTAGTTTTTTTACCGCCAGTTGGTAGCGGTCACGCTGAAATTTTTCCTGCAGGGCGCGCTGCTTCCGTTGGAAATCGATTTCTTCGGCAAGCTGCCTTTCGAACATCGCTTTTTCCTGCGCCAGTCGTTTTTCTTGCAGTTTTTTTTCCCTGTTGGAAGCGTTTCTGCGCTAGCCGCTGCTCGAGCTCCATACGCCTCTCGCTGAGAATCTTTTCCGCCTCAAGCTGCTGTTCCTTCATCGCGAACTCCTCTTCCATCCGACGCATTTCCAGCTCCAATCGCGAAGTGGATCGTTTGCTGCTTTTTGACGCAATCGATTTGCCGTCATCTGGTTGTCTTGCTCGGGTGTATTCCAGATCGGCGATGATTTTATGATTCGATGGTGAATTTTTGCTTCCGGTGGGCGCTTGATTGCCGGGATTCGCCTGAAGAGGTAAGGGTTTCGGATAAGTTCCGGCAGTGGATTTCTTGCCAGACTTTTTCCCCTTTGTCTCCCTCTTAGCGGCGCATTCCGAGCATCGGAACTCACGGTGTTCCACACCGGGTGATTCGCTCACGCAAACGAAATGGAACCATGCCCCACAATCGTCGCAGGCAACCATTTCCTCGTTGTCCGGTTCGGCACATATGCTGCAGCTTCCCATCTCAAAGTGAGGTTATGTACCAATAAAACTTTTGAGAAATGTTTGGGAAAGTGAAACGCCTTATGTAGCTGCTCGTTTGATTCAGCTCAAAAGTTTTAGTTTCGGCTTCTACAATAAATGTGCCCGGACGCGTGAGTTGCTGCTACCTTATCTGACCTGATCGAATAGTTTTCGGGAATATAGAAATTAACTTTTAACTTTTCGACAACTTTTCTCTAGCTTTCTCTTCCGATCGCAAACGAAAAAAAAGTCTTCGCGTTTTTTTCCAGCCGCTGTCACTTACGTCCGTCCAGAGAGGCCAGCTGAAGGGATTTTCACCTCTGTGCCCAGTGGTTTTAACACCTTTGTAATTGGTAGATCAATAGAGCAACACGTTGGCAAAATTGAAAATGGCTACTTCGAGAAAACTAAGAAGAGGTACGTACTAAAAATCCGAAGCGAAGAGCAAGCAAAGAAATTGATTGGCCTTGAGGCACTTAATGATGGCACGGCTATAGGAATCGGACACCATCCAGATCTCAACTATCGAAAATTTGTTGTAATTTGCAGTGAGGTCGAAGGTATGACTGACGACGAGCTGCTTAAAGAACTTTCGCCGCAAAAAATAATAGCAGCCCGCCGAATTACTAAAAAAAAAACCCCTCAGGAATAGTTGGAACTTCGACATTAGTCCTCACGATAAACTCGACAGTAGTGCTGGAATACATGAATTTCAGCTTCATTCGTTTGCGAACACGCCACTACTATCCTCAGCCACTTCTATGCCGACATTGCCTTCAATATGGTCACCCGAAAAATAGATGTGTGAACGAAAAAGCATGCATTGTTTGCTCCGGGAACCACGGCAGTGAGCTTTGTTCGTCTAAGGTTAAACATTGCAAGAACTGTAAAGCAGATCACTCACCGCTTGACCGCAATTGTTCCGTGTACACTTACGAAACAACAGTGTTGAAGATAAAAACCGAACAGAATGTTCCACTGGCGGCCGCTCGCAAAATTGCAGATACTACGAGTAGCATAAGCTATGCAGCAGTAGTTAAATCTCACATCGAAAATACAACCAAGAAAAGAAAAAACAACAGCCAAAAAAAGACACACCGAATACACTAAGCGAACCCCAGGCAAACCAAAAACGAACACACCACCCGACAGAGAAAATAGCTCCAGTTGAAAACTTGACCGCATCGCCACCCAGCAAAAAATTGACATGTCAATCGTCTACGCCAGCAACGGAAGATGAAATTGAAGACTTACCACAGGAAAGTGGAAAATTGACTCCTCTTGTGCAGAAATCTAGTAATTTAAGATCCCCTTCTATCCAAATCCCCTCTAATCCTCCCGTTAATCCCTTCCAACCCCCCCTTAGACGTAAATCTAAATATGACCCACGGCACATTTAAACTTAAAAAAAGTAAAAGGCCTAATAAAGAATAGTTTAGTAAAAAAAAAAAAGTTGACTGGATCTGTTGAAAATCGTGCCGCGCATTTCGCCCACCGTTCGTAGAATAACACCTTCAAGCGCCACGTTGAACATCATGTAGGATAGACCATCACTTTGTCGAAGTCCCCTGCGCGATTCGAATGAATTCGACAGTTCACCCGAAATCCGCACACAGCACTGCGTTCCATCCATCGTCGCCTTGATCAGTCTGATCAGCTTCCCAGAAAAGCCGTTCTCGTCCATGATTTTCCATAGCTCGTTACGGTCGATCGTGTCGTATGCGGCTTTGAAGTCGATGAATAGTTGGTGCGTAGGGACTTGGTATTCCCAGCATTTTTGGAGGATTTGCCGTAATGTGAATATTTGGTCCATCGTTCAAAGTACAGCTTTGCTATGACAGCCTTTTTCTTGCCAAACAAACTGTCTCGGTTTTCCTTAGCACTCGGTTCGCTGCTGTCTCGTCGGTAACGAATCGAAACGCTTTGGCTACATCGCACACGTGCGAGAACCCAGGCTGTATCTGAACAATCGGCTCAAAGCATACGTTACCGAAAATGTTGTGCTTTAAGCTGTAGCGAACCCAACCGGCAGTTCGGTTTTCATCCCTTCATGCCTCCTGTTTCGAAAATAATTTCATCCTAACTGTCGGCTGCAGGGCGTGACAGTTTTTGACAGGACTGTCACGAGTGACTGTCGTGCCCATACCGTACCCATGCCCGATCGTATGCGCTGCTGCTCGGTTCGAATAGATCGAACGAGCCATCTATTCGCACCGAGCAGCAGCATACGATCGGCGCGTAACGCGACGTGTGGTGCCAGTGCAGGTTAGGCGAAAAGGGAAGGGGAGGGTGATTGGGGTGATCACCACCCGCAGCACCGCACCAAAAGGAAAATTCATGTTCGTTCGAAATTAACTCGGCCCGAGCGAATCTCGGCTACAGTCGGACGGAGTAAGTAGTACTGTCATGCGAAATTCAACGCATTGAAAACTGTCACGAAGATATTCCCAAAACTGTCACGAAGCTTAAAAAACTTTCATACCCACGAACAAACTCTCGCATGAGGTAAAACAAGGCATCGCTGTACATCGCACGACCGCTCCTTTTAAAACTGTCGCGGAAGAAATATTCGGGAAGCTTTCATCGAGGTGCATGTGCGACGTTCGCAAGAATACTGTCGTTCGCCAGTACTTCTCGGAAGCCTGCTGATAACTTCTCACGAATCTGTTTGCTTGTGGCGTTAGGCGGCGGAGTAGGATTCTGGACAACACTTTGTAGGCGGCATTGAGGACAGTGATCGCGCAGTAGTTCTCACAGTCCAATTTGTCGCCCTTCTTGTAGATGGGGCATATTACCCCCTCCTTCCACTCCTCCGGTAGTGAGAGTGGCTCCCTTTCGTCGTTGGCTACGCCGGCAATGTACCTTCCCCCACCGTCTTGATATCCTGCATGTGCGCCGTTCAGGTGTTCATCGAAGTGCTGCTTCCACCTTGTGATCACCTAACGATTGTCCGTCAGGATGCCCCCGTCCTTATCCCGGCACATTTCGGCTTGCGGCACGAAGCCTTTGCGGGATGCGTTGAGTTTCTGATAGAACTTTCGTGTTTCTTGGGAACGATGCAGTTGCTCCAGCTCCTCGAGCTCCTCCTCCTCTAGGCGGCGCTTTTTCTCCTGGAAAATTCGGACACGCTGCCTCTTCCATTGTCGGTGATTTTCCACATTTCGACGGGTGCCTCTTTGCACTACTGCCGCCCGCTCGGCATTCTCTTCGTCCATCACCCTCCTACACTCCTCGTCGAACCAGTCGTTCCGTCGAGTTCGCTCTTCCACATAACCGATGACGTTCTCCGCAGCAATGTTGATGGCTGTCTTGATGGTATCCCAACAGTCCTCGAGAGGGGCTTCGTCAAGCTCGCCCTCTGCCGGCAGCGCTGATCGACCGATTGTGCGTAGTCTGCCGCGACCTCAGGTTGCTTCAGTCGTGCGATATTTGACAGAGGCGGGCGCCGGTTTCGTGTGTTGTTCACTACGGAGAGTTTTGGGCGCATCTTCACCATCACCAGATAGTGATCTGACTCGATGTTGGCGCCTCGACAGGATCTGACGTCGATGATGTCCGAGAAGTGCCGGCTGTCAATCAAAACGTGGTCGATCTGTAATTGCGTTTGGTACGGTGATCTCCAGGTGTACTTGTGTGGGAGGCGGTGCTGGAAAAAGATACTACGTGCCGCTATTCGTTTGGAGGCGGCGAAATCAATAAATCTGAGGCCGTTTTCGTTGGTCAGCTGGTGCGCACTGAACCTTCCAATTGTCGGTTTAAATTCCTCCTCCTGGCCGACCTAAGCATTAAAATCCCCGATGACGATCTTGATATCATGTTTTGGGCAACGGTCGTATTCACGCTCCAGCTGCGCGTAAAATTCGTATTTGTCGTCACCGGTACTTCCGTGGTGAGGGCTGTGCACGTTGATGATGCTGATTCTGAAGAAACGTATTCTCAACCGGCACATTCGTGAGTTGATCGGCCACCACCCGATCATGCGCTTTTGCATCTTTCCCATCACTATAAAAGCTGTTCCAAGCTCGTGTGTGTTGCCGCAGCTCTGGTAGATGGCACGACCATCTGGGTACGTTCGTACCGTGGAGCCCTTCCAGCATACCTCCTGCAGCGCTACGATGTCGAATTTGCGGCTCTTCAATTCGATAGAGAGCACCTGGTTACTGCTCACAAAATTTAGAGATCGGCAGTTCCATGTTCCAAGTTTCCAATCGCTAGTCCCTTTTCGTCGCGTGGGTCTTTGCCGATTTCCATCCGAAATTTGTTGTTCGTTGTTCGTTGCTTATGTTTTTGTAGTCACGGGCTCGCAAGGCCCGCAGCTAACCCCACTATCTCGCAGAAGGACCGTCGTGATGTTGCTGTTTTGGGTCCCGAACACTACCAGGACGTTGTTTCACTCCGCACGCCGCCCCTGACATGGAGAACAGACGCGTACGAAGCCCCTTATCTCAGTCTGCATGCGACCAAAGCATCCACCGGGGTTGGGTACCCGATCTCCGCTAAGGTTGTTCGCACCCCAGCTAGCACCACGGGGAGGTAGAGAATCGGAGTTGCAGACAAGAGGTGATATGACCACTACTTGAAGGTTGGGTGTATGGGGTCTGGAGTTGCACATTGTCTACCGTTCCCTAGCCTAAACTCGAGAACTAATGAAGCTAATGGAACCAAATTTGGCATGCGAGGGCATTTGGGAATTGGTACGAGAAAATGTTTTATGCTCATTTGAGACTCCTTTCTCCTTCAATTGGCTGTTGAGGCTATGATCATTAAGTATCCGGGCAGTCACAAACATGTGTATTTTAAAAACTATTCATTTGATCGAAAAACTTTCTATGGAGGAAATGAAGGTGTTAATATGATATTTTATTTAAAAATATAAAAAAATGTTTTATCGTTGATTACAAACAATACTCTACCTTTATCATAAAATCTCTTTCTTATCTTTGCACAATTTTTCCAGTCATAAATAAATCTATTATTTTTACCACAGATGCAAAACCTTTGCAAAATCATGATATTTTACACAAATTTACCTGAAAAAACCAATTGGAATCTGGTTGGAACCTTTTTATGAGTAAGCATCTCGAAGAGTTATTGACTTGCTGTCTCTACTAGTCAGGAAACAGTTTTGGCTTGCCGGAAAAAGATTTACTACATATTTAAGGGGTTTGTATTCGGTTATTCTCAATAACCATAGACTTTTTTACAATAGTTGAGATCAAGGGTTCCACTCCGATGTTTGGTTTGAACTTCGTGAGCCTCTTTCAGTGGCTTTTTTGTACTTCTTAACCATTTGGGCCAAAAACAAAATTTAGAAAAAAATTACAGTTCATGATTTTTCAAGTCGTTAATGAAGAATTTCCAAGGCGATTGCGCAAAATTATTTTTACTAGTAACGTTGTTATCACCGAAATAAAGTGCCCGGGTACTAATTGATCATAACTTTAGTATACAAATACCAACAGTAACAACAAGGGAACAGGAATGATGAAAAATGTGTTCAGATTCTACGGTGACCCCTTTTGAAGGGGGTCGTCTATATAAAACAAATATCGCTTTAGCGATATTGGTGTAGTACCATTGGAGGTTTCAAGGCCATAACTATCGATTCCACGTATTAGACTTTTGTAAGGGGTCGGAAAAAGTGGTCGTCCGTGTTGCAACGAATCGAAATTGATTCCTGATTTCACAATTTTTATCAAACGACATGAAAAAGAGTTTACCATATTCATGATTCATATACGGGAGTTTTTTGGAACAAGCAATCGAATTCTGATTTCAAATTTAGTATCGAACGACAGGAAAAAGGATCGTCTATATTAAATGATCAATATGTATGCAATAATCCGAAAATGCATCCTGAAAATGCTTTGCAATTGTCGTTCAAAC
Source organism: Uranotaenia lowii (assembly GCF_029784155.1). Lineage (NCBI taxonomy): Eukaryota > Metazoa > Arthropoda > Insecta > Diptera > Culicidae > Uranotaenia > Uranotaenia lowii. Next base: position 407,211,931 of record NC_073692.1, read on the forward strand.
ACAAATTATTCATCACATATAAAAAGTTGAAAGCGACAAGGAATTTGAACGAGTTCAGCCAGCTAGTTTTTTATAAGTGTGACTTTGTAGAAAAAAAATTAAGAATACAATTTTGTTTAGCAAATTTGTTACTTTATGAAAGGAAGTCAAATGTCAAAATTGATATGAGTTTGCATCCCAGTCCCAATTGTATTTTGCTCAGGAAAATTGAGAAAGAAACAACCTGAATCCTGAAATCCAAAAAAGAAAAACAAACCCCAAAGCATGAAGTATTAGATTGACATTAAGATTTGAAGTAGAACCAAGTCACCAAAAGCGTAAAGTTAAGAACTTTCTACTTTTTACGAACTAACCTAGGGCATTTCTGTCTCAAATTACTAGACTTTCTTTGAAACTGGCCCTCATTCAGTGAACTAAGTCCATACCTGAGTGGGAGTGTCAGTCAGTGTTACATTTTTGTATAGAGAAAAAAAACTCAGAAGTTCGAAGCCGATCGTCAATCGCCGTGCTACGATTTTCTAGCCTGTACAGCTTTTGACATATCACTTGGATATCATGTTAAGCGCTAATAACGAATTAGTCATAAATAAGAGATCATAGTATTTTACAAGTTTCCGCTTACAAAGAATTCAGTTACTGTAGGAAAAAAGTGTTTTTTGTCTCCAAGTCGTGAGGGGAACTACTCACTTTAAGTTCCAGCGCCGACGCATTGATGCCTTCCAAGAAAATTGAATCCAATAAAATAAATACTGAATGTCTTTGTAAAAATTTAAAAACTAAAAACTCGGTATAACTTAAGTTATAATATTCAAACTAAAGCATAGTATTGTTTAAGATTTTCATTTCGAATAATGCTTTCGATTGACTGACGCTATTGATGCGCATATAAATTGACATGTCAATTATCCGTTACTGTCAACAGTGTCAGCAATCAATTGGTTGCCCAGCCCATGAGCAAACATGATCAATAGAAGATGATCTCTTTCCACGTGTTGTCACGTAAAGCTGGCGCTATCACGATTGGCGTTAACAAGCGACATATGGGATTATGAGACCAGGCATGTGTGGTTGGAATCATGCAGTACATACAAATACGAATATGAATATCAGACCATAGCAATAACCAATAAACCCCGGATGTATAATTGTCAGTCCCGTTAATAAAATATGAACCGTTAAGTGCCTCCCGTGCGCTGTAGTTCCGGATGGGTGAGGCCGTCCAAAACCAATCAACCAGCGATCCGATAAGACTAACGACTAGACGAAAAGCTATAGCCTAGACTCGGGTTTGTTTGAGGTTTACAAAAATATGAGCGATATTCATTCCGATTCTTTGTCGTGTCGATAAATAAACACTTTATGCATGTACTAGTCTGTTTTTTGCGAAAAAAAGACGCAATTCAGGCGCTTTGTGTTTGAAAAAAAAACACAAGCCGCGGGCCTGGCATTTCTCCTTTTCATTATTCATCTCCCGACCATAACCAACTGGATGGAAAGAACCTGTAGCGAAATGACCGTAACATCAATCAAGGAATCGAATTGGCTCATCGGTAGCGGTTAGTAATGTGTGTTTGATTGTGAATAATTCCACACTATAGTACCTTATATTCTTGACCGATTTATGGAATGGCCACAATGGGTGGTGCCCCCAAATCAGAGGCTTCTAACATGCGAAAAGATTGTCGGAAATCGATATCCCTCCTCTGATCATCGCAATAATGGCAAATGTTCTCATCGTACTGTATTGTGCCTTGAAGATAATTGAAATAATTGATTCGTTTAGAATGTGAGGGAAATGGCGTTCACTTTGCATAACGCTGTTTTCAATTATGAATTATAATTTTGAATACTGGTTATTGAACTCAGAATGTTGTGGACATGACTTGCGATTTTCATTAGGTAAAGTTCTATAAATATTTATAATAAACATTTAAATATTAATTATTTATTAGCAGTTTCTAGATCTAAGGGTTTAAATATGGTACAAATAGTCTAAAAATCATTATAAAAAAATTACATCTGGCAGCACTTTTCAATAATTAACTTGAAAACAATCAAGAAGTGTTACACCTTCCTCGATACAAATACCACCTGCTATAATATTTAAATAATAAATTTTCGAGTGATACAAAAATATTTTATGATAACATCCCTAAGATCCTTCATTCCCTCTTCCCGTTGTTGGAAAGACGGAAGGATCTCGAAACCTAAAAAAAACATTTCTCGTACCCGAATATACTTCCATAATAAATTTGGTTTTTTATTCGATTAATTCACGAGTAATACACAAGAGGGAGACCCCTTCCCCTTTTTATCCCCCCAATAGAAGGACAGATGGGCTTCAAACATCGTAGAAACTTGACTCGTAGCCTTATACCTTCCCATGAGAAATTTGGATTGATTTGCATAATGAGTTATCGAACAATTCAATAAATTATATAGAAGACCCCCTCCTCCCTTGAAGACCACCTCCAATAGAAAAGATTGGAGCCCTAAATAATCATAGAAACATTTTTCGTACCCAAATAACCACCCATGTCAAATTTGGTTCCATTTGCTTGATTCGTTCTCGAATTTAGCAAAAAAATTGTATGGGAGGTCCCTCTCCCTTTTCTATATTCACATTGGAAAGGAGGAGGAGTCTCAACCCATCTTAAAAATATTCTTCTTACCCATATACCTTCGAATGCCAAATTTGGTTCTGTTTGCTTGATTAATCCTCGAATTGTGAGAAAAATTATATGGGAGACCCTCTCCCCTCTTCCTATTCCCCCATTGGAACAAGGGAGGGGTATCAAACAATCATAGATCCATTCCTCGTACCGAAATACACTCCCATGTCAAATTTGATTCCAATTTCATGATCAGTTGAAGGAGGGGGTAATATGCCCCATCTACAAGAAGGGCGACAAATTGGACTGTGAGAACTACCGAGCGATCACTGTCCTCAATGCCGCCTACAAAGTGTTGTCCCGAATCTTACTCCGCCGCCTAACGCCACAAGCAAACAGATTCGTGGGAAGTCATCAGGCCGGCTTCATGGAGGGACGGTCTACGACGGACCAGATATTCACATTACGGCAAATCCTCCGAAAATGCCGTGAACACCAGGTCCCTACGCACCATCTATTCATCGACTTCAAAGCCGCATACGACACGATCGACCGTAACGAGCTATGGAAAATCATGGACGAGAACGGTTTTTCCGGGAAGCTGATCAGACTGATCAAGGCGACGATGGATGGAACGCAGTGCTGTGTGCGGATTTCGGGTGAATTGTCGAGTTCATTCGAATCGCGCAGGGGGCTTCGACAAGGTGATGGTCTATCCTGCATGATGTTCAACGTGGCGCTAGAAGGTGTTATTCGACGAGCGGTGGGCGAAATGCGGGGCACTATTTTCAACAGATCCAGTCAACTTATCTGCTTTGCCGATTACATTGATATAGTCGGCAGATCATCTGCGGCGGTGGAGGAGATCTACCGCAAACTGAAACGCGAAGCAGGAAGGATTGGATTGATGATTAATACGTCCAAGACGAAGTACATGCTGGCCTGCGGATCCGAGACCGACCGAACCCGCTTGTCCAGTAATAACAAGGTCACGATCGACGGCGACGAGCTGGAGATAGTCGAAGACTTTGTCTATCTAGGCTCACTGGTGACCGCAGACAATGACACCAGCCGTGAGATCCGGAGGCGAATTATCAGCGGAAGTCGTGCCTACTATGGACTCCACAAGCAACTGCGGTCGAGAAGACTTAGCCCTCGCACGAAGTGTAACCTATATATGACGCTTATTAGACCGGTTGTTCTCTACGGGTACGAGACATGGATATTGCTCGAGGAGGACCTGCGTACACTCGGAGTATTCGAGCGACGAGTGTTAAGAACCATCTTTGGCGGCGTACAGGAGAACGGAGTGTGGAGGCGAAGGATGAACCACGAGCTCGCGCGACTCTACGGCGAACCCAGTATCCAGAAGGTGGTGAAGGCTGGACGGATACGCTGGGCAGGACATGTTGCGAGAATGCCGGACGACTGTCCTGCAAAACAGGTGTTCGCTACGAATCCGGTAGGAACAAGACGAGCGGGGGCGCAACGAGCGAGGTGGTTAGACCAAGTGGAGCGTGATCTGGCGAACGTGGGGTGCCCGAGAAATTGGAGAACGGTTGCTATGAACTGAGTGTTTTTTAGGAATTATGTTCGTCAAGTTATGTCGTAAGACGGAATACTATGTAAATAAAAAAAATAAATAATGATGATCAGTTCTCGAGTTATGAAAATCTATTACATTTATTTGAGAGACCTTCTCTCCCCTTACAGAGTTAGCGAGGGGTCTCAAGCCATTATATGAACCTTTCCCAAGTATCACAAAAACCGTGTCATTTTTGTTATTTTTGTCATTTTTGTCATTTTTGTCATTTTTTGACATTTTTGTCATTTTTGTCATTTTTGTCATTTTTGTCATTTTTGTCATTTTTGTCATTTTTGTCATTTTTGTCATTTTTGTCATTTTTGTCATTTTTGTTATTTTTGTCATTTTTGTCATTTTTGTCATTTTTGTCATTTTTGTCATTTTTGTCATTTTTGTCATTTTTGTCATTTTTGTCATTTTTGTCATTTTTGTCATTTTTGTCATTTTTGTCATTTTTGTCATTTTTGTCATTTTTGTCATTTTTGTCATTTTTGTCATTTTTGTCATTTTTGTCATTTTTGTCATTTTTGTCATTTTTGTCATTTTTGTCATTTTTGTCATTTTTGTCATTTTTGTCATTTTTGTCATTTTTGTCATTTTTGTCATTTTTGTTATTTTTGTCATTTTTGTCATTTTTGTCATTTTTGTCATTGTTGTCATTTTTGTCATTTTTGTCATTTTTGTCATTTATGTCATTTTTGTCATTTTTGTCATTTTTGTCATTTTTGTCATTTTTGTCATTTTTGTCATTTTTGTCATTTTTGTCATTTTTGTCATTTTTGTCATTTTTGTCATTTTTGTCATTTTTGTCATTTTTGTCATTTTTGTCATTTTTATCATTTTTGTCATTTTTGTCATTTTTGTCATTTTTGTCATTTTTGTCATTTTTGTCATTTTTGTCATTTTTGTCATTTTTGTCATTTTTGTCATTTTTGTCATTTTTGTCATTTTTGTCATTTTTGTCATTTTTGTCATTTTTGTCATTTTTGTCATTTTTTTCGTTTTTGTCATTTTTGTCATTTTTGTCATTTTTGTCATTTTTGTCATTTTTGTCATTTTTGTCATTTTTGTCATTTTTGTCATTTTTGTCATTTTTGTCATTTTTGTCATTTTTGTCATTTTTGTCATTTTTGTCATTTTTGTCATTTTTGTCATTTTTGTCATTTTTGTCATTTTTGTCATTTTTGTCATTTTTGTCATTTTTGTCATTTTTGTCATTTTTGTCATTTTTGTCATTTTTGTCATTTTTGTCATTTTTGTCATTTTTGTCATTTTTGTCATTTTTGTCATTTTTGTCATTTTTGTCATTTTTGTCATTTTTGTCATTTTTGTCATTTTTGTCATTTTTGTCATTTTTGTCATTTTTGTCATTTTTGTCATTTTTGTCATTTTTGTCATTTTTGTCATTTTTGTCATTTTTGTCATTTTTGTCATTTTTGTCATTTTTGTCATTTTTATCATTTTTGTCATTTTTGTCATTTTTGTCATTTTTGTCATTTTTGTCATTTTTGTCATTTTTGTTATTTTTGCTTTGATTTCATCATTGACGATCGGAAATCCGGGCATTATCAGGGCAAATTTTGTAAAAAAAAAACAGAAAATTACCCAACAAGAATCAAGAAAAAAATTTAAAAATAAAAATTTTTCAACAAAACTCATCGACAAATTTTTTAATCGAATTTTAGGCTTTCAGAAAACCTTGAATGCTTGTTTTTATAAAACTTGATCTTAAAATTTCCCTTTGGGAGGAATAAATAAAAAAAGGTTTTACAACACAATTTGTATTTTTTTTTTTGTTATGAAATGAATAGTGTGATTATTATTAATTTCTCTCTTAAAATTATTTTTTCTCAAAAAGTGGTCATATCAGCTTTGAAGGCTTCTGGTATTAGTTGTGAGTGCTAGCGATTATAAAAAGTAGTTGTAGCAAAACAAAACGGTGCAATTCGTAAATATTCTTGGGAGAGATTTTTAAAGATGCTTCGATATTAATTTCACCTCGTCGAATCTAAATTTTATCCTAAGAAACATGCATTTGCAAAATTAAAATTCGAGTGTTTTAAACGACAGCAAAGAAAATGATCTCTAAATAAGAATGTGATTTGAAGAAAGACTAAAAACACACAGTTTTGTTTAAATTAAAAGTGCCCATTTTGCTTCGTTTGGCCATCATGCCCTTATTTCCCTAACACAAAATATTGCAACACACAAATTGCCTAAAATTGGGTTTTCAAAGAATATTTTATAGCAGCATATAAAATTTGTAATGACATGAGCGATATATTTTTTATAATCAAAATGATAAGTAATGAAATAAAGGACACTAGATTTTAGGTGTTTTTGCTTAAGTATCGTGAGTAGTAAACACCTGTCACATGGCTACCAGCTTGTTGATGTATTAAATTAGTATTTGATGGATAAATTTTGAAGTTAAAACGATTGGTTTGAAATTCTGAACTTGTTTAGTTACACTTCTTAAAGAACATTCATTCTAAGACTAAGAGACGAGTGACAAGATAAGAGTTGCAATACAAAAGGTTTGTGGAATTGTAATTCGAAATTTGCGGTCGTCAATTAAAATGCCTTAGGCCTAGTGTGATATAGGACTTATATTCCGCTGGAGGCGAGCCATTTTCCTGACATGTTCGTTAACACTTAGTTTTAAATACCTACCTTTTGATATCAAGTAGTTTCTCGTTACTACGGTAAATTCCTGTAAATTTTGTTTGAAAAAAATCTCCATGGGAGGGGTTAAACTCCTAAAACCCTCTCCATTCGCACGACCTTGCCTTAAAGTGAGATTTTTTTTTATTTAACATTCAAGCACAATATTATCTTCATAAAAATTGTAGATCATAAAATTGAAAAAAAGCGTTGCTGAAGATGACAAAGCTCTATGTTTTGAAACAACATGTTTCAAAAACATTTTTTTCGAACTAACTTAAAAAAAGCGGAAAAAATCCAACTTTTTTCACAGCGATTTTCGAGATCCACTCTTTATGAGAGAGTTGTGACAATTGTAAAATGGCACAACTTCAATGAAGGTGTCAAGTCTCTATTTGAAAGTTACATGGTATCTCAAAAAAAAACTATTCATTCATTACCCTTTTCAGATTCTCTCTCATATGGCAGAGTTCTCGATCATCTAAAATAATCTACCCAAAAACATGAGAGCCAAAAGCGCAAATCCTTTGGTCGTCCGGTACCGGGATGCTACCTACGACCTGACAGAGTTCGCCCATAAACATCCCGGTGGCCTGAACACGCTTAACGGTCTTCACGAGAAGGACATGCAGGAGCGCTTCGAAAAGGCACCGGGACACTCGGCCGCTGCCCGATATCTAATGAACGAGTACAAAATCTGTGATAAAAATAACAATAGTGACTCCACCATTTATAAAGATGATAGCAGTAACAGTAGTAAACTGTCAGCCCCTTCTAAAGATAACCACATGAATGGTGCACCAAAGAATGGTCTTCTGAATGGAAGCAGAAAGCTCAACGGTTTTACGACGACGACGACTACGGGCGGAATTCCGACGAGTACCGATGAAAGCATGGAGGTGAGCATCATATCGATTCTTGTGTCGAACATCAATAACACTTGAACTGCGTTTCGATGGTATTTACGGAAATTTTCACTCTCAAGTAATCAGCAACATATTTTATCTCTCAAGAGACACTGATAAAATTTTATTGGTCCATTATACTTATTGGAAAAAATGTCCAAACGTTCCTTAGCCAAACAATCGTTAATTGATTGTATCGACACATCACGAGCAACATTTATCTAATCATCACTTCTGGGGTTTGGAATAGACCGTATAGATAAAAGTACGTTCCCAGAGATAGGTTTGATAAACTGAAAGTCACTCTTTATCTTTGAGTCGGACACATGCTTTTTATCACATCAGCCAGATACAAGACCATAACCTAACCTATATCTATACGCCTCTTTTCTAGCACTTGGTAGATTGGACTAAACCTATGCTCTCTCAAATTCCGACTCTCGGAAAACACTACTCAGAATGGGTCAACAAACCGGTCGACCGGGAGCTACGCCTATTTGGTCCACCATGGCTCGAAAACCTCACCAAAACACCCTGGTGGCTGGTTCCTGGCTTCTGGATACCAACCATCTTCTTCCTCATCCACCTGGGAGTGCGAGAGCAGCTCTCCAGAAGCCCCGATGATCCCGTATCCATCCGGGATCACCTCTCGCTGACAGTTTTCGTGAGTTTAGCGATCGGGGTGCTGGTGTGGACTCTGCTCGAGTACACCCTGCACCGATGGGTATTCCATCTGGATCCCAAGGATAACAAGTTCCTGCATACCTTCCACTTCCTGCTGCATGGACTCCACCATAAGGTTCCGTTTGATCCCTACCGGTTGGTGTTTCCACCTGTTCCGGCTGTGTTGCTGGCAACATTTTTCTACCAACCGGTCCGGTTGCTGCTGCCGCATCCGCTGCTGATGCTGTCCGGTGGACTTATAGGTAAGATTGAAGATAGTTGATGGAATAAATAATGGGATTATACCATTTTTCACAGGATATCTAACGTATGACATGATACATTACTACATCCATTATGGAAGTCCTAACGGAGGCCATCTGTATCACATGAAGCGATACCACTACCAGCATCACTTTGTGCACCATGAACAAGGTGAGTTACTTCACTACCTACTTAGGTTCACTCACTTGTTGAAGCAATTTTCAAGAATATACTGCCTTTGCATCTACTGAACAACGGCTGGGTTTTCCTTTCTAGTTTCTTGTTCGTTTTCCTTATAGAAGAGAGGTCTTTGGAACATACGTTGAACATTGAAGAAAGTAAAACTCTCGCTAATACGCCTCTCTTCATTCTTACAGTATGACCCATAAAAATCGACCATCGACACTTTGGTGAGAGGATCCACAGGCTTTCGCTTCAACATAGGCCCTGCTTGTAGGCCAAAGATCCATCGGTTAAAATTGCATATTCTCAGTCAGATTTGGGTCCGTTTTGATTTGTGGCATGGGCTACATCTTGTTGGAAAATACGGGTTCAACGAAGTTTGCCCGAATCCACGGGATCATCTGATTCTTCAAAATGTCCATGTAGGCTTTAGTATTGACTTTTATATCAGCTTTATAACCTATGGGTTGGTAAGCCTGCCCAGCACCAATGAGAACCCTCCTCATCAAGCCTCAGGGTCGGCTATCCGACACTGAGCTAAAAAACTAACTTCCCCAGTTTATTGGTGATTCGTTCGACAAGATGGTTATTTCCCCTCACTTTAAGGCTTTGGATAAACTGGGCTCTTCTTACCTTAAACTTGGCTGCCGCTGATGGACTCCGGAGCTGCTCCTGTACTTCACTCCCTTCCGCCTCCGCTCATAGAACCCTAGTGCAGCGCAAGGTGAGTAGCTCAGCCGGCCTTCGGTTTCTCTCTTCTTCGGCTGACCCTTCCAATTCCCGGACCACCAGGCGTTGACGGTTACCTGGATGTGGTGTAATGCCGGACCACTCGGCGGGTGTTGTAATGCCTGAGTGTTGCGGGTACTGCTCCAGCTTCCTCCAGACTAGCAGTAGTCCTCTAATGGAAGAGTTCAAATCCAACAAACAAAAAGGGGTCCTGTTGGCGCAATGGGACAAAACGAAAGCAGATCCTAATCCTAATCGTCCTAAGGATTCCGACGCGGCAATCACTTTTCACCTGGTTACAATAATCGCACTTCACTATGATCACTATCGGTAGAACCGCTTTCGAAGCCCGCCAATTTCCACACATGCGTATGTTGCGATCAGCGCCATCTGTTGGTCAGCATCTTACTTGATCATTACCTAGGCCATTTATTTTACGTATGGCGTCGGTAGTTTAAGGTGCGGTCAGCCTCCACTCCACACAGCATTTAAACTACTATAACGTTGATCCTCACTGATCTTGGGCTTCTCACACAACGCACTGGTTACTACAGCTTTTATGAAAACAGGAGGCATCTTCAATTCATTCTAGGCAACCTTGTATCTTCAATCATGGGATCGGACACACACTACTCAGATTCTCATGAACCGGATGAACCCATCGCTTCTCTCTGTCGCAAATAAATTGGAACGTGCCGCTTCGAGCCTTGGACATCGAGTACTTTTCGGCATTTTCTCGCATGTTGGGTGTGTCCTTGTGTGACGGAGGCTTTCTTTGGTCGATGCCACAAAATAAAAAATAACAAAATAGCAAACATATAGTTGGCAACTTCAATTTAGTTGCATTTTGAATGAACCCATTTTGTTGTTCCCCCCATAAAAGTAAAGATTTTTGCGACTCACGTGTATTTCTATCGCGCCTCCCACGAAGACTCCTTTGATGACGCGTCATGATTGATTCGGGCTGCCAACGCCGACTTGCGCCGTATTTGCCAGGCTGCGATTTGTCTCTCCCGGGCTGTGCGACACGCTTCGGATGACCTCACCCGTGCCGCACCCAACGCTCGTTTCTCGGCTACTCGCCAAAATTTTGGGCAAAACTGTTGTGCCACCACTAAACCGCGCCACCATTCCGGACCGAACCTTCTGTCTTCGCGCCTGCTCGCGCTTCGGCGACAGCTTCGCGTCGGACAATCCCGTCATGGTACCTTACTGGTGACTGGTCATCAGTACCAAAGAAACGCTGAGATCCGGCGAGCTTCCCGGAACTGCCGCACAATGGGCTGGAAAGTTGATGGGCGTGCCCTCCGGTTGGCGGAGAACACAAGTGAGAACCGCTATCCGAGAGACTCCTCCTTCCGGACGATGATGAATGTTGGCGAAGCAAAACGTGCGAGTTGAAATTCAATTTTCCGACGCAGACGACACTCCTGCCCTGAGATGGTCGAAATCACCGAGGATCCAACTCGAACAACGTGGCCAGCTACACTTTTCCACTTGGGAAATACTATTCCCCTCGCAAGCAAACACACCACACTCCGGATTTCAAGAGAAAATTATTTCCTCCAGATTCGGCCCGTCTCGGCTCGGTTGCTTTTGCCCGCTTCGTTCTGCGCGTATTACTTTTGCCGAAGACGGCCCGGCAAAATGAAATCGCGTGCAACAAATCGCGAATTCCGAACTTTTTGCCCCTTTATCTACGACGGCCAATCAACACTCGGGGTGCTCTGGGAACAACCCAATTTTTCGGCCCACGACGCACGAGCCACCGCACTTGTTCGCTTTTTTCCGGAAACCTCCCGTTGACAGCCGTTGACAAGTGAAAAAAATGCTGCCAACTTTTCGGTGCCAATTTGTTTTTTCGACCTCTTTAAACCAGGTTGTTCTATGACAGGCAGATTGTTCCGTTTTTCCAGTGTTAAACGGTTTGATGATTGCAAATATGAATTATTTGCTTGCTTCGTGTAAGCACGCTTCAAATCATTTATGAGGGAATGGGTTTAAAAATAAGAAGTGTTTGCTAATGCGCTCATATCGTATCTTAAATATAACAGAAAAGATTAATTGTAACACTTGTTGTCATAACATTAGACATTTTCCTAGGGAACTCAATGTCGCACGGTCCAACTGTGATTCTTCGGTGGCCCTTAGCTATATTACGGTTTTTTAAGCTAAATTTCACTGCACCCACTCCCCGATATTGATCCTTTTATCAAGATAACTAACTGTGCAAAATTTAACATTGATTGGACAACTCTAAGGCGACTCTCAAACATCTTGAAGTTCAAAAATTTATTTAAAAAAATGTAAAAATGTTTATTAATAAAAATCATAATCAAATCTTGAAACTTGATTTAAGTGAAAATTTTAAGCCTGGGACAACTTTTTAGAAGACATCAAGTAGTTTTGGATTTGGAGAAAAAAGTTATAGACCATTTGGTGTATATTTCCCCATATGTTTAGAATGGGGATGTATGAGAAATCTAAAATTAAACAAAGCTATTTAACACTTTTTTGCTTAGTTTTAATTTTTTCTACTTTGAAAAACTTTCTCCTGAACATTAAATCTTGAAAATTAAGCATTCATTAAATTTTCAAAGTGTTTCAGAATATTAAAGCGATTTTAGTAAGAATTTTCAACTAGTTTATGAAATATTTCGAAAAAAAATGCATCTTAGTCAAACAAATTTCTTAGAATTATTTAGACCTTACTGCTATAGGGGAGATACGGGCATAACGAGCACCCCATTGATGTAGGCACGATGAGCATTTTCTGGCGTAGAATCTAGCAGCAATGACCATACTGACTGGACACTCGATTTTGGTTTCTGGATAATTTTTCCAACAGTACGCCATATCGATTCCACAGTGCGCATCGATCGATTTGGAATAATGCTATCCCAGTTAGTCGGTATTGCGAACCTACAAAATCTGACATAATAAATTAGACAGAAAATGATTGAATTTTTGTTCTAAGTGGCATGTCAGTGTGATCAGAGCTAGCAGCGAGTTCAACTCGATGAAGTCAACTGAATTATAGAGCCACAGCTTGAATAATTTTCATCTAACCTATTTCAATCTGGCCTATTGGTTAGGTGTCGGAGAGGAGATCAAAAGACTCGAGTTCGATTCCTGGTCGAGGTGGTTTTTTTTATTTACCATTCATGGTCGATTATTTTGATTGTTGCATTGTTGCACCCAGACAACCATTTGATGGGTATATCAAATTTGCAACACTAATATACGTGCAAATATACGTGTAAATAATTCGTATATAATGCAGCAAAACCATATTTGGAGGCCATATAGGTAAAGTAGCACACATATTCTTAATTTGGTTTATTTTGTCGTAATAAAATCATGCAATGTATTTAAATACAATAAAGGATATGCATGGGCCGCACATTGTATATGCAGATATACGAAAATGAGTTAAAATAACATTCATACGATATAATCTGTAAAAAAATATACGACTTCTGGTTGTCTGAGCAACCATCTGGGAATAAGCTCTCGTTAAAACATTCAAATAAACAAAACTCACTTTATATGCGATTTAATTGGAAACATTTATTTAAACGCTTCAGATAAATAGAACACAAATCCCTTAACTTTTCGGCGTTTGAGACTTGAGCCATTTGGAAACCTCTATCTGATCTCCCGGAAGTCTGCACCCGGACATTGTACAGATCCATTGTGCTGCTCGGATATTCTTTAAAACTTTGAGAATCACTCCAGCTTCCGGCACACTTTCGCAGGAGAGCTGCTCCCAGGAATAAACACACGTCCTCCAAGATTCATTGGTAAAGCGCAGCAAACAGCAAATATCCCGGGAGTTGTTTTCGAGCTCCTGCTCAATGAAGCAAACTGAAGGTTCAGCTATACATTTTTAGAATAGAATAAATAAGTTGAACATTTGTTTTTCTAAATCCATTCTTAATCAAATAACTCATCTTTTACCATAAAAGAAGAGGAACTTCCAGTTTGTTTACATGAGAAATTCAGATATGATTTTTTTCTTTTTTTCGAGCGGTTTTTTTTTCAGACACTTTTTGACATGTCTGTGGTTTTATTCAGAGCATTTCTGACTTATTCAAGAGAACTAATTCTGGAAGCTTGGAAATTGTTTTAAAGCGGTCATTAAGACCCATATATAAACGAGGGATAAAATTGATCTTGGAATATGGCAGGGTTTTATCAGAAGGTTGAGCAGTTGCTGTATAGCTATCCTAGAAATAGTTTATATAAAGGTCTTGTAAAAAATCGCTTCAGAACCGTCAACTCTTGCTCAATTCTTCTAAAAAACCTTTCCTTTTTCTTTTAAAACCCTCAAGCATTAAAAATGTTGCTTGGGTCAGTTGACTTCATCGGGTTAAATTCGTTGCTAGATTCTACGGCACAAATGCTCATCGTGACCCGATTAATACTGCTTATACCGCCCCAGTGCAGTGGGAGTTCTCATTATGCCCCTACAGTGACTGATTTTCAGTTTTTGGCAAAAAAATTTAAATTCATTTTTAAGCGTTTTTATCTACTTTTTCAAATTTTAGCCAGTTAGGAAATAGACTTTTTTTAGTGCCTGAACACGAAACAATGAAGTAACTCATAAATTATAGCTGTTTTCTGTGGTTAAATGAGCGCCCTTCTTAAGGTGGCCATTATGCCTTATCACCCCTACATTTTTTATGAATATTACAAGACGAATAACTTGAATTGATTGCCAAAATGATTTAAGATAGATATTTTTTTTTATTTTTCCTATTCTATAGAAAGTTTCATAAAAATTTGAAGGTCTTGGAGGTTATCCGAATGAGCTTAAACTTTGCCTATTACCATTGGATCAAGATTGGGGGTGGGAGCTAGGTTTTAAGAAAGTTGGAAAATAAAAGTCAACCTATGTACACAGTAGGACTGAGATCAGTTTAGTGATCAGCACCATCTCGGTTTCGCGGTGAGCTAGGCGCAGGCTCTAAGAACGCATCCAGCTTTCCAATACCTGAATTGCTACGATGGCACGTGGCTAAACATCCACAGGAGGACAACGTCACCCGCTTAGTCAACCGTTTAACTCCCTTTGGGAGATACGTACGTTATGTTTTACAGGACCGGGTCAATTACTGACCACTGTGAAACACACCCGCAGAGACTGTCTCATGTCTTCATTCCCTCACTAGTTATACCTGTGGGGCTCGTTCCGGAGTCTACCGGAGAACCGGCACGTTGGCCCGGATTTACTTTGTCCGATTGGCGTCTCTTGGGTTTCTCGCAGAGGGATGAAAGCACACAACCGTTCTAGCGCACAACAGACGAGAGAACTGGCGAGCCGACGCGCGTGTGGCGAATGCCCATTAGGGAGAGGAAGAGGATTCGAGCGAGAAAGATGTCAATCATGACAGGTCTATCAATGCTGGCAAATAGTGGTGCCAGTTGCATTGGTTGACTTTATTAAACATTTGCCATGATTCTTTGATTCTCACATCTTCCCTCTTCTCCGAAAAAAAAAATTATTGTGCGTCTTCTATTCTTTATGAATTTCCTGTATCTCTCTCATTCTCTGATTCTTTCTAGGCTGAAGCCTTGAATCTGATAAATAAATAAATACATTCTCTCCTCCCTCCATTTATTCAGTGTACCACTGACAACTTTCCGTTCAAATTTTGTGCACTACTGATGCAAAACTGTCCATAAAAGAATATTCTATTAGTTTGCCTTCTGTCAATCGAATGTGCTTCCATTCAGTCCAGCAAGACTTTTTTTTTAACCCAGGGTGGGTCAGTAGGGTGGGTGCATATTGAGGAAAAGTAGGCAAGGGGTACCAAAAGTTTCTCATTGGTGGGGGGGTGGAGACGGAGCGTTTTTTGACAGCGAATTGTTCGTCTACCATGCCTACGATTACGATTGCCTGTCACAAGATGGACGATTCCGTGCATTGGTATAAGAACACACCTGAAGCTTTACCCGCCTTGTTTTAACCGCTCTACGAAACAAATTTCGAAATAATCAAATTTGTTCGGGAAACTTTCATCTTCAGATTCACAAAACATATTCAGAAACCAAATGGCTATCGACTTTTCTTTCACTAATAGTTTTAAATAAGTGTATAATTACTTCCCATTTACATTTGAGAAGAAAGTTCACAATTCCAATTTTAGACACATATCAGTTTGTTCATCCTTACAGCTTCAATGTTTTAACCAAGTCTCATATTCAATCCAGGATCTAGATTTCATTCTCGTATAGCAGATTTGGGTCTTTATTAAAGAAAATTACACTCAAGTTTCTTAATTGAATGTCAGATTTCTTTCACAAACTAAAGTCTCTGTCTCAATCTCTCAATCTCGGAGTTGATGCAATTTTAAATGCAGGCCTTCGTCATCAGATGCAAACCGCAGACTCAGTTTTGAGATTCCGATTCCACCATGCAGACTTAAACTCCATTTAACGTCATATTTGTTCATTTTTTTTCCTTTCAAATTTCTATGTTGGTTCTACCGCTTACAAGCTCTTCATTAATTATATAAAATTTCCAAAATATTTTTAAAATGTTCTAACGTTCTAAAATGTTCCAATTTAACGATATTCAGTGGCCTCATAATCCGATACTCTCAAAACATTTAAACAATTGTGGCTTTCGTTAAGTATGGCAGTTCCTTTAGTTCATATTTTTTTTCCTCTCAAATTTAGACTTCAAACACTTTTCCCAGCATCTTAGGCCTCAGAACCACATTTCACAATCTTCAGGTTGGCTAAAATTTAACAAACATGTTCCAGATTGTTGCAAGTGGAATTAAATCAAAATAAATTCAAATGAAAATCTATTTCAAAGGTAAGACTTGAAATTAAAAACTGATTTTTTTCAATGATTTAGAAGCGAACTCCACAGGAATATTCGTTTTGCCAAACACAGATTTTAATCTCCGATTCAGCCTTCATCAACGCGACGCCAGTTTTAACATTTGGTAAATAACGTTTTCCATATCGCTTCAAACACAATGCTCAGTAATTAAAATGCTGGTTTTTAATTTCAACACTTGACACTGATCTTCCAAATCGCTTTCCGATCAAAAGCTCAATCTTTCGTCCGGCATCCCCCGGAGTAAATCTAGGTCGTAGTCGGTGACGACCGACCTCGAGCTGTTCAACGAATCATCCGGTATCCGCCGGAAAGCTTCAAGGTCGTAATTAGTTTCCGCTAACTAGAATATTGCACTTTTCTCGATCCAACCGGCATCCCTGCATTTTTCTATTCAAATTGTGTATTCACCGAACCACAGAAAAAAACATTCAGGAGTCACCTTTTTTATTTCTTCCAAAAGCCGGTATTCGCCGATCTTTTGGAACTCATCCACCGGTATCCGCCGATTATTTTCGCAGTCGGTATCCGCCCAACTTTTTGGTTTCATTCTCCGGTATCCACAAATTTTTTTCACAGTCGATCTTCGCCGATCTTTGTGGATTCATTTACCGGTATCCGCCAGTTTTTTTCCCAATCCATAGCCGGTATCCGCCGAGCTATGAGAATTTGTATACCGGTATCCGCCGGTTTTCGATCCATAGTCGGTATCCGCCGAACTATGGAAATTTTTATACCGGTATCCGCCGGTTTTTTTCTCCCAATCCATAGCCGGTATCCGCCGAGCTATGAGAATATCGGATTATGAGGCCACTGAATATCGTTAAATTGGAACATTTTAGAACGTTAGAACATTTTTTTTTTCGGAGAAGAGGGAAGATATGAGAATCTGTATACCGGTATCCGCCGGTTTTCGATCCATAGTCGGTATCCGCCGAACTATGGAAATTTTTATACCGGTATCCGCCGGTTTTTCTCCAACCCATAGCCGGTATCCGCCGAGCTATGAAAATTTGTATACCGGTATCCGCCGGTTTTTAATCCATAGTCGGTATCCGCCGAACTATGGAAATTTATATACCGGTGTCCGCCGGTGGTCCAAGCCTAAGTCAGTATCCGCTGAACTTAGACAAAACTGTGAATTTATCAAAATTCACCCGGACTGTCTCGTCACATGCACAGTTTTTTTTTTCTTCGCCGACCGCCATTTCGAAGAAATCCGATGTTGGCGTTCTACACTCACTTTAATTTATTTTTAACTTCAAGGATTAGGGAAATCAACACTGTGGTTTCCCTGTCCTGTCACGGTCGCCAAAATGTGGGGCTCGTTCCGGAGTCTACCGGAAAACCGGCACGTTGGCCCGGATTTACTTTGTCCGATTGGCGTCTCTTGGGTTTCTCGCAGAGGGATGCAAGCACACAACCGTTCTAGCGCACAACAGACGAGAGAACTGGCGAGCCGACGCGCGTGTGGCGAATGCCCATTAGGGAGAGGAAGAGGATTCGAGCGAGAAAGATGTCAATCATGACAGGTCTATCAATGCTGGCAAATAGTGGTGCCAGTTGCATTGGTTGACTTTATTAAACATTTGCCATGATTCTTTGATTCTCACAATACCTACTGTAGTTGGAGCTTATGGAAGTAGCTTTTCACCACCCTTTACATATATGCAATTTTCAAATGGATGTGCGATGAGTGATGGCACTACCGCTGCTCAAATGACGTTGTTGAAGTCGATGTTTGCATCCAGAATGACAAGCACGGAAAAACGATCTCCTTCCCTGTCTAGAAGGAAATTTCAAGCATTGAGGTACTGAGGCAACTCTGAACATTCTTTTCATCAACCGTGGGTTCGCGTCTTAACTACAAAAGTTCGTGTTTGAACTTGCATTTTTATGACCACGCAGAAAATGTTGTTTATGTTTTATTTTCAACATAGGAATTTCAGCCTACTCCAACTTTTCTTCGTGTAGCAAAGTATGTTGCTATGGTTCTCAATTTGTGTTGTTTTCTGCCGAATGGAAAAAAGGTCCCGACTGACGGAATATGCTAATATATCTACAATTTGAGATTCTAATGTTATTTAAAATGGAACAATCATTGATGGAAATTTCACTTTTTGGACAATACTGAATATTTCATAAAAGATATCATAAATAGGCAACAATTTACTAAGTAAATTGATCTTAAAAACAACTATGATTATATGATTTGATTTGAGATTTATTGATGACCACATTATCATTATTATTATTATTATCTGGAGCACGTTTGGTAAATGGAAATCAGCATTTCTCTAAAAATTAATAAATTGGCAAAGGAAAAAAATCTTCGTGTAGAATTAGCTCTTTTTAATACTTTTCATTTAGGCACATCTGATTTTCACAATTAACACACGACGTATTACAGGACACGACACTTAACGTTCTTACAAAACGGAAAAAGGATTCAAAAATTACCTTTTTTGTCGACCGGTTTCGGGCTCGATGTTGCCCATCTACAGGACGATGTCCGACTGATCACACGAAGAAATTAAAAACACTTGCAGCATCCTACTATGTCGTAGTATTTGTCGGGAGGATGGTCAAATTTATAAAAATTTCCTTTTAGTAAGGGAGAAGAGTGGCGACGTAATCGGCGCCTCGTCTTCGTTCATTAGCGGTTTTTCGGCCGTGCTAATGAACATTGACTCCCATGCGTTTAAGTGTGAGGTTTTTCTAACGCATTTCTTGTACCTCACTTTTTCCCAATCTATGGCGTGATCAAGTTCTGTTGCGTGGGAAGCTACACTAGATTCGTTGATTCTGAGGTTTTCTACTGCGTTCCTATGTTCTTTTAATCGAACTTTGAACTTGCGCCGTGTTTGGCCAATGTAAATGGCCGGGCAATTTTTGCATGGTATTTCATAAATACCTGATCTTTCTTCGTCTGGAATCTTATCTTTCAGCGAAACCAACCGATCCTTGAGTGTGTTCCCACTTTTGTATGCTGTTTTTAAGCCATGTTGAGAGAGTATCTTGGTAATCCCGTTGGTTAGTCTGGGGTAGAACGGCAAACTAACCCTTTGGGATTCTTCTTTCTCTGGTCTTAAAGTAGTTGCATCTCTTCGAATTTTCTTTCGCGCGTGTTTTTGTAGGATTTTTTGTACAAAATCGTTGTCGTATCCGTTAAGGGCACCTGCTTCGAATATTTTTAATTTTTCTTCTTCAAACTCAGCTTTTTCCATGGGTATATTGTATAGCCGATGAGCCATGGAATGAAAAGCGGCTTGTTTTTGTGACCCAAAATGGTTAGAATCAACTGTGATATATCGGTCTGTTGAGGTTGGTTTTCGATAAATTGCAAATTTAATGCTGTTGTCCTCTTTTCTTGAAATCAGAAGATCGAGAAAGGGAAGTTTTCCGTCTGATTCTTTTTCTACCGTAAATTTAATGGAATTGTGCTGAGTGTTAAGAAGCTCTAGGGTCTGTGGAAGATAACGTTCTTTAACCACGGCAAGGATGTCATCTACGTAGCACCACCAGACGCGTGGGAACAGCCTTGCCGTGGTTAAAGAACGTTATCTCCAAAACATGTTGAACGGATAAATCAAAATCATATTTTGAGTATAAAATTTATTAACAAAGTCAACTTACTTATCATGGAAGATATTATGAAAAAAAGTAGATATACTTGTGTTGTACTATAATTGTCAGATCGGGACACAAATTTTTGGTGATAATGAGCTTAACAGTTTTCGCCAGAAGCTTTCGAAATTTAGTCTAAGGCAACTTAGGTCTTCTCGATAGCATTTATTCATGTTCGTAAGAACTTTCCTCACATGGAGGCGCGTTTCATGTGTCCTTCAAGTTTCTGGGGAGTGAGGAATATTCCTATTATTGTATTTTATATATAATACTAGCAGACCCGGTAAACTTTGTCTTACCATTTTAAACTTGGCGTCGATTTCAAGTTTTTTTTTCGCTGTTTGACTTAAAAAAAGCATCAAATCTTGAGTTGTTAATCGTCTCGCTTTCTTGAACATGTCCTAGTTTTTAAACATACCCATCTTTTCCGTTTTCTCGAATTGGCCCGCTCAATTATATCGGGATCAAATCTAGGAATTTTAACTCAATTGTACGGGTCTTTTAACAGATTATTCAAAAAATATCTCCAATAAATTTCACATACATCTCACATGAATCCTTTTCATTTACATTTCTTTGATTCGGATGCTTTGAATATTGCCGAATGATATCAGGTATCAGCTTCCCGTTGCAAATTCGATTTTTTCAGCACTCAACGTTACCATCAAACTTGGCAAACCTCATGCTAAAAAAAATCCACTCTTTATTACTTGTTCCATAAATAACATATGTTGATTATATCTATGTTTCATTTATTGTATACAATTTAGTTGATTGACTCCGCTTTGCTCGAGTTCACTTTAAGGTTTAAATCGAAATCAAAAATTTCTCATTTATTGGAATTTATTGCATATGAAACTTTATGGAAGAAGAATTTAGAATATCGGGACAATTTTTGGAGTGTTTGCTCAATATTCTGCCTAGCGCAGCACTTTTAGCTCCCGAGTAGCTTTTGATGGTATATTTTTTAGAACTGAAGAAATAAAAACATTAGAGATGATTTTTTTCAAACCATTTTCAAGCAGCTTCACTTTCCTCACATTTGGAAGCAGTGGTTATTTATATCCATATTTTCATCAAAATCATGTCCAAAAAAAAAGGTTCGCCCTTTTTTTAGCAAAAAATGCTAGTTAAATCAAGAAGTCTTGATTTATTGGGTTATTATTCAAAGATTTTAATTTGAAGAAATTTAATTTGCTTTTGAAAGGAGAAAAGATATGATTAATTTTTTTATTATTCAACCGAATTAAAGCATTTTTATCTTCTTTTTTATCCTTAAATACATACCTGCCAATTGAAACCATTGTTGTCTGATTTAAAATTTTCCTGAACAGTGTTGAAGGTGATTTGCGATTCTGTTTAAGATTATGTGATATTTTCAAGAATCAATTAGATTTAATTGGAATGCAGGTTTTAAAAAATTAAATACATAAAAAAAACTTATCTTTCAAGGCTACGATGATTTCATGAGTTCATTCTTTTTTCTGGATATTTTCATGTAAATTTACCTCAACATTTAAAAATTTTAATTATCCGTTCAGATTTAACACTCGGGATACCTACCCTATCTGACTATTTTAGAGAAAAAATGGAATATGTTTCATGACTTAAAGGCGCATTGCCACTTGTTTCACCGTGTGAAATGACAGGAGTTAATATTATTTTCAACACTTTCAGGTCATAACAAAAACTTATCAAAAAAAAAAAAATTCAGCTACTGCTACTTAATAAAATTATGCTTCTGGAATATCAATCACAAAAAAAAATATGTCAACAAAAAATCGGATCTAAAGTCTCACCTACGTAACCAAAATATGTTAAACAAAAACACACATTTATGTTAAGTACGTACTTGAACTCTGTATAAACAAACAGGGAACCTGTAAACAGTTTTTTGGTGAACGATTTAAAAAAAAGTTAAGTTTATTTAGTCAGATTGTTTCTTTGGGCCCAACCATTTATAAATTTAGAAATCATGTATACATTTTTTGTAAATGTTGAACGTTTGCACTTCTTTGCATTCGGCCTTCAAATGAACATCAATCTCATATAACCCATTTTAAAGTACAGGCTTTTGTTCAGTTCATGTGTCTGTTCATTTGCAACGGATTTTGTGGTTGTTCTATAAATTTAATGGCGCATGATACAACTTCTGTGAAGCACATTTGTACATGTTTGAAAAATATTTCTAGCGTTTTGGATTATAAACCAAGTCTTTCCACTTTTCTTTTTTCAAAAGTCCGCAAAGAGTCATACCATTATTTCATACGCATCAGTACTAAATTCATATTATTTAGACAACAATTCCTTCTTGAAATAACACGAATTGAAGTTTTAATTTTTTCAAATCGTTTGAATGGTTTTGATTTGATCGGCAAAATATTAATCTGGGTCACATCTGGGCGTCATTCATTACTACATATGTGCTGTACAAATGATCTAGGAATCAAGAAGAAAAAACACATCTAGGCTTCATGTGGTCACCACATGCATCGAAATTATGCTTGGTTGAGAAATGCGCGCCCAAATATTCCCACTAAACAGTATGCTATGCCATAGTTACTAACCTCCTACGACGTTTGCTTGCGACGCCTGGACCTTGGAGACGAAAAACAAACTGCCCGCCCGGCGCCCAAAGTAAAGAAAATCTCGAAAAAATTGAAGGCCATGACTTTAATTTAATTCAATTTATTACAAATTTAATGATAACGGACAATTGATGCGACTTTTTGTTGTTTTTATTCGATATAAACCGATTCGCATGCCCACAGAATATTCTAAAAATAATTTCATTTGAATCGGTTGGGTCATTTCGGAGGAGTAGTACTACAAACACCGTTACAAGAGAATTTTATATAATAGATTATATTATTATATTTATTATATTATATTATTATATTTGTCTCAAGGTAATTAGGTGGGTCACTAAGGGGGACGCAGTTATCAAAAAAACTCTCTAACACATTAGAAGAAAACCGAAATACTGAAACTAACAGACAATGCCTACCAACTAAATTAAAGATTGATAACTGTATGATTCACGCAACGCCCTCATAACTGACTTTTCGTACAATAATTAGGTACATTATCTCGTTCCAGGTTTCGGCATCAGCAGCACCCTGTGGGACGACATTTTCGGCACAACTATAGTGCTGAGGAAGCTGAAGTACCTTTTGAAGTGGTGAAAACAATACGCCACACGATGCCTCGTTTCGAGAAGGTGTTAATTTTTTCTTTTCTATAAGACCAAAATTTTATTTTGATTTCTTGATTGATTTCTCACGACAGTGAGAGGAACGGAAGCCACGAAGGAAGTTGCGAAAGGATTTTTTCTCTAAAAAAAACTTCTTGTCATTTAGAGTTAAATTATGTTTTATTGTCTCTAATGTAAATATCTTACTGAATAAATGATAAGTAACTGCATCATTATCGATTACAATACGTCACAGAAAATGCCAATAATTTTGCCTGTTTCATTACATGCAACTTTAAAGTAAAACTATAGCTACTACCTCTCTAAATGCATGAGGTCGATAATTTAAATGTGCCTTTAAATAGTTCGGGAGGGTGCTTAACGGAACTGTTGGCTCTAATAGTCTAGCTTTTTGAGTCTTAATCTATGAGGTGCAGTCGGGTTTCCCTGATTGGAAGAACAAAATAAAATTAAAGAAAGTTAAAAAAAAATTGGTAGTTGCAATCACTTCGATCACAAAATGTTCCTCAGCTTTCTATCGGAACGAGAAAAAAAATACTCTTGAGCCTACAGGTAAGTAAGTACTGATCGCAGTCGGTAGTAAAGCTTAATACTCTTAAGTACACAATCGCTACACAAAAAATAAATGATATCAGAATATTTGGTACACTTTACGTCGATAAATACTCGTGTTGTGGTCTTCACCACACCGCACACTCCGCCTAGCTGTTGTCCACCTTCGAAGTTTTCTGCGTCAGTTGACGGAGCTGCGGGAAGCTACCCTTGGTTTGCGGCGGGTAGAGACGACTTGCCAGCTGAACGAAGGGCTCATACAGCGAGGCGCGTTCCATTGCGTTGACCGTGTAGTGTTTGATGCGCTCCCGGGCACACCAATTGTTGGCCCTGGTCAGATTGGACTCTATCACATCGTTGCTCAGCAACATTTGCTGCTGCAGGTGGGAGGAGTTTACCGGGGAGGAACCATTGGACCGGGTCTGGCGAGATCGCATGTTGGCTATCACAATCACAAATACCTAAAAGAAAAAAAAGGATTTTTTAAACTCAGCTGAGGGAGGTGAAATTCACAAAAACCCACCTCCTTTTTGTCCTTAAACTTATCGATGTCGCTCTTGATGCCCCCGAGCATGTCCAAGCTGGAGGGATCGCTCGGATCGTACACCAGGATGAAGGCATCCGGATAGCTGAGATAGTGGCGCGGAAGTTGGCCATTGCCTTGCAGTCCCGAGGTGTCGAAGATTCTCAAGGTGTCCCGGCTGCCTTTGCCGGTGTCCACGCTGGCCACGTAGGTGTCCTCGATAGTGCTGTGAATTTCCTGCACAAGTTTTCGGATTTTCAGGAAAACAACAAAAAAAATTAACATTTTTTCCCTTATGGTGGTATGTTGTTTCATTAAGCACAAATACAAACAGTGGATGTCCAAAATTCAAACATTGAATTTTCTATCCATCTTCTCACTTTGTTAAATTGTGGCAACGTAAAGCTCCTGCATCGATTTTGAAAACAACGCTTCAGAAGGCTTGTAAAGGAGCAACTTCCTGCTAGTGACAGTGTCCTCGAAACTTTCACAAATGTTTAAAAGAGGAGTCTCAATTGCATCACCATATACACATAATATAATGATTCATGAGATTCAAAGAAATTGTTTTAAGTTCCGGCAATTCAAGTACAGGCAAAATTCAAGTGTCTATTTTCGTAATTTATTTATGGTACTCTGGAGCCACCATTGACAGATTTACTGCCAGTTTTCAGTTCCGCATATTATAAAATCTTTTGTCAAATAACATACTGAACTCATTTTACAAAATATTTTATTATAGACGGAGAAGCAATAGACTTCTGCCAAGAGTTGCAATACATCTGCCAATGGTGGCTCCAGAGACAAAACTTTCCCATCCTCCAAAACATATTTTTGGACAAAAAATGATCAAAATGACTGTTCAGTCCGCAGAGCGGTCTGAAGAAAGAACGCGACGCAAAGAAGGAGAGCGGTCCGAAGAAGAACGGGGAGAAACAACATCAGCCAATCAGCAAGCAGTGCGCGACAAGCCAAAGTTTTAAAAAGCGCGGTCCCGCTGGTCGCGCAAGTTTAGTTAATTTTCAACCGCCAACTCAGGCCCATCCCGAGAGAGCAGCGAAGAGAGAAGCGAGAGAGAACTAACCGGAGAAGAAACAGCAGCCAGCAGGAACGCACCCTTATTCTCGTTTTCGATCGAATGACATTCGTTCGAAAGTTAAGCAATTTCGCATTCTTGTTTTCGTTCGAACGAATCATAGCAGTTAAATCTTTCGAACAAAGCTCGTTCGAACGAAATGTTGCATTCTCGTTTTCGATCGAACGTATTTTTTCTATCGGTCGTCAAACGCGAGTCTAATGCTGCGAACGGAATTCGTTAAAAAGGCCAAAAATGAAAAAAATAGAGGAAATATGAAAAATTGGGAGGATATGATACTAAAAAAATCTGAAAACACAGCAGTTTTATATCCAGTCTGATGTTTTGCAATATTACGAAGATTTTCGCTGAAGAAAGTTTTTTGACTGTTGAAACTTGTTGCCGGATTCCAATTTTTCACTCCGGGTGAGGGAGATTTACAGCAGCATTAACAGAGCAGCAGCACCGTCCCCACTACCGTCTGGTATTGATAGGACACCTTCTTGATACCGGAAACACTTGCGATAAAGCTTCTAGGGCACAATTGAAAAGTTTTAATATCGGCAGGCGTTTGTTTCTGCTGCTGACGATGTCGGAATCAGCCCCGGCGACTGCTGATGTTCTTTTTTTTAACAATATTTTTTCCGAAACTCACCGGATGATCGCGACTAGATCTACAATACATCAAAGAACTAATTTTAATCTCAATATTTACATTTGAAAATGTCATTTTAAACCAGGTTGCTGCCCAACAATTTCGAAGTTCATCAGTCCGACGTTTCGGCCTTTGGTCTTGGCCTTCCTCAAGGGTTATATTGCATTATACTGTATGTGTTCCTGAGTGTATCGGATGTGAGGGGAAGTTTTGCTGGTATCTAACCTTTATCTTGTATGTTGTTATCACTATGGTCATAATTATATACGAATTCCTAACTGTTTTATGCGGACACAATTTGTTTGAACCTTCTAATTTTGGTGTGGTTTTGTTTACACTTGATGTGTAAACAAAACCACACCAAAATTAGAAGGTTCAAACAAATTGTGTCCGCATAAAACAGTTAGGAATTCGTATATAATTATGACCATAGTGATAACAACATACACTTGATGTGTAAACAAAACCACACCAAAATTAGAAGGTTCAAACAAATTGTGTCCGCATAAAACAGTTAGGAATTCGTATATAATTATGACCATAGTGATAACAACATACAAGATAAAGGTTAGATACCAGCAAAACTTCCCCTCACATCCGATACACTCAGGAACACATACAGTATAATGCAATATAACCCTTGAGGAAGGCCAAGACCAAAGGCCGAAACGTCGGGCAAATTGTAAATTTTAGTATTTGCTTCCTTTTGACTGAAATGCTAATTTAAATTAAAAAAGAATAATAATCATCAGTCGTTAAAAATTACTTAAAAAGAAGTTCATCAGGTAACACCAAAATTGAACGTATCGCGTTCGTACGAAAACAAGAATATCTTTTTAGAATTCGTTCGAAAGTATCTGTTCGAACGAAAGCCAAATACGCCGTAAACGAGAACAAGGGTGACGGGCTGCTCGAATCATCGTCGTCGTGCTCGGACGGAGCCGATTGCGTCGCGAGAGCGAAAAGGTGATCGCTCATCCTGATTGTTCGAGAAAGTTCCAGAGTTTCCAGAGCGTAAATAAATAAAATTAGAGAAAAGTGAACAGCAAATAGAGAGATATGAGAAGTTAAAGTGAAAGTGTTTTCTTCGTGCTGCTGCTCCAGTTTCTTGCTTCCGGTTCTCTGTTGCCACACCCCAATCGGCTCTTATCAGAGCATATCCGAAAGAGTTTAGTTACTGTGGCAACCACCGATTTGTTTGGCATTCCAGACAGCCTGTCCACCGACCTGCCTCCCCTGGTTTGGCAACCACAGGGGTTGTAAAGTCGAGGCCCAATCCCACAAGGGGAGCGGGCAGCCAGTGGTTGTTTTTCATGCCACCCACCGTGATACAGTCCACCCTCTCCAATGACATAAATGAAAAGATATGACAAAAAATACAAAAATGACAAAAAAAAAAAACAAAAGTGACTAGAACGACAAAAATGAAAAAAAATGACAGAAATGAAAAAATATGACAAATAAAAAAAAATTTAAAAATATGACCAAAAAGACAAAAATTTAAAAAAAATAAAAAGACAAAAATTAAAAAAGTTACTTTAAAGACATAAAATGACAAAAATGATTAAAATGACAAAATGCCAGAAATGATAAAAATTAAATAAATGGCAAATATCACAAAAATCACAAAAACTACAAGAATGACAAAAATAACAAAAATGACAAAAAATGCAAAAACGACAAAAATGATTCATGACAAGAATGCTAAAAATGCCAAAAATGAAAGGAATAACAAAAATGATAAAAATGACAAAAATAATAAAAACGACAAAAATGACAAAAGTGACAAAAATTACAAAAAAAAAACAAAAATGAACAAAATTACAAAATTGAGAAAAATTACAAAAGAAGCAAAAATGCCAAAATTTAAAAAAAAAGGCAAAAACGACAAAAATTACAAAATGACAAAAATAATGAAAATGTTAAAAATGACATAAATGACCAAAAGGCGATCGAAGAGACGTAAAGCAGTATCGAGGTATAACCAGTTTGTCGACAGGTTCTAAACTTTTCGAAATCATCGTGAGTGGCGCTCTATTGCGATCTTCATCCCAATATATTGCGGCTGAACAGCACGGGTTTATGCCTGGAGTACAAACCTTTTGCAATACACATCGTTTTGCCTGAACCAGATGGAGTGTAAAAACCAAGTAGATGCTGTTTACACCGACATCAAGGCTGCATTTGACAGGATTGATCACAGAATATTGCTTGCCAAACTATCTAAACTTGGTGTTCATGAGAACATGGTTGTTTGGTTGGAATCCTTCCTCACAGATCGGTGTATCAGAACTAAATTTGGTGATAGCATATCCTTTCCTTTCATAAATCGGTCTGGGGTGCCTCAGGGAAGCAATCTTGGGCCTCTGCTGTTTGTATTGTTTTTCAAAGATCTGATAACCAGTTTGGATGATGGAACTAAGATTGCATATGCTGATGATTTGAAAATATATGTCCCAATAGAATGCACCGAGGATTGTGCCCAGCTCCAATCGCTGCTCGATCGGTTTAGTGAATAGTGTAGACTGAATAAGTTATCGGTTAGTATCCCTAAATGCTATGTAATAACCTTCCATCGAAAAAAAAAGCACCCATTCTACACGACTATAGCATCGATCATCAGCATCTTAAAAGGGTATTGGAAGTTGGCGATCTAGGTGTTACCCTTGATGCCTAGCTCACGTTCAACAGCCATCGAACAACCGTTATAAATAAAGCCAATCGACAACTTGGTTTCATTTCAAAAATAGCACGAGAATTTACAGATCCGCTGTGCTTGAAGTCGCTCTACTGTGCACTCGTCCGATCCATAATAGAACATGCTGCAATTGTCTGGGCCCCCTACCAGCTGTGTTGGATCTAACGAATTGAGCGCATACAGAAGCGTTTTTAAAGATTCGCCCTACGACATCTGCCATGGCACCATCCTAAGGATCTTCCCGCTTATCCTAATCGCTGCCAGCTTTTGGGTATTGAAACACTGGAACGCCGCCGAAGGATTCAACAAGCAACATTCGTCGCTAAAGTATTGAACGGTGAGGTTCAGTCACCACACTTGCTGGAAATGATATGCTTTAGTGCGCCATTAAGGACCTTACGATCTCACTCGTTACTATCAAATCGAGTCCACCGAACATCCTACGGCTATAATGAGCCATTGAGTGCGATGATGCGAGTATTCCAGGACGCTGAACATCTGCACCAGTTCAATGAACCACACACAAAACTTTCGAGACTCCACTTAGCAAAAATGAGCTGTTACTTTCCGTTAGCAAAAATTTTTTTTTACTGTCCAGTTAGTTCTTTCCCAAATTGTCATGACTTTTGCTTAATTTGAGTAAAAAAATCCCCTTTGCTACTTATTTCAGTATTTACAGTAGCATGGACTCAAACTTTTAGGACTTTTAGTTTCTACTCGAACCACGGTGCAACGTTTTTTTTTGACAGGAATTTTGTTTTGTTTTGTTTTCGGATCAGTCAGTCGTAAATTCGGAATGTTTCGATTCCGTTTTACCATTAAAAGTTGTGCGCCGTGTTTTGTTTGCCGTTCAGAGAGAGTTCATCACATAATGCTCCGAATCCTACCTGTCCGGCCGGATACGATTTTCGATGGTAGTGGAGGATGGAACCATCAAAATGTTGAATACGAGGTCCTTCTCTTTGCCGATTCCCGAAGACTTTTCATGTTGGCCGTTTGGATAAAGCTCCAGCGGATGATTTGTTTTGGTTTGAAACAATTTTAAGTGGAATCGGAATTTTGTTTGGTAAGTGCGATAAATAATTGAAATTGAGCTTAAAAGAAAAATAATTTAGCTTTGCCGCTTCCAGCGAAAACACATCTCCAGTTGAAGGGCTAATCACAACGGCATCCGGTAGCCGCGACAACGTAGGATTGTTTTGCCCCGAAATCTGCCCGAAGATGATGGAAGCCGGTTCGATTAATGCCGTTAACGTGGGCTCGGAAGTTAACGCGGATAAGGTCATCATTGGATGTGGTTCAACAGCCTTGGGCTGCCCCATTGGAGTCATGTCATTTGCTTTCAATAATATTTTGATAACGTTGCTTTACGCTATCAAACGCACTGGAAAACGACCGATCTAGTATTCACTAGAGGGAAAATTTTTCAGTTTATTTTGCACGGTAAGTTTCTTTTCAAATTAATAAAAATTTAATTACTTCCAAACCGAACATTTCACATTTCAGGTCAGGTGAAGGAAAACGGTTGGAGATTACGAAATGTTGTTTGAGTTTGTTGAGCTCCAAATTGGTCTGTAACGAACGACAAGAGAAATGGAGACCACCATCCAAAACCTTCGTGCAAAACAAAGTTACGAAGTAGGTTAAAACCGGAAGCAGCGAATGAAAATTTTCATACGAGGTGCATTAATTGGTTTTTTTTATAGGGACATGCAGCTTCACACGACTGTTCCGCCTGTCGGGGGGATGCAGACAACCATATGCTGGTTTAACGATTCTACAAATTGACCGCGAATGGCAGCGCTGATGTCACTTAATCCGATGGCCCAGAATGCATTTTTATCAATGCCCAAGTGTTTTGTAAGTAGTGTTAAAAGAAACATTATTTGAATTGAAAAATGTGACTAAACAGTTCTTATTTTTCCAGGTTTTGGAATTGTTAAGTGAACTACAATTATCGATGGTAATTGCATTATTTGTTACCTCTCCTGGTATAAGCTCCGGATGATGCCAGCATTGAAATCAAAACCCCACGGCGGATACACTTGAAGCACTGCGATAAAATGGGCAATGTTTGCCTGAAGTAAATTCAACAACTACGCAAGTGCAACGCGGTATGTATTGATTTTTTTAATCAATGTTAAAAGTTTTTTAAAATTGAAATATCAGAATTTTGTATTATTTAGTAATCTCTTCTAACTAATTGTCCTTCCTTGATCTTGTACAACAGTTACATTAAAATTTCAATGAATAAATTGTGTAATCACTTTGTGTATTAAGCCCCACAGATGGCAAAAAGTGACATCTTCGCAGACTATTTTAAGGCAAACTTAATTATTCTCACGAAACTTAATTATACTGCCTATTATTATGATTATTATTATTTTCGTTTTCATACTAAGAAATTTAACATTCAATTTATTTTGAAGAAACTTCATTATTTTTGTTTTTTTTTTTCAGATTTTTGTGACGTTCGCGGTGAATCCTTGGAACCGATGGAAGAAAAAGTTCAATAATTTTCCCGAATGAGCTTTATGGTAACCACAATTTTTACTTCCTTGTTTCATAATCTAAAAACTGTTTATTTTCTCAGGACCATCACCCGAATGTCACAAGTCGCCAAACTTGTCTACCATAATTTCCATGATTTATGGAAAGAAAGCTTCCGAATAAAAGGACATCTTTTAGCTAACGAAAATAAAATAAGTAGGAAATAATTCCAAATTTCTTTTTATTTTAAAAAGAAACCCCTTTATGAAAAATAAATAAATTTTTGATTTTACTCAAATTTTAGTAATTTTTGAAAATAAAAATTTTGCTAACATTTTAGCAAACAATCATTTTATTTACAGAAAAATTAGTAAAAATTTAGTCCGGACACTTCCGACTATTTTGCTAAATTTTTATTAATTTTTTTTTGCTAAATTGATTGCTAAGTTTCTAGCTGGTCAAATTTGAGCAAAATTTTGCTAAATTCCGGCCTCGAAAATTTTGTGTGCAGCTAGTCGTTTTATTCGTCGTGTTCGCCAGTCCAGTCTATTTAATTCTATCTGATTGATGTTTGTTCTATATTCTAATTCATTTAAACAAAATGTTCGATGAATAAATATTATAATAATAATAATAAAATGACAAAAAATACCAAAATGGCAAAAATAACAAAAAATGACATAACAATAAATGACATAAACGACAAAAACGGCAAAAAGGACAAAATGATAAAAAATGGCAAAAATGAGCAAAACGACAAAAATGACAAAAATGGCAGACCTGACAAAAATAACAAAAATAACAAATATCACGAAAATAATAAAAATGACAAAAATGACGAAAATGTCAAAATGACTCAAATGACAAAAATGATAAAAATTACAAAAGTTACAAAAATGACAAAAATAACAAATATTACAAAAATGAAAAAAAATTATTGAAATGCCACAAAAGTCAAAGATGACTTAAATGACAAAAATTAATTGACAAAAATGACAAATATTGCAAAAAATGACAAAAATGATAATTGTGACGAAAATGACAAAAATGACAATAATGATAAAAATGATAAAAATGACAAAAATGACAAAAATGCAAAAAATGACAAAAAAGACTAAACTGACAAATCTGAAAAAATTAACAAAATGACAAACGACAAAAATGACAAAAATGATAAAAATATACAAAACAATAAAAATGCAAAAATTACAACAATGACATAAAAGATAAAAATAATTAAAATAGCAATTTTGATAAAAATGACAAAAATTATAAGAATGAAAAAAATGTCAAAAATGATAAGAATGAAAAAAATGTCAAAAATGACAAAAAAGATAAAATAGACAAACTTTACAAATATAACCTTTTGGTCATTTTTGACCAAAATGACAAAAACTACAAAAATGACAAGAATAACAAAAATGACAAAAATAAAAAAAAATTAAAAAAATGAAAAAAATGGCCAAAAATGACAAAAATGGTAAACGGCAAAAATTACAAAAATGACAAACGTTACAAAAATTACAAAAATGACAAAAATTACAAATATAGCAAAAATGACCAAAATGACAAAAATGACAAAAATGAAAAAATTACAAAAATTACAAAAATGACAAAAATGACAAAAATGACAAAAATGACAAAAATAACAAAAATAACAAAAATGACAAAATTGAAAAAAATGAAAAAATGAAAAAAAAATTAAAAAAATAACAAAAATGACAAACATTACAAAAATTACAAAAATGACAAAAATGGCAAAAATGACAAAAATGGCAAAAAATGACAAAATGACAACAAATACAAAAATGACCAAAATGACAAAAATGACAAAAATGACAAAAGTGACAAAAATAACAAATATGATAAAAACAACAAAAATAAACAAAACGACAAAACAACAAAAATTACAAAAATGACAAAAAATGCAAAAATGACAAAAATTACAGAAATGACAAAAATAAGTTATATGACATGAGACAAAAATGAAAAATTGGATATTTCATTCGTCAGGCTTTTTTTTTTGCTTATATATCAAGAATAAAAGGTCCAAGAAAATTCAAGCCGGAAGCGGAAACAATTGGCAATAAAAACCCAGCGCAAACAGTGGCGCTCTATTTGCATCAATTAGAAAGTTCAGTTATTTCATGTTTCCGCTATACCTTTACTTTACGCACCTGCTACCGTATGTGAGGTAAGTAAAATTACTCATCACCTGACTCATCAGAGAAAGACGAGTCATTTAGGTTTTTTTTCCATTGGGTTCTTCGAAAACACTTACCGATTCGATGGTAACGTTTCCATAGATTAGCTGTTCCAGAATCGCCGTCTTACCGACACCTTTGGCTCCACAGATTATCACCTTACTGATTTTACTGATTTTGGACGTGAGCATTTTAATTTGGTTATTGGGGACACCGAGCAATAGTTGTTCCTAATACATGGTTAATTACAACTAAAGCAAATCGAAAGAGGTGTTCAAATTTCGCGCAACACCCCGAGCTGACTGCAGCAGTACGCGGAGAATTTTCACTTTTGTTGTTTACAAAAAGCAACGGGATTATTTTGGCTGATGATGATGACTGCAGTCATGTTGCGCTGATGATGATGATGATGGCAACTGACATCGGCAAACGTCAAATTGACAGCAGGAAACGCAAACTTTTCCGAGGATTTCCAAGGGGTCGGCTAATGTACAAAAAGGTATATATGCAAATTAATTGCATAAAAAAAATCCACTATACATAAATAATTATGCAAAGGATGCAAAGGTATAGTAAATTCTCGTAATTAAAAAGTTCATAAAACTTTATTGCTTATGTTTTTTATGGTTGATCAACAATTTGTTTTTCAACTATATATAAATCGGCCGTCAAATAAATACCAAACAACAACAATAATGTCTAAATGATAGAATTTACACAGAACTACAGATATGACAAAAAGGCTTAAAATGACAAAAACAAACTTATAAAAATGACAAAAATGACACGTATGGCAAATAAATGACAAACATAAAAATAACGAAAATAAGCAACAAATTTCTAAAGTTACAAAACTTTAAAAAAATATACGAAAATTTCAACAATGACAAAGGTTCGATAATAACTCAGATTAATAAATGCTAAAAATTAATCAAAAGACAAACCCGCATGAATCAGTATCATAAAGTGACCGTTCCTGTAATTTTTTTCCCGAGACACCCGAAAGATTACCCTAATAGTAACCATATTATTAAAGAAAGATTGTATGAATCGACACACTTTACGATACAGGGAACGGGTTGTTAAGTAGAGTTACGATTCAACAACGATTCAAATACAACGAACCGCCTGGATCGTACGTGTTATCTTTTGTTAATGATCCACCCATAAATTGCGGATGATACGGTGTATCTTCTATTATTAATTAATGGATGTATGAGAAAAATAAAATAAAATTTGTTTTTCTATAATTGTTTATTTAACATTTAAGTCCAACATATTGAAACATAAGAACGTCACACAATTACACTTTGTACAATTTGCTGTTTATTGGCTGTTCTACTGAACCACTGCTTCCGTTCCTGAGCTGCTGAGATGGAGGCGGAGATACAACGGAAGTGTTGGAGCTATCTATATTGATCACAACCGACCACTCCACCGTTATGGAACTCGACTGGAACTTACTGCAACGTTTCCGTTTCATGATCGTTTTCTTTAGAACTGCGCTCCTGCCGTTTTCAGTTCGCGCAACCGAAAGCCCGCAACCTTTCCTCGTCCTCCCTTGAAGCACCTGGAAGAAAATATTTTTTTCATAACCATGAATTATTACAAGTGCTGAATAAGAACTCACCATCACCATCACCAAGAGGGCTGATCCGTCGCCTAGCGTACCGACTCCTTCGAGCTCTGAGTCTTTTAAAATTGGCCAGAACTAAGCCGGGAGATATTTTACAGCACCCGGCCACGTTACGTGACAGCAGAAAATTGGTTGGAAAAATTGGAGTGTTGCAAAAATAATCAATTTATTTGTATGACCATTAACTGTATCTTTCAGAAATAATTCTTTATCCTTTGATTGCGTTGCAAAAATTATCATTTTGTTTCTAAGAATATTAATCATATCTTTCGGAAATAATATTTTATCTGTTTTAGCAAAGGCACACCAAGTCAAGACGCAATATGAAAAGCTACTATTAATGTAATCAGAACGGAATAATTCGGAAGATTCAGCGTACAGTATGTTGCTATGCGGGAAGCTAGCAAATATAATTAAATTCCCGAAAAATAACAAAAATCATAAAAATTACAATGATGATAAAAATGACAAAAATGATGAAAATTACAAAAACTATTGAAAAAAAAACTCAAAAATGGCAACAAAAACAAATTTTAAACAAAAGTTAAAAATAACAAAAAATAACTAAATTAACCGAAATTTAAAAAAAAAAATCTAGAAACACAAGAATTAAAAAAAAACAAATAAAAAAAATTACAGAGAAAACAAAAGAATTCAAAACTGACAAAATGACAAAGATAATCAATATTGATAAATATGCCAAAAATTAAAAAAAAGTTAAATCATAAAGTTATAAAGTTTTTATGTGTGGGAATATTTCTAGAGTTTGTTTTGATTAGGTCGTATGAACCAATACAAACAAAACTGAGTTATTGGCTGCAAACGATTGAGAATCATGCGTTCTGTGTTTGATAAAAAATTGGCTGTGTTTGATCAATGAATAACTTTTACAAAATGATTTGAATTTAAGACGTATCCGAACTTTTTTATTTTCGAGTGCATATTGGTTTTTGCGACTTTTTGCATCGCCGTTTTTTGCCGTGCATGCAAAAGGACGCTTCGTCGAGTTGGTTTTTGCGTCGTTTGTGCATCGTCGCGAAAATTGCTTTGGCAATTGATGAAACTTTACGGTTTAATACAAAAAATCAAAGAAAACTGCTTGCATGAGTGATTTCAGTTGTATATAATCGGAATGGATGGCTTAATTTATCGTTGGGTAAGTATACAAAACTTTACTTTTGAAAGTGCAAAAAGCCATTATTCTGTTTCCTTTCCAGAAACAACCAAAACAATTTGAAGCAATGGATAACTTTCGCATTCTTCGAACGGTCATCGGCGTTACAGGCCTGGCCTGAATATCCTATAGTGAATCCCCAAACAGATAATCCTAGGAAGCAACAATCCCGGATGCCCTTTCGTGACAACTTTCGTGCCTTAATTGAGTGGATTATAGTTACTAAGGCTCCTCCAATCAATTTTTCATTACCTAGCAAAGTATTAGGCGAATGGAATCTGTTTCGGGAATGAAAATTGTTGATCGGCAAAATGTCGTTTTCACCAAACAAGAAATGCAATAGGACGTAAGTACAATTTCACATGTAAGCACTGTACTGACACTCTTTTCCAGTACATCTGAATATTCTCTTGCAATTTTAACTATAATTTTCAAATTTCCGAAAGAATTCTAGCAGAATTCATAAAATGGGAATTAAAAATGCGATTCAAAATTTCAACAGCGATTTTCTCAGAACAAGTCAAGTGGCTCATACGACCTAATCAAAACAAACTCTAGATTTTTCCTAACTTTGGGCTTGGGTTAATAAAAGTGGGAGGGCCGTAACCGTCGCCTAAAAATAATAAAAGTTATATACAAATATGAAAAAAATGGCAAAACTTCGACAAAAATGACAAAAGAAGCCGACCAAGTTGTTGGTCGAAACTAGTCAGATCGTTGTTCAATAAAGCAAGTTAAACAGTTGATCACCAGTCTTTTTCCAATTGACTTCGATCGATTTCTATCAGGTCGAAACGAATTCTTCGGCAGGCCTAGATCAATTTTAACAAGTTTCCCAATGAGTTTCGACCAAAACATTGGCTCAGTGAACAACTACCAGTTGACAGAAACCAATTTTTACCGACGATTGATCGAAGCTAATATAATTTAATCGTAACCAATTTTGGAAGTACTAGAACAGATTTCGTTGCAATGTCACCCAGCTCTATCGAAACAGAATCGCACCGGAAACCAGTTTTGACAGCTACCGAGTCAAACGGTGAAACGCAAACTTTGGCAGCCGGGAGAGTGTCGATGTGTGCACTCCTGTTGGACCGCGTATCTTCGAGCGATGATGGCATTTCGCGCGACGACCGAATCGTCTACCTGTCAAATCGACACACCTCGGTTGGCTCGCTCTAACCAATGGGGTCGGATGGGCGACAGGAATCAACTCAATGTTTGCCTCTCGCTTGCGCGCGACCCATCCAGTTGTCAGCTAGTGTTGGTGCTGGCGTTTCCGCAAAGTAAACCCGAACGCCATAGTTGCGATCTTCTTTTGTCCGTGACCATTTTGATCTCCACATGTGAGTTTGAATTCTGTGCTACCTTGGCGAGTGGAAATTGGCTGTAAAACGTCGGTGCAACCGGTAAATGCTGTCGGGTTTGGAAGCGTACTTACGAGGTGGTTCCGGGGCCGCTGGAATAAAGATTCCGGGACCTCGGGGTCTAAGTGAAAATTTGAAATTTTGGGGATTTTTTTTCTCTGGTTGAACGACTGGAAATTTTTGTACTGCCTACTTGGATGTTGATTGCCGGGCAGAGGTGAGTAAGTGGAATGTGTGTCGTATGTTCGGGGCACTGGCTGGAGGACACCGCAGGAAAGGACGGAGAAGTGCCATCGGCCTGCTTCGCTCTTGTTGCTGTGTGTGAAAATTTCTGACCACAGGAGGTGACTTGCTGGATAGGTGTCACTCCGGAAGTGGAAAAATAGAATTTTCTCCATCTACTGTATTGTTTCGAAAAATTCGTCTGAACTGGACACTTTCGGGACCCTTGGATCTAAGGTAGGGCCTGTGCTACTTTTAAGTTCAGAAAAAAATGGATTGACAGAAACACCAGAAGAATCAAAATGTCATCAACACGAAGACATGGTGATGACACCAGACGAAATTAGATTCCGAAAGAAGCCGGAAGAACACGTTTCCCTATCCGATGTTTCGGAATTACGATAGTTGACGTGGCAGCCTAGGCCAAATTCAGCAAAATAATTCCCTGGAACAGTTAATCAAATCGAATCTCATGGATGGATTGGATTTTTGCCTACGTGTTTACCTGTGGGTTCTGGAAGAGAAATCGAAATCATACACCTGGTGGGTTTGCTCATCAAAAATTGTTTTCACCAAGGCCCAAGTAGGAATGCATTTCGAAAAGAGATGCAGCAGTAAATAGAGGATGACCCTGACGATTATTGATGTGCCATGTTCTGGGCCCATCAAAAGGGGTCATCTGTTGTGGTCGTTGATACTAGGAGAGTGGCAGCGGAAGGAGAGGGGAGCTGCCAGGAAATTTGCACGGGACCATCTCATGCCGTCGAGAGGAGGCAGCAGGCAACTTTTTATTTCCTTTTGCTATTCTGCTGTCGCTTTACCGTTTTGTTCATCGGCAGGCAGCAGAGGAGGACACCACACATTGAATGTGGAAGTGTTGCCAGTGACACGGCTGCTGCCTTCTGTCTGCTGGGATGAGTCAGGCAATTTTCACTCGTTACTTTTGTTGATGTAGGGAATTAATTTGACGACAGGTATCGGCATTTGGATTTGATAAAATTTTAAATTTGCTGTTTCGAAAGCCATAGGGAAACTTTCAATAAGTAAATCTTACCTTTTAATTAGTCGTGATTGGTTCAATCCAGAATTTACGAGTTAAAATTGTATAGTGAGATTCTGTTGCTAGTTTTCCGTGACCTTTCATTTGGCTTATTGTGCGATGTTGCTTATTTCGAACGAACCTAACATTGCGTGCAATTTAGGAAAAAGATCAGCAAGATCCTTAACTAGACGGAGAACTTAGTTCGAAGCAAACTAAAACAGAAATCGACCAGATATTGAACAATATTAAAACACTAATTAATTTCAAATCTTAACATTCAGTACAAAAAAAAAAATTGTACCATTATTACAACATATTTTACCTTTTTTCAAATTTTTTTTAAAGAGATTCAAACACCACAATCTGAGAAACTAGAATACTTGTTCAAAATTTGAAATGCTTTTTCGACCAGGTGACGAAAACGATTTTTTTGTTAAGAGAAATGTGGAAAAAGTCGGGTTGTTTTAAAAAATTAAACTATCTCTAGAGGATTACCAGTTTTCATTGCAATATTCACGTTTGAGATTAAGATTTGTTTCTACAAATTGAAGTTTGGAATGTTAAAGTTAACCATCAAATTAAAAACTCACAGTAACTAGGCATAAAATTTCAATTTCGGAATTCGAAAAAAAAGATTCTTAGAAACAGCTTCTGTTTCGAAAATTCTTCACATTTTCCATCTATTTATTTGTAGATATTCGAAATTCATGAACATTGAATTCAAATTTGAACATTTTGGATCAAGGCACTCTTTATATCAGAATGGAGGGTATCTTTTTTGAGTCATACGTTCTTTTGAATTTTACTAGTAGTTTAAAAAACCCTTTCATTGAAATTGGAAAAATATTTATATTTGAAAATGTAGGGAAAATAGAGCTCAGTAGAAACTTTGATGTTCTTTTATGGCTATTGTTTTTGAGTACCTACCGAACTATGCATTTCTAAGCGCCAATTTTTCCATTTTTTTTTTAATTTTAACTTTTTATTATGTAAGGCATTTGAAATTGAATTAATTTCAAAGCGTGCATGCTGAGTTGTAAATACAAAAAAATCATTGAAAAAATGCGTCTTATATGAACTTTCATCTGAATTTTGAATGTAAAAATATTTTTTCACTTATTTTTTACTGTTCTACTTTTGAAATTTGATTTAAGGTACACCGGGGTAAGTGTGCACGATGGTTAATAAAACAATACTGTGCACTATTTTTTCAAACTTTTGATGCAGAATGTTCAATTTACTTGTAATCTATCCAATAACTGTTAAAAAGATACGATTTAGACAATAACGGATGTTTACAGCGACTTTTTCGGAATTTTCTATTTTCAACTACGATGTCGAGTTGATGTGCATCTTTTTCAATTGCAAATTTCTCCTAAACTAGCTGGCTCTCGATGAAAAACTCTACATTGAAACAATCCTTAAATTCGAAACAACCAGTTGGGAAAAGAAACGCCGGTTAAAAATTAAGAAAAAGGAGTTTATTTACAAAAAACTAAAATTTTGTCTCCAACTCCTACATGGGGTAAGTGTGGACGGCTTTAAAAAGACTTGATGTTTACACATTTTTTCAATTTTCTGTCCTTCATCCTTCATGAGTTGTATTATTTAGCTATATTTAACATTCGGATCATGACAATTTGGGTAAAATACTTGTTTGTTCTGTGTTTTTGATAAAATCGGATCTCGTGTGTTGTAACATAAATTACACACAATAATTTAGTTTCATGAACTCTTTTCAAAATTTTGGACGGTTCGAGCAATAAAGTAACGTATTCAACCAAGAAAACACAAATTTTTTGAAAATTTCCTGAGAAATCAAAGGGAAAATCTACCGTCCACACTTACCCCATAAAGCGGGGTAAGTGAAGACACCAGCAGTCCATAACAATTTACGTGATAACTTTTTTCGCTTTGCTTCTATCGAGCTCATCTCTTCAGCTTTTGCAAATAACATGTTCTGCATCACATTGAACGTAATTTTATCAAAATTGCTCCAATGCTGATTTTTTAATGAATTTTTAAAGTTGAACTATACGAAAACCCGTCCACACTTACCCCGATGTACCTTAAACATCCTTAGTTCGTTCTTTTGGGTTTTCTTTCAAATGACTGAATTCTAGACTCTGAAAGGAGAATAAAAATCTTTCAAACACATATTGTCTAAATTCAACAATCGGTTGTATACTGTTTACCGGAATTCCATTTACCGGAAAACCATTTACCGGAATGCTATTTACCGGAAATTCATTTACCGGAATGAACCGTTTACCGGACTGACATTAACCGGAATGTACTATTTACCAGAATGCCATTTACCGGAATAAGAATTTTTAAGAACAAATCTATTATTGCATCCCGTTTACCCGTGAACTTTTGTCCAGAATGATTTTTGGTCGAGATTTGGGTACTTTAATTGATTTCATGATAACCAGTGAGTGTGGCTTTCAAAACCGTTCTCGTTTTTAGTATCCGACTCCTCACGCTGCGCGTTCGAACTTGAAAGACATATTGTCCTTCACGCTGTCGCGTGGCGGACGGGGCTAAGGGATCACCCCTAGCTTTCACGCAGACCTAGGAAGCCCCGACAGACCTAGACCAATGTAATAGGGCCGCCGCTTCCGACGGCGGGTCGGCGGCCGCCTCGGATTTGGGAGCCTCGGCGGCTTTGTGCCGCCTCTGCCCCTTCATCCTCGTTGGTTGCGGCTTTGCCGCAAAGAATAATATTTTAAACCCTCTTTTTTAGAAACAAGTTCTTTTTTTCGGATTCCAGTTTGTATAGAAATATTCAATACTCTGGGAAATGGTCCTTCAGGCGAATTTTTTTTTTTAGAAATGGTAAATTTTCGAGGAATTGGGGTACAACCCAAATTTATACGTATCAAAAAAATTCCGGTAAATGGGACTTCCGGTAAGTGGTTTTCCGGTAAATGGTATAGTCCGGTAAATGGTTTTCCGGTAAATGGTATAGTCCGGTAAATGGAATTCCGGTAAATAGTACAGTCCGGTAAATGGTATTCCGGTAAATGGTACTTCCGGTAAATGGAATTCCGGTAAACAGTATACAACCTCAACAATCACATTCTGGACTTCAAATAAGATAAAAAAATGAGATCTTTAAATAAAAAATCCAGTATCCAAATACCAGTACAAATGTACGGGTTATGAAATAGGAATTCAAATGTTATTATATACTAACATCCAGATTCAAAATCAGAATCTGTGGTTTGGATTTTTCCCGGTCCTTATCATTAAGGAGTAAGGAATCTTAGCCCAGTTTTTGTAAAGCATTGTTTTTTTTTTATTTGAAAATTACAGCAGTTTTTGCACAACATTGCATTAACCTTGTATTAACCTTATTCCAAATATAGTAAAATTTTAATAAATTTGTTTATTCCATAATTTTAAAACAAACTTGTAATCCAATGTCAAAAAGAAGTAACCTACCTATGGCTATCAATATCAATCGAATTGATTCATACTCTGTCGGTAACAAACATTTCTAAAAGTACCTAAAATTTAGGTAGTTTCCGGACCCTCCATCCCGGGCAGCATCCTTCCCACGTCAGATGGAATCAGTGTCAGTTCAGTGAAGCACATGTGCTGTGCCTGGAAACAATCTAAAAAGGAAGGCAGGAGGAATCAACAAACAACAACAGCAGCAAGTAAGCAACCAAGCAAACAAATATCAGTAGGTGTGATTAGAAAATTATTAGCAACCCCAACCCTGGGGGTGAGGTCACAGTGCAATGGCATTGCTCCGGTCAGACACTTTCTCAGATCAATCAAAAACTAAACAATTTTAGTTGGTACAGCAACAGGTGGGTTTCCTCTTTTCTTGGAATAGAAATTAAACATCTTGCTTCTATACCTTTTGAGCTAAAAGGTCATAATCGCTCAACAATCCAACAAGTTTGCGGAGGAACAAGAGAAAATTTTAGTTTTTATCATGCGAATGGCAAACGCTTTATCTGGTTTCACTCGCTATACTTACCAGGAGTGGTAGTAGGTAGTTACTGATAAGCCTTAACTCACCTGTCGCTATCAATTCAAGAACAAGCATTTACAACCGCCCGACATAGGTTTGGGGAAAATTGGAAACAAAACTTCCACGTGTTTCAATCGGACGCGAAGCTTAAGATTGAGTTTTAAAGTTTTCCGACACTAATTTCGGTCGGTCGATACGAGGAGTTATTCCAGCAGTATCAAAATGAACGAAACACAAGAACAACTTCCTCCGCTGTCAGTTACAGTTGCTGTTGCAGCAGCAGCCAAGAATAGCGCTGGAACAAATAGATTTGGCGGCCCGTTTTCTTGGGAGAGTGGGTAGAATTTGGAAACTTTACTTCCAAATTGAAATGTTTTTTTTAGTCTTTGCGACCGAACTGGGAATCCTCCTTTTGAGTTAAACAATCTGAAGAAAAGAATTAGCAAACAGCGCGAAGCGCTAGCATTTCATCGATTGCATACCCCTATTGCCGCGCTCTATAAATAACACCGTGGTCCACGTTTTGTTGAGTCGGTTGTTTTGTGCCGATCATCAAATCGAGGAGATAGGAGTAACAGTTTAGGTCTAGCACATGTACAGATTGGAGGGAAAGTTAATGCTGATGATCGATAACGATCAGTGATCAGTGCCACGTTAAAAAATTACTACAATAAATGGTTCAGAATACAACGAACCACATAAGAGTTAACTTAACATGTTGGAGATACCTAGTTTGTACAACTAACAAAAGCAGAAATTAATTTATCGTCATAAGAAATATTTTACATTGCAAACACAAACTCTAATTTTAAGGTTGTTGAAAAAAGTTCAATGTTTTTGTCTAAAAAACCTGTGTTTTTGACTAAAACAATTTTACCTAAAAATTTTGTGATGGATTTCTGTGGTGCTATCTTTAATAATTTCATTGAAAAGTCATGGAAAATTGAGTGTTTTATACATTTTATTTGACAAAAATCAATTTACATTGTGAATCATAAGATAACAAAGTCAATTGGCTAAAGAAGGGGGAAAATGGGATAAGAAAACTACAATACAATTACCATGATGCAATTGTCAAAAAAGTAAGACACCGGATGGATAATATGCGAAACAATAGTAGCGACGTACCCAAAAAAGTAGCGGGCATCAATAGAATTGGCTCAGCAATAGCAATAGAAACAGCACATGTGAGCGCTGTTATGGTGATTTTTTGCCCAGTCGAACGCAATCTCTTCTGTTATACCCGTCCGTGTTTCAATGTGGAAAGAAGGCGATGGGTTTCCACATCGCTTCTTTCCAACATCAAAACGACAAGCGGCAAAGAATTATACAAGTCGTCTAAAGTGAAATATTTAAGATCTTCCGAAAGCGGATAAGAAAAAACACTTGTTGATGATCAGAGTTTTCAAAAGGCAATGACCTGCATCACCTCGCTGTTTATTATTCTTTTTTTGAGCTTCACTGTGTGGCAGTGTGCCCAGTTGGACACAACATAAAGCTGTTCGCAAAACGAAAGCTCTAGCTCACACTTTCCAATTCCTATTCGATGTCTTCTACCCAAAGCGCTCTAGCTTCATTT
Organism: Uranotaenia lowii; assembly: GCF_029784155.1. Taxonomy (NCBI): domain Eukaryota; kingdom Metazoa; phylum Arthropoda; class Insecta; order Diptera; family Culicidae; genus Uranotaenia; species Uranotaenia lowii. The sequence goes on from NC_073692.1 coordinate 407,256,435, forward strand.
CTGTCTTATAATTCTACTTTTAATTTCATAACTTCCCGAAATGCGAAAAATTTAATAAGAATATATCCCAGCGGCGATCAAAATAAAATAAATTCTCATTTTGCAGAGTATCAACAGTCAACACTAAGATGGCAATGAGTGGAATCACCTCGAGGTGATTTTCGGATCAACTGAAATCGGAAAAATCTAAATTATAATTTTGAAGACCCTCAAACAATTGTCATTCAGGTCAAACAGTCGAGATCCGGTGGAGATCTCTAAAAAAAATTTGGCCAAAATCGTCTTTCTGGTCGTTTTTAGGAAAACCGGCTGGTTTTCGCCGGTTCCATAAAGTCGATTTTTTTGCTAATTTTTTTTTCGAGATAACACCAGATCTCGGCGTTTTATGAATTTCTAAGTCATTTGTCAACTAAAATCAATTTTGATTCTCCCCATTTCCTTTGATGAGTCGTGAGAATGACGTGATTTCTCACCCCTCAATTCTCATTGACTCAGTTTCAAATCACAATTCGCACGTCGCACATTTTACTTCTCTCTCCTCGTGTCTTTTTCATCACTTCTCTCGTCTTACGTCTCACTTCTTACTACTCACGTCTTTCGCCTCACTTTTCATCTTTCACGTCTCACTTCTAACTTCTCACGTCCTTCGCCTCACTTTTCATCTTTCACGTCTCACTTCTAACGAGCTATGTTTCACTTCTCACGTCCAACTTCAGCAATAGCTCACTTTTCTCTTCTCATGTTTCATTTATTACGCCCTATGTCAAACTTCTATATTCTCACGCCCTTTTGTCTCACTTTTTATTTTTCTCGTCTCACTACTTACGCCCCACTTCTCACATCACATTTCTCACGTTCAACGTATCACGTACAACTTCTGTTGAATTAAGTTGGGCCTTGTTAAGAAGAAGAGATATGTTCTTTCTCTTTGGCCACGACTAACACGTTAAATGGATTGTATACCGATTGGCATAAAGTCATTTGGCATAAAGCCGTTTGGCATAACGCCGTTTGGCATAAAAGTCGTTTGGCATAAAGCCGTTTGGCATAATGGCCTTTTGGCATAATAGTCGTTTGGCATAACGGTCATTTGGCATAAAATATTGCATTTATTTTGGGCATGAAGACGGGGCCATCCTAAAATAATGCCATTATGCCAAATGACTTTATGCCAAACGACTTTTATGCCAAACGGCTTTATGCCAAATGACTTTAGGCCAAACGGCGTAGGACCCGTTAAATGTAGCCCAAAAGGAAACTTAATTGCTGTTTCCAAGAATATATCTAAATACAAAAATTTTCATGTTCATTTTCTAACTTTGCATTAAGGAATCAAGGGATCTCTTACTAGGGGGGTAGGGGGGGTTTCCAAAAATCTTACGTAAGAAATGTTACATTAAAATTTAATCACAGCCACAGCCATACGAAACCATATTACTCAGGTTTTTTTTACTCTCTATCTATTTGTTGGTTATTTATTATGCAATGTTATTTATCTTCTAATGTCTTTGAATTAATAAAAAAAATCGCAGGTTCTATAACCTTATAGAGAACCAATACAAACCAACATGCAATCAAAAACACTAAATCACATTATTAAAAAAATTGTCGCTTTTCGAAACAAAAAGGAAAATGGCTCGTTGTTACACCACGATTTTAATCCATCATGTTTCGAAAATGACTTCAACCAGAAGAAAATCTTCAAAAATCAATATAATGCATTTCTAGACAGTTTTTCTGTGATAGACACTCTAAATTAAACAAACGATTTACCAAAAAAATCCTAAAACTTTATCGATTACCGCTGAATGAGTCTGAGCTTTTAGGTTAGTTGACAACGCGATTGTCGTTAAACATTTTTGCCCCAATTGTAGTAGTATAAAATGATATTTTTTTGAAGATTTTTATGATTTTTGAAATTAAGAGTTTATCACCGTAAATTTATTTTCTGAAATTTTTTTTTTCGGCTATATCGGTGAAATTTGATATTCTTTGAGAAAGAATATTTTAAGAATTGAAAGTTTATAGAAGGATAGAAGATTAGAATAAGTTAAAAGATGTTGAAAATGAGCGGAAGGGTAAATTTAATTTGAAAAACTTTTCATCACATTTCATCGTTTTGTTCCTCACGGGCCTTCTACCTTGCAGTGGTAGATACATTGTGTGGTGGTATCTACAATTTTATCGTTAATAACATTTCATCTGTTGTTTTGTATAAATTGTGTTTTTTAAAAACAGTTTTTTAATTTTACTTAAAAAGGTCTTTGCTTTGAAGCATGTAGGTCACATTTTTAATATTTTCAAGCTATTTAAAAAAAAAACGTGTCAATTTCTCAAAGAATAAAAAAAAACGTAAGATCTTACTAGGGGGGGAGGGGGTTTTTTGAAAAATCTTACTATGTCTTACCAGGGGGGGAGGGAGGGTTGAAAATTTCCAAAATCGTGCTTACGTAATTAGTGAACGGCCCCTTACGCATGGCTTGTTGCACACCATTCCAATCCATGGATTCCTCACCGCTGCGGACTCTTCCGTAGTGTTGCTCAGTGTGATCGTCATCTGTTGACCAGAATCCACACTCAACACTCCCCGTGGCTCACGGAGCAAACGACCGCCTGTCGTTGTTGCTGCTTTGAGTGTTGAGTAGTACCGACACCAGTCACCAGATGTCGTGGCTGACACCATCGATGATATTCGTGCGGAACTGGACAAAACGACCGATGGCCACCGATTTTCGGGACGTTGTTTAAGTTGTTGTCGCTGAGGATTCGATAATCCGATCGTTCTCGACGATCCGGATGAAGTAATCCTGACTCGGTGATGTACACAAATTTTCTCCGAACGTCGATAGAGCTGCTGTTGATGAGGATGGTTTCGATCGAACTGTCTGCTTCCTGGTCGCTATACCTTCCTTGTTTGCGCGCTTCTAATTCCCGCCACCAGATGGCGGAGTGAACAACACTCACGAATGTTGACGATCCGGAAGATGCGGGTTTCGTGGTTCGGTGATTGATAGCGGCGCTCCCCGGATAGCAACCAACCTGCTGTCGATGGAAATTTGTTTCGAGCGAACCGACGAATGATCCGCTTCCTTGTTGCAACCCTACGGATGCACTTTGTGGCCGAGATCCAATTATGATCGCCAACGTCCAGCACCAGTTTGGATTTTAGCAAAGATCTCCAAGCATCAAGATAGTCGGGCTGTTGTTTTTTCGAACAAATGTTTATGGTGCTGCCGCCCTGCGTGATGGTTTTAAGCACAATAGTACGAAGATCGGTCCGAACTTGTGATAATAAACTGAAAAATATCTTAATCGGCGAGAAAATTTTCATGAATTCTTAGTTCCGGCAAAAAAACAAGGAATTTTGTCGGTTCAAATTTCGGCATTCTTGCAATCCGGGTCGTGCTTTGATGAGTTTTTGATGGCTCCCGAAAGAAAGGAGACGATTCAAAGCATTATCAGATGTAGAGAAGTGATGATTTGTAGGGAATTTCAAAGCGACAGGTCGCGCCAGCATGACATACCAATGCGTTGCAACGCTTCCTCTTGGAACGTTGCGTTGTGTTGCGTTGCTATTTGCTTCAGCATGACATCAGCCTAACTTTACTCACACAATGTTTATGTTTATATTGTTTTACAACAATGCAAATTGCCCTGGTGCATGTGTGTGCGTGAAAAAAGTTCAAACTCGAGCTTGAATCACAGCTTGAATCTCAACCCGTCCACCCTCATTTGGCGCTAGTGTTTAGTCGCCAGAATTCTGTGGAAGCCGATAGAGCCTGTAGGAGATGAAAGCTCAAATCTGAGAAAAAAAAACTTAAATTTGAGGAATAAAGCCTAAATCTGAGGAAAAAAGCTAAAATCTGAGAGATGTGCTCCACACGGATTGTATATCGTTGCCGGGATCTGAGTGGTTAGGTACTGCGTTATACTTTTACCTTCGTGTGTTGCACACATTCGCCGTTATTAGTTAAAAGATGCTGGTAACACGATACATAGACAAATCCTGTATCGTTGCAGGGATCTGCCTGAATCCTCGATCCCACTTTCCCATTCGTGTTGAATTTTTCAAACCAGGATCAAAGCTCATCTATCGCATTTAAAGCGGGCCATAGACTACACAAATGGCCTGTACAAATTCGATGATTCCACGACGATTGTTTGATCTATGCTCGCCCACACACTATACAAACATTTTTCACGCGAACACAAACGATTGCTGGCGAAAACAGCAACAGCAACAAAAAAAACCATCTCCACCCCGGCTGGGAGGATGGTTTGTACAAAATATTTCGATGCCGACCGATTTTACTCCAACCGTTTGGGCGCTCATTCAAGCAGTGCCATACACTATGCAAACCGTGTTTACAGCGACAAAATTTCATCGAATTTCATCGCATTTGTACAAATGTTGTGTAGTCTGTGGCCCGCTTGAGGCTCTTTGAAATGCACATTAACTGTTTTTGTAACAAAGGCTGATGTCATGCTGAAGCAACTAGCAACGCAACGTGTTCACGCGTTCCAATAAGAAAGCGTTGCATCGCATTGGGATGTCATGCTGGCGCGACAAGTCGCTTTGAAATTCCCTACAAATCATCACTTCTTTACATCTGATAATGCTTTGAATCGTATCCTTTCTTTCGGGAACCGTCAAAAACTTATCAGATCATGCTCGGTTTGCAAGAATGCCGAAATTTGAACCAAAAAAGTTCCTTGTTTTTTTTTGCGGGAACCAAGAATTTATGAAAATTTTCTTGTCGATTCGGATATTATTTAGTTTATTATCACAAATTTGGACGGATCTTCGAATAATTGTGGTTAAAACCCGAAATCACTGTTTTAAAACGAGAAAAAACCATTTCCCATTGGATTTCCTACACTGCAAAAAATCGACATATTAGGAATATGTGTTAGCCTTATAGATTTTTGCAATTTGATTCCCATTTGGAAAATACGTGCCCTCACATATAGAATTCATGAATATAACTTTTATATGCGTCACATAAAAAGTAAAAAAATCCCACACATAAATATTATAAGCCTTCATTATACTAAAACATTTGTCTACTTTAAGGCGTTTACTTATGTGCATACTCAAAGGCGTTTTTTTTTATGTTGGAATTGGTTTTTCGGATGAAAATATAATTTTAATTTTTCTGGTTATTGAAACACTTTTGTAAAATTTATTTTTACTTTTCGGCATCATATCAATTAATCTTGTCTATGCTAATGATAACACGTTCTTATTCCACTGAAACCGTAATTGGAAGACGGTATCTCATCAATTTCCGGGAGCCTACGAAACGATGTTGGTAAAACAAAACATGTGTTAGAATCCTGAAACCGATCAAAAGGACTTTAAACTCACCTTATAAAATGTGCAGAATGTGTAAACAAAAGTTCTCGAATATCGATAAAAGGCCGACCACAATCAGTGCAACCGGAGCCCGCAAGAAAGTCAGCAGCCAAAATCCGGATGCGAATGGTACAGACGACCTCTTCCAGGAGGCCCATTTGCGTCAGTATGTCAGTCGGTTGCCAGTTTCCTGCGAGTAAGAAAACCATATATCAATGAAGATACACTCATCTAATTTTAATTTAAGCATTACTCACCTAATTAGTTGACACAGAACAGGTACGCCAACATTGTCTTCTAGGTGGCCATTTTGAAAACATGAACATTTTCAAAGATGAAAATCATTGAATTTATGTGTCAAAAGCTTATAAACTTCATATTTCTAACATATATTTTATGTGTGACAAATGAGAATCATATCGATCATATAAAATCTAAGCGTAGAGCAATTTTTAAGACGTATGTGTGAGGGAAACATACAACCTAAGTGTGGATTTTTTGCAGTGTACTTGTCGCGCTACAAAACACCCTGGCATCAGCTTTGTCGCGCTTTCCAATGCGCTCAGCATGACAGGTCTGCGCTTTTTCCATGGAGATCAAATGAGAGCTGGTTTGTCGTGTGAACGCGTTGCGTTGCTAGTTACTTCAGCATGACATCAGCCAAAGGTACGCAAGCTAAAAGGATGCTTAAAATCCCTCGAGAAAAAAAAAACAAAGGTGGCCAATTTTTACCTTAATTGGCTTGTTTTTGATTTAAAGCTCAGTCTAAAGTCCAAATTTCATGTTTAATTTATATCAGCAGCAACATGTCAAAAGGGTATAAAAGACAAAGTAAACAAAACCGGTTTTCAGTGAATTCAAATAGCCCAATATAAGCTCTACTTAACACAAAAACCGTTTTTAGTTTTCCAGTTTTCGTAAGATTTATATAGCAGTTTGAGTAAAGGATCTATAAAATTTAGAGCCATAAAATGACATTATTCTCACACAGATTGTTTTATACACCCTTTACTCCACAACAAAGCAAACGGTCTAGATCAGCGGTCGGCAACCTTTTGAGACAGAAGAGCCAAAAATTGCAAATTAAGGAAATGTCCAAGTTTCAAAGAGCCGCAACTCATTTTATCCTTACTACAAATAATGGTGATCGCTAAGATACATTGCATCCTGATGTTAACTCAGTTTTATTACTATTTTTCACCACGCCACAGATTTTCGTTGTTTTTTGGCAAACGGAAGCGATTTTCATTCTTCTGCTGAATCAATATATTTTCCTAACGGATACAGCTTTGAGACGTTGAAATTTTGGCGATTTACCGTTGTGACCTGATAAAATTTATCATTTTAAACTTTGATGCAATTCTTTCTTTACACCTATTCTCAGATAAAAAATAGACTTTCGATGTGTTCTGTTGAAATATTTAAAAGAAGCATTGAAAATTTTATATCATAAAAATGTATACTACAACATTTAAATTAATATAAAAAAAACTATACGAGGGTTTGTCTCTATTATTTTTTCTTCAAATTCTACAAGTAAGCCTTCAATTTTTTTTTGTTTTAAACATCCGTTAAAATCCATTGAGGTTAATTTGTTTGTTAACTATGCGCATAAAACTATCATTTGAAATGGATAAATATTTTTCGGGCCTTAGAATAAATAAACCAACAAATTTTAATTCATATATGCCCATTTTATGGATTGAAAAAAAATTGGTAAAAATTTGACAAAATTTAACAATCGGTCGCGAGATGTGGTCTTTAAAATGTGGTCTCTAAAATGTTATTATAAAATTTCTTTTAAATTTTATTCATTACAAGCATTCCTATTCAGCTCTCTTGTTCTCATTTCGAATTATGATAAAATTAAAAAAAAGGTTTCAAAAATCATATTTTTTGATAATGAAAATTTTAGTCTAAATTCTTAATTCTGTTCAAAATCGTAACCCTTCCTAGTTGTTTCTTCTCCATACTTATGAAATCTTAAAAATAATGTCAAAACCTCTGAGTTTCAAATATATCATGAATTCAGATTGATCCTTCTGTCAAAGTTTCTATGAATTCTAATTACAAATTCATATTTTAAATTTTAGCGATTTGGAATTTATTCTATTTGATTTTTTCAAACAGATATTTTAATTTGTTGATTGAATTCTCAGTTTTCACTTGCGAATTTGTAATGTTAACCAATTTTAATGATATAAGATTCGTTGTGTGAATAATTTATTCTTATTTTTCAATATTTCAAAACAAAACAATTTCAAATATTTCAAACAGTTGAAAAAATATTTTTAAAATACTTTTAATTTTTGACAGATTTACTGTATTTCAGTGTATCTTGGATTTTTGGAATCGTCAAAAATAGATTCAACCGATGATGTAGAAATATGCTGGGGTCCGATGAAAGTTTGGATATGTAGCTATCTCAGATCTTCCATAACAATAATAAATATTACATAATAATAGACATCTAATTTTGGCTTTGCTTCGCTGTATTTCATTTTTCAACGAACCGATTTTTTAAACTCATATTTTAGTTTTTTGACCTTATTTTGATCATCACTTCATAGAAAAAACCAAAACCCAAATTCTGATAAAGACTTAGAAATCAAAATCAACTTTTAGAACAGCCATGACATTTTAAAAATAATTGCAGAATTAGGAATTAGGTTTAGAATTAATTAAAGAATATGTAAAAGTTGTTTGAAGATATATTAAAGTTTATGGAAGAAAATACTTCTTTACCAAATAAAGTTTCTCCTTCAAATAAATTCTTAAAAATATCCATATTATTTATGAAATTCTAAAATTAGACCAGCACTCAGCTCCCGGTTTACAAAAATATTTTATAACAAATGTGAAAATTAAGTCCACTAGAACTCATGTTCAAAATTAGAACGAAGAACTTGATTTTTTTCCATGGATTTGAAAAGGAACATTGAGAGATGGAATTCAATATTTGAAAAATTTAAAAACAAAATGTTTTTAGAAAGAAATTTTAATGCACAAAACAATTCTATCAGAATTCAAAGCATTATTAAAATCATTATCTGATGTTCATACTTGATCAGAACGGTGGTAACGCAATTTTATTTTTAAAATATTCAATTCAAGAAAAACCAACTCTATTTCATAATCTTAACAATGAGGACTCTATTTGACGATTAAAAAATGCTCGGTTTTTATCCGATTAAGTCAGAAAATCTAATTTAACGGATAACTTCCCGTGCCCCGAAGAAAAATTTCTCCAGGCTTCCAAATGCTATATCAGACTTTTATAAAGAACGTTCACTGATTTCTAAGTTTCAACTGGGTTGCAATCTGACAAGATGCTGTTAATTTGTTCTATTTATAGTAGTTCTATTTGAATCCTGGGAAATATTATCTGAACTGAAGGAACTTATGTGGCGTCCGTTTACTCTAGAAAATTTCGAGGATTTTCAAAATTTTCACACATTGAGCTAAAGAGCCGCAGTTGTACATCCAAAGAGCCGCATGCGGCTCGCGAGCCGCAGGTTGCTGACCTATGGTCTAGATGCAAAACATTAAAAGGGGAAGAATGCGGAAAGCTATTCACTCACTCCCATTGCGAGAACCATAAGCCTTTGTCAAAAAATAGGGGAAATTTTATCTCCATCTCACTCACACATATGAGACATACAGTACAAAGCGAAGGGTGTATAAAACATTTAGACGAATTTCATACTCCAGCTAGGGTCTATAAACAATTGCGAGCTATTTTACATGATAAAACCGTCGTATCGATAAAAACTTATTTAGAATGATCCAACGCACCGTTTTGACCACAAAGACTTGGGAGATTCCTCGTGAATTTTAATTAGCGATTTAAAAAAGATTGCAAAATTTTCAAACGCGTTTTTCTCGAAACGTCATAAATGAACATAGACCCTTTTCTCGTGTTGGTGCTGATATCTGTACCAACACGTGAAAAGGATGTATCTCCATATATGGCGAATCGAGAAAAACGCGTTTGAAGAAATTACAACCTATTTTAAATCGCTAATTAAAAATCACTTGAAATGTTTGCATTTTATGAATGACAAACGATGTTTAGAAGCATCCCCTAGAAGTTAGAATAGAGCAATATCAATTTTAATGAAAAATCAACGCGCTATCGTAGATAGAACCTAGTCACGTAATATTTTGTCTCCCTTGTTTATACACCCTTTGCTATTTTCTCATTTCTAGCTTTAGTTTCAAGCTCGCGTTCATTTGTAACTGAGTTTTTATGTTGAATAAAGTGTAAAATTTTTACCAACACATAAAAAGCATCTATCTCCATATATGGCGTATCAAGGAAAACGCGTTTGAAAAAATACAACCTATTTTAAATCGCTAATTAAAAATCACTTAAAATTTTTGAATTTTCTGAAAGACAAACAATTTTTAGAAGCATCCCCTGTATGTTGGAATAGAGGAATATAAATTTTCATGAAAAAACAACGCGCTATCGTAGATAGAACCTAGCTCACGTAGTATTTTGTCTAACTTGTTTATACACCCTTTGCTATTTTCTTATTTTTAGCTTTAGTTATAAGCTCGCATTCATTTTCAACTATGTTTTTATGTTGAATAAAGAGTCGAATTGATTATTTTGAGTATGTTTGCGGAATAGTAGCGAAAAATTGTTCCAGAGTAAAGGGTGTATATCCATGTGATGGCAGTTCTGGTTCTAGAATGTTTATAGATCTTTTACTCAAATTGAGTTTTCAATGTAACGGAATATTATTTTCTCAAAATGGTTTTACCGTTAAGTAGGGCAACTGTTGGCCTATCATGAGGTACTGAAAATGGTTTTTGTTTACTTTTGGAGATAGATCCTTTTCACGTGTTGGTACAGATATGGTCAAAATGCGTTCCTGTTCAAGTTGCCAAGTGCCCTTCGGTAACGTCTATGATAAAATTAGCAAAGTTGTGTTGGTACAGTTATGTCTTAATTGATGCATTATTATCAATCAAGAACGCGTGCGATTAATCTTCCTACCAACATTGTATTGAACGGTGACAAATCTCTCATTTACGCCGATCGGAGCGATAAACGCTCCGAGGTCAAGGTGAGGGGAACACCCTTTCAGCATCCAACAGCATCGGTATTTAGCAGATGCATGCAGTCTTGCGCTTACCAAGAGACCGGTGGCTGACGTGTTCCTAATTCCCTTTTTATTACCACACGCGATCTCTATCGCTGAGCACAACGAAACGCCTCAATTACCCTGCGGCACATCGAAAACGACGACAAAACAAGGAGAAAAAACTATCTAACCAGAAACGCTATAAATAATAATGAAAATGAAATCAGTTTACTACTGCCTACTGCATTTGTTGATATGGATGGGAAAAAGGAGAGAAGCGGAACACGAGGGCAAAATCCATATCGCACATCATCGGGTTGCGTGCGGGGCATAACAAAGATGTCATTTGCCGCGTGACGCTCCATTGAGCGGCTTTCTGAATCAGTGATTTTTGCGAATCGTTCGATCGATCAGTTCGATTGGGTGTCATTTTTCGGCTCTGCACCAAGCCATGTTCCAAGACTAATTCTTGCCTAAATAGAAGAGAATATCTTTTTCCGTAAACAGCGACAGCGCGACAGTTGTTGTCTAGGAGTAAAATTTACAATATGCACTCGTCGTCGTCGTCGTCGTCGCGGAAATGGATTCTGCTGGGAGATCTGAAATCGATTATCGCCCAAACGACGTTTTGCTCTATAAACACACCCGGCTGCCATTAGCCTAGATTCACTCCGGCCCCGTAGGTCACACGCGCCAGATCCAAAGTAATAATGTCGTCGTCGTTCTTCTGGTCGAGCGTTGTTCCAGTGATCCGCCGCCAAAGTACGCTTCCAAACCCGAAACCCAAAGCATTTGTCGGTTTCACGCCATTCGATCCAGAACTACCTTTAGAAAAGAACAAATAAAATAACTAAAAACTTTTTCTCATTTTCCCACAGCGTAGGAAAGATCTTTAAGATCGTCACTCCGTCGACAACCGCATTTATACAGCAGGTACTGTTTGTATAAATCGTGCATTTTCCCTGACACAACAAGGCAACAAGTTCGTAGGGGAAAATCCACCGAGGCGCCACCAGGGAGACCCAACAGAGAAACGAGCAAAAAGGCCGTCGTCACCCAACAGCAAAGCCTAGCTAGAGCAGCAGCCAGAGCCAGCATTTTGTTATTATTATTTTCCGTTCGGTTGATCCAGGAAAAACAGTAAGCGACTCCCTCTCTCTATCTACAATGGCCGATATGGAAGATTCCCACTTCGAGACCGGAGATTCCGGTGCCTCCGCCACCTTCCCGATGCAGTGCTCGGCGCTGCGTAAAAATGGTCACGTCATGCTGAAGGGACGCCCGTGCAAGATCGTCGAAATGTCCACTTCCAAGACCGGCAAGCACGGCCACGCCAAGGTGCACATGGTCGGTATCGATATCTTCACCGGCAAGAAGTGAGTATTGTTGAGTACCTGCATAAGTAAACAGAATGTTTTCTGAACAGTCAGTCTGTTCTCGCACAATCGATAAAACTGGTTCATGTTTCATCTTAGAGAACGTGAGCCATACCGAACGTGCATAAAGCAAACCGATAAGAAGTAATTTTGGAAATGTGTGATCTGTCGAATCCGTGGTCACATGTTTGTACATAACTTCTACAGCTGGTAAACTTTAGTGTTGAAGTTCGTAAACAGATTTTTTTTGGATGATGGCAGCAGTCATTTTGTTTGTAGATTTAAATCTCCTTCCAAAGCTTTTTCATACAGTTTGTTTTAATTTACGAACGCCAGTATCGATAAAACAAATCAGTTCAATATAAAAAATCAATTTACGAACGCGTCGTAAATACTTTCGGGATTTGGGATTCAGAAGCTTTCTTCCCTGTTCATCCTCTTTCAATTAATCCTTGACACAGTGCTCTTCCGAAAAAAGCTGATTAAAAGGTTCTTTTTCATAGCAAAAGTTTAGTTTATCTATGTCAGATTGTTTATTTGAATTTCTGGAAGAAATAGTTTTTAAATGTTTAGTAACAGAGAATTTGAACGTTTGCACTTAAAGATCAACTTTTTTAAATGGCACTGTATTCTTTATTCGACAAACTAATAAAATAAAACATCTTTAATCTCAATCCCAATTTTCTCACCTCATCCACAGGTACGAAGATATTTGCCCATCCACTCACAACATGGACGTACCGAATGTAAAGCGTGAAGACTACCAACTGACCGACATTGACGATGGCTTCTTAGTGCTCATGAGTGACGGCGGTGATCTGCGTGAGGATCTTAAGATTCCAGATGGAGATTTGGGAAATCAGCTGCGATCAGAACACGAAGCTGGCAAGGAGTTAGTTGTGAGTGTCCTCTAGAAGCCGTTCTACTTCCTACGTGATCGAACTTTTCACTTACCCTTCTCTCTTTCCTTCATTTCAGTGTACCGTTCTCAAATCTTGCGGCGAGGAAACTGTGATTGCCATCAAAACCAACACTAACGCTGACAAAAACTAATAATACCTCGCCCGTTGCTTATTAATAACATCCCCTGCGAATCACAACAACAACAACAAAAAACAAACCCCTCCTTTTCACACAGCAGCACAGAAAAGATATGAAAATAAAGAAAAGTTCAGTCAAATGTTCTGAAAATAAAAAATCAACCTATATTATTCTGCTACTTATCTTAAAAACAAATTCCAAAAACAAGCAAACAAAACTACTAAAACAAATCAAAAGCAAAGATATAAGTTGAAGCAAAACTCTGATGAGCATCTCCCGACTTCTTTTTTTCTGTACTCGCTCGTTTTTGATCCACAAGATTGAAAATATAACAACAAGTCAAAACACAAATCCACATCTAAGCGCAGTTACATCTATTAGTATAAAAACAGCTATTATAACAAAGTATAAAATGAAGCAACAAGATTGAGATAATACTTTCCGGTTAAAGTAATCAATTTGGCAAACAACAAACGTTCATAACAAAGAATAACTAAAATCACTCCAACACAAAAAAAAACACTCAATAAATGTAGGATTGTTAAAAATAATCAGAAAAAATTACACTTTGTTTGAAAAACAAATTTAAATATGAAAAGCAACAGGGGCTTTCGCACGAGTTGATGGCAAAGAGGAGAGAAGCGTTAACAGTTACAATCGTGAGATTGAAGGAAACAGAGAGAGAGCGGAATAGAACCAGCATTCCTGCCGCCGGGGAAGATGTGAGCATGATGCAAAAGCTGAGATGAAATCAACCAACAACAGCAGAAACAATCGGTGGTGTTTGAATGAATGTTGCGACACGCGGGAACATTCCCATCTCCCACACGTCACACATACACTCACACACACGCAAATAAAAAAAACACACTACATAAATAGTGTAGACAGGAAAGTTCCCTCTTTTTTGTACAACTAATTCATGCTACAACACAAACAAACAAAAAAAAACCAACAGTTAAAGGAAAAGGCAAGAAAAATCGAAAACACACATTAATTATTATAATAAATTTGAAGGAGAAGAAAAACCAATATAATATAATAAAAATATTATAATAATTTAATGAAAAAAAAAAAAATAGTTCCGGAAGAATTAATGTTTGAAAAGAGAAAGTCACCCCTTACACACACAAGGTTATTTAAATTGTAGGTTTTTTTTCGTTCGGTAGCGCAAGCACCTTTAAATTAATAAAAACGAAGCAAATGTTCAATCATTTAATGGTAACAAAGGAAGAATGCAGCATGTTAAGCAAATATTAGTTAATGCGTTTGAAAAGATGAGTTGAAGGCTAACTTACTAAAAATGATGAAAAGCATACAAAGGTAATCTGAAACCAAGAAGGAAGAAACAACAATCGTAAAAACACACAGTAAAGCAGGCAAGATTTGACAGCAAGCTATGTTGAATAAAAATATTTAATTTTCTAACAAACAAAATTTCATGGAAACCACCACCCCCGTTATTCCTTCAAATCTGTCGACAAGCCTCTCTCTCGAGAGAGTGGAGGCATAATCATTTTTCTTCGATGAATTGGCGCTTAATTCCTCGTGTCAGCAACAGCAGATCAACTTAGGATATTCAAAGGACAAAAACTAACCAGACAGGAACACACACTCACACACAAACTATTGGAAAAGAAGAAAGGAACCCGAGAACCAACCTGTGTAGCATGCATGATTGATGTGCTCTAACTACTAGTAGGAAGAAGAGTATAGAAATTAAAATAACAAGACTTGAAACAAACAAACAAAAAAATGTTTATCATAATAAACCCTTCGGACTTCAAGAACGAATAAAACGGAAAATCGGAAAGCTTTGTGCTTTTTGCGTTGTGCCACCACAGACACAAAACCAAAAAATTAAACTGTTGGAATTTTTTGGTGTCAAGAAACTATTCCAGAATTTTTCACGATTTTAATTTACGAAATTTTTACTTTTTTTTTTTTAATCCGATCGATTTTTTTCAAAAAGGTTTCCGTTCTTCAATTTTCAAACCAATAAAACCCGGAATCGGTCTTATAATTTGTAATATTTTTTCGGTTTGGTCATACTTGAATGTATACCTATTTGTCTTTTATTCGGCTTCAACGATCATCCTCCATCTGCTGGCAGAAAATAACATCCTAGCTTAAGGACACCAATACCAGATGGCCTTAGGTCGAATTATGCATATTATGCAGCACAAGATCAATTCAAGATCGTTTGGTTTGAAATTTAAGAGAAATCTAACGGTAAGTATAACTAATAATAGAGAACGTACGTGGTGAAAAAGAATCGCCTTTTCTCTTCTTACTCTGCCAAAGTCACACTCCACCTGTTTTGCGATTCCAATAAAACATTTACTTGTCAGTAAATAACAAAATTTTCTGTTGAACTCGCAGCGCCAACTGTCTTTAACTGGCAGAACTGAAAAAATATATTTCATATATGATAAGAGAAGCCAGATACAAGTTGAAAATCTCCATAAAAAGATATTTTACGTTTTCATCGTGAAGAAAGGAATTTTTCTTCTCCAAAAATTAATTTTTCCTCGTTACCTATCAATAAAAAAAATTCAAAATCTGGTAGATAAGAATCAGCGAGGAAATGAGGCAAAGTTGGCACTTAGTGCCATCTGATTTTCACTGGCAGAACTGAAAAAAGAGACTGAGGGGGAAATGAGGCAAATCTAACATTGAGCGCCATCTTACTTTCACAGGCAGAACTAAGAAAAGGGGAATGATTGTTTCAGGATAGCGCTTTAAAGCAAAATGAGTCAAGTGTTTGTGAGTAGCAGAGCTATGATAAGGATGCTGGATATTGAAATGTACTTAATGACGACATTTTCAACAAATTTTGGCAGTGATCAATTTCAACATTTGAAAAATAACAATTTGTCCTTTTAGTACGATATTACCTGGCACTGATTCCGGTCAGATTTCCCACATTAAATTAATCATGCTTATCCAAAAACAAAAGGATATGAAGTGACCTATAGCACTCGCTTCGTCTGGCTCCAGTTGGTGCTCTGAGCGAAATCAGTCTCGGTAGGTAAGCTTCTCAAATCCATTAAAGCCCGAAAGAAGTAAATGTTTTTTTTTTCATCTGGGGCGGCTATTGAGAGTTAGGACAAACAAATGTTTGGAATATTCCATGTCAAAATCAGGAATAATTTATACATCCACAGTTGCCTTCTTCTGTTTGATCAAACCAATCACTAAGTTTTTTTCTAAGATAATCATTGTAAAAAGGTATGTTCGGAAAAAAATAAAGAATGCCAACAGACAAGTCATTTAGCCAACATTATATTTTTCTTCAATCATTCAACTTATGTTTTTCTCCTGTTCTCGGCATTTTTTTTATTGGCAGCTGTTATGTGTTCAACTATTTTACAAACTATTATGCACAATCGTAAAGCGACCGAATTATCCGATGAGTTATGCTTAAGCCGTACTTTTGAACAGCCTTTCAATAATGCTTGAGTTCAAGTAAAAATGTAAAAAAAAATAAAAGTACAAATAACACTAATTTCGGCGAGATACGGCGCTTCTCTTCTGAAAGTGTGCAAAAACTGTAGATGGAACGATGATTCCCAGATAATGGTTTCGAGCCGCTTAGTGGGATTTTTCACACTACAACACAATCACTCTAAAATAAATAAGGTAGGTAGCTTTGCCTTGCATTGAAATCGTAAGATTTCCCTCAGGAATCGCATATTAATCTTAAGGAAACACGGTGATACCGCTGCAAATGTTTTAGTTGGACTTCACTTCACCTTTCCGCGCATACGGCTTGCGCTAGGGTTTGAATGCTGTACATTTTTTCGTCTCTTCTGTCTTTTAGACTAGAAGATAGTTCCAAAAAAAATCTTCCGGATCCGATACGAACCAAGTTGTGCGTGACAGTTTATTTTTCCTGGTTGAGAGCGTTGATGAATTCTTCTAACTTTTCCTGAATGTGTCGCACTTTGACTGAAAGAATCGATTGACAAACATGAAAAACTGAAATCCCATAGAGAATATTTAAAAAATCATACTCAATTCTTCGGCCAGTGTGACTCGTTTGCCGGTCAGCAGCTGTTCCTTCTTGTCGTCGTCTTCGCCGTACTCATCGAGCACTTCTTTGATCTCTTTGTCAAGCCGACGAGCCTCCCGGTTGATGACCTGCTGCCGTAACGCGTTGGCCGTTATTTTGATAACCTGTTGAATCCGCCAAAACAGCACCACATCGCTGCAGTTCACATCACATTCGGCACCCTGCTGCGAATACAGGTAGTAAGCCTTCCGGCAATCGTATGCCCGGTTTAGCGCCTGCTTAAGGAAGTGTCTGAAAAGTTTGAAAATGAGTGTAAGTTAATTTCTAACATTCTCGAACGACAGATTTAAAAAATAAAAGACAAACCTCCTGTAGATGGGATACCACGTTTCGCGGATGTAGTCAGTCTCGACCTCGATCTTGTCTCGTTGAAGATTTTTCCGAACCGTCGTCAGTTCGTCGTAGCTCAACATTGGTGAATGCTTCATATCACTGCCCAGGAGTCCGTCCAACTCTTTCTTGACGTACAATCGTTTCTTTTGGTCCTCCGTCGAGTACCGCCAATGGGCCCATCGCTGATAGAACGAAGGTCCAAACATTTCTGCAATCGTTTGTTCGGTCTGCTGTAGTTTTTCTTTCACCGAAGATTCGAAAAATCGAACTGCCTGATCCCATTCGTGCTTATCGTGTACGCTACGATCCTCCAAAGTGTTTAACTGGATCACCCGAAGCATATCGATCGCTTTGTCTTCCCACGAGTGCCGCCGAATGGCTTCATCAATGACAGCGCACTTCAGGTTATCGTACAGATCGTCGTGGTCGGGGGTTTTCCGGGCAACCTCCATCAGATGCTGAAACTCCTTTTGTAGGGCTTCCCAGCCAGCCTCTACCGATTTCGCCGGCAGTGCTTGTTCAGCAAACTGGCGCAATTTGATATCTACCATTGTGTTGAAGGAATCTTGAAAAAAAAGGAAATAGTTTTACAAATTTGTCGATTTTTGAAAATTTTATAAATTTACTCTGAGAGCCGGATTGTGCCGCTGGTAGATAAACGTTTTCGAAAACGTAGTTGCTCAGTTTTTCCCAGAGTTTATCGTTGAGTAGTTCTTCCCATTTCTTAGAGGATATTTGCGAAAGGTTAACGACCTCGTCTAGAACTTCGCCCTTGGCTTTCTCAAACAATTCGTCTCGACTGGACTCACGGAGTCTGAGAAATTAGTTTTAAGAATAGTAAGTAACAATTTTGGAAGTTTGAACTTAAACTACTAACCGTGGGAAATTATTTTTCCATTCCGTTTCCAAGTTGAACCGGGTTGCCTTGAAGGCATCGGCCTGTTGCTCGATCGTTTCCCGAACCATCTTCCAGAAACGGTCGGCCACCGCCAGGCTGAGATTTCTGGTTGTCACTTGATGCGACATCGTAACGCCGCTTCTGAAACGATAACCAAAAATTAAAAGCAGGGCTAATTCAAACAAACACTGGGTAGCTTACTGAAACAGTTTGGAATTTTTGAAGAACTTTTCCTCGTACTCGCGAATCGTTTCGATGGAATCGTCTTTTCGACCTCGTCCCGTGACCACGGCAAAGTAGCCGAGTGCTTTCATTGGGAACAGTTTTCCCGAGAGGATTCTTCTAATACGATTCGGATCCGCCAAATCCTCTGCCATATCGACCTTGGTCAAAACAAATATGGTTCGCTTGCCAAGTGGATCACACTGGGAAACCAGATCCGTTACGTTGCTTCGTTCAGCGTCGACCGAACCATCCTGAATGCACAGAATGATCGCATTTGGATTGCTCATGTAATGCTCGGTCATGTGTTTGATCGAGTCTTTGGTGTCAGCTGCCATGTCCACCGTTTGTGTCGAAATAATACCCGGCAGATCGACTAGTACCATTCGCTGCAAACCTGGACCCTTGACAGTCATCGAAATGACATCCATACTAACAGTTTTTCCACCTCTAACAGAGTTACGCATCCGATTTTCAACATCTCTCCGCAGATCGGCTAAGTCGCTTTCCCTCGTTAAATCATACTCCCGATCGGAGTCTCGGAACTGAGCCACGTGGTAGGGTCCTTCGGATAGTGTCACCTTTACCGGTGCCCTGGTCATCATTTCACCGCTACCACGAGGGAAAATGCGTGCCTGTGCGATAGCCTCCAGGACAGACGTTTTACCGCTGCTCTGATCCCCGACCACAACCACTCGAGGCAGATGATCGGCGGTACTGTAGCTGGTATCGTACCCAGAAAGTTCATCCAGCACCTCCGAATACATATCGATCAACGACTTCTTGATGCGCTTTTTCGTCGACTGTTTGCGGTTCGTTTTCATGATCAGATACTGCTGCCGGAGGTCTCGATTTTCCTTCTCCAACTTTTCGATCTCGCGCTGATACTTCAGCTGTACGTTCATGATTTCGGTTTGCAACGAATCAACCTGTCCCTGGAGGGTTTCGTTACGTCGACGATTTTCCTCGGTCGATAAACTCTTAGCATTGACGGTGTTTTTGTTGCGCAATTCCTCTTTGGTGGCTGCAAAGAAGAGGAAGAAAATTATTCCTTAAGTTTGTATCGCAATAGTCGTATTTCCAAACATTCAAGAATGACTAAACCCATTTCTAGACACTACCATGACACGAAATGGACACAATGGCACTATATTAGTTATTAATGTTTTAAGAATGCATTTACCTCCATACAAATCGGATACGAATTCTGATAGATTCTGGAAGGAACCTAGACCGAAAGAAAAAAAAAAGAAACAGAAAGTTTTTGCGATTGGTTAGATGTGCAGTTGTTTCTCGTCGTGGCTAGGTTTATTATTTTTCGTTCAGTCGATTTCGTTTCTAGTGCAATTCTGCTTAAGTTTAAAAAGTTATAATAAATTTAATCATTCTTGAATAGTACTTTCATTTACACCAACCAGCTACGACGTAAACGATTTCAAATTACTTAATTATCGACTGTAAAATCTTATTGAATTTAAGAAAATTAAATTTCGAATGTTTAAAAAACTAATACTAAAAGCGCTCCAATGATAAAATTTTTAAAATTTAGATAAAAAGATTCGAAATTTTTCTCTTAAATTTAAATGAAATCTTACTTTCAATCTGCTCATTCTTTTGAGTCTCAGCCGCTTCGATGGCATTATCCAGACGACGATCGAACCACTCACGCCACTCGTTAATCTTATTCTCACTTAACTGCTTTAAGCGTGGATCTACAAACAAAGATTCAAACAGGTAAGTTCATCATTTAAGTGCATAGCATTTAAAGTGCCAACTCACCGATCTCGATGGAATCCTTAACGGAATCTTTCACCTTAAGTAAACTCGAGGTAAACTTGGCCCACTTGTCATTGTCCGGGAAAACTTCCTCGAGCCACTTCATATCCGGCAGACCGTCTTTCCATTCTTCGTAGCGCTTGTTCAGTGTGACGCCTCCCCCGATAGCCCCACCCAACACCAGGTAGCGCAGTTTGAGGGCTCCTCGAAGCACCCGGGCCACCAGCATCCCATAACCACGAGACTGTTGGTACCATTGGTGACCGCCGCCGAAGTTTGGCCCCTGCCGAAAGTATTGATGTTTGTACTGGTACTGGTTCTTGCTTCGATCTCCACTTTGTGTAAAGCCGGAAAAATTGACCCGGCTAAGGGCGTACACTGCCGGACGGACCGACGTAAAGCGGGGGTTGAAGCTGGAAATAAGAGAAAAATATGTTTATTCAATTGATTTAGCTCATATTTCAAACAATATCTGCACAACAAAGGCATCAGATAATCAGTAAAAAAACAGCCAATGTACTTGTTGGTGCACCTTTTGACTGCATAACAGTGCCATGAAGAATGGTTTCCTTTCAGTCTCAGAGAAACCTTTCTGAATTTACAAAGGTACAGTTAAAGACATCAGCTTAGTCAAGCGAACCTAGAAGGTAACTAAGAAAGCTTAAAACTTTACAGACTATTCCACAAGCTACGCTGGACTTAAAAACTACTTTAGAGTTTGAATGAAACACGTATATTCTGGCCAAAGTCTGAAGAACAACTTAAAAGGTATTTAACAGTTTATCATACCCACCCCACGACTACTCAAGGTAACTAACGATAACCCATTATCCTTAGACTTCTATAAGTTTCAACAATATCTGAAAGCTATTGTGTAAAACTTTAGTTTCCCATAATTCCAATCGAACTGTAAGCTGTCCGAACTTAAGGCCGTCGACCTTCTAACAGTTCATTTTTGCAGTCCATCCATTAGTTGCTTCTAACGTAAGTTGTTCCCATGCCAAGTGACACTCAAACCATTAGCTCTATCTGTGGTCCACTAGTGCTATATTAAACGTGAACTGCGGAAATGCGCTCTGGAATTTTGGAACGCTATTTCCATCTGAAGGCCCATTTACAGTTCTCGTGAAAATATTTTGCCAAAAACTCGGCAATAACGAGACGAAGCTAGGCTATTGTGGATGGGGAGTGGTTGAGAGATTTTTTTGTGCCAGGAATTTACCATACCTTGGCAGATGAAAATCAAACTGGTCTCGTTGTTTGCAACTTCCCAGAACTGTTTTTATTCCGATCCCCCCGTCACGATGGAGTTTCCGCGGTGAAATACAATAATTATTTCTCACACACGCTAGTTGTGTCACATTTTTGTATTAATGACACAATAGTATATCCGATAAACTAAATGGTGAGCCTGCAAAAAAATGCATTTCCTGTTTTTATTGCACGTATCATAAATTATAAGTTCGGCATGCAGCGCCATCTGATTTCCACTGGCAGAACTAAAAAAGGGATATTTTTGTTAAATTTTTAAAGGAAAGGAAAAACTTGATTTTTAGAGCCTTTTTAAAGTTAACGGTGAGAAACCACATACAAAGCGTAATTTGCTGTAGTTGCCTCTCAATCTGCGCTTTGTGTTAAAATTTGCTTGATGAAACAAGATACGAAAGATGCACAGGACAGAATGAGGCTAAAAATTGCCATTCGAAAGTTGCGCATTGGATTGGATTTCATCAATAAATTTTCGCCAAAATGTTTGATTTGACATGGTTGTTATTCAGCGATAAACAAGACTAAATATTACAAAAACTCATATGTGAGATTATTCTGGAAGATAATGAATAAAAACTCTTAACCTTTTCCAAATTAATTTTTATTAATCAAAGGTATGTTTATTAAGGCATTTTACTTATAAAGTTTCATTTTGCCGAGTGGATCACTTATTAATCTATGTTAGTAGAGGGGGAGCCGTAATAGTCGCGGCGACTCAACGTTAGCTTTGACTCTAGTTTGGAAGAGGAAAGGGGGAGTTGTAGGGTTTACTATAAAACTATTTTCCATCTGCGTTCGGTGGTGGCATTCTGTAGCTGCGGTTGCAGTAGCTACCCCAGGTAGTCGTCTTCCTGGCCAGCCTTTTGGTGGAGTTTGTCGAACCCATCGGATGGAAGATTACTCTATCAATTAGACAAAGAAAACATTAATAGGGTACAAATACAGGGGGGGGGGTCGGTGGAGTGGTAAAAAAGGTAGGAGGACTAGACGACCAAGTCAGACAGTTTGAGATATTTGTAGATGGGGTACAAATATTCTAAATCTAAGTTTGCCAAGATGTCTCGAATTGGAACACCAGGTGGTTTACGTCGGGCCCTAAGGGTATCCAGTAGCCAAGCCCTCGATCGATCAAACCGTTCACACGTCCACACAACATGATCAATGTCGTGGTAGCCATCCCCACAAACACAAACATTGCTTGTAGCTAGTTGTATACGAAACAAATGCGCGTCAAGCCGGCAGTGATTTGACATGAGCCGAGAAATCACGCGAATGAAGTCGCGACTCAAGTTAAAATGCTTGAACCATGCCTTCGTCGGAACCTTAGGGATAATCGTATGGAGCCAACGTCCCTTTGTGCCATTATCCCAGCTAGACTGCCAAGCGTTAATCGCTAAAGTGCGAGGTATTGAAAAGTATTCGTTGTAAGTTATTATCCTCTCAAAGATTTCACCTCGTAACGCGCCCACCTTAGCCAATGAGTCCGCCTTCTCATTGCCTTGTATAAGACAATGAGACGGGATCCAAGCTAAGGTAATCCTATACGAATTTTCGATCAAAGCGCCCAATATCCCTGAAATTTCCAGCAAAAAATGGGAAGAGCGCTTCATCAGTTTCATCGATCGAATCGCCTCAACGGAGCTGAGACTATCCGAGTAGATGAAATAGTGGTCTACGGGCAGTGTGCGAATGTGTTCCAAGGTGCAGTAAATAGCGGCTAGCTCAGCAGTGTAAACGGAGCATGGCTCTCGAAGCTTGAACGAAGCTTCAAAGCCCTCATTATACACTGCGAAGCCAGTCGCGTTGTCGATTCTAGAACCATCAGTAAAGAACATTTTTAAAGGATCAATTTCACGTACCTTTGAAGCAAAGATTGAAGGAATGATGTTGGGTCGGACGTGATCTGGTATTCCACGGATGTCAGCGGTCATGGACAGATCGAATTTTATTAAGGAACTGCTAATCGGGTAAAAGTGACTCGTGTCCGAATTTAATAAAGAAGGATTTATTTCTAATTGCCTAAAAGTTTTATAATTATTGACATATTTTACTTGCGGATTAATATTCATAAGCCTTTCCAAATTTTCTATCACCAAAGGATTCATAGTAACACTTCGAATTAGGAAACGTAGCGATAAATCGAAGAACCGATTTTTCAACGGCATTACTCCCGCCAGTACTTCGAGACCCATCGTATGTGTCGACTGCATACAACCCATGGCAATACGCAAACAACGATACTGTATTCGTTCTAGTTTAATCAAGTGGGTATCCGCGGCGGACCCAAAGCAAAAGCTTCCGTATTCTATGACCGACAGTATCGTTGTTTGGTATAACCTGATGAGGTCCTGTGGATGAGCACCCCACCAGGTTCCAGTAATCGTTCGAAGAAAATTGATTCTCTTTTGGCATTTTTGTGTCAAGTACCTAATATGTTTTCCCCAGAGGCATTTAGAGTCGAACCAGACACCCAAATATTTAAAACTAAGTGATTGAGTTAGAGTTCTACCCATCATAAGGAGCTCTATTTTAGGAGGGGAATGCTTCCTTGAAAAAACAACTAACTCGGTTTTACTAGGCGAAAACTCGATGCCTAGATTCCTGGCCCAGTATGATAAATTATTAAGAGTTTCTTGTAACGGAGGTTTAATTTGAGTGCCTTTTTTACCTGTGATATGAACAACACAGTCATCCGCAAGCTGTCTAAGCGTGCAATTTTGTGCCATACAAGCATCGATTTCTCGGACATAAAAGTTGTATAGCAGGGGGCTTAAACATGAGCCTTGGGGTAGACCCATGTAACTTATTCGTTCAACGTTGGTTTCTCCATGACTAAAATGCATGATTTTTTCAGACAACAGGTTATAAAGAAAATTATTCAATATTGGTGAAAGTCCGCAAGAGTTAAGATTACTAGATAGCACTTCTATGGACACCGAATCGAATGCCCCTTTGATGTCCAGAAATACTGCCCCCATCTGCTCTTTTTGGGCAAACGCCAATTGAATGTCTGAGGAAAGTAATGCTAGACAGTCGTTCGTACCCTTGCCTCTACGAAATCCAAATTGTGTACTTGACAACAGATTGTTTGATTCAACCCATTTGTCCAGCCGAAAGAGAATCATTTTTTCGAGCAATTTCCGGAGACACGAGAGCATAGCAATCGGCCTATACGAATTGTACTCAGAAGCTGGTTTTCCCGGTTTTTGGATGGCTATGACTTTCACTTGTCTCCAGTCATGCGGAACAATGTTCAGTTCCAAACACTTATTGAATAAATTCAATAAACGTTTTTTAGCAGAGTCTGGCAGATTCTTCAACAAGTCGAATTTAATCCTATCCAGTCCGGGAGCTGAATTGTTGCAAGACCAGAGCGCAAGTGAAAGTTCGACCATCGAGAATTGATCCTCCGTTTCAGAACTATTCTCTGTATCCCGATAGTTTTTCTGAGCTGGTGCTGCGTCCGGGCAGACCTTTTTCGCGAACTGTATCAGCCATCGACTCGAGTTTTCCACACTTTCGTTCGAAGGTGTGTGATTTCGCATGTTTCGTGCTGTTCTCCAAAGCGTGTGCAGAGACGTTTCTCGAGATAACCCATCCACGAATCGCCGCCAGTACCCACGTTTCTTGCCCCTGATCAAGTTCTTGAACTTCCGCTCCAAGGTCAAGTAACGTTGGAACTTCTCTGGTAATCCAGTTCTGCGAAACTCGACAAACGCCTTGCACTTTTCTCCTCGCGCACGCGAGCAGTCTCCATCCCACCACGGAGTGGGAGGCCGTTTCTGTATCGTCGAATTGTCAATCCGTCTGACCTGTGCCCCGATTGCACAGTCTACAATTGTCCCGGAAATGAAACTGTACTCTGCCTCCGGAGGCAGTTCATCCGTTGAGTCGATGGCTTCAATGATACATGATGCATACTTTTTCCAATCTATATTCCTTGTGAGGTCATAAGGAATATTGATTTCTTCGGGTGGACTACTACCACTGGTAATAGAAATATTGATAGGCAAATGATCGCTTCCCTGGGGGTCCTGGATTACCTTCCACGTACAATCCAAGCTCAGAGAGGAAGAAGCTAAAGAAAGGTCTAAAATACTATGCTGTGATTGGGATCCATTAATTCGAGTCACTTCCCCATTGTTTAAGACAGTCATGTTGAAGTCGTCGCACAGCTCATAAATAATGTTTGCACGATCATCATCACGTGAGCTACCCCAGCCCACGCCATGGGAATTAAAATCTCCCAGAACTAGCCGGGGTTCTGGGAGAAGTGAAATAATATTCGCCAGTTGGTTCCGGCTCACGCTTGAAGATGGCGGAATATAAACCGAGGCTAGACAAAGGTCTTGACCTTTTATTCTAGCTTGGCAACTAACGACTTCAATACCTGGAGATGGTTGTAGTGGAATACGATAGAAAGAGTGGCATTTCTTGATCCCCAAAAGAACGCCGCCCCCTCTTTGACCATCACGATCCAGGCGAATAATGTTGTGGCTTTGGAAGGAGAAATCTACGTTTGGAGAGAGCCAAGTTTCGCATAAGGCGAACACATCACAATTCAAATTGTGTACCAATACTTTAAATGAGTCTAATTTTGGTAAAATACTTCTGCAGTTCCATTGCAATACAGAAGCAATTTCTCTCCCCTCATTGGATGAATTATCCATCGAAAGAAATTGCTTCTGCGATGAGGGTCATGGTGAGAGCTTTCTTTTTCAAAAATTCTCTCAAAAGAGGTATAAACATATTAATCATAGTCCTCCAACCTGCTGGTACGCTGAAAAAGTCCAGGATAAATGCAACAATTTCCGAGAATTTCATCTTACCATCAGCCGAAAAGCTGGGAAAACTATTCGATGATGGATCAGATGCAGTTTCTCTGGGAATTGTTGCATTCATGTTAGCTGCTGATGGGCCTGAATTCTGAAGGAAGGCCTGGGGTTTCGACTTTCCAGAAAGTGGAGGGAAGTCCTTCGGGGACGGATTAAAGCCCGGAGGACTCTGAATAGGAGGGGAAGAATTACTATTTCCACTTTGAGGATTTCTTTTAATTTTAATTTTACTGGCAGCCAATGTGGTTTGTGTTTTAGTGGTGCGTTTCCTTTTTGGAGCCTGTGAAACATTATTATTAAAAAATGGCCCAGTTGATGTCCCTTCACATGGATCCTCCCCTTCGGACTCATTCTCGCTTAGAAGGTCAAACTGATTCTCTGAGACGATTGGCAAAGACTTCAGAACCATGTCTCTATAAGACATTTTTACTCGATTTTTCAGAGAAGCCTTGATTTTTTCCCGGCGCGATATGTACTTCGGACACGCCGAGAGAGCATGAGATGCTTCCCCAGTGCAATATAAACACCTGTTTGCTGCTGGTGTTGTACAAGAAGCTTCCTCATGCTTCTCCCCGCACTTAGAGCAGCGTGCCTGATTGCAGCAGTAGGCGGCCGTATGATCCAACTGCTTGCACTTCTGGCAGAACATGACCGAAGGCACATAAAGTCTCACAGGTAGACGAACCTTCCCGATCGCAACGTAATCAGGAAGTGCAGTGCCGGAAAAGGTAACCCGAAAAGAGTTCGACAGGGAAAACTTCCGTTTTTCCCCCTCGCCAGATGCTGACTTCAGTTGACGCGCGTCCAACACCTTGACCGTCGGAAGACCAGGGTCTTTGAATCGGCCAACCCCGGACTTCACCAGATCATCGACGGTCAAACCCTCTTCCGTTACCACTCCGTCGATTTCCACGTCACGAGCGGGAACGTAAACGCGGTATTCGATCGTAAACTTCGGGTCACAAGCAATGGCATTTGCTTCCTTCAAGCTACCAACAACAATGCGCATCTTGTGCGGTCTCATAGGCTGGTAGCTTATTACGGAAGGGTAAGATCGATCAAGGTCCCGTGCAATTGAAATCACATTGGGTGATTTCCCATTAGTTTTGGACCGGATGTAAACCACCCAAGGTCCCTTCGACTCAGCTTGGTAAACCCGACGGCGAGGGGCAGCTTCAAGCAGCTCGTTGGCTTTTTCAAGAGAGGAGTTTGATGTTGAGGGGTTATTTCCAATCATTGGCGGGGATGAAGAGTTACCGAATGTAAAGGGTTTCGGTGAAACTGGTAAAATATAGGGCTGAGGAGAGGGAACGGGGGAGTTTTCGGTGTCCGAAACGTACATAGGCACATGGACTATGTTTTCGAGGTCTGTTTCGTCGGGATCATTTTCCTTCGAAATATGTTCTTCCCTGATGGGAGGTTCTTTGCCTCCCTCGCCATCGTCAACCATTAGCCGGAAACTTCCCGAGCTAATGGGTACAAGCGGAGAACTAAACCTTAGGAAATATTAATAAAAAAACAAAAAATAAAAGTAATAATAAAATCAAGGATGAAATAAGAAGAAACAAGAAGCAAAAAAAAACAATAAAGTAACAAAAAAAAAACCAAATTTGTACAACTTTGGATACACCCTATACCAACCACCGCCAACAAACGTGGCCTTTTGTGTTGACTTGACTGGCGACTATTGGGGGCTATTGTCTTCGGCTGGGTGATGACAATGATGATGATCCACTAAAAAGTCAGCGACACTCGATGTTGATAACTAATTGTATTAATTCACTCGCGCAATTAACTTTTTCTTATCAGGAGAAAGGATAAAAACGTACTCCTGCCAAACCGTCCTCACGGCGTCCACATCCGGATACAACGGACAGACTCGAATCAGTTCTTCACTTGCACGATACACGATACTTGCACGAAAAACACAACCGTTCTGAACGACTAACACGGATCGAATGATTTTCCAAATTAATGTTATAAATAAGAAATTTTTGAACCAAAAGTGCAGATAGGTAACCAAATTTTTTGTATAAGAGTCCTCCTTTAAAGACACATTTTTTTCCAAATGCTTAGAATCTAACCGTTGTTTCAATGATTTTAATCGGTATAAACAACTGATTACCCCATCATTGATTGGTTAATGTAATCGAAAAGTGACATCATATCGTCATTGAAGCAAAAACAAGAGGCAAAAATCAATAAACTTTTTTACATAACATCATCTGATTTTTCACCGCTTGTTGGGTTTGCTTGCGTGACTTTTCAGTCTCACCCGGGGCAAGTTTTCATGAAGGGAAAAATTTGAAAACGATATTTTCACCTACCTAGTTCTGCCGAGCAAAAGTTGTGCCATCGTGACTGCGTTGCGGGTTTCTCGTAGTTCCGATTGCCAACCTACACGTACATTATACTATCCGAAAAACCGATGAAAATTGGATTTTTCTGCTGCACGAGAATCACCAGCAGGACGTTCCGCACACACGATTTTCACCTTTTTCTCTTTTGCGGTGACGTTTAGCGCTGCGCCGCCTTTTCCGCGAAAAGATGGTGCGCATGTGTTTGTGAGCACACATTTTAGCGAAAAAAAAAACACGAATATTTACAGTTTTCTACCAAGAACTTAATTTTAACGCATTGAAAGTTTAAAATTTGGTGAAGTGTGAACATTTTCGTGAATGTTTGGTATCCAAAAATCAATGGACTTTGAAACCAAGGGGCTGAAAGAGAAGGTAATTTCCGAACTGACATTTCAGTACCGCGCTGACGTTTTGGTACCAAAATGGCATTGAAATCAAAGGGGAACTGACGTTGTGGTTCCAAAAAGTCGGTACGGTCCGTTTGTATGTGATTTGACAGTTGCTTCAGTCCTTTGTTTGAAACTTTGCATTGAATTACTAATCCAGGAAAACATAGTGTCGATAATCGATTTTTTTCACATGATTTCTCTTTCTCAGAACGGCCACGATTTATCGATATTCGGAAGCTATAGCCAAAAAGTCAAGCGTAGTGAAAATTAAAGTGTACAGAAATTTTAGTATCGCGTCACATGTAAAATTGTGAAAAAATTGTTATTTATAGTTAATGAGTAGTGATAATTCTAATAATAAGTAATAAATAGAGAAAAGTAGTGTAGGTTAAGTTATTATAATTTAGTGATAATTCAGAGAAAATCTAGGTAAGTTTCTTCACTCATTTTTTCCTGACTGGACGTATGACAGGTTAAAAATGAAAGACGACTCGGACTTAGAACATGACGAAAATAAACACAAAAGACCCCCAGACAAGGACTTGGAACCAGATCTCCCTAGCACTGACGACGACATGGATTCTCCACCATTTCGCGGATTTCCGGAACAGACGCCATCTGAAAATTCTCATGGAAAAAACACTCACAAACACGAAGATACACCGAGATCAGCTTCATCACAAACACAAAAACAAAAAAGACCCCTGTCACTAACACGATCAAATAGCACAGAAAACACACACAACACCAGGTCAAAACTTCCGAAAAATGACAAAATACAAAACAAAACAAACAAACAAGATGACACTGTAAAAAAAGATGAAAATCATCCTAAAAATTTACAAGAAAAATCTAATTGGATTAAAAATAATTCTTACAACGTTCTTATTATTGAACCCATTTCAACCAAAGATGATGATGATATTTTACTAGAACCAATGGAAGTAGGAAAGTTCCTACATGAACTTAAGCTTAATCAGTTTTCGGAACTTAAAAAAGCGGGACAATATAGATACAAACTGACATATAAGTCACCCAAGGACACCGAAAAAATTCTTAATGCTGCAGAAGTTTTAAGAAATAATAATTATAAAGTAACAATTCCTAAGATGCTTCTAGAAACGATTGGAGTTATAAGAAATATTCCGATTTCGATTTCTGAGAAAGAAATTTTTCAATACGCAATATCCGAAAGAAAAATAATTAAAGTCGAACGTATAAAGAGAATGATAAATAAAGAACTGTCTGAAACAAATTCGATTAAAATAACGTTTGAAGGACCACAATTACCTTCATCTGTACAAATTTATGGTGTCTTCACTAGACCTGAAATGTATATTTACCCAGTCCGAATATGCAAGAAGTGTTGGAGGATTGGTCACAAAGAATCAGTGTGCAAGGGCAAAAAAACTTGTGAAAATTGTGGTAAATTGGATGATAAAGACCACCAAGATTGTAAAGAACTTCAACCAAAGTGTAAAAATTGTAGAGGTTCGCACAAACCGAACGATAAAAATTGTCCGGAAAAAAAACGTAGACAGCAAATCAATGCAGCCATGGTTTTGAATAAAATGACTTTTATTGAAGCCTCAGAACTATATCCAAAAAATACAAACAAATTCGCCATTCTTGAATCTACCGACGAATTCCCTCGTTTGGAACGTCCAAGTAGAACATTAGCTGGTTACAGACCTTCAGAAACAATAAAAAATCCGATTAACTACAACAAAATTATCAATAATATTAATCAAAATAAAAATAAAAAACAACAAAGTGAAAACGTTCAAAAGAGATTAATAGTAGGCGAACAAATATTGCTAAAAGAAAAAGTGATTGAAAAAAATCCTCATAAAACAACAGAATTTGAAAAATTAAAATCAGAAATTATGCAGCAAGCAACAACAAAACTAATAAATTTTATGAAAAACACAAAAACGAACAACACTGAAATTGAATCAGATGTTATAGAAATAGAAATTGGATCAACAATAAATGAACTTGTAAATGGAATTATAAAAGAATATACAATTGATTGTTAAACTCACATTTATTGATAAATAATAATTAAAAATAGAAATTATAATGGATAAGTTTAAAAAAAATCTTAATATTTCCCAAATCAACATAAATAGCCTTAGACCACAATTGAAAAGAGAACAAATCAAAAAGTATATAAAAGAAAAAGAAATTCACATAATGCTAATACAAGAAATTTGGATCAAAGAATCCGAAAAATACAAATTTCTTAACTATAAATTTGTCAAGAAATGTAGAGACGAAGGATATGGCGGAGTGGGTATTCTTATTCACCCCGAACTAATTTTTGAAGAAATCTCAATACCTAATATTAACTTAGAATTTATTGCTGTAAAAATTAAAAATATTAAAAATCCTACAATTTTTATATCATTATATATTGCGCCAAACATGACACTAGCAGAAATTAAATTACCTTTGAAAAATCTCTTTGATTTTATTAAAAATAGTAACATACCAGTTATAATAGGTGGAGATTTAAATGCTCATCACCCACTATGGGATAGTAAGTACAATAAAAGAGATCATAAAGGAGATTATGTATCAGATTTGTTGTACGATTATGAAATGATTTCATTAAATAATGGAAAACCAACAAGATGGGAAGAATTAAACCAAAACCCATCAGCAATCGATCTAACATTGGCAACGACTAGCATAGCAGGGAAAATTAACTGGAAAATTTCGGATGAAGATCTAGGATCAGATCATAAACTGATAGAATTTGAAATATACGAATACAACAAAATAGAGGAAAATACACAGATTACAGTAATAAACAAAAAGAAAGCAATTGAAAATATAAATAAAATAGATCATAAAAACATTAAAAATGTGAATGATTTAAATGAAAAAATTGAAAAAGCTATTTCGGATTGTACTTACAAAATAGATCCAAAAAGTAAATTCAAACTCAAACCATATTGGAACGAAGAAGTAAAGCAATATTATGAAATTAAGAATAAGAAACACATAAAATTTAGGAAAAATTTGACATTAGAAAACAAAATAGAATTTAAACAAGCTGAATATAACTTCAGGAAAATATTAAGAGATTCAATTAATAAATATAACAATGAATTATTGGAAAATATCAATGAAAACACAGACGTAAAAGAAATGTGGAATATCGTCAAAAGAATTGAAGGAAACTTCAAAAACAAAGAAAATTCAGAAATTATAAATAATGAGGAATTGGCGGAAAAATTTATGGAACTCAATTTTAAAAATGAAAATATTTCACAGTTTGAAGCAACAAATTTTGAAATTGGAGAAGAAAAATATATTGGAAATATAAGTATTGAAAAAATGATCAAAATTATCAAAGAGAAAAAGGATAAATCCGCAGCTGGAGATAACCGCTTATCATATTTTATGCTAAAGAGATTAGACATCAATGTACTTACTAAAATACTAGAAATCTTAAATAATGTATGGATAGAAGGTAACATACCAGATAAATGGCTTAATATTAAAATAATACCTATATGGAAACAAAATAAAGACAAAATGATGGAGAGTTCATATAGACCAATAGCATTGATAAATACTAATTTAAAAATAATAAATTGTATCTTGAAAGAAAGAATAAATGAATATTTAAAAGAAAATAAAATATTACCGGATTTTTCATACGGTTTTCGCGAAGGTTTCTCGTCAATAAACTGTATCAATCATTTAAATTCTTTAGTAACACAAGCTAGTAGGAATAAGAGAAAATCATTATCAATTTTCATAGATTTAACAAAAGCCTTTGATTCGGTTGATGTTTACATATTGCTTAGAAAACTCGATGAAATAAAATTACCACTAAAATTAATAGAATGGATTCAAAAATATTTAATAAACAGAAATGTTCTTCTAGAAACAAATGGAAAAGAAATTAAAAGGAAAAATAATAAAGGTCTTCCACAGGGTTGTCCACTCTCTCCATTATTATTTAATATATATACAAAAAATATACATGAAAACAACGAAAACGAATCATCGATCTTACAATTTGCTGATGACTTCGTAATGATTATAAATGGAGAATCAAAGGAAGAATTAGAAGAAAAAGGTAACGCAGCAATCCAAGAGTTGTCAAAAAAATTAGATGAATTGAAAATAGAAATAAATGCAGAAAAAACTGCAGTTATATTATATAACTCAAAAAATGATGAGAAAATAAATATCAAAATAAATAATACATTGATAAAACAAGTGGATCATCATAGATATCTAGGATATATAATAGATAATAAGCTCTCCAATAAAAATCATATAAATTATTTGAATAATAAAATAAAAAAGAGAATGAACATTCTCAAATTAATTTGTAAAAAGAAAAATGGAGCACATCCAAAAACAGCATTGAAAATAAATAAAGCAGTTATAAGATCACAGATAGACTATGGATTAACAATCTATGGAAATGTAGCAAAAACCAATCTTGCTAAAATTAACTCATCCTACAATGACTCTCTAAGAACTTGCCTCCGTCTTCTAAAATCTACACCAATAAATGCCATTTACGCAGAAGCAGGGGAAATCCCAATACATCATAGAGCAAAATGGCTTGCCAAGAAAGAAGTTGTAAAATCTTTCACAAATAACAAACCTATTTGTAATATATTAAATCAATTTAAAGAAATAGATCAGTTTCCCAAAAAGTACACTTTTCTGGAATTAATTACCTTTAAACAAAGAAAAATCATAGACTTAACTGCAGATCAAAATAAGCTAAAATTGAAAAATATTAATGATAGAATAGATATTAATATTGAATCTTTAGGAAATAAAAATGATTTGAACAAAAAAGTCATCAAATCTCTAGTTAAAGAACATTTAGAAAAGCACTACAAAAACTACAATAAAATATACACAGATGGATCAAAAACAGATAATAGCTGTGGATTGGGAATCTATTCTGAACAAGACAATGAAAAAATTGACATACAAGTTTGTAAGGAATTATCGATTATGAATGTAGAACTCATGGCCATAAATTTGGCAATAGATATAATAAACACGAAAAATAATGACAACTTTGTTATCTGTACAGATTCTAAGTCTGGACTGCAAATATTAAAAAATATCAAAAAATCTGTGAATAATTTTATTATTTTTGAAATAATTGAAAAAATAAAAAAAAGTAAAAAAAATATTAAATTGCAATGGATACCAGGTCACAAAGGTATAGAGGGCAATGAAATTGCAGATCAATTATCAAAAACTGGATGCAACAGCTCAAATATATTTGAATCAAAAATACCATTAAATGACACTCTAAATTTAATTAAAGAAGAAACCATGAAAGAATGGAATGAAGATTACGTAAAAATATCATCAGAAAAAGGAAGACAGCACTTCAAAATAATGGAAAAAGTCACAAACAGACCTTGGTTTGACAAATTACAACTAAATACACAACAAATTATAATATCAGGAAGATTACGAACATTTCACACACTCACTAAAGACAAATTATACAGTTGGAAAATTGAAACAAACAACAAATGCGATATTTGTGGAACAACAGAGAACGCAGAACACATACTATTCGACTGTTATAAATATACTAATGAAAGGGTAAATTTTCCCAACCTAATACTAAACGACGACATTGCACAAATGATTAAAAATGCTGATGAAGATACTTACATAGAAATAACAAAATTTTTAAATTTAATTAAGATTTATTTCTAACACAAACTTACCGACATTATTCTTCTCTATAGAAAATATTTAATAAAAAAAAAATTATATAACGAAAGTTAAATATAAATAACAATTCGACATAATTCAGTAAAAGAGGCACATTGGGCCCACT
Organism: Uranotaenia lowii; assembly: GCF_029784155.1. Classification (NCBI taxonomy): domain Eukaryota; kingdom Metazoa; phylum Arthropoda; class Insecta; order Diptera; family Culicidae; genus Uranotaenia; species Uranotaenia lowii. The sequence goes on from NC_073692.1 coordinate 407,291,306, forward strand.
GTACACTCTTTTCATGGTTTGACAATACTTGGCATTATAGCTCACTCATGAACTGGCCATAAAAACAAAAAGAAGAAGAAGAAGATTTCTCTTTCACTATACGCATTGCTTCATGTCGCAAGATTGGATGCAAAAATGGGTTTTCTAAATAAAACTTTCAAAATGCGCAATTTTCGAGTCACTTTGTTCGTTACAGCGCAGTATATGAAATAAAATAACAGCCGATTCGCAAATGATTGCTTATAGATCAGAATGCGGACAAAAATAAATTCAAGTTTGAGCAAGAAAAATCATGCATTGATGTTTCCAGTTTATACAAATGCATCTAAACATTTATTTTCTTGATTGAATTTGAATTTGCTAGAGGATTTTTCAACATTTCTTCAATTACAAAAATAATATTATTTATATAGGTACATAATTTATGCGGAATTAATAAAAGAGAGAACGGATTTGAAAGTTCTTCGATGAATAATACTTCCCGGCAAGTTTTACTCATTGAGGTTTAAACAATTTTCAGAAATAACGATTACCACTCACCCAATAATGCATTAATTTGGAACAGAGTGCATAAGCAAAGCAAAATGTCAAAACGCACGTGCGCTGTTTTGTTTTGAAATATATGCGGCCGCCTGCTCGCATGGCGCTCATCGATGGATTTTAGCCGGTTTTTCTAGTTTTACATCGTTCTCCAAAGTGTTTTAAGCATAAACCATGAAAATTCGGTAAGTACTTTTGATCTATATTATATCGCGATCACAAATATGAATAAAATTTCCCTCAGTCCGCAGAAACACGCTCGGCTCGGTTTTTCCGGCAAGAAGCGCAATCAGAGGCGTCACGGTGCCGGCGTACAGAAAACACGAAAAGAGCTGCGCAAGGAAAAACGGCAGCAGAAGAAGTTGAACCGTTTCAACTATCACAACCGGAAGCGGCAGCAGCATGGAAAGCCGGGTGACGATGAGGAGCAACGGTTAAGTGGTGGCAAGAAAAAAATGAATCCCGAGGACAGCGAAGAGGAGGAAGAGGATGATTTCGAGGACGAGGAAATTGAATCAGATTTTGGTGAGGAAAAATTGAATTTTAGCTTTCGAACGTCATTAGAAATTATTTTTTTATTATTTTTTTTTGTAGAAGATGAGGCTGAAGAGCAATCCTCAACAAAAGTTTCCAGCAATAAAGCTGAAGCATCCGGAGGAGGTGGGGTAATGGGCCAACTCGAGAAGGAACGTGAGCAGGAGATGAGAGAGCTGCGAAGCTACGAGCAGGGTCTGAAGGAAAAGCGTATCTCTCAACTGCAAGCGGCCAACGAAGAAGACGAAGCGATCATCAAGCGTTACGAAAAACTGTTGAAAATCAATCGTCGCAAAAATAAGGAAGGAGTTCCGAAAAGCTTCAACGATGGACTGGACTACTGTCTGGAGCTCTGTACGGACGACAACATCCGGAAGATGTATGAAGCTGCTCGTGAAGCGGCCGATTTGGAAGTCAACTCGGAGGACGAGTTCGAGAACGATGTTCAGGAAGCGCTCGGTAAAAAGGGAAACAAAAATAAACCTGAAAAGAAGGTGATTGTTAATGATAAAAAGGGAAACAAGAAAAAGGATGCTCAGCGCATGGAAAGGCTGAAGAAGATCGAGAAGAAATACTTGGGAGACGATGATTTGGATAGCTTGACTGGGTTCGATTCTGAGATCGAGATTGATTTGGATGAGCACGCCGAAGAAGACTATTCCGACAACGATGAACTGTACGAGTCGGATGAAATGGAAGATTCTGGAAGCGATGCCCCGAGCGATGAAAATGAACCCAAGAAAAAGAAAGATAAGAAATCTAAGAAGGTTACTTTCGTTGAACAGGCTGAAGAAAAATCAGCCAAAAAAGATAAAAAGAAGAAAAAGGTCAATATCGAAGAACCCGAACCGGAGGAAGATTCCGAATTTGACGAGGATGTATTCGGCGGAGATTCCGACGAAGACGATGGCCTAGATGATCTCTTAGATGGTATTGAATCTGACAAAGGAGAAGATAACGAAGAGCAGCAACCTGCCCTTAAAGAGAATGAACTTTGGGAAGATATTTATGGAAGGAAACGTGATCGCGAAGGAAATGTTGTTAAAGATCAGCCGACCGGTGGAAAATATATTCCTCCACACATGCGAGCACGAATGGAAGCAGAAAAAGGTCTTGGGCAGGATTCGAAGCGCCAAGAAAAGCTCCTTCGTTTGAAACGACAACTTAAAGGTCAAATCAATCGGTTGGCCGAATCAAATGTTCATAGGATATCGATCGAACTCGATAACCTGTACATGCAAAATGCAAGATTCGATATGAACAGTACCTTAACCACTCTGATTCTGGAAGCTCTGTTAGCCCCGGTCCTGGCTTCCGAACGAATGGTATTGGAGCATACGCTACTGGTTGCTATTTTACACGCTAACGTTGGTTCCGAAGTAGGTTCGCACTTTCTGGAAACCGTTGTCGAAAAGTTCACTTCTCTAATGGATCAAATCCAATCACTGGATGTTGAAGATAAATCGCTGGACAATTCTGTCCTCATTTTGTGCCACTTGTTCACGTTTCAAATTTTGAAAAACAAACTGATATACGACGTGATCGATCGGTTGATTGCACAGTTCAACGAAAAGGCTGTCGAATGCATTCTACTGGTTCTTCGGTCGATTGGGTTTGTTCTACGGAAAGACGACCCATTAGCGCTAAAAGAAATGATACAGAAAGTCCAAAAGCGTGCCTCTGAAGTTCCCGCGGAACTGAAGAATGAGTAAGTTTTCATATTTTTGTCTTTGAAGAGTCATATAACAAATTTTTTATTTGTAGCACTCGGGTAAAATTCATGTTGGACACACTTCTAGCCGTAAAAAACAACAACATGAACAAAATTCCCCAATACGATCCATCCCTGGTGGAACACTTTCGAAAGCTCCTTAAAGGCATGATCACCCAAGGCAAATACGTGAGCAGTTTAAACATCGGTTTGGAAGATCTGCTTCGAATCGACGAACGAGGCAAGTGGTGGCTCGTTGGCTCTGCCTGGCACGGAAAACAAGACGGAAAAGACGCCGCCAAAAACGGATCACTTCCATCTGATAGTGGAGCCTTCAGTCAACAGCTGTTGGAGTTGGCCCGAAAACAACGAATGAACACCGACGATAAGCGTAACGTTTTCTGCGTTATCATGAGCGCCGAAGACTATCTGGATGCGTTCGACAAAATTCTTCGGCTTTCGATCAAGGACCAAAGGATTGTGGCCACGGTGTTGTTGCACTGTTGTCTGGCCGAAAAAGATTACAATCCTTATTACAGTGTATTGGCGCAAAAGTTTTGTGAGTACGATCGAAGATACCAGCTGGCGATTCAGTTTGCCATCTGGGATCGGCTGAAGGACATACACTCGCTGAAGCAGGCACCTGTGAAAAATCTAGCTAAGCTACTTACTCACTTGATCAGTGAAGGAGGGTTAGCACTTTCGGTACTCAAAGTAATCGAATTTGCCGAAATCGATAAACTTACGCTACGTTTGGTCCGACAGACCATGTTGGGGATTCTGTTGAATGAGGATGAGAATAAGTGTTTGCAGGTTTTCAACAGAGTTGCTCCTAGTTTTAAGTTGAAAGGTTTCAAGGATAGCTTGCGACTGTTTTTACATCATTTTCTGCTCAAAGGAAGCAGTAAAACAGAAGAAAGTGAAGAGCTTCGTTTGCTTCAGGAAAGAATTCGGATGGCTGATCGAATGTTGGACACTTCGGAGAGTAGGGTGCACTTTTAGAATAAAAAAAAATGCACAGATTTTTATAAACGAACTTTGTAAAAAGGATTTTTGTGTTTCATCACTTTTTTGTGAAAGAAAATTCCATAATAATATTTTAGAATAGTTTAGTTTTTATCACTCGTTCGATGTTGTCCATCTTCTCCAGCTTGGACGGACACAACCAGGAAAATATTGCTCGGGAAACTAAGTAACCCTGGATCAACAAAGAAACGCCACACAGCTTAGGCACCAAATGGTAGGATTCTAAACAATGAAATTAGTATCACTCAAATGTTCTAATTTTACTTGCGTTACAGAATTTCACGGTGAGAAATTCGTATCCTAATCAGATATTTGCTGAACTTGTGTCAAAATTCAGGGGACCAGCCTCTCTTGGACGGATGGAAGCAAACTGTGAGGAAAACCTGTTATCCATTTCAAAGGTGAGTTCATACCAGATCATTTTTACTTTCATTTTAAGAATCATTTGACAATCAATTTTACTTTTTGAAATGAAGAGTTAATCATAGTAAATTTATTTTATGAAATTAGGCCGGAACAAATTTCAAATCCTTCTTTTGTCATTCGGAGTTGGAACATCGCGAGGGGGGGGGACAATAAAAAATAATGCGAAAAACAAATAAATTGGAATAAATTGCACGGAAGCTTGTATGCAAAAAAAATTGAATACTATATGGTTGCAGAAAACTTGTAAATCAAGTAATTTTTTACCGAATAATTCAATCAAATCAAGAAAACAAAAGGTGAAATAACATCCATCTTCTTAAATTTGTTTTTTGGTCTTTTAATCTTTCAGAAATTGGAATTTTTAATCGAAATTTACATAAATTACTTTAAACTTTATTTATTTCCCCCTTCGGGTTTTTTGAAATTTCGAAAGGAGGGATGACAAAAGAAGAAATTGATATTTGTTCCAGCCTTATTTAATCGGCTATATCAGTGAAATGTTATATTCTTCGAGAAACAATATTTAAGAATTGAAAGAGTATAGACGGATAAAGAATTAGAATAATATTTAACAATGCCAGGGCTTCTGGAAGAATTTTACCTCTTTTTTATCCTCGTTTACAGATTGCATTCCAAGACACGACGATCCACCGAGTAATTCGTTTACTACTATTCCTTCCTATCCCTTAAAATCCACCTGGAACTATGACCATAATTCGCATCCCATTAGTGAAGTTACGCTATATACCCATGAATTGGAGACCATATTATCATGCGGCATTCTCGGGTGATTAATCCTCGTTTACGAATAAAAAAAGTTATAACCATGGGACTCCCATCCGTGAGCTCCTCGACGACCTTATCCACTGTAATGTTAAACTTCCCAGTTTGGTTGAGCATAGCAAAGTGACAAAAAACCCCGTCAACTTTTGCTATCACAAAGCCTTCAGTGTTTGACGTCAATACCTTTTGTATAGAGACCCTGATGAACAAACTACTTCACTAACCGACCAAACTAAAGTGCTGCGTTTACGTGCCGCTATTAAGCCTATCCCTTTTCAGAACTCTGCCTACCAGTCGAGGACTGCTGTGGCCGCGGCTTCCAAAAACAAGTGGTTCCCGAGCTGTTTTTAATTGAGATTTTTAGAGTCAGAAACTCATAGCTTCCCATAGTTCAAACGATGCCTTCGATCTTTTTCGGACGGAAGTTGTCCTCTTCAGCCATCACAGGTTTACTCGTAGGGTTAGCAGCTTGGGTAGCGTAGGGTCTTGCTCGACACTGCGAACAAGATGAACTAGACATTCAACTCTTCATAAACATTGAACATACCCTCATTTAATTTCCAAAGGACCTTGTTCGCAGCTGATGTCTACTGAAGCTCCGGAAAATTCGAGAAATCTTTAATCACCGCGCTTTTAAAGAGTGTTCACGATGAAATTGCCACACACAAAATTTATTCGCAAAATTCGAGTTTTCATCCGATTGCCATCAAATTTTCATGGATTGAAAATTAATTTTCATTTTATCATTTTACTCGTATTTTATTTACAGTCCATATGCAAATTCCCGCACCTTGGCCTTAACTCCGGCCATGAGATTCTGCACAACCTGTGAAACAATCGTTTTTTGCATGTAAACCCATACTTGCTTAAGTTCCTCGACTGTCTTCACTACCTTAGGTCGTTTAAGAAGGTGCTGCTTTATAATTGCCCTGTACTTCTCGATGGGTCGGAGCTCAGGAGTGTTGAACATTTTCGGCACAAAATTGATCTTATTGTCCGCATACCACTTCAGCACGTCCTTGGAGTAGTGGCATGAGGTCAAATCCGGCCAGAAGATTGTTGGGACGTTGTGGGCTTTCAGGAGAGGAAACAGACGCTTCTGGAGGCACTCTTTCATGTACACCTGTCCGTTCATCGTGTCCTGGGTCACGAAAGATCCGCTTCCCGCACGTACATATGGCTTGCCAAACAAGGAATTTATTCGCAAATTTGGACATCTTCTGAGTGCGGACATGCTCCGAAACGCTGAACTTATCCTTGGTCGTGAAAAACCGGAGATCTGTTTGAAGTCGACCTTCACATATCTTTCGTCGTCCATGATGCAGAATTCAACTTTCGTCAGCATGTTGAGGTTGAGGCCTTCTGGACAAAACTTCGGCTTAGTTGCAGCTTCTTAGCCACGTTCCGAACGGAGGCGTTCGGGTTTCGGTTGAAGACCCCAACTACGCGGATGTGATTTTTGGTGTTTTACGGAATACTTTTTCCTTCACTTCGATCGTTCCTCGAACCGCTTAATCACTCGCGACACCGTGCAGTTCGCGATTCCCAACGTTTTAGCGATGGAACGTTGCGAGAGATCCTTGTTCTCGTGATGAATGTGCAAGATTTTATCAGCTGTTCTTGTGACTCCAATTCCGCGAGTTTTGATCACTTTAAAACTTGCAGGATGTAAACAATGCACTATGAACTAAATCTACCCAAATTTTCATTAAATTCTACCCAACGGTTTAAAAGTTAGAGCCAGTTCATAGCCTGGCAATTTCATCTTGAACACCCTTTAGCTTTTATGAGGTCTACGGTCGCGATTGGTTGGGCAGGTGCCTCCAGCCTGATTACGAATTTTCCATCTAAGTCACTCGCACGCACCACTGAAAAAGGAATCTCGCTTAATAGTTATTTGAAATTTCCATAATATCTTTCGTTGTTCTTCTCGCGTCAATAAGGCCTCAGGAAACCACAGTCAAAGCTCTGATTTCGTTGAGGCTCTCTTGAAAAAAAAAGTTGATCCATCATGTTATCAATTACTTTTTATTATATGCAAAACCTTACATAAGTTTTCCGATGGTTTGGATGAACGAATTCTCCTTTCCAATGACTCAAAGTCAACCATTTCAAGCTAAAAATAAAAACATGAAACTATATTTAGACTACTCGCTCTGCTGTAAGGTTATTCCTAAGCAACTAACCTCATTACACGGATCCGTCTCTCGATCCTGTGTAATTATATATCGCTCAGCAAACGCCACAATCCCACACCAGGTTCGGAAATCGATCGGTATCTCCTGATAGTAGTCGTAGTTCAGCTCTAGCAGCTCCCGCACCTCAAAGATCTTCTGCGGAGTACCATGAAACCCCAGCACCTCATGCATCGCCTTGTCGAAAGCACTAATCGGAATGACACGTGTCACATCAGCCAGCAAATTGCGGAAACTTTCCTTGGTGTGCACCGGCGTTTCCTGCTCCGGTATCGAGTCGTTGTCGTCCTGGGCGCTTGTCTTCAACACATCCTCCCGCGGTAGATTTCGCACGAAGATCCGATGAAACAGCTGCTTCCGATCGTCGCTCAGTACCACGTTGCGCTTCAGGTACTCGATGGGGGTCATTGCTGAAAAGAGGATAAAATTAGTCCGCTTCGTCAAAAAACTGCCATAAAAAGGGTTATTAGAAATAAGTGTGATACTCGATAAAGTTCGGGTGTCCATGGGAAGCTCGAAACGTGCAGAAGCGCGGGAAAACTTTCTCGGTAGATCGATCCACTGTTCGTGATCGATGTCGGCTATTTCCATCGTTTCCTCCAGCTGTTGAACCGCTTTGGTTTGAAAGTTCAGTTTATCGGTGGTAGCCGTTCGAAAAGCTTCCCTCATGGCACGGGATTTCTGTTTTGAAGAGAAAGATTATCTCAGACAACTACATTTTGTAATTTTGTTTTTCTTAAGAGGGTTACGTATCGCTCGAAAATGGACTCCACTACGTCGATGTTCAACCCTCGTCTAAGGAGCAGTAAAGCTTCATCATCCAGAAAGGATTCCACGTGTTCAATTGATTCCTGAACGCTAACCCTCGGAGGTGATTCAGCAGAACTCAACAAACTACGCCCATTCGGAACCAGTGAAGGTCGTGCCGAGTAGTTCGGGGAGTCCGGATCGATCGTAGCGACCTGTGTCTCGGGGTCTTGATTGGGCGTGAAGCTGATCGTTTGGGTCAATTGCTTTGACTTCTTCCTCCGTTTGCCTCGTCTACGCGGGGGATCTTCTTCACCGTCTTCCATGGCGTTGATACAAGTCATCGGAGGTAGCGAGGGTTTTTCCTCCTTGTCCGACTCAGCTTCAGCCTCGCCCATAACCCGTTCTTCATCGACCGTCTGAGGTATCTGACTGTGATGCTGCATCCAGGAAGGATCTTGCAATTGGCTGGGTGATAATTCCGATGAAGCATTCCAGTACAGAGTCTCTTGGCTGTGACTACGACGCAGGTCCAGGATCAGCTGCTTCCGTTCCTGCAGGTTCTGCGTCTGAGGTTCCGGTGTTACGCATCGTCGGGTCAGGTGTGATCCGCCTACGCTGGCCCGAGTCCTCCCACTAGCCACCGTTGGAGTCGGAGTTAGTGGTCTCGAATCCGTATCCGTGTACCGTCGAAAGAATTCTTCGGGTACGTGTTCGGGCAAATCTGAATCTTTCGACATAACCCGCTTGGATTCGCTTTTACCTCGCATCAGTTTTTCCCCGTGCACTATTCGGGCCTCAGTGATCCAGGCGTCTTTGGCCTGGCGAACAACATTCTTCACTTCTTGGGCCGCCGGATGATTGCACAGGACCGAACAGCCTTTGGAGTACGGATTGTAGAGACCACCGAAAGGACGAATCGCCAGCGGTACTTGACGCGTAATGGCGCATGGCGCCAGCACAGCTGGATCAAACTCTTTCTTCTGACGGACTATGTGTTTCCGAGGGCTTGCAATCAGACCGGTTTTTGTAGAAATATTCATTTTAAAGTGGATGAAAAGATTACTTCAATGCACTATCAAAGGCTTTAATGTAAAACTAATTTCTTCAAAATAAACATAGGAAGCTCTGGAAACCGTCACCCATGGTAACGAGTAGCGTCCCACCACGCAAGAACGGAAATTCGTCATGTATTTGGAACCTTGTTGCTTTGATTGAATCACGACATGCTTTCATCTGTTTGCCTCTAAAAATGTCAAAAAAGAAATCATTTCAAATACGTTTATTGCCTTTAAAATTTATAAAAGCCATTGTCAAAAATGGATTTTCACGATGACGGCCCTACAACGTGCGGCGGCACGTCAAATCTTCGCAACATGAAACATTTAATATTGAACGCAATTAATCTTCATTACACTACATATAAAACGGATTACCATCCAGAAAGTAAAGCACTGCCGGCTAAACCGGAGCCGGGGCCAATATTAATTTCACCCTTTCAATCCTCCCTCTCCGTGAAACAACGGAGAAAGCTACTTTCAGCACGCACCACAATTGAGCTGATCTGGATTTTAGCCAGAAAAACCTAAATACCCTTCCTTCAAGCGGCAGCACGTGCCCACTGCCACCACAGCGTCATCGTCAGCCACGTTTGGTCAATTGGATGGATGGTGATTTTCAGATTTTTGTTGGTTTACCGAGATTTATCCGCGCATTCGCGCCCCTTTCGACACGACGAAGATTTTAGAATTCCGCCTACTTGATGGCTTCATGCCTGCTTGGTTGGTGACGTTTCGTGTGGTGTTCCCCCATTTAAAAAAATTCCGGCAATGACTGATGGCAATCGATCACATCTCCCCGGTGAACATTTTAAACTGGCTTTTGAAGTGAGGATGAAATTTACTCGTGCGGGAAACGTCTTTTGAAAGTGCTATTAGTTAATTAAGAAACCACGGTGATAGATCGTGGTTCCATGGATTTTCATTTAATAAATTCAATTCTGGATTCAGATTTTTAATGTAACTCGTAAATTCAGATCCCAAATTTATGATTTCAGAATTAATTTTTTTATTGTCGATTCAGTTGGATACCTTTCCAACCACGATGCATGAAATGATTAAAAACTTCATAATATCTATTCAGCAAAGTCGGGGAAAGGACCACCCCGGATAACACAAAATACATTAAAAACCATATCCTTTCCTTCTGTGTAAATACATCACATTTTTTTTTATTTTATTCAAATCAATTGGTTGATTCATCCCCATACATCACAGAAAAATACCCTGATTCGTTTTCAAAGGGAAGGAAAATTTGCCGGCCTACTTAGATTTCGAAATTCTAGATGATTTTTAAGTTTAACAGATCCTGTTGGATATTCCAGTTTAAAGATTAAACAGTCTGCCATTGCACAGTGGTGCAGAACAGCAATCTAGCTGTACGAAATTAATAGCGCCCAGGGATGAAGAGATAGACATTTGACGTCTTCAGCAACATTGTTCAGTTTTACAAGGAGCATATTCTAGTATCAACATTTTTGCCGAGGGGTCCACCGATAGCGAGATAAAAATGCTAACTTTTTTGTTTTTCAAATAAGAGCTTTGATGTCTTCGACAAAGTTGTTTATCTGATCAAAATACATAAGTTTGTTGAATATGTCAAAGTCCTATCACATCACCCTCAGGAGCTACAGTCAAAGTAAAAAAAATCTCTTGAAAAAACAGTTTTTTGAACCTGACACGTTGTAGATTGGATAAAATGGTTCGCTGTCTTTAAAAAAAAGTTGTAACAAGCCACGATCTACATTTGTCTCATACATTATGATGGGTTTAGAAGTTGTTGAAGCCCTATAGAAAGCATTTAGTGTATTTTATTGGCAATTTTTGAGGGCTCGTCTATCGAAAAGTGCACATTTTCGCAACACCCCCTTTTTTAGGATTATTTTTGATGATAAGCGGAACCATTTTCATTTGAAATTAGTGCGGAAATCGGTGGAACTAGTAGAGATTTGAATGAATAAAAATACACGTTTTATGTAAAAATTACCTATTTTACTTATAGAAAGAACGTTAAAACATTTAATTTATTAATAAAGTGATGCAGTTTTCTTTTATATATTTTATTTTATTGAAAGGCATTTAAATTCGATTGAAACTTATGATTCAACGAAAGACAAAAGCAAATTGCTTGTAAGATTGGTTACTTGGATACAGTTACTTGGAACCAGTTTAAGCAGTTATATTGTAATGGCAAAAATCTATTATTCATTTAAGTGATATCAAATACTAATTTAGTGCTCTACCAAATTTAAAACATAAGTTCCATTCATTTTTGGGGTTTAAATGATTTGGAAAATCGAATTTAAATGCCTTTCAATAAAACAAAATATATAAAAGAAAACTGCATCACTTTATTAATAAATTAAATGTTTTAACGTTTTTTCTATAAGAAAAATAGGTAATTTTTACATAAAACGTGTATTTTTATTCATTCAAATCTCTACTAGTTCCACCGATTTCCGCACTAATTTCAATTGAAAATGGTTCCGCTTAACATCAAAAATAATCCTAAAAAAGGGGGTGTTGCGAAAATGTGCACTTTTCGATAGACGAGCCCTCAAAAATTGCCAATAAAATACACTAAATGCTTTCTATAGGGCTTCAACAACTTCTAAACCCATCATAATGTATGAGACAAATGTAGATCGTGGCTTGTTACAACTTTTTTTTAAAGACAGCGAACCATTTTATCCAATCTACAACGTGTCAGGTTCAAAAAACTGTTTTTTCAAGAGATTTTTTTTACTTTGACTGTAGCTCCTGAGGGTGATGTGATAGGACTTTGACATATTCAACAAACTTATGTATTTTGATCAGATAAACAACTTTGTCGAAGACATCAAAGCCCTAATTTGAAAAACAAAAAAGTTAGCATTTTTATCTCGCTATCGGTGGACCCCTCGGCAAAAATGTTGATACTAGAATATGCTCCTTGTAAAACTGAACAATGATGCTGAAGACGTCAAATGTCTATCTCTTCATCCATGGGCGCTATTAATTTCGTACAGCTAGATTGCTGTTCTGCACCACTGTGCATTGGTTGGAAACTTATTCACGCTAACTTTTGGCTACCCCTTAACGAATACTTTTGACCCGTTATTCAATAAGACTGGGAGAACTCCTTTTTAAGGATAAAGTTGCTGTACCCTTTAAGGGGTACCCAGCCTCATAACGCTTGTAGCGGGTCAAAATTACCCCTTATTTCAAAGGCTCATACCGGATGAAAATTACCCCTTATTTAAGATGCTTTCGTATGGTGGAAATTTCAGGAGCTGCTTATGAAAAATATGTTTACTGAGAAATAAATCACCACAAAATATCATGTTCCATTTTGTTTATTCAAAAATTACAATTAATAAATTTTTTCACCATTTAGTATTTACTATCCAACATCCATGTTTCCGGTTTCAGTCATCGGCTTACAAATTTTTACCGTTCTCGTCCGGAACTGTGCTGTTCTGAAATAATAACATGAATAATTAAAATCTCACAAAGGAAGCAACATAAATATACTATAAAATACTTACAATTTTCCATATCACCGGACAAATAATAACGCATTCAATGTAACATCTAAATCTACCCCTTCGAAGCGGATTCGAGCTTTTTGAAATAAGGGGTAATATTGACCCGAAAAAATGACCCGTTATTTGACAGATCGTGGAGGTTCTCAATAACGGGTCAATTTTACGCCTTTAAGGGGTAGCCAAAAGTTAGCGTGTTGTTTGAAATTTACTTTTCACCATATGCAAATCAACAAAAGTATTTAAAAAGTATGAAATATTTATTTCGTGAAAAGTAGCTGACCCGGTGCGCTTTGCTGCACCTTCAAAAAATTAATCAAGTTGGTGATAGTTATTTAACTTTTCATTTATTTGCACAACATTTTAAATTCAATTCCAAAATTATTTAGAATTTTCTTCAAAATAACTATTGCAATTATTTTTCTATTTTTTTTTTTCAAACCCAATGAAAACTGTTTTCATCATTGTTTTAATTCTTTTTATGACTCTGGATTTGTTTGCTTAAAAGTTTATTAATTGATGAATTGAAACAAATATATGGAATCCTCTATGTCCTCCCAATGTAGAAAGAGTCTCAAACTATCATAGATACATTTTTCGTAATAAAATAACGTCATGGGCCATATTTGGCTCCATTTACCCTACCGTGCAAAAGTTGGCCTCATTTTCTCGATTAGTTATCGAATTAGTTTAAAAATTGTAAGGAGTCCCAAAGAATCAGAAAAACATGTCTTGTATACAAATACGATCCCATCCCATAAATGGTTCCATTCTCGATAAGTACTTGAGTTATTCGAAAAATGGATGACCCTCTCTCCACTTCATATCTCCCCTCTGGCAGTAGAAGAATTTGGTTCCATTTTCTAAATATTCTTGAAGTTAAAAGAAATTAGCCGAATTAAGTATTTTATTACGATATTTTAATGTATGTGTGAGATATCGAACAAAGTACGCTGAAAAATTGCGAAAATTAAATTTATATTTTTTTTTTGGAAAAAAGTAGTTTTTGGAAAATTGCTGTTATTTCTTTTGTTTTCCAAATTACAACAAATTTTGTAATCTCAATCAATCACAAACACTGGACTCAATTAGCAAGATTTGAAAAATCATATTGAATGAATTACAAATTTCTAAAATTACTTTTCAACTTTACTAGACCATAACTTTTATAATACTCAAAATAAGGACTTCAAAGCTGTTCAGTTGTGTTATTCGAATTCAAATGTTATTATTTTATTGAATCAAAACTGCTATTCTCATTTTGGGGGACGGGGGGAGGGTCTAACGGGTATAAAAAAAAACACGATTTTCACGATTTTTTTCTAGAGCTATCGTTCAAACAAATGTATTCAATTTTTTTGCATTATACAAAGCATTGTTAAAAGAACATTTAGTAATTTTTTCGTAGAAAAATATTGAAAAATGAGCCGGTGACGGAGCACTTTCGAGGATGCCTTTTAGAAAAACAGGATTTGCGGTGGACACTGTATCTCAGCACAGAATCATCTGAAGTCAAAAAATCAGAGCAAAATATTTTTAATAGATGTTTAATAATTTTTTTATGAAATTTTTGTGGCTGTTTGAAGTAAAAACTACGATTTTTCACGAAAAAATCCGCCATTTTTCACCTGTAAAATCTCCCCAAAGTAAAAAAAAACAAAAAAGAAAAACGTTGGGGTCTGGTATTTTATATGTAGAAAATATGTTCCAAATTTGAAAAGAATCGGATAAGTAGTTTTCAAATGACGATGTCCACGGACTTTAAAAATATGCTTTCGAGAAAAACGCGTTTGAAGTTTCTGCTCTTGCTTTCTTGTAGTATTAGATAGGAGGAGGCCTATAGGCCTATAATTTCTACAGTTTTGCTTCAATTGACTTGAAAATTTGACACAACATTCTTGAAATGTTTTACAATAAGAAAATAAAAAAAATAAAAAAAATCGATTTTTTGAAAGTGTTAGACCGTACACCCCCCCCCCCCTTAAAAAAAGTCATACATTAAAGGGTTAAATCTACGTCAGCCAAATAGAAATTTTGTTGCAGCTTTTTTGCAGCATTTTTTACTTTTCGACGGAAAAATAAGCACTTTTTGAAAAGATTTGTAAAAGTTTATGATAAAAATTCGATCTGGAACCAAACAAGATCAACAAAGCTGATGTTTCATAGATGAGGCATGCTCAGTTTGGTGAAACTTGTAAACTTATCCAATGCCAAACTCTTTCAACGACTTGAAAAAAGTTTTAAGAATGGTCATTCTAATGAAACAGAATTTGATGCCTGCTCACTGGTCGGTGATTTAATCAGATCAAGTTGACATTTGAGCGCTTTTTTTCTTTATTTCTTCTGTTTTCCACCCCTCGGGTTAAACCAACGGAGAAACATTTCATGTGCTCAAATACCGAATTTGGTTTCGTTTGGTTTATTAATTCTTGAGTTATGGTGTTAAATTTGTATTAGAGCCCCTCCCTCCAACCAATGTCCTATCTGGAAAGAGGGATAGGTCTCAAATCATAGTAGAAACATTTCGTGCATTCAAAGTGCAAGGGAGTGTATGCCAAATTCTGTTTAATTTGCTTGATTGCATGATTTTTCCCTTATCATATTTGGCTCCATTTGTTAGATAAGTGTTTGATTTATGCAAAACAATTGTGCAGAAGCCCCCTCCTCCTCAACATTATCCCCAATTGAAGAAAAAGGAGTCTAAAATAAGTATATAACCATTTTTCGTGTCCAAATGCCCTCCCATACCAAATTTGTTTCCATTTTCTCGATTAGTTCTTAAGTTAACTTATCATCTTATTGGAAAGAGGCAATAGTATCAATAGTATAATAGTATACTAATATACCCTCCCAAGCCAAATTTGGTTCCATTTGCTGGATAAGTTGTCGAGTGATGTGGAAAATTGTGTAGGAGCACCCTCCCCCCTTGAAATGTTCCTTCTGATATTCAAATACCTTCCTACGCTAAATTTGATTCCATTTGATTGAGTAGTTTTCCAGATATGCGAAAAATTTTAGAGAGCCCCTTCTCCATTTTTTTTCATCATTGGAAGGAGGGAGGGGTATCAAATATTCATAGAACCATTTCTCGTACCCAAATACCCTTCCAAGCCAAATTTAGTTCCATTTACTCGAATAGTTCTCAAGTGATGCAATAAATAAGGTCTCTTCTCCCTTCCTATATTTCCACAGGAAAAAAGGAGGGGTCTCAAATAATAATTGACACATTTCTCGAACCACAATATCCTCTCTTGCCAAATTTGACTCCATAAGCTTAATTACCCAAGCAACCAAAAGTCTCGTTAAAAAGGTCGAACACAGCTTAATCAGCATAATCCATGTGCTGAAGTTCCTTTTATTCAGCCCAAAATTTAAGTTCTTATCGAAACTTTGAAGTTCCATTACAGATTTGAACGGCCTTCTATTCAGCCCACAAGTAAACGTTTAATCAGCAAAAAAAAAATCTTCTCTCTTCTCTTACTTTGTTCACCACCAACCAGCCCATGTGGTGCTGCTGGTTTCTCGGCATCCATCTTTATTCCTCTCATCACCTCCCTCAATTGATTTTACTTAATTGGTTTGTTTTCAACTTTTCGATACCTGCCAGCACGCACGTCAGTTCTGCTATTGCTGATTCACTCTTTTTTTCTATTTCTGCGATAGCTGATTTGGGCTCCCGTAGGGTACCACTGTAAAAAAAATTACAGTATTCAAGAAAAAAAATGAGCATTGTTCTACATAAGGATTATTTATCGACTGAAATTAAATCGGATGAACAAGCGGAAAACATTTAAAGATGATTTAATAAAAAGTTGTCAAACAAACATGTATACCAAATATTATTATCGGATTATCTATTGTTTATAAAACAAAAAATTGTGTTTGCCTTGAGCTTGGTCAATCAGCGGTCGAAATCACGGAAAAATGAATAATAAAAAAAACTGTTTGCGATGGGGTCAATCAGCGGACAAATTCACGAAAAAAAAGAAAACGCTGTAGTTGTTTAAATAAGTTTAGAGTTCGACGACACGGTAGCGATCATTCATTGAATGTTGGATTTCGTGCTATGTTTTGCAGTCGGAGTTATCCGTATAAAGTTTAACTGAAAAGCGGTTAGCGTGTAGAAAACCGACAGATTTTATACTGATTTGACAGATCGCACAAGTTTCGCAGTTATGAGTGCGCAGTCCAATTTTTTGCGATGCGAATGGTATTATTTCCTATAATAGATCATTATCCGTACACAACTCCTTTTTTTAACTTCTCATATACGATTTGTTACATTTTAACGACAACATAATTGAATTCGACCAGCATATAAAGTATCAAATACGCATTTATCGCATCAAAAATCTTCGTCATGCCGAATTCGTTAATTCTCAGGCTATGGAAAAATGTGTTTTCAATAGTGTTCATTATTTTTTGTTTTGTCTGGGATTTTAACGCTCGTAATTAATTCAATCTCAATGAATACTAAGAATAATAATATTTCATTCCGATGACTATATGTTTTGTCCTCTCTTGCAAAATAATGATTTGAAGATTGATTCAAGAATTTACTTCTTAACTTTTCAATGAAATTAGTGAGTAAGAGTGAATTTTTTAACTGTGTTTACTGCTCCGGCTAGTCTACCGCACGGAAGGCTACCGTCGCTCGATTAGAAATTTTCCCAGTAACCGCAATACACAATTATTTGATTCGCTTACTCAAGCAATCAAACAACCGGCCAGCAGCAAAGCCGCATGTTGATTATTACTAAGAAACATTACGAAACAGCGTATAAATCAATCATCCGCCAAAATAATATCGGTTTTAAAGAAATGGAATTCCATGTTTATTACTGTTAAGCATAAAATTATACAAATCCTTGAGTTTATCTTGATATTTAATTAATGAATTGCTTCAACTGACTTTCAATGTGTTATAAATTCGTGGTAAGTGAATACAATTGGACGAAATTTTATGAAGTCAAAATATTTACTCTTTTAAAAAACAATCATTTGCGAGTTAGCTCTAAGTTGTTTTGAGTTGAAGTTTCAATATATATTTCAACAATTTTCAAGCTCCAAAAATGATTAATTTATTATATGCCCTTTTGTGATGTTCGTTCACATTTCATATTCATGAGATGGCGGACATGTCTCATAAAAGGCGTTTTGAGGAACATTTTGGAATTTCGAGTCTATAGAAGGCTATTTCAGACCCAATTTGTAACTTTTATTCTGAATGATGCGAATTACATGTCACAAAAAAGGCTATTTGAGAAACTTCTTGGAATTTGAAGTTCACAGAAGGCTATTTGAGACCTAATTTGTAACTTTTATAATGTTTGGGTGCGATTGACATGTCACAAATAAGGCTATTTGAGGAACTTCTTGGAACTTGAAGTCCACAGAAGGCTATTTGAGATCTAATTTGTAACTTTTATACCGTGTGGATGAGAATGACATGTCATAAAAAAGCTATTTGAGGAACATTTTGGAACTTCAAGTCCATAGAAGGCTATTTGAGGAACCTTTTGTAACTTTCATGCTCACATTCGAGGAAATTCGGTACCAATTCCCTCCGGAACTTTTGTTCAGCGAAATTCGAACTTTGGAGGCACGAGTTTAAGTAGATATGAGACTTTTGGTTGCTTGTGTAGTTCTGAAATTATGTAAAAAATTGTAAGGTTGGCTCCCTTCCTCCTTCCTATCTTCGCACTGGAAGAAGCGAGGGGTTTCAATTTTCAAATAATCATGGAAACATTCTTTGACATCAAATATCCTCCCCCATGTGAAATTTGGACTAATTTGCATGATCGGTTTGCGAGCTGGGCAAACATTTGTCTTTTATTTGAGGGACTCCTTCTTCCATTCCATTGAAAGGGATGGGTCTCAAACCATAACTCAAACCACCTGCCAAATTTCAAGTTAATCTTTTCAGTTGTTTTCATGTATATGTATAGGGAACAGACAGACAGACAGACAAAAAAAAGGTAAAATTTACCGAGAAGCGAGGTGATTTTTTTTTCATCCCTTTTTCGAGGTAAATTTTACCTTTTTTTTCATTCACAAATTTTACGCGTTTTTCCAATTCACCTAGAAAAATATTAAATAATACCGTTTTCCCATTCACTGGTTTAAAAGGTAAATGCTAGTTGGTTGAATTGGTTTCATAAATAAAAATAAAAACGAAATTCATTCAAAAAATAATATTTATTTAAAATAAATAGGGACTTTTATTTATTTTTTAAATGTATCACCATGTTTAATCAAATTTTTGAGGCAAGTCCTTTCTTCGCCAGGCTCGTGGCAATTCGGCTTTTGCGTTCTTCCGAGCCACTATGGCCGCTAAATCCTCGTGCAGGTCCGTCTGGTCCGGTCAGGTTCGGCTTTTCCGGAATGATATCTGAAGGATGACGTGGAATACACCTCAAAGCTCTGTGGGTCGATCTGAAACAAAAGCAAAGTATTATGACGAGAACCAGCACAACTAAATGATATCTAAGCAAACACTTACCGCATTCTGTTCCGATTTGCACATATTGAGCACGAATCAAAACAAAACAGTTTAACCTCAATAAACGGATTCGGCAAATATTTCCTTTTTTTAGATGAATTATTGTACCGTTTTGTTTAGCTCAATCCAGATCAACTTCACCTCGCTACGAGGTAAGTTTTACCCTTCTTGGGTTTACCTTTTTTCTAGGTGAATTCTACTTTTTTTTCTATTCAGTTCAATTCAGGTGAACTTCACCTCGTTGTGAGGTAAGATTTAACTTTTATGGATTCACCTTTTTTATCGGTGAATTGTACCTTTTTGTTCAACCATGATTCAGGTAAATTTTACCTCGCTGTGAGGTGAGTTTCACCTCAAAGAGGTAGAAGTTAGAAGTTTTCTTTTTGGCTTTCACGAGCGTTCACCTTGCTATCTCGGTAAATTTTACCTTTTTATTATTTTCCGTGTATTTTTATATATATTCAAAAGCATTAATCTTTCCAAACATTGTATTTTTTATATTTCAGAATAATAATAATTCAAATAAAAACGTCTAAGAAATACATTGCCCTGAAATAATATTACAGATGAAAATTCAAAAATATGGACAACAAAACTTTTTTTTTTTAATGATCCCGCGCCGATCCTCCGGTGCATAGGGCCGTGGTAAAAGACCTCCACTGTTGACGATCCGGAGCCAGCGTCTTCACTTGGTCCCAGTCAAGATTCTCGTCGATAGTTCGGATTTCAGCGGCTAGGCTTCGCCGCCACGAGTTTCTGGGTCTGCCTCTTCTTCGATGACCTTCTGGATTCCAATCTAGCGCCTCTCTGCAAATCTCGTTTTCATCTCTTCGCAGCGTGTGCCCAATCCATCTCCACTTACGTTCCCGAATCTCGATTTCTAGCGTCTTTTGATGACACCGGCGATGCAGTTCCTCATTCGAGATCCAGTTGCCAGGCCACCAAGCGCGGATGATATTCCGCAGGCAGCGGTTTACAAATACTTGCAGTTTTCGCGTCGTTACCGCATATGTGCACCAAGTTTCGCACCCGTACAGCAATACGGATTTGACGTTTGAGTTGAAGATTCGGATTTTCGTTCGTAGAGAGATCTGCCAACAAAACTCATACAAATCAAAGTATATGGGAAACCACCAATCAAATATTGTCAATACAGTTGAAATCCGAATTTTTCACGCTGGTGATTGGCAACCTTGCCAACCAGCGGCGATGAAAAATTTGTCGAACGCCCGGCTACCGGAAATCCTTTCTTTAGTTTGGTTCCGACACTTAGAAGATGTTTAATAGATGTCAACATGAAATCATGAAATGTCGTCAGTGATGTTGCCGTCGCTTCGGTTTTGGGGACTCAGCGACTATATTTCAATTTATCCTGAAAATGACCCATTTCATAAAAATTACTTAGAGTTACTGTTTTATTTTCTTTTAAACATCTTTATAAACACACCTGTGAGACCGGTTCCGGAGTCCATCGGAGAACCGCTACGGCGATCTCGATGATGCCTTCATCCGGACAAACGGATGTGAGTCGCGCGGCAAAACTGCGCGACCGTCGAGGTGCGCGAAAGACGAACGAATGGGGGATTGGCTGGACCTGTGACTGCTGTGACAAAGCGCTGGCGAGAAGGAGAAGGATTGGAGCGAGATGGACATCATGGGCGATGGGCGCGCTCGCAGTCCCGGTATACGATTTCTCGTGTGTTAAACAGAGAGAGGAATAGCCTTCACTCCAATTTCACTCCGATTAGCTGTCATTCTTATGGAAATCTGTGTAGGAGTAAAGAGCAGGCTTTATTCTTTTTAGCAGGCCCAATCCCAATTCACTCTAAGCCGCTACAACCCAAAACCAAGTTGTAATGCCGCAAAATCGGATGAAACTGGCTCCCGACGAAAATGAGTTCGGGGGGGTTTTCCCAAACTTGAGAACGAAGCCCTATTCTCACACCCCAAAATCGAGAAGGGCATTTGAATGGAAAACGATATATTTTATGCTGGACAAACATACAAAAAGGGATAGAAATGTATTGAATGCAAGAAACTGTTTTTCGTTTAAAACATGTTTATTGTTCTGTTTTTTATTGCAAAATGACTTCCGAAGCACTTTCTTCTTCTAAACTGTTTTTCGGAAAGTTGCTTTTTATTTTCTTGGCAGGAATGGGGATGAATGGCAGGAACTGTGCTTGCATCTTCCGGATGCATATTCTCTTTTCTCCGGTGCACGAAACAGCTGATAGAACTTCTGGTTCCGGATAAAAATACTCAATCCGGTTCCGGAAAATACAGCCGCATAGAAACCGAATGATTCCTTTCTTGAGCTGTTATTGGTTCCTTTTTAAGGGGACTGATGCCCGCAGGAAGAGCATCAGCATGTGTTGGTTTCCTTGTGTAACAATTAAGGCATCATTATCGACATCAGCTCCGATCGGTTTCCACAATTTCGATCCCCTCCAGCTGCATTTTATCCCAGCATCAGACAGAAATCTAAAAATTGAATTATTGTTTAAATTCATGAAGAATGTTGAAAGCCAAATAGAAGTTACTTGTTCTGAAGTGGATTGGGTCAGCGATTTCGTCATTTTAGGTTGGGTTTCAGTATGACCGGTTTTGTATAAAAATCTTCTATCCTTTCTCGACTGGGTCCTTGAATTGATAATTTTATCAGTTGTCAATCTTTTAAAGTTGTGGAGGCTCACGTGATTTGATTATTTCCTAAAAATAAACATAAAAGAAAAATAAATAACTGAATTGATGATACGAATCAAAATTTCTCTACCAATTTCAATCGCATTTTTTTTTCTTTTTTTCTACAGGGGGTCTCATATTCACAAAAAAATAGCGATAAAAAAATAGAACGTTTTTTGGGGTGTCGAGTTCAAGCTGCGAACTTCGTTTTGGCCTTTTTTCACCACACCAAAATCGAGAAAGAAGACTGAACTTTGTTTTGGTGCGTTGGCGTTCTCAATTTTGGGTTGTTTATGTTCTGTGTGTTCGTGACGTTTGTGACAGATCTAACAATGCTGGCAAATAGTGGTGCCAGCTGCACTGTTTATCTTAATCAAACATTCACATGATTTATTCACTGATATCCCACAATACCGTGAAAAACTATTAGGATATATTGACAGTTCTACACGAACACCACTTTAACAGAAGGCCTCAGCCCTAACCTCAAACCATAAGGGAACAGAATCGATTTTTGAGAAGGGCGCACGATAAACGCGATTTTCCGGTACTAAAATCGACAAACTCGCCCTGTGGAAAAGTGATTCACAGATGTTCGTGTTTTGATTTTTTTGGGTGTTCAGGGCTGCCAAGTGCATTGATATTTGGAAAACGATGATAATGCAATTAAAAGCATTGTTATTGAAAAACCTTTTCATGAGTACCGAGAATTTGCAACTTTCCCGTAGATTAATATTCGAATGTGAAATTGAACGCATCATTTATCTAAACGAAAGAACAACTTACTGTATCGCACACTTAAGCGAAGAAGCGAATTATGTGGATTTGTTTAAAATAGTCAGAGCATGCAGGCGATTATTTTCAAACTCAACAAAGACGGTGCTTTCACTTAAGCTTGTTTGTAACAATGAATGATTTTGCATTCGTTTAGAAGTTAGAAACAACTCTTTTTTAATCTACCGAGCAGTACATGAAAATATATTTCAGATGTTTTTAATTCACCTTGAACATTCATGAGCAAAGGATAGCTTATCTTCATCCATTTATGGACGCCCCGTAATGAATTCAAACGTTTAGATGTTGATAGTTAAAAAATTCAATCAATTCAGAAATAATTAGTTTAAAACAAGCAAATACTTTACTTTTAGTAAAGCACCTAGCAACACTGGTGAGGCCGCCAGCAAATCAAAATTTGAGGTTATGGCTGAGGCCAATTTTTCGTCAATACTATCGTCCGTATATACCCTTATTAAACTGTTTCATGAAATCTTAAAAAAACAAACTTGAACAAGAACTAAACAAACTTTTACAGGCTTATTCTACCATGAATCATAATTTGGATAAATATATTTAAGCTTGACTATACTTGTATAATCTAGATCAGGTACATTTCAAATACTTAGAAAAGTACTTTTAACACAATTTATCTAACAAGATTGGATTATCAACCGTTTGACACCCTCTGTCATCTCTTTATTGTCCTGGTAAATCGTAATTGAGTTGCAAATCAATGTTTTCGAGGTTAATTTTCAATTTCATCAGATTAGGCGCGTGAAAAGTTGAGGGTCACGAAGCCTTGGCATTTCCCCTATCTTCTAACAAGGGTGTGGGATGACGTTTAGAATTTCTGACTTTTACCAAGAGGGTGTCGTTCGCAAGTCCGCTGTTTGGGTGGGTGGGTGAATTTCACGACAACGGGTAGAGGAAGGGGGATCAAATATTTGAACCGTTGCCATAGGGAAGCCAAATCGTCTCGACGGGCCTCCTTGGGTTGTAGTTTATTTGGCCTTGCTCAAGGGGAAGAGCTGGGGCAATGATTGTTCGGTTCTTGTAACTGTTTGTTCACTTCTTCGTACCTTCCAATCTGCAATCTGTGATAAGTTACTTTTAAATGAGTCTTGCTCGCGGTAGGGAGCAATTTTAATGGTTGCGATCCGGATCGGTGTTCGGGTTGTCCGGGCCACGGCAATAAAGGAGATGAATGGGAGATGTTTATGATGGTTATGGGATTACGATTTTATGATATTGAAACAAATAGACACTGTGCAAATTTGTTCGGGAAACAATTGACCTTATCTCGATTTTCACACGGATTTTACGAAAGGGGAATCCAAATCGTAATATATAGATCTAATATCTGTATATTGATTAACGCTTTGTTTCAAATTGTTGATCAGTTGATGTCGTTTTTAGTCTATGTCTGTGACATAAATAATCAAATTTATCAGGGTTTTAAGAATCACTATAATAATGGTATTCTCTTCATTTGACATCACCCAGATGTATGGTACAGTAGACTGGCCCAAATTTGTATGGCATGATTTTTACAAAAAAAATTTCAACGCGGCACCCCCTAGATTGGTGCATTTAGGTGAAAAAATGACTTCCTGAAAGTTTCAGGTCATTTAATTGAAGCACGAGCTGGCGCAAAGGACTTGAAATTTGTATGGAGATTTTCGGCAAAATGTATGAAAAATCGACATACTTTCACTCTTTGTGCCCTAAAATATGTTTCCAGTATGCTAGAAAGCTCAGAATTTCAGAAATTGTATTTCAAACAATGACAAACAAGTTTGTAGAAGATTGTGACGCGATACGAGTTGACTGTGATGAGTTATTTGCAATTGAAGGAATGATTTTTTTTTGCATTTCTTTGATATATCGTGATCGGTGTATAGGTGGATTATAAGTACAAACTTGATCGCATTGTCACACAATGAGAATTACAGATAGAAAGTTTGTGGATGTAAGAAGGTCTGAATGCCCCACAATAATGTTTGTCAGAGCTTTTTTCGCAACTTTGCTGAGGATATAAAATTTCTATTTGTTACTTTCATTGTGTGACGATTCCATCAAGTTAATACAATTATCAGCCCATATACCGTTCACGATATATAAAAAAAATGCGAAAAAAAATCACACATTCAATTGCGGATAACTTTTTACAGTCAACTCGTATCGCGTCACAGTTTTGTACAAACTTGTTTGTCATTTTTTGAACTACAATTTCTGAAATTCTGAGCTTTCTAGCATACTGGAAAAATATTTTAGAGCACAAAGAGTGAAAGTATGTCGATTTTTCATACATTTTGCCGAAAATCTCCATACAAATTTCAGGTCCTTTGCGCCAGCTCATGCTTCTGCCAAATGATCTGAAACTTTCAGAAAGTCATTTTTTCACCTAAAGGCACCAAATTAGGGGGTGCCGCGTGAAATATAAGGATTTTTTTGGTTATGGGCCAGTCTATTGGTACAGTTTTGTGGTCGTCTTTTTTAAGAAATCAGATTATTTGGTTTCATGGATTTTTTTTCAGATCAATAAACGAATACATAAATCAAATAATTTACTATACCAGCAACTTTCCTTGCATTTAGAGAGCCGTTACAGAAGATAAAGTTTCGGTTCCTCCATTGCACCCAGAAAAGGGTTAAGAAAAACATACACAGGACTACTCCCGGTTACTTTTTTTTCGGGGTGGCCACTCAACTCATCTCTCAATTGGCTGCCCCGAGCCGAGAGTCCTGGATTCCTCGAGAAAGGATAAAAACAATGCAAAACGAAATAGGGAAATGCTATGGGCCGAAGAAGGGGGAAGACAAATAGCTTTGCAAGTTTTATGTTCTGTTTACTGTGGCTCATTAACGATGGCCTGTTTTAATTTTACGCTTGTCTGCTGGTTGTTTCCGAACGGCAGCAAATCTGGGGAATTTCGAGATATCTGTTGTATTGCGGGGATTAGAAACTGGAGCTAGTTTTCGTTGAATGCGGTTTTTGCAAATGCAGTATGCAAATTAAAACGTGTTAATATCCGGGCAGGTAAATCGGATGCAAATATTTGGTAGTCGATTATCGTTGTGGTTTTTAATTTGAGGGTTTTGCATTCAAATATCAATTTTCTTTATGCTCTATGCAAATTTATTAACTCAAAATTTAAATGTCAATAGAGGACTGCTTTTAAGTCTTCTATCGCATCTTGGCTTCAATCCTAAGACTTAAAGATAAGTATTTAGTAGGTTTCCTTTGAATGTAATCCTCGATGATGATTGATGAGATCCAGCGGAGCAACGAAAAAGACTAAACTTAATGACTTCATGTTCAAGCTTCGCAATTTGCATAGCTTTATGTGCAAGTTTCGTGGCCATCAGAAATTTGTGCCTGAAATGACTTATGAAATGTTTCATGATAAATTTTTGGTACAGAATTAAATAAATTGTTCAAGTATTTTCAATAGATTTCTCTTCGTAGTGGCTCATACAATAGTGAAATTTCTCCGATATATTCAAGTTGTCGCAATTACGAGAGCGGAAATAAAAACCGTTTCAAAAAGTTTTAAGGACTTGGACTGGTGTGAATTAAATACTTTAATTTAATATTCTCACCGATTGTAGGGGAGAGGAAGGCTATATGCGCATATTAAGGAAAGCAATCATATTCTCTCATATTGCAATAGATAGGAGTCTGAAAACTATATGCACATGAGCGGACATCTGTTTTATATACGTTAGAGCATTTTTTCTGTTAAAATCTCTTACAGTTTTTGTGAAAATAATTTTATAATAAAAGAAGTCAAAATAGCCAATTTCCGAAATTGGCGGGCTAAATGCGCATATTTATGTTTTTAGCTATATTTCACTAACACTTGCAATATTTTGATATAATTTAATTGAAAATGATAGAAACGGATGTTAAGCATACGTCAAGGCTGAAATTTTGGTGAAATTTTTTACATCACTAGTTCTTTTACATGAAACATAGTTAGGAATGCCATATGGCCATATTTCATGGTAATATTTTGTTCATATCGTATTTTTATCGGATCAGTATGAAGTTCTTCTTTTTTCGCTGTAAGATCGTGATTTGAGCGTAGATCTAATGTTTAAATGATAAAAAGTGAAAAATTTATAAGACTAATCTATTTTTCTGGATAT
This sequence comes from Uranotaenia lowii, assembly GCF_029784155.1. NCBI lineage: Eukaryota > Metazoa > Arthropoda > Insecta > Diptera > Culicidae > Uranotaenia > Uranotaenia lowii. The sequence continues at coordinate 407,317,963 of NC_073692.1, forward strand.
AGGCATTTAACCTGCCTTGATATGGGCATTCAGAACCTGTCTCTTATTCCAATATCTTATCATTTACAACCTTGCCAAAAGCTTCAATTTGTTGAATTTCCGATTTCCAGAAGAATAAGAAAGAAAAACCATTAAAATTTTTGTTCACAGAATCTGTACGCACGATAATTAAAGTTCAATATATTATAACAAAACTGACAAAAATCTTGTTTGAATTTTTAAATTTTTTTGGCTTTATATAACAATCAAACTTCTTCATGCCATGTTTCAATAGCGTATTACCCTCAAACTGCACTAATTAGATACGTTGAATCTCCTGCCATATCGCCTATCGGCTGTATGCGCATATTACCCAACATGCGCATTTAGGAACACTTCCCCCTACCTCGAAATAAGATGTTTAATTTTGACTCGAGGTTTGAATGGACCTAAGATATAAAAAAAAAGTTCATTAATGATCTAATTTGGTATCCTTTTGAGTTTCCACTGTACTGGATTCTTTTTTATAACGATCTTATTTTACACGATTTGTTTTTGAAACGGTTTTCTCGAAATAAAACGATCTTCGAACATTTCGAAAACAGGTTCTACACATTCCCGCATTTCTTTTTAAAACCACTCTCGGGTGGTAAATTGATTCGGGCGTTGCTTCCCGATAGAAACATAGGCCAGAATGGCCAATTAAAGACTTTGCGGAAGTTCCGGAACAACCGTGGCATAAAATCCAAAACAAATTAATTCAAAACCAATCTTTCCCGATTTCACTCAAATCACCTCAGAATGATCTACATGGCTGGAAATGATCGATTTACAGTCCAAGTTGGCAACTTTCCTCGAAATGAGCGATGATTTTTTTCCGGTTGTTTTGAACCTTTTTCAAACGACTTCTTTTTTGCACGTACACAACAATCGTTTAAAAAAAAGAATTCAGTGTATTTTCAATTTTCCAAACTGTGACATACTTATTGCAATTTAAATTTTACACATAAATCTAAAAGTTTCGTCTTCGATTTTTTCACTACATTAAAAACATTAACGTGTTTTCTTTTGCATTTTTGTAATCTTTGTGAATTTTCATTTGTATCATTTTTGTGTTTTTGTTAGTTTTTTTTGTTATTGACATTTTTGTAGCTTTGTCATGTGTAGTTATAGTTTTGCCTCAATTTTCGTATTAAATTTTTGATTTCGGGTTCAATGATTCAAGGTGGATGTGAGTAGTCAATCAAGCTAAGCTAAGCTAAGCTAAGCTAAGCTAATTTTCGTATTAAATTTTTGATTTTTTTTTAAATAATTTTTATCTTAAAAAAAGATTTTAATATTTTAGGCCCTTGGAGCCTAAGGGGTATAAGTGCATAAAAACTTATTTTGAGAAAACACGTTTTTAAATTGATGTGTTTGGCCATCCTCCATATATTTTTCGAGAAATTGTATTTTTTTATCGAATGTAAAAGCATGTGAAAAAATTCTAAAAATCCGAAAAAATCCTCAAATGTAGTTTGAAATGTGAAGAATCGCTTAGCATCATTAACTCAAAATAGATCATTTTGTCACTTATACCCCTTTAGCCCTGAGAGCCTCATTTGTGATATTTTTATTTCTATAAATTTTAAAGCTTGCATTTGTGAAAAAAATCATTTTTATCTTCTTTGTTATTTTTCGTTTTTTTTTTTCATTTTTACCGTTTGTGTAATTTTTGTCTTATTTGTCATTTTATTTGTATTTTGTCATTTTTGTCACTTTTGTAACTTTTATTATGTTCATTAAAAAAAAGTAGGCATTGGTTGAAAGCGATCACAATTTTTTTTTCTCATGACATTGGGGATTGGCAGCTCAAAATGATGATATATGATGGTTCATGTGACGCGTAGAATTTTCCGAAAACAAGAAAGAAATTTTGAAAATTTTGGTGTTGAATGCGATATTTATTGAGAGTTTATTGGAGAGAAACGTAAGGAAAAGTGAATATTGTTATCTTCCATATTTTTAAACCCAGTACATTCTTCAATTTTGGTGGAGAAGGTTGTCTAATAAATTTCTGCAACCATTGTTTACGTTCGTAGGAGTCCAGTACTGGCTTTAAAAATATGGAACATGCCACATTCCTCTTAACAGAAAAAATAATCGAAAAATATTTGAAAAAAGTGATCAATCTTACCCCGTTTTACTAGGAGAGATAAGGGCATAATGGCCACCTTAAGGAAAACGCTTTTTTAACCATAGAAAACATCTATGATATGTGAATTACATAATCGTTTCGTATTCAGACACTAAAATAATCTATTTCATAATTGGCTGGAACTTAAAAAAGTACGTTTAAAAATGCATTTTAAATTTTTTTTGCCGAAAGCTGAAAACTAGTCACTGCAGGGGCATAATGAGAACCCTCTGGGGCAGAATAAGCACTATTAATTGGGGCACGATAAGCGTTTCTAGAAGCGGGAAATTTAGCAGCGAATTAAACTCGATGAAGTCGACTGAATAATAGAGCTATAACTTGACTTATTTCATCTGACGATTTGGGCTAGAGGTGATGGGCGCGTTCGCTATCCTGGTATACGATTTCTCATGCGTTAAACAATTGACTACATCGAGTTAAATTCGATGCTAGATTATACAGCAGACAACGCTCATCGTGCCCCGATTGATAGTGCTCTGTTCGCCCCGAGTCAACAAATTTAAGTAAAAACTCGTTTTAAAATTGATTAAAGTTAAAAATAAAAAAATTGATGATGGTGAAAATTGAGAAAAATGTGTACATCATGTTGCAGTTCGTACATTATAGATCAAGATGATTTTAATGTCATAAAAGCTTATTTCGTGGTGCTCAAAAATTATAATATTTTAGTCACTTGAGAACCTAGCTGGTTTTTTCGGTTTTTTCTAAATAATTCTGTAAAGATGATAAGAAGATTTATTTTTTGATGAAAAATTAATACTATAGTTGAATCAATTGAAAAGCGGTGCTGCATTATCAAAAAGTTTTGCTTAATGCCATTGAATAGGAAAAATCGCGATCGTTTAAGGCGAAATGTTTTCGGTCGTTATTTTTCTGTTAGGTATTTTGGTTGATTTTAAAACTTAGCAACTTATAGAAATGTTGTTCTTAAATCTTGATAAACCATTGCACAATGGGAAAATTTTAAGCTGCAAGTTTAAAGACCTTCTAAGTCTTTTAGTCTTTTATACTTTTTTTTCGAAGACATCTGAGTATAGTGATATTTCGGAAAGAATAAAAAAAAATATTTCGGCTCTAATGTGCATTGTGAGCCTACTTGGTTGAATCACTCTACAGAATCAAAGCATTCGAAAGATTCCCTTTAATTCAACCACGGTGTAAGAAAAGTTCAGTTGCTTACTATTTTCTTCAGTGAGCGTTTTCTATTCGAAATTGATCGAATTTTTTTCTGTTTCCAATATTTGATGTGAAATTAAAAAGCAGCATCATATTTTTAAAACTTTAACACATTACATCAAAACGATTTTTTTGCGCTTATGAATATGAAATTGAATGAAAATGTATATTTTGAACTAAAAATTAGTAATTCCTTCTCTGGGTCTGATTGTCGATTTGTTTCTTAAGCTTTTATTTGAATTACAATTATAATTTGATTCTCAAATATTGATTTAATGATATTTTTTGTTCAAATTGAGACACTGAATTGTGGTTCTATATAAAATCTGATTTCAGGGTTCGAATTTTACTCGAGATCTCCTATCCGTATCTTCATAGAATTTGAATTTACTTGTTTCGTTTTTTTTTAAATTTTGGATTCTAAGTCTGAAATCTTAATGTTCCTTCCCAGTTGTCATGAGGGAATTATTTATCCTGCTTTCGAAAGACCAAATACCAAGCTATCAACGACTAAATAAAAAAAATGTTTTAAGATCTATCTTTTTTTTTCTAACAAGAAAATTTAAGTTGCTGATAGAGTTATTAAATGAATTACGAATCAGTTTTCATTTTCGATAAGTTTGCATATTAAAAAAAATGATTTTTAGGGGCCTCCCGAGAAAGATTTCCCCGGCCCCCTCCCCCCCATGGCTTGATCCGTCCCTGCTATTGGAGGAATTTTGCATCGTAAAATTCATGCAACCAAGGCAGGCTAAACCTTAATACTGCCGCTCATGGCAAATAAGTCCCATTTGCATTTTCATCATTTTTGAGTTTATCGGTGGAATCATTGTAAAATTATCGGTAGTTTTAAACTGTGACCCAAAGATGGGTCTTGACTCAAACATTCAGTCAGCGAAACTTTTTTTGTAGAGAAATGAATCCACCTTAGATGAAATTTCAGGGACTAGATAAGGGAAAATTGATGTTGAAAACATGCGAAAAAAATTCGCCTTGTCTCCCGGTGAGACTTGAACCCACATCTTGCGCCTCTCCGGGGCCCATGTATTAACATTCTACTACAGGAGACCAACCTGGCGTCTGAATATTATACTGGTTGAGTGTCGATGTCTATCGAAATGAAGGGAATAGTTCTCCCATGTGATCATAATCATTTTTCTTGGTCTATTTCTATTCCCATCATTTCATCTTACGGTAGTTGGACTCAAATTTGGATATTTTAGGCACGGCAAGATTTGCATTGCCTTCTCATATACTGCACGGGTTGTCAGTTATGATGAGAAATGATGCGTTTGCCGTATTTGGATATCCAACCAAATTCGGTGTTTGGCACCGCCTTATTTTCTATTTTTAAACTGTGACCCAAAGATGGGTCTTGAGTAGAATGTTAATACATGGGCCCCGGAGAGGCGCAAGATGTGGGTTCAAGTCTCACCGGGAGACAAGGCGAATTTTTTTCGCATGTTTTCAACATCAATTTTCCCTTATCTAGTCCCTGAAATTTCATCTAAGGTGGATTCATTTCTCTACAAAAAAAGTTTCGCTGACTGAATGTTTGAGTCAAGACCCATCTTTGGGTCACAGTTTAAAAATAGAAAATAAGGCGGTGCCAAACACCGAATTTGGTTGGATATCCAAATACGGCAAACGCATCATTTCTCATCATAACTGACAACCCGTGCAGTATATGAGAAGGCAATGCAAATCTTGCCGTGCCTAAAATATCCAAATTTGAGTCCAACTACCGTAAGATGAAAAGATGGGAATAGAAATAGACCAGGAAAAATGATTATGATCACATGGGAGAACTATTCCCTTCATTCCGATAGACATCGACACTCAACCAGTATAATATTCATACGCCAGGTTGGTCTCCTGTAGTAGAATGTTAATACATGGGCCCCGGAGAGGCGCAAGATGTGGGTTCAAGTCTCACCGGGAGACAAGGCGAATTTTTTTTTTCGCATGTTTTCAACATCAATTTTCCCTTATCTAGTCCCTGAAATTTCATCTAAGGTGGATTCATTTCTCTACAAAAAAAAAATTATCGGTAGTTTTAGGAAAAAAACTTTATTTCGAGTACTTTGTTTTGATGAACATTGAAAAAAACCTCAAGTAAATTTGTCCCATCGTGAAAATGATCGCAAGTCGGTCCTATCGAAAAATTATCACATGACGGTCCCAAAGCCAATGTATTATAGTGATAGACGACCATGCAGTGTGTCCTGAAATATTACGTTGCTACTGTAACAGTTCCATGTGCTGTTCAGTCTGCAGTGACCGCAATTTCTTGCCTGTTATCAAAAGTGCAAGTATTTTTTGCAATGTTGTCTGCTTTTTTCTTAGTACTGTGTGCAAATTTTTGCGAAATAAACTGCTATTTTAGTGCTTATGGTTACTTGGGAAGAGCTCCTTACCCACAGTCCTCTTTATACGCTAGAATGTTTCTAAATTTTAACTTAAATAACCGGGCAATATCGGTGCAAATCCGGCCAAAATCCAGGAATTTCTTTTATATTGGAGGCAAAAAGGTGAGAAATAACACATAATTTTTTTTTACTTTTTTTTAGCCGTGTTAAAATCTTATCTTACAAATCCAAAAAAGTTATACGAATTTATTTCGCTAAACCGAGTTGAAAACGATTTGTTGTTTAATGCAAAAATAACATATTTCGTGAACTAAAATTTCAGGCGTGGGTTTTACTACTAAAATTTCAGGCGTGGATTTTGTACCGAGAGTTTTTGAGGTTAATTATCCCGTCTCATCTGTACACGCTCAGCAAGTGTGCGTAAGAAATGTCAAAAACAACTCTATACCGTGGATGAATTGAAGGGAATCTTTCGATTGCTTTGATTCAGTAGTATTATTCAACCAAGTAGGCTCACAACAAATATTAGAGGGCCCCGATCGGTCAAATTCATTTCTATTTTCAATAAGTATATCTTTTCCCGTGAATATTTGAATTTTCATATATTTATATGCAATAATTTTTGGTGCGGTCCTGATTATCGTGATAAAGTTCACCATATTAAAGTAGCGACAACCGCAGCAGCATGAGTGTTCAAACGTTTACTAAACAACTTGAATTTCACGCATCGGAAAATTTGCTTATGCTTATGCTTATGATACATACACAGCCAGATCTTGTCAGCATCCCGGTGAGTAGTAAAAGTACATTTACTACTCATCTTAACTTGGCCGGGCCCACTGTGCAGTATTGGACGCAGAGACAACTGGAGCAAAGGGAGGAAGAAACGTGGACAACAGTACCATACGTTTCCATGGCTATGAGTAAGATTTTAACGTTGGGAGCACATATGCTAAATTTCTGTGCTCCTTGATGATGGTCCGTTTGACTTCGTCCTTCTGTGGATGGAAATGATGTTTTTCTGTACAGAAATCCGAAACCCCATGGTATAATTAATGTTTTTTTTTTTTTCAAATTTCCTTATTTTCATTATTTAAAAATGTACGATTTCAGTATTGCATTTGCTTCAATGTTAATAAAAATTTAGAGTTTCGGATTTCGATGCACTATCATTTCTGGTCTTTGACCTTGGATATAGCGCCTTTGCTCGCTCTTGAAAAGAAATATTTGAAGAACAAAAAAATATAATTAGTGTAAGCATCCCCCCCTCCCCTCTAAAAAACTTTTTCATAAGAATTCATGATATTATAACAGAATATTAGTTTAAATGATAGATATTCTATGGTTTATTTATATTTATTTATATGAGTGCAAGATAAAGATGTTGATTTCGATCTTGTGTAACTTTTTAGCTTAGCTTAGCTTAGCTTGATTGACTACTCACATCCACCTGTATCATTGAACCCGAAATGCTTCATTATCAATTATTACAAAATGATTTTCACTGAACGAGTTTGTTTCTTTTAATATTAAGTTAATGACATTATTGTATGACTCTCTTTTTTAAACAAATGCATTTCGAAAACCATGATCGCAGGCGTGGCTCAGTAGAATGAATTCCACATCGCCAATGGTTGCTACTCCGTGATTGACCGAAGCCATAAATTTTGTTCAGAGGTCAAACGAATGGTGCTTGGGACTAGAAACTCATTCACACTGCACAAAACTGACGCTCTCTCTTTGGACGTCAATAACGGCGCCGGCCACGTCCTAGTAGTAAATGGATAGATTGGAAGAAAGAGAAGGGGATGAAAGAAATAAATTTGTGCATTAGGACCGAGGTCACCTCTGCATCCTAGCAAACAATTTTGTTTTGGAAAGTGGGTGGAAGGATAGGTTCAGGACACACTTTTGACCAGTGCGATCAATTTTTTCAATTCTATTCTTGACACTATTATTTGAAGGACATTTTCAACTGGAACAAGTGGAACCCTAAATTATTAACACATTTCTTCGTTTTTCGAATGATTTCCGATACATTTTTCTAGGAAATTTAATCGTGCAAACTTCTCATGTCTGATATTTTATTGACGGAACTCAAATAATAATCATTATTGCGATGGTATTTTACTTTTAATCAACATTAATATGAAATAAATTTTGTTTCTTGATTGTCGGTGTACTAGGTTATTTGCATATTGAACACTGTCATGTTTCTAAAAGTTCAACTTCTTGCTAAGCTTTTTAAAATATAAATTCAATAAAACTCCTTCATGTGTCATACTAGTGCAATTAATTCTCCAATTGCTCACATGTCAATGTGTTATTTCAATTTGCAATCTTAGATTTTAATTTTAAAGGCGTAGTTCTACAGACAGTGTATTTATCTGTTTATCGTGATACCTGAAAACTAATTGAATAATTAAAACAAAACAAAAATGTCTTTGCGATTGCCGTATGTGAATGAAATCTGTAGTTTTAGCATTAATTAACATTTAACATTTTCGAAATAATGTTACATATGTAACTCTTAAATCAAATTGTATATTTTGTGCAAAAAAATATTATGAAAAATAAACGAGACGCAAAAACCAGCACTATAACTTTTTCTCTCAATCTACACAATATTTTAATGAAAGAAACGTCAAAATTTTTTCATAATCAAATGATCATTATGCCTAGCAACGTGTTAGATATTTTAATTTTAGTTTGAAATTCTGAACAATTCATTAGCGTCCAAATCACAAGTTAAACATACTTGTTAAGAATGTTCAAAACAAGAGTTGATATCCATTCTGAAAGGAAATTGTTGCGGTTCTGTTTTTAGTTATAAAAACTTTTTATAAAGCTATAGATCGAACTCTTTTTTTTTATTTTTTTGCTTATCTCTGTTCGTTCATTGTATATTTGCTAATTAAAGTTGATTCCGAAATTTTGAATTTAATTGTTTTTTTACAGATTCAGATTTTCAATTTATTTTGAATTATCATTTTTAATAGACATTAGTAATTAAACTAATAATTTTGTTATTCAAACCGAGAATCATACATATCAGAGAAAAATCCTCAAAATGGAATGAAAATGCCCATAAAGTACATTATCTCACTATCCAATCTGAACATTACTGCTTCAAATGTGTTAGACAACAATAGCCTACATCTTTCAATTAGTTCCAACTGTTTTATTTGTTTTATCGCCAACCAGACAGCAAGAAACTTTGGGTTATAACATAAGGTAACCCAAAAAAAACAAAATTTGTTTATTACACCCCAAGAAACGCCAAATGAAATCAACTGCACACACAAATGCACACACACACACACACACACACACACACACACACACACACACACACACACACACACACACACACACACACACACACACACACACACACACACACACACACACACACACACACACACACACAAATCTGGATCACCCTCTAAACAAATCATATTATTCTAGTTAACGATTACAATTACAATTGCAAAAACCCTTGTTGACGAGAAAAGCAACTACATATATACTTAGCTCAATATTCAACTTCGATCAGCGACGAACATTTTCACTGTCAAAAATCCAATAGGAAAATCTCTTGTCATCATGCTGACTCCATGCCATATACAATGTTGCATTCAACAGCTACCATACAACTTTTTCCCACGTAACACGCGTTACATCCGTTACTATCTTTAATCTTCTTCTCAATAGTAAATAGAACATTAACGCTATTTTTTATCATTTTCTTCTAAAACTCAAAAATAATTTTTCCTTGCAGTTTAACATTTACCTGTTTATGACTGAGAACTGATACAAGGGTAGGAGCTCCGGGAAAAAAAATCAATAAATATCCCAGCCAACTTCGATTACGGAATCACCATGAGTGAACGAGATAGGATAACACATTTTATTTCCAGATTGTCTGGCCGGCCATCACTGGTTGTCAAACACTAACGGACAATAAAAAATCGCCAGATGGCAGTAATAATTTTAAGAGCTGGAAATTTTCTATGCTAAAATCAGTTCTAGGGTTACCAGTCTTCTCCGAAATAAATAAGTATTAAAAGGATATTATATATTTCCACCTAGGCTAGCATGGAAATAAGAACTAACAATTGTTTTAGATTTGCCACATAAATTCTCGAGAAATATTTTTGATGATTATCGAAAGAAATTCTTAACCAATGTAACGCGAATACTTAAAAAAATATACTAGGTAATATATTAAAAAAAATATTAAAAAATAAATATAATTTTATCAAAACAATTACTAAAAAAGTTATTAAACTAAATTTCAAAATGTACTTATCTTGTATGGCGCATTCGGTTTTATCCATCGATGAGTCATTTGGAATTTTGTTAGTGAAAAATCAAATGAGAGATCTTGAACATAAGTAACCCTAACGGTAGCAAGGATCAGAACCTCTTGATAAAACTAATTCAGCGCCATCTCCATTTATTTCCAGCTCGATTTTTTTCGATGCTTTGAAAGCATCTTCTCGTCATCAACAGACCCAATTTGAATAACTTCGATCACAAATTACACGAAACTTATCACATTCCATTCGTGAACTTTACGTTTAAATGAATCACGATCACTTCATCTACCGATATCACAAAATAACACTTTTTTTTAAGTCGTTTTTAAGTGGAAAAAATCATTTCGAATTGAAGTCGAAAGAAAACGCGTTCACCACCAAGCAGAGTTGCCACACCCTCTCGAATTTCACGCATCGGAAAATTTGGTACAAAAACTCAATCAACACCATTTAAAGCTTATTGTGTAAATTTAAAGCAAAAATTGCGTAAACTATCCCTATTCACTCCATTTACGGTATAAACTTCTAGAATTCTTTGAACATTGTCAAGTCCAGTAACCACCTTTACATCGAAGGGCTCCAGCCAGGCTACAGAATTTGAAAACAGCTGAAATGCATCAAGGTGTATTTGCTCTGGAGTCAGCTTAGCACAAAAGTTATAACATCTGGACCGAAAAGTCTAACAAAATAGTTTAATTCACTGAGAGCTTCTAGAAAAATGATAACACATTCTCAAAGAAATCTTCCGTCCATCCTGCATCGACTACCAGTTCGTGTAGGTACAAAGGTATCTCCTAAAATTTTAGCTTTCGAAAAACATTCCTAAACGACTTTTAACACCCGCCCATTTAATAGGATCACAGTCATGGTGTAAAAAGCCCTAACAAATGGGCAGAAGCATGCAACCATTTATGAAATCATCCTTTTCAGAAAGGAAGAAACCGGGAAACACATCTGACTTGGTTTTGAAACATCAAACCGGACCGGCTGGCTCCCAATTCATATTGCCTTAAAAATGTTCAATTGTGTGTACGAAAGTATATTTATGAAAAAAAAAAAAATCCCATCTTCTATTTACTTCCTCAATTGTGTTCCAATGGGCTTTTGAATGAAATCTGATGTAATTGATGTGACCGGATATACTTCTGAGAGTGCATCCGAAACGGACATCGGCAAGCGTATAGAGACAGAATCAAATCGGAAGATACACGACACCCGATTGATGTTTGAACAAAGTTTTTCCCTCCCAACCCGTCGTTTGTATTCAAGTTTTCGGATTTTGGATTTTACCCAATTGAAACGAATCCTCCATTCAAAACGAGCCAGGGGAAACGATGAGCCAAACCCCCGTAAAGGAAATAAAAGTTGAACCAGCAAGCAGAAAAAGAACCCATAACCCATGATGATGAACTAGCAATTTTGCTCCCTCCAGACAGACGGACACATTGTTCATGTTGTCTTCAGTCAATAACAACAATCCGATCGATGTGATATGTCTCTGCCTGCGTTTGACGTTCCGATCCGATCCGATGTGGTGTGTTATGTGTTGGATTGGGAATGGCCAATATCGAAAAAAAAACACCCGGCAAAGCATAATCAATTTCGGAAGTAATTGTTCCAAATAGACACTTGAATGGGGTAAAAAATATCATTGGTTGGTGAATTTGACACTAAAAATGTTATTGATGAATTACTTTTTACAAACAAAATAGTATTAAAAAACAGATACAAAAATACAAACAATTACAAAAATGACAAAAAAAAACAGAAGTTTTCAAAAACGACTATGAAAACAGCTAAACAAAATGCAATAAAATTGCAAAACGACAAAATAAAAAAAGATGTTTCAAATTAAACTGGCGAAATAACGAAAAAATGATAATATGACAAAAATGATAGATATTACAAAAATGACGATCAAAAACCATAATGACAAAAATGACGAAAATGAGAAGATTTCAAAAATGACTGAAATGAAAAATTACAAAAATTACAGAAATGACCAAAACTTCAAAAATGATCAAAATGAAAAATGACAAAAATTACAAAAACTCCAAACATTCCAAAAATGACAAAAATGACAAAAATGACAAAAATGACAAAAATGACAAAAATTACAAAAATTACAAAAATGACAAAAATGACAAAAATGACAAAAATGACAAAAATGACAAAAATGACAAAAATGACAAAAATGACAAAAATGACAAAAATGACAAAAATGATAAAAATGACAAAAATGACAAAAATGACAAAAATGACAAAAATGACAAAAATGACAAAAATGACAAAAATGACAAAAATGACAAAAATGACAAAAATGACAAAAATGACAAAAATGACAAAAATGACAAAAATGACAAAAATGACAAAAATGACAAAAATGACAGAAATGATAAAAATGACAAAAATGACAAAAATGACAAAAATGACAAAAATGACAAAAATGACAAAAATGACAAAAATGACAAAAATAACAAAAGTGACAAAAATGACAAAAATGACAGAAATGATAAAAATGACAAAAATGACAAAAATGACAAAAATGACAAAAATGACAAAAATGACAAAAATGACAAAAATGACAAAAATGACAAAAATGACAAAAATGACAAAAATGACAAAAATGACAAAAATGACAAAAATGACAAAAATGACAAAAATGACAAAAATGACAAAAATGACAAAAATGACATAAATGACAAAAATGACAAAAATGACAAAAATGACAAAAATGACAAAAATGACAAAAATGACAAAAATGACAAAAATGACTAAAATGACTAAAATGACAAAAATGACAAAAATGACAAAAGTTACAAAAATGACAAAAATGACAAAAATGACAAAAATGACAAAAATGACAAAAATGACAAAAATGACAAAAATGACAAAAATGACCAAAATGACAAAAATGACAAAAATGACAAAAATGACAAAAATGACAAAAATGACAAAAATGACAAAAATGACAAAAATGACAAAAATGACAAAAATGACAAAAATGACAAAAATGACAAAAATGACAAAAATGACAAAAATGACAAAAATGACAAAAATGACAAAAATGACAAAAATGACAAAAATGACAAAAATGACAAAAATGACAAAAATGACAAAAATGACAAAAATGACAAAAATGACAAAAATGACAAAAATGACAAAAATGACAAAAATGACAAAAATGACAAAAATGACAAAAATGACAAAAATGACAAAAATGACAAAAATGACAAAAATGACAAAAATGACAAAAATGACAAAAATGACAAAAATGACAAAAATGACAAAAATGACAAAAATGACAAAAATGACAAAAATGACAAAAATGACAAAAATGACAAAAATGACAAAAATGACAAAAATGACAAATATGACAAATATGACAAAAATGACAAAAATGACAAAAATGACAAAAATGACAAAAATGACAAAAATGACAAAAATGACAAAAATGACAAAAATGACAAAAATGACAAAAATGACAAAAATGACAAAAATGACAAAAATGACAAAAATGACAAAAATGACAAAAATGACAAAAATGACAAAAATGACAAAAATGACAAAAATGACAGAAATGATAAAAATGACAAAAATGACAAAAATGACAAAAATGACAAAAATGACAAAAATGACAAAAATGACAAAAATGACAAAAATAACAAAAGTGACAAAAATGACAAAAATGACAGAAATGATAAAAATGACAAAAATGACAAAAATGACAAAAATGACAAAAATGACAAAAATGACAAAAATGACAAAAATGACAAAAATGACAAAAATGACAAAAATGACAAAAATGACAAAAATGACAAAAATGACAAAAATGACAAAAATGACAAAAATGACAAAAATGACAAAAATGACAAAAATGACAAAAATGACAAAAATGACAAAAATGACAAAAATGACAAAAATGACAAAAATGACAAAAATGACAAAAATGACTAAAATGACTAAAATGACAAAAATGACAAAAATGACAAAAGTGACAAAAATGACAAAAATGACAAAAATGACAAAAATGACAAAAATGACAAAAATGACAAAAATGACAAAAATGACCAAAATGACAAAAATGACAAAAATGACAAAAATGACAAAAATGACAAAAATGACAAAAATGACAAAAATGACAAAAATGACAAAAATGACAAAAATGACAAAAATGACAAAAATGACAAAAATGACAAAAATGACAAAAATGACAAAAATGACAAAAATGACAAAAATGACAAAAATGACAAAAATGACAAAAATGACAAAAATGACAAAAATGACAAAAATGACAAAAATGACAAAAATGACAAAAATGACAAAAATGACAAAAATGACAAAAATGACAAAAATGACAAAAATGACAAAAATGACAAAAATGACAAAAATGACAAAAATGACAAAAATGACAAAAATGACAAAAATGACAAAAATGACAAAAATGACAAAAATGACAAAAATGACAAAAATGACAAAAATGACAAAAATGACAAAAATGACAAAAATGACAAAAATGACAAAAATGACAAAAATGACAAAAATGACAAAAATGACAAAAATGACAAAAATGACAAAATTGACAAAAATGACAAAAATGACAAAAATGACAAAAATGACAAAAATGACAAAAATGACAAAAATGACAAAAATGACAAAAATGACAAAAATGACAAAAATGACAAAAATGACAAAAATGACAAAAATGACAAAAATGACAAAAATGACAAAAATGACAAAAATAACAAAAGTGACAAAAATGACAAAAATGACAGAAATGATAAAAATGACAAAAATGACAAAAATGACAAAAATGACAAAAATGACAAAAATGACAAAAATGACAAAAATGACAAAAATGACAAAAATGACAAAAATGACAAAAATGACAAAAATGACAAAAATGACAAAAATGACAAAAATGACAAAAATGACAAAAATGACAAAAATGACAAAAATGACAAAAATGACAAAAATGACAAAAATGACAAAAATGACAAAAATGACAAAAATGACAAAAATGACAAAAATGACAAAAATGACAAAAATGACAAAAATGACAAAAATGACTAAAATGACAAAAATGACAAAAATGACAAAAATGACAAAAATGACAAAAATGACAAAAATGACAAAAATGACAAAAATGACAAAAATGACAAAAATGACAAAAATGACAAAAATGACAAAAATGACAAAAATGACAAAAATGACAAAAATGACAAAAATGACAAAAATGACAAAAATGACAAAAATGACAAAAATGACAAAAATGACAAAAATGACAAAAATGACAAAAATGACAAAAATGACAAAAATGACAAAAATGACAAAAATGACAAAAATGACAAAAATGACAAAAATGACAAAAATGACAAAAATGACAAAAATGACAAAAATGACAAAAATGACAAAAATGACAAAAATGACAAAAATGACAAAAATGACAAAAATGACAAAAATGACAAAAATGACAAAAATGACAAAAATGACAAAAATGACAAAAATGACAAAAATGACAAAAATGACAAAAATAACAAAAATGACAAAAATGACAAAAATGACAAAAATGACAAAAATGACAAAAATGACAAAAATGACAAAAATGACAAAAATGACAAAAATGACAAAAATGACAAAAATGACAAAAATGACAAAAATGACAAAAATGACAAAAATGACAAAAATGACAGAAATGACAGAAATGACAGAAATGACAAAAATGACAAAAATGACAAAAATGACAAAAATGACAAAAATGGCAAAAATGACAAAAATGACAAAAATGACAAAAATGACAAAAATGATAAAAATGACAAAAATGACAAAAATGACAAAAATGACAAAAATGACAAAAAGGACAAAAATGACAAAAATGACAAAAATGACAAAAATGACAAAAATGACAAAAATGACAAAAATGACAAAAATGACAAAAATGACAAAAATGACAAAAGTGACAAAAATGACAAAAATGATAAAAATGACAAAAATGACAAAAATGACAAAAATGACAAAAATGACAAAAATGACAAAAATGACAAAAATGACAAAAATGACAAAAATGACAAAAATGACAAAAATGACAAAAATAACAAAAATGACAAAAATGACAAAAATGACAAAAATGACAAAAATGACAAAAATGACAAAAATGACAAAAATGACAAAAATGACAAAAATGACAAAAATGACAAAAATGACAAAAATGACAAAAATGACAAAAATGACAAAAATGACAAAAATGACAAAAATGACAAAAATGACTAAAATGACAAAAATGACAAAAATGACAAAAATGACAAAAATGGCAAAAATGACAAAAATGACAAAAATGACAAAAATGACAAAAATGACAAAAATGACAAAAATGACAAAAATGACAAAAATGACAAAAATGACAAAAATGACAAAAATGACAAAAATGACAAAAATGACAAAAATGACAAAAATGACAAAAATGACAAAAATGACAAAAATGACAAAAATGACAAAAATGACAAAAATGACAAAAATGACAAAAATGACAAAAATAGCAAAAATGACAAAAATGACAGAAATGATAAAAATGACAAAAATGACAAAAATGACAAAAATGACAAAAATGACAAAAATGACAAAAATGACAAAAATGACAAAAATGACAAAAATGACAAAAATGACAAAAATGACAAAAATGACAAAAATTACAAAAATTACAAAAATGACAGAAATGACAGAAATTATAAAAATGACAAAAATGACAAAAATGACAAAAATGACAAAAATGACAAAAATGACAAAAATGACAAAAATGACAAAAATGACAAAAATGACAAAAATGACAAAAATGACAAAAATGACAAAAATGACAAAAATGACAAAAATGACAAAAATGACAAAAATGACAAAAATGACAAAAATGACAAAAATGACAAAAATGACAAAAATGACAAAAATGACAAAAATAGCAAAAATGACAAAAATGACAGAAATGATAAAAATGACAAAAATGACAAAAATGACAAAAATGACAAAAATGACAAAAATGACAAAAATGACAAAAATGACAAAAATGACAAAAATTACAAAAATTACAAAAATGACAGAAATGACAGAAATGATAAAAATGACAAAAATGACAAAAATGACAAAAATGACAAAAATGACAAAAATGACAAAAATGACAAAAATGACAAAAATAACAAAAGTGACAAAAATGACAAAAATGACAGAAATGATAAAAATGACAAAAATGACAAAAATGACAAAAATGACAAAAATGACAAAAATGACAAAAATGACAAAAATGACAAAAATGACAAAAATGACAAAAATGACAAAAATAACAAAAGTGACAAAAATGACAAAAATGACAGAAATGATAAAAATGACAAAAATGACAAAAATGACAAAAATGACAAAAATGACAAAAATGACAAAAATGACAAAAATGACAAAAATGACAAAAATGACAAAAATGACAAAAATGACAAAAATGACAAAAATGACAAAAATGACAAAAATGACAAAAATGACAAAAATGACAAAAATGACAAAAATGACAAAAATGACAAAAATGACAAAAATGACAAAAATGACAAAAATGACAAAAATGACAAAAATGACAAAAATGACAAAAATGACAAAAATGACAAAAATGACAAAAATGACAAAAATGACAAAAATGACAAAAATGACAAAAATGACAAAAATGACAAAAATGACAAAAATGACAAAAATGACAAAAATGACAAAAATGACAAAAATGACAAAAATGACAAAAATGACAAAAATGACAAAAATGACAAAAATGACAAAAATGACAAAAATGACAAAAATGACAAAAATGACAAAAATGACAAAAATGACAAAAATGACAAAAATGACAAAAATGACAAAAATGACAAAAATGACAAAAATGACAAAAATGACAAAAATGACAAAAATGACAAAAATGACAAAAATGACAAAAATGACAAAAATGACAAAAATGACAAAAATGACAAAAATGACAAAAATGACAAAAATGACAAAAATGACAAAAATGACAAAAATGACAAAAATGACAAAAATGACAAAAATGACAAAAATGACAAAAATGACAAAAATGACAAAAATGACAAAAATGACAAAAATGACAAAAATGACAAAAATAACAAAAATGACAAAAATGACAAAAATGACAAAAATGACAAAAATGACAAAAATGACAAAAATGACAAAAATGACAAAAATGACAAAAATGACAAAAATGACAGAAATGACAGAAATGACAGAAATGACAAAAATGACAAAAATGACAAAAATGACAAAAATGACAAAAATGGCAAAAATGACAAAAATGACAAAAATGACAAAAATGATAAAAATGACAAAAATGACAAAAATGACAAAAATGACAAAAATGACAAAAAGGACAAAAATGACAAAAATGACAAAAATGACAAAAATGACAAAAATGACAAAAATGACAAAAATGACAAAAATGACAAAAATGACAAAAATGACAAAAGTGACAAAAATGACAAAAATGATAAAAATGACAAAAATGACAAAAATGACAAAAATGACAAAAATGACAAAAATGACAAAAATGACAAAAATGACAAAAATGACAAAAATAACAAAAATGACAAAAATGACAAAAATGACAAAAATGACAAAAATGACAAAAATGACAAAAATGACAAAAATGACAAAAATGACAAAAATGACAAAAATGACAAAAATGACAAAAATGACAAAAATGACAAAAATGACAAAAATGACAAAAATGACAAAAATGACAAAAATGACTAAAATGACAAAAATGACAAAAATGACAAAAATGACAAAAATGGCAAAAATGACAAAAATGACAAAAATGACAAAAATGACAAAAATGACAAAAATGACAAAAATGACAAAAATGACAAAAATGACAAAAATGACAAAAATGACAAAAATGACAAAAATGACAAAAATGACAAAAATGACAAAAATGACAAAAATGACAAAAATGACAAAAATGACAAAAATGACAAAAATAGCAAAAATGACAAAAATGACAGAAATGATAAAAATGACAAAAATGACAAAAATGACAAAAATGACAAAAATGACAAAAATGACAAAAATGACAAAAATGACAAAAATGACAAAAATGACAAAAATGACAAAAATTACAAAAATTACAAAAATGACAGAAATGACAGAAATGATAAAAATGACAAAAATGACAAAAATGACAAAAATGACAAAAATGACAAAAATGACAAAAATGACAAAAATGACAAAAATGACAAAAATGACAAAAATGACAAAAATGACAAAAATGACAAAAATGACAAAAATGACAAAAATGACAAAAATGACAAAAATGACAAAAATGACAAAAATGACAAAAATGACAAAAATGACAAAAATGACAAAAATGACAAAAATGACAAAAATGACAAAAATGACAAAAATGACAAAAATGACAAAAATGACAAAAATGACAAAAATGACAAAAATGACAAAAATGACAAAAATGACAAAAATGACAAAAATGACAAAAATGACAAAAATGACAAAAATGACAAAAATGACAAAAATGACAAAAATGACAAAAATGACAAAAATGACAAAAATGACAAAAATGACAAAAATGACAAAAATGACAAAAATGACAAAAATGACAAAAATGACAAAAATGACAAAAATGACAAAAATGACAAAAATGACAAAAATGACAAAAATGGCAAAAATGACAAAAATGACAAAAATGGCAAAAATGGCAAAAATGACAAAAATGACAAAAATGACAAAAATGACAAAAATGACAAAAATGACAAAAATGACAAAAATGACAAAAATGACAAAAATGACAAAAATGACAAAAATGACAAAAATGACAAAAATGACAAAAATGACAAAAATGACAAAAATGACAAAAATGACAAAAATGACAAAAATGACAAAAATGACAAAAATGACAAAAATGACAAAAATGACAAAAATGACAAAAATGACAAAAATGACAAAAATGACAAAAATGACAAAAATTGCAAAAATTACAAAAACTACAAAAATGACAAAAGTGACAAAAATGACAAAAATGACAAAAATGACAAAATGACAGATCGTCGATGTTTTTTCGTGATAGTTAGAACTTTTTATTTTTTGAAGAGTGAGGTTTATTGGTTTTATTACTATATTTGGTGCCAGCTTAGAGTGGGTTGGTTGGATAATACATACATACATTGATGTCTTCATAAAAGTTGTATGTATATCTTATTATTTTAAGAGTTACGAGCGTTGTAAAAATAATACAAGTAATCTTAAGTTTTTATTTATATATTTTTTGTATACGATTAAGAAACTTGGTATTTTCTAAAGAGTTGTTTAAATGATAAAACTCACAATTTTGCCGAACATGTCAAATATATATATTCAACTATGAAATGGGATAGGTAGGGGAGAGTGGGGTATCGTGGGCCATGGGGAAACGTGGGCCACTTTTAATATCTCAGATGTGTGTTGAGATAAAAATCTCAAACCAACTGTCATCGATGTCGCTTTGCGTGAGCATATATTCCTATATGTTGTTGACTGAAATACGCATCATATGCTTTTTTTTATTTATCAAGCTTAAAAAAGTTAGAAAAATTTACTTATATAATTGAAAAAACATCCGCTAATTTCATCGATGGGGAACCTAAAGTGCATAACAAAAATATGCTCATACGCTTATGATCTTAGTTTTGTCATGATCTTTCACGTGGAAAAGGAATTTTTGATGAAACATCAATAAGTCACACAAAAGCAACCAATTTGCAAATCATAGCTTGTGGGGAATCGTGGGCCATACATCTTGAATCACCTATATTTTTGTTTTTATACACATTCAGAACTTAAAATACGTTTTACCTACACAGCAAAAATTATTTCCTGTAAAATTACGCAAATATCCTGTAACAAAAAGGAGCAGGACATTTACCGTAATTTTATAGGTCGAAAAACAAATTACGTGACATTTTATTTTCAGTGTACAACTTTTTTACGGGACATTTGCTGTAATAAGAAATGAATCTTCGTTAACTTTTAAGGAAAACAATTTAAAATTACAGGTTTTGTTAATAACAGTTTGATTTATTTTGATTCAGTGACACGTAATAGTCAGAATTTTTTTCTGTGTATCTGCAAAGTTTTGTTATGCCAAATGATGAGTTATGAAAAATATTTTGTTCATCCTGTATAAGAAATTTTGCCAAAACGTTCGCGAGCCAGGTTTTGGAATCTATGCGATCATACACAGCTCTATTTTTTATTTCATCATCTGAAGTTGCTTTTAAATAACGAAATGAATTAGGAAATCACAGTTTAGGGTCAACTCATAATCTGTGCATGTTATCTGGTCAATTTGGATTTGATGGCCCACGTTTCCCCACCATTTTTCAAAATCCAAAAAATATTGCTTTTTTTCAAACAGTCAGAATTAGGGGAAAATAACTTATTAAAAAATTTAAAAAAATACATTATGATACCTTGAAAATGTAGAAAACCATACCATTTTTTATTTTTATTTTATCTTTTATAATAAAGAAGTTATGGAACAACGAAAAAAAGTGATTGCCATGATTCCCACTCTCCCATATATTCAAAAATATCCTAAATAATGCCCTTCTTCAGCAAATTATGATTTTAAGAGTTCGGCCGAGTTCGTATAATTTTTTGGATGATACGAGTTTTATTGGTCAAGTTATTGACTTTCCAGTGATATAGATACAGTTGCGTTGAAAAAAGAATGAAATCGTGCAGAGCAACGCACAAACTTCAAAACTTTGACAGAATGCCATTTCTATCACAGTTGATAATTTTTAAAAAATTTCATGAAACTTTCCCACAAACTAGATAAACTTATAAACTCTTCATTCAATGAGTTCCGATCATTTTGCGGGCACTAGGAAGAGAAATTCAGCTGTTATAGTAAAAGTAGGGAGAATTTAGATTTCCTAACGAAATTAGTTGTAATTTTGTCAAATTTTACGTTTTCATCTCAAAACTTTGTGAGATTATGTAATAAAGTACATTCTAGAACATTCAAACTTTATGAATATAAAATAAACATTCCACCGTTTAAAATGGTATGGGAGAGTGGGGAATCATGGGCCACTTTTTTTCGTTGTTCCATAACTTCTTTATTATAAAAGATGAAATGAAAATAAAAAATGGAATGGTTTTCTACATTTTCAAGGTATCATAAGGTATTTTTTAAAAAATTTTAA
Organism: Uranotaenia lowii; assembly: GCF_029784155.1. NCBI lineage: Eukaryota > Metazoa > Arthropoda > Insecta > Diptera > Culicidae > Uranotaenia > Uranotaenia lowii. The sequence continues at coordinate 407,340,236 of NC_073692.1, forward strand.
TAAGTTATTTTTCCCAAATTCTGACTGTTTTAAAAAAAGCTATATTTTTTGGATTTTGAAAAATGGTGGGGAATCGTGGGCCACTAAATCCCAATTGACCAAATAACATGCAATCTTTATGAGTTGACCCAAAACTGTGATTTCATGATTCATTTCATTATTTTAAAGCAATTTCAGATGATGAAATAAAAAATAGAGCTGTGTATGATCGAATAGATTCGCGAATAGGCTCGCGAACGTTTTGGCAAAATTTCATGTATAGTATGGACAAAACATTTTTCATAACTCTTCATTTGGCTTAAGAAAACTTTACAGATAAGAAAAACGTTTTTTAAGTTCTGAATGTGTATAAAAACATAAAAATATAGGTGGTTCAAGATGTGTGGCCCACGATTCCCCAAAAGCTATGATTTGCAAATTGGTTGCGTTTGTGTGACTTATTGATGTTTCATCAAAAATTCGTTTTCCACGTGAAAGATCATGACAAAACTAAAATCATAAGCGTATGAGCATATTTTTGTTATGCACTTTAGGTTCTCCATCGATGCAATTAGCGGGTGTTTTTTTTAATTATGAAAGTAAATTTTTCAAACTTTTTTTAGCTTGATAAATTAAAGAAGCATATGATGCGTATTTGAGTCAACAACATATAGAAATATATGCTCACGCAAAGCGACGACGATGACAGATGGTTTGAGATTTTTATCTCAACAAACATCTGAGATATTAAAAGTGGCCCACGTTTCCCCATGGCCCACGATACCCCACTCTCCCCTACTATTTTCCTAGTAGAGAAAATTACATCAAATGGTGCATCCTCAAAATTTTTGTTTTTTTTTTGGTAAACTATTACGAGACCTTCTGCATGACGAAGACAATCTTATGAGCGATAAGAGCAAGTTCACTAGTGTTGGGAGAAAGTGGTAGAGATTTTGACACATTTAGCACATTTTGAAAACTTTACCATGCGAAAACATTTCAAGATCTGTGGCTTCGAGAGTTTTTACAACACGTGTTGTATTCTCGCATGCTGTGATGCAAAAATAACAATATTTCTATCACATACGGCTGGAATAGAAACATTGCTGAAAAAACAATACAACGCCCAAAGACCTTGAAAATATTTTTGCATGGTAAATTTCCAAAATGTGCTACAAGTGTCAAAATTTCTACCACTTTCCCCGAACACCGAACTTGCTCTAAGTGGCCCTAGATTTCCGTTTTAAGAAATAATTCATTCTTTTTATATTACTTCCCTTTTTTTCTTTTATCGTAGATCTTTAAGAAAAATAAAATTGCGAAAGAAAATTATAATAACTATAATGAAATATTGTAATTTTCTCGGATAACTAAATTCGCTTGCAAAATATTTCTTGAAGGGGTATGACCCCGATTGCAAATTATTTCATTTGTCAAAAATATACATAAATCTTTTTTTCACCTTAGTTTGGACGTTCTTGAGTTATTTGTTTACAGCTTTATATTTATCAGCTGACAACTTTGCAATGTTTGCATTACAAAATTTCCTCCACGATGTAAGCCGCATCTGCGCTAGACTGCAAAATATTGAATATAAAAAAATTAGTCCTAGTTTGGAAGAAACGGTCTTGAACTGAATCAAGAAACACACAAATATTTGACCGCCCTGCTGAAACATTTTACCAGACGATGATACGATTAGTGGTAAGAATAAGGTTCAGCAATTGCTTCGGTGACTTTTACTTAGCTCGAAATCAAGCAAAGGAAAAGCTCAAAGCATTTGCTTAGTTTGGTATGAATGAACATTTGCTTAGCGGAACTGAGAACGGAGAAAACTTTAGAACATAGCTTTTACTTTCAAAAATAGAGCTATCCAACAAGTATAATCTGTAGTTTTCTTAAGTAAATTAAAATAAAACGATCAGGAAATTGAAAATTACGTCTAAAACAGCCACGATATCAGCAGTTCGGGTGGTGGGCGTAAGAGCGATCAGAAAGTATTTTAGGTATAGGAAAGTATGAAAATTGTTAAAACACTGTTTTAACTAAGTTCAATTCAAACTTACAACACTCAAAAAGAAAATTTATTGGTGGGTCGATTTCTGACAGTCTTTCACGAAAGACTCGTGGCAAATTAAAACCTCTTGATCTAGAAAAAAAAATTATAAGCAAATTTTACAATTGAATACTTAACCTTCCAAAGCCGTTCGCAAAATATCCGTTTCGGGGAAATTTGAGTTGTTGTTTGATTTTGTTCTCCTGGCTGTAAATGTTAACCGATTTTAATGATATTATATTCATTGAGTAGGTAATTTAGTCTTCTTACTCAACATTCCAAAATAAAGTCGAAAACTATTACCAGGTTATCAGAAACTGGTTCAGAAAGTAAAAAGTCCGGAAAATCAATTTTCTTTTTAAAATACTCATAACTCTTGATATCTTCTCTGTATTCAAGTGTTTTTTTGATGTTTGAAATCGTGAAGAATCCATCTATCCGACAATGTATAGATATGTTGGGGTCCAATGAAAGTTTTGACCGTTATCTCAGATCTTCCAATAGAAAAAAAACTTTTCTTAAAAAAACGACATTTAGTTTTGGCTTTGCTTAGCTGTATGTCACTTACCAATGAATCGATTTTCAAAACTGAAATTTTATTTTCTTGTCGTTAATTTGATCATTATTTTCATAGAACATACTTGGTTTGTCAAAATTCCCAGTTCTTCAGTATATTGGAATGATGATAAAGAGGTTTGAAATGTGCGCTTCGGGTCATTTGACCCGAACAGCTTTGGAGGGTTAAAAAAATACCTTAAAATTGCGCTGGGAAGTTCCATGATTTGTTTATTAATTATTTTGTTTATTTTGGTTGTTAATAATCTGATTGCTGTGATTAGTTGATTATCGTATTCATGAGGTGTACGGATATGACGGTGAGCGAAAAAAAGCGAAATCGTAGAGCGAAATTTGAGATTGGCGAAGTTTTTGTGCGCAAAGTCTAGCGCGAGAAAAAAATTTCAATAGTTCTGTTATAACAAGTTCACTGGTGTTGGGAAAAAGTGGTAGAAATTTTGACATTTTGAAAATTTTACCATGCAAAAATGTTTTCAAGATCTTTGGGCGTTGTATTTTTTTTACAGCACTGTTTCTATTTCAGCCGTATGTGATAGAAAAAGTGCTATTTTTGCATCACAGCATGCGAAACTACAACACGTGTTGTTCAAAAACTTGAAGGCCACAGATCTTGAAAATGTTTTTGCATGGCAAAATTTTCAAAATGTGCTAAAAGTGACAAAATTTTTACCACTTTTTCCCAATACCAGTGAACTTGCTCTTAAAACATCTCCACCGCCAACTATGTACATTTTTATTGAACATTTTCAATGCCAACCAACATCATAACCAAACTTCTTTACTTAAGTCTCATCAAATCAAACTCATAGATATTTTCGACGCATATGAAAAAGGCAAAAACATTAATACGTTTTTACAAGGCAGGCGTTGGATCAATATATGTTTGCAAAGTCGCATTTTAAGATTAAGAGTAAGAGCCAAGAGCTCTGTAAATAAACAAATAAATATGTACATAGACAGAAGACGTGTTGAAAGCTTGTGTCTCAAAAAATTCCTTCAACATACCCATGGTTGGTAGAATCCTAAAACATTATTTTTTCCTACAAAAAGGAAACATTGTATCTACAAAGTGCTCTTCCAAGTGTACTAGAACAAAAGTCACGAACGAAATGTTCCATAAATATGTAATACATGTAGGAACCGTACCCATCATCTATCTAATCTTGTCAACTCGATCTCGCTCGTTATTGTCGTTCGTAGTCGAAAAAAGCGGATATCGCGTCGCATTTCAATAGAGTGCGCTTTACTACACGACACGACACAAGAAGAAGCGTAATCGAAATTGTTTCGATGTTGCTTTTTTTTGTTGTGTTCGTTATTATTAAATTTCCCCCTGCTCGTTCATGCAATAAAAACCTCTAATGGAGTCCCAGGGCCACAACTTGCTTTCGATTTTAGCTTGTCAGCTGTAAAGCATCATCGTACCAACTTCAGTCGGTCGGCCATCGGAAAACTGCGCTGGTGCCAAGCTTCCTCACAACCCTGGAAAAGTCGCGAACCGATACAGCTCTACCTACAAGGGACCGACGGCAGGATCGCGTCATCAATTTACTTTATATGAAAAGCAAAGCAATTTCAGTCATCCAGTCTGGGATGATGGTTGTTGGAACTTTTTTTTTCTTCGTTCGTTCGTTGTTTCCAAGCTCTTCTTGCTGAAGAGACCAAACGAGAAAGGTGATTATCGTAAATGGAATCGAAAAGTGAGTGGGTCTTTCATATAAAACACATCGGATGGACGGCTGGCTCGATGAAAAGAACACAAAAAACAGTCCTGCTACTTATGGCAACTACAAAGCTGAAGAGAAAAACGCTTATAACATTGTTGGGTATAAAAAAAAGGGAGGAAGCAATCGACGTTGGGTGGAAAATCATTTCCACCACTCCTTCCGGTTCTTCTTTACTGTGATACTTCTGGTGCGCTTGTGCTCTGCACAGCTTCGAACACACATGCACAAGGGCCACTCACGACGAGTACTCTCTCACTCACACACCAAAGTAAGGAACTCTCACCAGACCTTTACATAAGTTTTAATAACGATGGTTTCGAGCAGTATCCTTATGGTACAGCTACAGCCCACAGCTACTTACACCGAACCGGCTTGAAGGACCCTTTTGTGGCACGAACAGCGGAATACCTACTTAAGCAGAGGTATACTTGAGTGTCGACGAATATTCGGAGGGGTGCGCACGAGAGGCCATGCTTGAGTTTCAGCTGTGTCGTGCGCGTGTACTTATGCTGGGCACAGTTAGTGCAGTTCAAGCTTTAGAAAATAATTTAATTTGACTTCATTACTTATCCTTTCTGAAGTTTCATCACCTTTTACTCTGTTGATATGTTATTTTCATTATTTTCTACTAACGACCACGAGAAAACTATCACACAAGAGAACCTGTATTCTTATGTTATCGCGCCAGCACTAAATACTTCGGAAGTCCGGACTTCCGACACAGTCCGTCAGTTCCGACAGCTCACCGAGGACGTTTCTAAAAAATTTATTAAAATGCACAATAAGAGAAACGACATCTGAAGCCCAAAATTCCATTCGATACAAAAAAAAACTGTCAAAATCGATTCCAATAGATCCAAACTTTCCCAGCAGAGCTTTTAGCTTTCAAGTCGGGACTTCAACCAAGGAGAGTATTGTGATTGCATTTGTGGTTCGGATGACTATTTTCGAAACTCCTAGTTAGAAAACCATCTTCATTTCTACAAAATTCAAATCATTAATACCGTTTACTGCGACCCACCGAGTATCAAATTAAATGTCTTTTCGTTTTATTTATTGTGTGTTCACTTTAGAAATTGAACATTGAGCCAGAGAACAGTGCTGAGGATTTTTTTATCCAAGTCGCCAGCGCTCAATTTTTCTTCGGAAGTCGAGACTTAACCGTACAAACTGAAATATCTATGAAATTAACAAGAAATCTAAGTCGGAAAATACCAAAATTCGGCATTCAATATCTCCGCAACCAATAAACCAAATTCTACAAATAAAATATTTTTCAGCTCCCTAAAATGTTGTAATTCATTTTGTAGAATATAGTTACATTATTAAATTTATAACATTTAATGTTATCTTTTTATGTTTAACACTCTCATGGTAACGAAAAAAACGAGATATCTCGTAGTTGGTCCGCAAAGTGTTAAGCATTGCATATAATTGAAATTTTGCAGAATGATTTTAGAAATACAAAAAAAAAGATGTGTAAAGTTTTGGACAATTTCTATCGGGTTATCAAAAGCTACGCGACCCGATCCGGAGAGCATATCAAAATTGTTGCACAAACCCATCTCAACGGAATATTATTTACTTATTCAGATAACATAGCTTCGATATAAAAATCTTCGTTTTGATTGTTTGAATAAATATATATCTCTTTTGATACAATCAGTTGTTTTTTCTGCCGGACAAGCAAATGCTTCGAAAACTTTTATTGGGAGTTTGAAGGACGCATTCCATGGTTCCCAACCTGCAGGTCGAGGTTCGAATCCTCCCGGCTGGTACCCAAACTATTCAAGAATTGTTCATGTTGGAAACAATGCATGAAAGTTTGAGTACAAGTCAGTAGGTAGTCTAACATTGCATAGAAGTGAATGCGTATGAGACAAACATTGAACACAAGATTGCATGCATTTTTGGTGGTGTCGATCCTATCTGATTGAGATATAATCTTGATATAATACCACTAATAAGCTGATATAATTCTCCTTACGTAGGAGAAAAATATTCATCGCCCAGAGTTCCTGGCGCCAACTAGCTCATCATTCCCTAAGCTTATTTTCCCGATCATGTAATGATACCAATAGCTAAATTTCGACTTTTTCGTAAATCATTCAATTTTTATTTGATAATTCGAAAATATTTTTATGAAGAGTTATGTAACTCAGTTAGTTTAAATTTTAGTTTCAATGTATCGGATCAATTCTATTCTTGTTGATAAAGAGTGTAAGATCTTTTAAAAATTTTATCCAAGAGGAAATTTGAAGAAATTACAGATGATCTAAAATGTATATTCTCTAATAAAATGCCTACACTCACAAAATCGTTCACCAGAAGATCCTTTTCTGCGATTTTTTCCTCAATAAGATAAAGAGCGTTTTGATTTGAAAGTCTTTAAATTTATAACTTTTATTTATTTGCTCAAATTAATTCTGAAAAACTGTTTAACTATAATTTTAATTTTATTATGATTTTTTTTTAATTTCACTATCCTAATAATTTGAATAGTTTCAAATTTTGTTCCTCAAATTTCAAAGCTCAATGAATCTACACGCTCTTTTTTTTAACTCAAAATTAAGTATGACCGGGGTTCAAAACATAGTTCGATTCTGTGAACTTAAAGTTAAGTACCATTTTTCCTCCTTGCGATGGATCAAAACGGAGTACTGTAGTATCGTAGCTTAAAGCCACAGTGCATTTTATACCCAATTGCCCTTTGATATTATTCATGGCGTATGTGTGTGTGTACATGTTCAAGCTTCTCTCCCAAACGAACGTAGCCCGACCGAGCCACGCACGAGGACCATTGGTAGCCAGACACCCGAGAGTAGCAGACGGTCTGTGTAGGAGCTGGTTGAGCGACATTACATTGACGACGAGGATGTTAAAACAGAATCCAAATTAGGTAAGTTTTCTAAAAACTGGACGAAATAAGAAAATTGAATGCGCTTGAATGCGGATATCGCTTAAATGCGGGTGTCGCTTAAATGCGGGTGTCGCTTAAATGCGGGTGTCGCTTAAATGCGGTTTTCGCTTAAATGCGGTTGAAGTACACATTTCTTAAATGCAGAGAAGAAAAGATTGTGTTTGTTGTAGCTTTAATGCTGAAAGTGAAGATGGCGGATTTGAGTAAAATGAAGAGAACTGTGTGAATAGAAATGGGTCAGTCGCTTAAATGCGGAAAATACTAGTCTGATTCCATTCTGCGTGAGAGCAGGGATGTTTCTTGAAATAGATCAGTCGCTTAAATGCGGACGACGAAAAGGTTCTGATCTATTCTGCGGTAGAGCAGGTGTTATCGCTTTATTGCGGAAGGCTAACCAGTTTGATTTGCGGGTGCCGTATAGTAGATGGAAAATGGAATTGCTTGAATGCAGTTAACCTTACTCAAACATGGACAAATGTAACCAAGAGAACAGGTGTTGGAAGAACAAGGAAAACGGAAGGTTCAGTTATCCAATTCTATTTGTTTTGGTTTACATGTACCTAAAGGGAGGGAACGAGAAAAAAGGCAAACGGTGTTGATTTGTTACGAGCGTACATCGAGGTAGGCTTTGGAAAAAATGCAAGAGAAGAGTTATTTCTCCGTAATATGTATTTGCAATGGCATTGCAGAAGAGTTTTGACGATGGTCTTGCATTCGCGAGTGGGAAACAGATTTCACTCAACTTTGCTCATGGAATTCTCTTCCGAAGTGTGAGATATTTGAAGTATTTGGGTCTGTGTCATTTGACGGATGAGAGTGAATATTGAGAGGAGTGAAAACCCAAATATGTATAATGTTTGACAGGATGATCTTGTCCAGCATAAGTGAGCATGAGAATGAATTATCGTTGCATTTTACATACAATCAGTTAGCGAACGTTGACATGTAGTCCCCTGGCAAATAGAGGGGTATGTTCGCCAAACATGATGTGGTTGTTGGCAAATCGGGCACTACCTGAGGAATGTTTAAGTTTACTTACGAAAGGGAACTGCTTTTCAAACAAACAATGGATTAATTGTATTGTTTTCTGATTGCGGCGTGTTGCATCAATAATTAGTAAGAATTAGAGAAGAACTATCTAACGTTCAAAGATTGACTCAATTTTGGAAGGTGTGAAGTCGAAGCAGGGATGCCATGTGTTAAAAAAAAAATCAGGGCTAATTATGAGCAATCTGGAGTAATATCTGGAAGATTGGTCAAAAGTCCGTGTTTTACTGACAAATAAGAGCACCTGGCAATCTAGAGTCGTAGGACAAGTCTTGGAAGTTGAAAGAGAGGTGAAAGCACAGAGTGGATTAAATGTTTCGAACTGGAACTTCTCACGTTGTCGATGGCAGTACGGTTGGAATATGATAGCTGCGTTTGTATCAGTAATTAAGATTGACGACAAAGTCTCGACTCAAAAAAAAAAATACGTTGGTTAAGGCGAATTTTGCACGAATAGCCTCATAGGTGTAAAGTATTACTAATAAAGACAAAAAGCGAGTTTTGGCATTTTTCTGAGCGAAATATGCGATTGAGGGTGACGAATTGTTGACAAACACTGAAGAAGAGCGCAGTAGGTTGATCCTCGAAGCTAGCCCTATCATTCTTTTAAGACCTACGACGATTGGATTAGGCGGGGAATACGTAGTATTGCAGTAATAGTGATGAGTTGGATAGATTTTTTTTGTGAGAATCTGTTTGCAGGCTTAAATGGTTGCAAAGAGTGATTTATGGTGGTCAGAGGTTTTGAAGTACTGGAGATCTATTGATATGATGAGTTGTTAGTTTCGGGATCTTTTACTTCTGTAATCAAACAAGGTGATCGAAGTGCTACATTAAGGTTGTTGTGGTCCATTTTATTGAAAAAGTAGAAGCTGCATCTGCAGTCTTAGAAGTATAGAAATTGAATGACGCGGGATATTTTGGATTATGGATTATTCTAAGGACTTTTTCTGGCAGGCAAATTAGGTTTGTGTGAAATCTGACAAGATTTGAATCGTTAACTATACACCACTAGAATGATTCAACAATAATCAATTCAAACTCATTATTGATAGCAGCCTTTATCGCCTAGTGAGTGTTTTTTATGAAGATCTAAGCACGAGTTAGTTGCCTAACTGAAGATACGTTTATACATAAAAAGGAACTGTAGAATAAGTTAAGGTGACAGAGTATTTTCAGTTTTGTTCGTATGAAAATCTATTTGAATCGACAGAAACGAATGGTGAACGCTGAGAGGTATCAGTGGACATTTTGAGTATTGGATATTTGCTAGAGCCTGAATGGTCATGAGATGAAGATTACAAATCAATAAAACCCGGCACACCGATTAAAAAAGATATCTAAGGACTGTCAAGAAGTTGTAGCAGTAGTGCTACGAATCCAATGAAACGTTGAGAAGTAACTCGGACAGCTTAAAACGAAGAACTGTTTGGGTTAGTTTATTGTAATGGCAGCATATTATTGGCAGCACCAATAATGGTGATGAAATGTTAATACCAATCAAATATTTTTCAAATAAAATAAAGGGAAGTTAACGTTCTTAGGCGAAACATAGAAACACTAATTGCGTTACTCGTTTACAACACAGTAACGCTTTTTAACGACAGCTAGAAAAACGTCTCAAATAAACATCAAAACTTGAAAAAACGGAAACGATACTATCCATATTAAAAAAAAAAAGAGTGGAAAAATAGAGTGTTTTTTAGTACGAATTATAAATTAAATTAATCGTTCTGCTCGACAATTGATGTTTTCAAGTACAGTTGCTTGTATTTGGTAGTATGAAAGATAATGCATCGATTGAATATGAAAATCGTGTTGAATAAAATCAAGAAACTAGCTTCAAGTAATACTGACGATTATCTTATCGCAGTTCGACATACAGCTTGTCAACGGTTATTAATGAGGAATTAAAATCAGTCGAAGAGAGTAACATTTTACTGGCATTCTGGCATAAGTGTCGAATGAGTAATCAAATATGTATCGGACATCTTCATAGACAACTGCAAAACAACAATTGTTTCGAAGATGCTGTTGGTGGTATCCAAGACAAATTTAATCCATATATAACTCCAACAGTGTTTAGGATGATGAGCTGAAGACCTGGTTCAATATAACAGGAGTGGCAATGAAATTAAGAGAGAGATGGATAAGATACGCAACACTTAACGAAGTCTGATACCTGAAAAAGATATACACCCAAATCAGAAAAAAAGAAGACGAATGAGTAGGCCACAATTTGAACCTGATATGAGTATGAGAAGAACAAGTGGAGATCGAGTTTGGTTTCATCAATAAAAACGATAAACGTGATGCTGCTCCCAAATCTGAGAGCACCTTATATTTAAGGAGTTATTTAAGTGACAATGGAACTTGAGACTAAGTTGGGAATAAACTAAAAAAAAAAAGAAAAGAAAAAAGTAAATGTAGTATCGTAGCTTAAAGCCACAGTGCATTTTATACCCAATTGCCCTTTGATATTATTCATGGCGTATGTGTGTGTGTACATGTTCAAGCTTCTCTCCCAAACGAACGTAGCCCGACCGAGCCACGCACGAGGACCATTGGTAGCCAGACACCCGAGAGTAGCAGACGGTCTGTGTAGGAGCTGGTTGAGCGACATTACAAGTACGAACAGCGAACTCAAAATTGACCCCTTTTTTTTTCCTTCGGCGAGGGATCAAAGCTGAGTTCGACCTTATGAACTAAAAATTGAACTCTCTTTGTTGGACTGAAAACACTTAGCGAGTTCAGTCCGAACCGGAACAGCAACCAACGAACACGTCGCAAAATTTTGTCGTTCCGGAACAATTACCGGAAGACTATGAAGGAACTTCATAATGAAATGCATGTTCACCGTGTCAGCGTAAAATTCTGCTCGTCATTGTCATCATTGTGAGCGGCTTGGAATGTCCGGAAACTTCCGGATGTTGTTTACTTCCAGTGGGAAGTAACATCCGGAAGTTTTCTTTGACCAGGATTGTCAAAACTTTCCACCGCTCTGTAATTGCAATGCAATGTACCGGAACAGCAACATCCGGGTACAACAAATTTTAATCATCCTTTAATTTCCTGAAAATCAGCTACCCTCGACAAAAAAAGAATAAATTCGAGTTCGGCTGCCGAACTTAGTATTGAGTATGCCTATCAGAACTTAGTTTTGCTATTGCCCAGTCAAACTCAAAGTTGAGGGATGCCACCGAAGTGCTGTTTTGAACCAAAACTACTTAATTTTGAGTTTAAAAAAAAGAGCGTGTAGTACATTTCAACCATCGGGACCTTTTTTTCACTGGGAGGAAAACATAACAAAAATTGAACACCATAGCAACTTATACTTTTGCACGCAGAAAAATTGAAGCAGGCTAAAAATGCTTGGAAGATATGGAAATTTCTATACATTTTTCTACGTGTCATTAGAACACGTGGAGTAATTTTTGAATGCTAGCGCCCCATCACAACCAGTGTATTAATCACTTACTAAAGGGTGATACGGTCAAAATTTGATCAATATTAACTTGACGCATTTCTTTCAATTTTGCATTTAAAAAACCTGAACACCCCTCATTTTGAAGGTGTGTGTGTGCAGAATGTTGCTCCTATTTTGATTTTGGAATTCACTCTTCAGTTGTCAAAATGCCGTCCAAGGAAGAAGGGCGTATCAAAATTTTGCTCGCGCATCGCGAAAATCCGAGCTACTCACACGCAAAGCTGGCAAAATCGCTAAAAATTGCCAAATCAACCGTTACAAATGTAATTAAACCGGTTGGGAAACGTTTGTCGACAGCCAGGAAGTCTGGATCTGGGGGGAATTGAAAACCGGAAGCCGCTGAGACGACAAAGAGAGTTGCCGGTAGTTTCAAGTGAAACCCTAACCTCTCTCTCCGAGATGCCACAAATAAGCTGGGTGTATCGTCTACAACCGTGCATCGAGCCAAAAAATACGACGGCCAAAGCGCGATCCCGGAGGCTGTACATGACGATGCTGACGAAGTTTGACTGCGTGGTAATGGACGACGAAACCTACGTCAAAGCTCGATCGGAGCTATGATCGGGGTTTTATACGGCAAAAGGAAGGGGAAAGGTAGCAGATATTTTCAAGCACATGAAACTGTCAAAGTTCGCGAAGAAATATCTGGTTTGGCAAGCCATCTGTACCTGTGGCTTGAAAAGCAGCATTTACAGCAGAAATTTACGGGAAAGAGTGTTTGAATAAACGTCTGCTGCCTTGCCTGAAGAAACACGGTTTTTCCGTACTGTTTTGGCCGGATTTGGCATCTTGCCATTACGGTAAAAAGGCATTGGAGTGGTACGCCGCCAACTACGTGCAGTTGGTTCCCAAGGACAAGAACCCTCCCAACACGCCAGAGCTCCGCCCAATTGAGAAATACTGGGCTATTGTCAAGCGGAACCTAAAAAAGACCAAAAAAAACTGCTAAGGACGAGCAGCAATTCAAGGCAAACTGGCTTCCTGCGGCGAAGAAGGTTAAGCGTAAGGCCCGGCAATTCGGATTTGGAAAAGCGGAAGCCTAACTGAATATTTTTTCTGAATTTTATACTAATTAAACTTGAAAAAGAAATTTAATTTGATTTTCTAAATAATCGATTTCACCGATTTACACGCGTTTTCCCTTGACCAAATTTTGACCGTATCACCCTTTACATATAGTTGATGAGAGCAACAAAATTTAGCTTTTTATCAATTTTTACTCCCAGATATTTGACTTGACGTACGCTTTCGATTGCACAATCATCAATCGATAGGTTTAAACAGACTCCGATTTTGCGATTTCCAATAATCATCAAGCTGGTTTTATTAAGGTTCGGACACAACTTTTGATGTTTTGAAAAATTTACAATATTTTTCAAATCAGCATTTGCTTCTTGTATGACGTGCTTTTAATCGTTGCCACTCCAATAGGAGACTGAATCATCCGCAAATAACTTTAGGCAACCATACTGTAAACATTTTTCATATCATTGATGTGTAAAGTAACAAAGGACCCAATACACTACCTTGTGGGACGCATAAGTTATTTTCTCTGTATCGCGAGTAAGATGAATCAAATTTGGTTCTGTTACCCAAATAGTCCTTGAACCAGTTAAGAACTTACTATTTTCGATCTTGATCTTCCAATGACGAAGTATCAAATTCATTGCAGATTCTGTTGAATGTTGCTTCCTGAACCCAGACTGCTCGGCAATTAGTATTTCTTCGCTCTCAATAAAGCGTAAAAACTGCCTTTTAAACTGCTTTTTCTAGCACTTATTCTTGAATTTCCATCATGTTTTTAGGGTTACGGACTTATTTTGGACCAGGGGACATATTTTGGGTCACCTTGATTATCTCTCAACTAATAATGAAAAAACACGCTTTCAAATTAATGTGTTTGGCCCTTTTCAATACACTTTTCTAGAATTTGTATTTTTCTATCAAATGTTAAAGTTATAGAAAACACAAAAAAATCGGAAAAATCATCAAATATAGTTTGAAATATGTATAATCGTTTGGCATCATAAACTCACAATCGATCATTTTATCACTTAAACCCCTTTGGTTCTAGCCTACATATGGTTCAGCCTCATCATATGTAGTTTTTAACATCTAAATTGAAAAGCTTGTACTTTCAATTAATGATTCTTCCAAGGTTATTCTATCTCTGCTTCGATTTTTTTTGTTTTTCTGATAAACAAATGGGGAAGAAGATAGGAAAATGCTTTGAAGTATTAAAAAAGACAAACTGCGTCTCATCGCGCAGGAATAAATTGGCGACTTGTGTGTCGTTTCGTAAATTCCTAAATTCATTTAAGTCGTTGAACGCTTAAAAAAGAGTTCCTTCGAACTTCAGGGACAAAAAAAAACTACATGATTTGGATGGCTTCCTCCCTTGTACCTCGATACAATCTTATGTGTTGAGCTAATTTTGAGTAATTTTCCTGTGATTTGAACCGAACGAGTTCTTTGAAATACTCCCAGCAAAACTAAAAACTCATATAATTTTGGTTGAAGTAAAATGTACTGTGAGAAGAACGTTATCTTAATGTGCCACCAGACAGTTTCAAAACCTTCAAACTTTTCACAAAATTCTCCCTTGAGTGTTCTGTATAAAGAAACTTTTTAAGTTTCAATTCTGCTGTTCAAAATTTTTATCCAAAAAACCAAAAATTTTCGCGTTTGCTAAAATATTGAAACAATGATATAGAATGTACTGAAGAAGGTTCTCGGTCTAAAGGCTCTGATTATCGTGTTGTATCTGAATCGAAGAAAGTTTAAACAGTGCTTGGGAAAAGTGGTTTGGTGTAAAGTTTATCGAAAAAAACCAATTCGATTTTTGAATCTTTTCATTCAACTTGAAGCTGCTAAAGACGAAAACTTTGAAAAGTTTGGTGGAATTACGGACGGAACGGAATGGCCCGACGTGTGATTTACTCTAACTAATTTCCGCAATTAATATGCTTTTTCAGGCTTTTTAGACTCAAGCTTTCAAAAACATTCATTGCTTTTTAAGAATTATTTACCTTTTCAAGTGATTATATTAAGGAAAATAATGGCAAACCAAATGAAAGGCAAATAAACGAGAAAAAGTAAACATTCAAATTAAAACAAATGAAACGAATGAAGTTTTTATATCGAAATAGAACGGTTTGGTTAAGATGGCCTGCATTTTTTTTCGCACCCATCCGGGTCGGACAAATCCGATCAATTTTATTAACAACCTGACAAAATTTGGGGCATATGATTTCAAAATTTTCAACCCAAAATCAGGGCAATATCCGGGCAAATTTGGTCAAAACGGAGCTATAATTCAACAAAAATTAAGAAAAACAAAACACTTGAAACATTTTTTTTTATCAAAACGCATCGGCGGAGTTAAAGTCATTCTTTAGGTTTTCAAACAACCGTTCATAATCACATTGATGAAATTTGCTTAGAAAAATTCTGATTTCGGACGCAATTACAAACATTATAATATTCCAATTAGAATTTTTTGTTTGATTTTGCAAATAATGTTAATAAATCCGGGTATTTAAAAAAAAATCCGGGCAACCGGGCTGGACCGAATATTGCCCAAATTTAGCATAAAATATCCGGATAAGTCCGACTAAATCCGGGAAATCTGGCAAGCCTAGGTTAGGTCATCTAAACTACATATGACACATTCCACCGTGACGTGAAATCGCTTTTCCGGACTTTTCTGCACTGTTATCATTCTAGAAGTCAACCAATTTACTTGAAAATACAAAAAAATTGTAGCAAACGGTCGCAAATTGAATTTCCTTCAAAATGAATATCATTTGGACATTTTAAAATTTAAGTTGTTTTTGTTGTGATAAATTACATTTGTGACGTGAATTCACGCTGGAATTACCCATTTCGGACTTTAGTACATACATCTTTGATTTCCTGTTCTCCCTGTGGAAATAGATTATCGGTGTCTTCGAATGAGTTGTAAAGAAAACAATTACCCATAATTCGATGTACGCTTTCCGATTGAACAACAACGAACGAAGTTATGCTTATTTGAAGTTGTGACGTGAATTCACTCAGTTCAAACAGAACAGGGTAGTTGACTGAATTCACGTCACGAAATATAAAGTTATACTGTGGTTATACTGAACCATTCTATGGAGTCTTCAAATTTTATGTACACTTTCAAAAACGATATTTTGTTGTTCCGACTTTTACAATCATAAATTTTCAGTATTTGCACCTAACGTTTTCCTTATTTTGGTTGGCACTTAAATAGCAACATATTGAGGGATCATATGTTAAAATTACTACTGTCTTCATTTAAAGATTGTCCAAAAAAAAATTTTTATTTTTTTTTCAATCGTTTTGTATTTTTATTTCAAAATAATGAACTCATTAAAAAAATCAACTAAATTATGCTCGATTTGTAAAAATCCGACCATCTGGAGGGTCAAAACAGCTTTCAGAGCACATTTTTCATATAGAATTTAACAAAAAATCAAATTTTGTGACGTGAATTCACTCATTCGCGCTGTTGTAACTCAGCTAGATTTCAATCGATTTCTATAAATTTTAGAGTTTTAGAATCGTCTTATCATTTTCAAAGAAAATCTCATTTTTTAATTAAAAAAAAGTCAGAGTTTTCTCGTAAAATTAAAAACTTCCCTTTTTTTGTGACGTGAATTCACTCATTTGCGACTGTTTTTGTTCGCTTTTCAAACCAACTTCATTAAATATAAACAAATTCTTTTTTCTACAAAATGAAGCCGTGTTTTTTGGCTTCTGAACATACTAAAAATATTTCCAAAAAAAAATCATCCATATATTAAAATTAATGATTTTGTAAAAGTTGTCAAAAACACCACTTTTTTCAACAAAAAAACTGATTTTCAAAATCATCTAAAACATGTGTAAAAACCCTTTTTTCACTTTTTTCCGTTTGTTTTGTGTGATTTGAATTATCAAAATTATAGACAATTATGAGATTTTTTGATATGCGAACGGATAAAAATCACTTTTGAGCGGTACAAGCGCGTGGAATGTGTCATATACAGACATACAGAGTTCTAGAGATATTTTTGACATCCAAAAAAGAAGTCCGTTCAAACGTAAGATTTTCAAAGCCTTCTTATAGAGATGGGTTTTTCTCGATAATTGTAAATATCAAAAATATATATAAGTGTTTCAAACTAACTAACCTACAGTTCACTTTCTAGAAATGATATTGTGAATTGGGTCCTGCTTTGAAGCTGCCAATCGCCGCATCGCTGTCGTTCTAATTATACTTTGAAAATGAAAACGCTCCTGTTAAAAATTGTAATCAGTACCTATGTTTTTTTTTTAATAAGTTTTTAATAAATCGCTATCCTAAACAAAATGTTTTCAAAGCCACAGCTCTGAAGGGCTCATTTGAGAGCTATGTGTAAAACTTGTTATCACAGCCTTTTATCGCAGCCGACCGCTGAGCAGAAAACAAGCCAAAAAAATCATCATTCGAAAAGAGCCCTCGAAAGGAGGGCACTCACTTTTCCTTCTATGCAACAAACGAACACACACACACTCACCCAAGAGTAAAGTACCTCTTGGGTTGGGTGTCAAAAAACCGGAATTTCCCAATCGAGTGCTCTCTTGCAGCAGCTCTTACAACACCACCCAGTCCGATTGCAGTAGTGTGCGAAAGAAAATGGGTTCGAAGCCACGCCTCCTCTTCGATTGTCGACCACTTTGAGTGAGCCGGTGGCTGGCTGGTTGCGCTAGCTATGATATGATATGGTTCGTTCTTTCGTTCCACGCTCTTGTTACTCGATGATGGGCGCTTCCGATTGGCCTACTGCTTCAGCTCACGCTTTTGTGTCCCAGGATGGATGGTTGAGGATTTCGTTCGAAGCTTGAGTGCGTCGCGTGCTTTTTCCTGTTTTTCTTCGGTGCTGTCGCTTTTCAAGTTGAGAGGAGCACTCTCGACATCCTGTGTTTGTGTCATACATTCTCATAAACTGGAAAGGAAAACGGGCACCAGCAGCTGGCTGGCTGGTTGGCCTATGAGTATGACAGGCAATGGAAGATGAGGAGCGGACGGGAGGGACCGGTTTTATGATTTGGGAAAAGTGAAAACCTAGTATGAGTGAGAGCGAGACGCAGCGATGGGTGTGAAAAAGGACGAACACGAGAACTCAGGCTCTCGTCGTCGTCGAGTCGAGTGGCTCGAGGAGGCCCGGTCTGGCTGTGGAGTGCCCACTTACCTTCAAGTGAAAACATAATTTAGTTACAGTCAAGAACTAGCTATCAACGGTTGAAGAGCATGTGTGAATATGCGCGCTTAGAAGTACTTGATAATAATAACATTAGTGTTTGATTAAGGCGATATCGTTCGAGTGTCGTCGTCGTCATCAGGTTATCGGAAAGCGATCGCCGCGAGTTGTGAAGAAGTGAATAGTTGAAAAGTTAACAAAACAGTGTCGGGTGTGTTACATTGGAAAATCGCGCCGGAAGTTGACGCAATTTGAATCAAACGGTGTGAAAAGTTTGAACGCGCCGAAGTAGGCTGTGAACCAAACCAAAAAGAAAAGTGGAAAGCAAAATTGTTTTGGGATTGTAGTTCAGGAAAATCATTCAAAGTGGCCGCGGAAAAGAAAGAAGCTGGTGGTCCTCGTGCCAGCAGCCCGGACCAAAAGTCCACACCCCAGAAGCGGGATTCAGTGACACCGCCGCCGTCTAGACGCGGATCACCGATCCCGAAAGCGGTGGCCACTTCGACGCCTTTATCGGCGTCCAACAACCACAACAACAATCGGATACCAGCACCCGGCTGCTTGGACAGCAACATGGCACCGACGGCGACCAACACGGCGCCGACGCCCCAGATGCTGAACTGGGCCCCAATTCTGTTTCCTTCGGCCTGGAATCCCGCTCTGCTTCCGGCTTTCTATCCAGCTGCGCTGCGATCGCTACCGGGGTAAGTTCCGGGACATGACATTAATCATTGTCGGGTTTTTATTTCGGTTCCAATCCTGAAGAACTTTGATCCAAGAGCGGTCAACGGAAATACAGGCTTTACTATAGGTCGATCATTCGGTCATAAATAACGCGATTATTATTAAATTTTGTTCACCTTTCTTTGGAGGATCTTCTCTCTTGGATGGACGAATAGAAAAATAAAGGTGAACTTGAATGGCTCGCGGCAGAAGCGATTGTCGCCAGAATCCGGAAGAAGTGCATCGGTTCTAATAGGCGATTAGTTGCTATTATGTTAGAACCAAGCATCTTCTCCATGGCAACATTCTAGTTTTGCCCCCAGATGCTCACACTGTGAGCGAAGGGTGCCATAAAAAGGCACATAGTTTAATTTTCGACAAACAACATCCAAGTCGGCGGGTGATGACGCTAATCTGTCCATTTGGAGTCGGCTGGAAGTGGAATCATTTTTTTTTTTTTCGTTTTTTCCTTTTCTAATAAGCTTATGCCGGAAGTTCGGTTGAATCGACGACGACTGAACCACCGAAGCGATTGATTGTCCCTTTTTATTAGCACAGTTGGTGGTCAGGAAGCGCTGTCGTTTTCTCCTCATAACTTACACAATTCCACGTGGATCAGAATTCTTGCCCAACCAATAATCAAAGTTTCATAATTTTGAAAAAGTTTTTGTAAAATTCAACATTTTTTAAACGTTTGAAGAGTTTTAAAGACGTTAAATGTGCCTTCTAAAACCAATAGAACTCAAAAAGCTAAGCGGTTTTGAAATTGCATTTATAGAATCAAAAAGACCTATATAATTTTCCTAACACATTAGGGACCGCGAAGAAATCTAAGCCGACTAACACCGATATTCGGCAGTCTCTATCTTAGAAATCAATGAAAATTCTCAAATTCTAAAAATTCAGTATTTTTGAGTTACGAAGAGTGTTTTCAATTTTGTCAAATAAAGTTTCATTGTTAAATTGATAACATTTGAATTATGTTTCTAAATGTATAGCACACGCGCTGAGCGATAAAACGAGAAATCTCGTATTTGGTCCGCGATTTGTTATTTGGTTTCTGGAAAAAATTGTCGAATATATCTTTAAAATTGATATTGACTTTTTCCAGACTAGATGCAAGTTTGACCCAGCCAAAACTAAAACAAAATTCCTTTGTGATTACATTCAATGGAAAAAACTAAAATTAACTCCATTGACATCGTGAATGCAACTTTTTGGAACTTCTATCGATTTCTATCTTTTTTCTTCAAAATAGTTCTAATATATGTTGTGAGCCTACTTGATTGAACAGTTTTGCTGAATCAAAGCAATCGAAAGATTTTTTTCATTCATAAAGTGCTTATAAGAAACTTCTTCTAAAGTGGATTAAAGTAGCTGCTTTGCAGCGATATTCAAAACAAAAATTCAAAAAACAAAAAAAAATCTGGAATTTTTATCCTTTCGGATGATTTTTCCCTAAAATTTATGTAAAAGTTTAAAGTTAATATTGTGGTTTAACAGCTTTCCCGAAAAAAACTGTATATAATGGGCTTTTCAAAATACTCGTACACAAATTTATGCTTTTTTTTGGGTAAAATCAGTATTTTTGTTATAACAGCATTTGCAAACAAAAAAGTTCCATTGGTTAAAATGATTTGGCAGCAAACTTTTGAGATTTTTTCCCTTATCATCTTACAAAATTGTTTGATTTTGATTCCTTAATCCATGTCCGATCAAACAATTTGTCGGATCCACCTGGCTATTAGTATCAACAAATCCAATCTCTCGAATCCAAGCAATCATTTTCGGTACAGCCCACCTATTCGTAGTTCCAAATTTCAAAGCCTACTCCACACCTTAAAATCTACCTGTCTCCTCGCATTCGATTTCGATGGTCACATCCTTCTGTTTGTATTGGCAGGAAATCCCCAAATTTCCGAATTTCCCGAAAAAATCTATTACCTTCTTTTTACGGGGGGCACTAAACGTTCGTTTCCTTAACGCCGTTGTATTTCTTGCTTCTCCTACCCGTCGACGTTTTCTTCGACGCACAAAGCTGACAATCTGGATCCTAGTAATGTAAACAAAAGTAGTGTCACCACCACACACCGGGGCAAGGTGTGAAAAATGTCCACCGCACACACGGACCCCGGCACTTGTGATCGGATTTTATGGCTGTCAATTCGAGACTCTCCAGGACTGGTGTACTTTATGTTAATGACATTTGCAAATACGCACGGGTCCCAGCTGGAGTTACCATTGGCAACTCAGGGCCAGCCTACTGTGACGGCTTGAAGGGAAAGCAAAAACGAGAAAAAAACACCTTTCCCGAAAAGGGACCCCAAGATTTGCATATTTTACATGACCATATTGCTTCGAATGTTTTCGACAAGTTCTCTCAATTATACCATCCGTTTGGGTGACACAGGTTATCGAGATCACAACATCAGGTATCGCTATATGCTCTCTTCGAGAAGTAATCAGCTCAGCTAGCAAGAGGATTTTTGGGGAAATACGCTACTTTTTCGCTTGTAGGAGAAGATCGATCCAACGGCTGACTGTCAAGTGAAACCTGCAGTAGGCATTCGAAATTGAGCGTACTTTCCGGTTGTAAAATCGGCAAATCTTGAGGATGAGGGGTTTTCTCGGGAAACCTGCACCGGAGAACTTCTGTTACAGCTTGGCGTGATTATCCAAATCCTTGTTTTGTCAAAAAGGCTGTTGGGCTTTGCTGCTTCAACCGAGGTTTGTGGCAATTTTTGTTACAAGAATTGGGGTAGCTGATTTTATCGGTCAACTTCTGAAAGGAAATCGGAGACAATGTTTAGCGAATCAGCTCTTAACGATGTTCTTCTAAGTTCTTATGGCTTTTAAAAAAGCAATAAAAGGAACACATACAATTTGATGAAATTTTGTACCCATGCTTAGAGAAATAAAAATAATATGTTAAAAAACAAAATTGAAATCAAATATAAAACCAACAAGTTTTAAAATAGGTTTAAAAGCGATTACGACCTGTTAGTATGTTTAGTTTACTAGTAGGTACGAAATGTAAGAAAAGAAAAAAACACTTTGGTAGATGGTTTTTGCGAAGATCGTTAGAAACGTTATCTTCTCTGAAAAACTCCTTCTAGCTTTTTGAAAGCCTTGTAGCTTTCGTAATAACACTTACAATGTGTTAAGGGTGAGAAGAATTTTCCAAAACCGACCACAAACGTAACAGCAAAAAACATGAATTTTTACTGTTTTTTAGCTGCGATCACATTCCTCCTTTTTATCGACTAGACATATAAGCTAAAGAAAGTGGAAAGCTCAAAATAATATGTTTATTGCTGTCTGACAAAAAACACATTTATAAATTTCAAGTATCCCAACAAAATTTAAAAACACTGGGGCTTATTCTGCAACTCGAGTGACGTCTTCATCCTGACTCCAGAAAATGCTCCTAAAATAAATTTGTGTATTGATGAGCTCTGAAGACTTATAACAGCTCATCCGAACGAAAATTTCGAGGCTAGAGAGGCTATATGAGCCATCAAAACGATATGGCCATCTTCAGAAAAGTTAAGGCGCATTAAAATGTTTTATGTAATTTCAAACATTACAAACAGTACAGGAAATGTGATTGATTCTGTAACATTGGTAGGTTGCATTGAATCTGACTATATTCAATGTTTTTGATGTATTTATTGAAAAAAGAAAACTATTGTTCCTCTTAAAATAAATTGTGATAATTTATTTACATTTTTCATCTCAAAAGTGAGATACCTCTTATTGAAAAATCACAATAAAATCATCGACTTAGCACCTTCTTTCAAACGTTTGAACACTCCATTTCAAAAGCCATTTCCACCGAAAATGGGAAACCATTATTACCAGCTTCAAAAATTTATGACCCACTCGAGTCGAGCCCAACGACAATGATCAAAGCGACTTCGTCGTCGCCTTAGTCGTGCGTGTCGGAAGCCACTTTTCGAAGATTACATTCGCGGCTCACAAAAGCGAACCTCTTCATCATCCATAATTCTCCCATTTGATTGGGGTAAGAGCGACGACGTGCGTGCTCCAGCTGTAAAACGTCTCAATTTTCAGCACCACTTCAGACTTTGTACGGCGTCGTCGCATAAGGCGGTAACTTTCGGCCGGTGTTATTCTACCTAGTAGTTTCCCGAAACCGGTGTCAGTTTCCTTATACTTGAAGGCGAATAAACAAATCTATCGGCATGAAAATTATGCTAATTTTTGATTGACTGCTTGAATCAAGGCATCAGAGAATTTCGCATGAAATTTCCACAGAATTTTGGCTGTACGTGACCCAACAATGAGAAACGGAGAAATCCTCCCGATTTCGACACCTGGAATTCCCGACAGTAAAAACACTACGAAACACGGATGAGCCCAAGTGTTTGGGAATTTCCCCGTACTTGTCCGGAGAGTTTTTGAATATTTTAGCAGCTACAGAAATTGTGTTCGGAAGGTGTAAGAGCAAGTAGATTCGAGATGTGACCAAAACCGAACTTACTAATTTGCATTTATTATTGTTTTTACTTGTTGCCTCGGTATGTTTCTGGAGGAATAAATTATCCCTCCGGTCCGGGGTTGCAGCATTTCTCAAATGTGGAACTCCTAAGCAGGTTCCGGGCGTTGTTGTTGATGTGATGCGCAGAATGTGCGCAGGTGTGTGTTTATGTTAAACGCTTTTTTTCTCTCGTCTGTATCTCATCTATAGATAGAATAAATTTTTAATAAGTTTTACTACTTGCTTCCTTCCATCCGAAGTACTGCACAAATGTTGCCTCTTTTGTGTTGCCTCAAAGTCCTGGGATCGATGGGAGTTCTGCTTTGTTCGAAGGTGTTAAAAGAGGAACTACGGGAAATTCCGGACTTTCCTGGATTGCTTTTTGCCTCAATCCTTCAAGGTTGTGGGCTGCCTGTCTTTGCCTTTTTTTCTATCTTCGCTTAACGGATTCGATCTTTAGGTGAAAAAAAAAACCCTAAGAAACAATGATTCGAAATCGGATTTTGCATTCCCGGCCAAAAGTCGGGTTAAAATGATGGAATTACGCCGACAAGCCTATCATTGGGAATGATCCGACCGATTAATGGGTCAAGCTTATGGTAATTTAAAGAAAACATTGCAGACTTTGACACCTTTTCGGCCGCCTTTAAGAAGCATCATCTTCCGGGCAATCTTATCGTGGGAGCTCGCATGCCGGAGAAAGATAAAACATGCATATTTGCGCTACTCATTAGCATTATCCGGGATCAGTAGTTTACAGACGGGAAATCCGCTTGCGGTTTTCGTCTTCGGTCCAGAATTGGTGGTCTGTCGTAATTGAGAAGTCACGTTTGACCTTCGTTTTTGTAACTTCTTCAATCATTCTCAAATGCTTCAAACTGATGTCCTGATTGGATACCTGAAATAAAATGGAATTATTAAAATCCAACTGATAATCAACGCCCTTTTTTCAATCCAATTGGTTTTGATTTGTATTAAAGAACTATCACCAGAGGCAGCCACATTCACGCCATCAACGCTCCGTCATTCAACAATATCACGGCTTTATTCCACCCACCTAAGTAGGCCCTAAATTCGACAGGGCCACAAAATGACAGACGAACGAAGGTCATGGCGTGAACCAGATTAACACGAAAGGTGTGGTAATAATCGTAGCAACCCAACCAAACTTTCATTGAAAGGAACCAGTGAAAAGGCGAGAAAAATAACAAAACAAAACTATACACCCAACCAAACTAAACCAAACCAACTTAAATTGAAACGAAGACGGAGAAAAACAAGCTCGAAACAGTGTACAACCTAAATCACGTTGTAATCCGATGAAAATGGGAGCACAGAAAGAAAAGTTTCCATACGTCGTCGCCCTACTGTTTGGCAACTTTCCGTCACCCAACTACCATTCTCGAATCTATAAATTGATTGACGCTAATCTAATCCGTTTACCAGCCAGAAAAAGGTGCAATCTCGGCCGCTGTCAGATGCAGTCCCTCGGAGAAAACTTCTTTCCGGCCCAAAACGACAAACCTAAACAACTAGCGCTCCAAACTAATCCAATCGCTTTAACAATTTTTCCTTCTATTCTTTTTTCCCCACAAACCCCAGATTCCTAGACAACATGAAGCTCCCGGCGTCGCAACGGACGACGGCCCACACCGGATCCGGATTCCACATCTCGGACATTCTCGGGCACAAGGAGAAGCATCAGAAGCTGGTTGCGGCGGCAGCAGCAGCAGCAACGGCAACCGCGACGGCCGCCGATGAGGAAAGTGCTAGCGAAGATGGTGGAATCATTCCGACGACGGTGCACCATCACAATCACAGCGCGGTAACGGATAACGATAGCAGCAGCAACCATGGCAACATCACACCCACCAACAGCGATGACGATAGCAGCAGCCACACGGATGTGCACAGTCACCATCACAGTCATCTGCATCAGCACCATCACAGTCACCATCACCTGCATCATCAGCAGTTGAGCCGGAAGTCGCAAGAGTCATCCTCGAGCGTGGGTGGCGATCGACAGTCGGAGCTGCTTTCGTCACCGGAAATGCTCGATTCGAAAGCTAGCCTCAGATCGGCGCTGGCCGAAGATTTGCATGCGCGCTTTACGGCGCTACCGGTGTACCCACATCATCCCCATCATCCACTGTTTCCGGCCGCTGCGCGACCTTGGCTG
The DNA here is from genome assembly GCF_029784155.1 of Uranotaenia lowii. Classification (NCBI taxonomy): domain Eukaryota; kingdom Metazoa; phylum Arthropoda; class Insecta; order Diptera; family Culicidae; genus Uranotaenia; species Uranotaenia lowii. The sequence goes on from NC_073692.1 coordinate 407,365,661, forward strand.
TACGAAACCTGCAATACCCTCAGTGGTAAGTGTCCTGATTTTGCTTATTAGAAATTTAATTCCAGTTCGTTCATTTGTAAAGTAATACTTGGCAGGGGAAGGGGTTTTAAAATTTCTTTTGAGACAATTATTGAAGTTGAACTGTAAAAAGTGTTCCAAGTCAAATGCAACAGTCTCCTCCACTGGTCTCGAAACTGTCAGCAATGACATAGCCGCTGAGTAGTAAAACGAAGGAAAAACTCAAAATGAGGTTTACATGTATATTTTTATCCGCCATGGCGAATGTAAACTCCATTACCTATCTGACAATTCAGGAAGAATTGATAGAGAAAACGAATTTAAAACTCAAAAACATGTCTAAATTATTGTTTTCGTCCGCCATTTTGAATTACTGGTTCGCGGACCGCAGGCCAATAAATAAGGTTAGTACGAAGTACGGAGAATGTATCCTGAAGAAAAGTAAGCGAAGATATATTTTGGACAGTATCCCGGATAAAAGTTCTTTAGAAAAAGACATACATCGTCTTAAGCCGAATTAGGCTTTAAAGGTTGCACAAACGCGGACAATTATTAGTTTTGCAACCCACTAATAGCAATAAAGTGTTTGGTCTGGCAACGTACACTTCAAGTCTTGTAGAACGAAATGGAAACACAGGTCGATTTTTGCTTACAAATAATGGGGTTGAATTATTTTTGTTCACGTGATTTTAATGTCAATACAACAAACGCCTAAATCGGCCAATCCACCCATCGGACTCCTTAGAACTTGTAATTACATATTTAGAGCACCTGTATCCGTGGTCTAAGAAAGGAGTGTATTGGAAAAATGCAAAACTTTGTTTTGCGAATAATTTTTGGATGCATGGATGGAAACTAATAAAATTTTCAGTAAAGCTGCCCAGTAATGTAACGTGCACGTGTTCAAAATTTGGTGACAGTCTTGTCCAATACTGAAGTTCGTTGATAAAATTGTTTGGGCAGAATCGAAAAAAATCCAGGAAAGTCCCAGCAGGAGATCCGAAAACAGCTGGAAATCAACTATTCGACCAAAGTTCACATAGACAATCGTTCGAGAAGGCTTAGAGGATCTAATAGTGAGCTTAAATTTGAATAAAAGTGATGAAAATTGATTATTTACCGACAGAAATTGCAGCACTAGTAATCTGAAACGTGGAGGAGATTTACTGATTGCAGTCAATAACAACATTACTGCGTCAAGGTTCTGTCGCAATTCCCGAATGTGATCATCTTGAACAAGTTGTGGTGCGAATCAAGAATCAGTGTCGATACATCTACCTGTGTTGGGTATACTTCAGGCCGAAAAGCAAAACTTCTATATATGCGTCTCACATGTCTGTTCTTGATCGGACAATGAACATTGCTACTCGCCAGGACATTATCGTCGTAGCTGGGGATTATAATCTACCCAATTTAAACTGGAGCTTTGATGAAGATTCGAATGGATTTTTGCCGATGAACGCCTCCACTGAGAAGGAGCTAGCTGTGATAGAATCAACAATAGCTTCTGGGTTGTCTGAGATGTGCTCGCTCGTCAACGCAAATGGAAGAATTCTCGACCTTATGTTTATTAATAGAGCTGATCTGGCCAAAGTTGTACACTAGACCGCTGCAAGCTTTGTATGAAAATTTCAGATTCTTAAATTTTTACACCTCCCATAACTTTTTTTGGTTGTTTTTGCTGCCAGAAATAGCAATAAAATTTTTGGAAGCGATCCATCCAGTCCTGAATTAGCGCAACGAGTTTTAACTTTGTATGGAAATTTGTATGGGAAAACAAAATTTTTCATTCAAAAATCGACAGAGATGTTCTGAAAGTTCCAAAAAATACAACTTTGGATGTAAAATGTTCCTTGATTCTTGCAGTACATTTCATGTGAACAAAGCACAAACCTAAATTGTACCCCAGGAAAGATATTCAATGTTTTACAAAATTTTTGTTTTCAAGATTCATTTTTTTAATTATATCGTTTTCCACTGCTTGTTTGAAAGCTGTATAACAGTATGACGGAAATAAAAAATCTCAAAAAACTGCTTTGCATTGCCAGAGAATTTATTGACATATAAAGCCTTTGCAAAAACATTTCATGCAATTATTAACAGCTCTAGCAAGCAAAGTCTGCCATTTTTGAATACTTTTCAATGAATTCAGATTTTTTATTTTGAAATGGTTATAACTTTTTTCATGAAGTTCTTAGCTGCTTGTCATGTAAGCAAAAAATGAAGCTTAAGAATAGTCAAAACTAAAAATTAAAGACCGACTTCATTTCAAGCTTATTTGAATTTTCTGGATGATTTAATGTGCAAAAATTTCTTCTTCCATACAAATTTCCATACAAAATTGAATCGCGTTGCGCTAACTCAGGAATCAACCAAATCATCTCAAATTTTACACTGATGCTTGGTGACCCAAAAGGCATCGAAAAAACATATGGGAGCAAAAAGTCATTTTTTGCAGCGGTCTATTGTACACCCACCTTGTGCAATTTTGTGCATTGACCGACATCCCCACCCGTGTGTAATGAAAGTGCGTTATTTATCTGATGAGTTTATAGACACCGCAACTACCCATCAGCAAAATTTGGATATTACGCATTGCGATACAGATCAAGATATTGAACTGTTGATGAACATGAACTGGCAGGCAGAGTTTGAAGATCTGAGTGTAGATGACGCGGTATCTACCTTCTACCATCATATGTGGGAGATTTTACGAGCGCACATAGACGTTTGCGCCGAAAAAGGACTTATAATGAACCTTGATGGTACTCTGAACTTTGGAGAAGGCGTAACGATACTTTCGAGACAAGACTGATGAAAACAAATTTGTAGTGATCCAGACTTTTAACTATCGTACCTCCCGTTTTTTTTTAGTTAGAAATCATAATGTTCACAACACCACAAATAGACGAAACAATCATCGTTTACTTACACTTTTACACTTTTTTTTTAACAATTTCAATCGCGTATTTTCTTTCGATTCACACTTTCGTCTTTTCAACGTCCATTCGTCACAACAAAATTCCTTTCTAGATTGGGGACTGAATATTCGGCAATTCGTAACGCGGCCTTTGATCAGTATATATTGAACATCGAACGTAACGTTAAACAAGATCCTTCTTCATTTTGGAAATATATCAATATATATATATATATATATATATATATATATATATATATATATGACTTGGAAATTCTATTCCTTCATCTATTACTTTTCAAGAACGGACATCGGAAAGCGTTAGGGATTCTGCTGGTTTATTTGCCAAATTTTTCAGTAGCGTGTACAGCTCATTCTCTCCAGACTGCACTGATGATTACTTTGGAAGACTGCAAAACCGTGACTTTAGACTCCCGCAGTCCGTATTTTCGGGCCAGGAGGTTCTAAAAGTATTGGTATTCATGGATGAATCGAAAGGTTCGGGGACTGATGAGATCCCAACGACGTTGGTCTCGAGAATAGCTGTATCACTTGCCACGCCTCTTAGCCTGATTTTCAATCTATCGATTTCGGAAGGTGTCTTTCCTGCTCTCTGGAAAATGGCATCTATTTGTCCAATTCATAAGTCTGGAAACGCACATCGTGTGGAAAATTACCGACCAATATCCATTCTTTGCTGCTTCACCAAAGTATTTGAAGTCCTGATGTACGGAAGATTGTATACTGCAGCTGTCCCGTTACTTCAGCACAGCTTTGTCAAGAAAAGGTCAACGTTGACAAACTGAATGTGCTATGCCAGCGAATTGCATACCGCAACACATAAGAAACTGCAAGTGGACTCAATATACATTGACTTCGCCAAGACCTTCGATAAAGTTCCACACGGAATCGGCATAGAAAACTTACTCGCTACGGCTTTCCTGTATGAGTAACCAAATGTTTGTCGTCGTACCTGCTCAATAGTAGAGGTTTTATCAACATTCGTGGTACTCACTCTATTGTGTTCAACATCCCGTCTGGTGTACCGCGGGGAGCCACTTAGGACTGCTTATCTTCGTGCTGTTTATAAACGATTTAGCAACATGCTTCTTCTATCACCAAAACTACTGTTTGCTGATGATTTGAAAATCTATCGAATCATAGATTCAACAGTGGATTACGTTTCGCTTCAAGATGACATCGACAGATTACTCGCGTGGTGCGTGGTGCAATAAACATGGAATGGAAGTCAATGGCGGTAAGTGTAAGTGCATAAGCTTCTTCAGGAGTAGAGCCTTAATCGTTTACGACTACGCTTTAAGTGGACGCTCACTTGAAAGGGTAACCTTCATAAAAAATCTTGGGGGTACTTTTGAACAAAAGCTCACCTTTGCCCAGCATGTCGCGACGACTACAGCCAAAGGCTTCGCTTTGCTCGGTTTTCTTCGTCGGAATACGTCAAGTTTTGAAGTCCCGTACGCATTGAAAACTTTATTCTGTTCGTTAGTACGCAGCGTCTTAGAATATGCGGTTCCAGTTTGGGCACCCTACCACTCCGTCCACAGCGACAGGATTGAAAGAATCCAGAAAAAAATTCTGCGGTACGCATTACGCCGTCTGCCCTGGCACGGCTACCTCCTTACTCTGAGAAGTGTGGCCTACTATCAATGACACCTTTGAGTCAAAGAAGAAACTATCTGTGCGAAAAATATTTGGACTGCTAGTTGGGAGATATTGGTGAAAATTTCGTAATGGACAGCAAAACGTACTTTCCGAGGTCACCTGGTAGGTTTTCAGCCAGAAAATTTCCGTTGATATGTCTCGCCTGCATTTTCCGGAGATAAACAAGAAGAAAAAATTTATGTCTAGTACTTGAGGAGGCAGCAAATTATTCAATGTTGCATAACGATTGACACGACGAATGGAAAAATATACAAAGAAAACTGCCTTCAAATGTGACTGTTTTCCCTGCAAAGCACTTCAGTAGCTTTAAAAAAGTTTATATTATGTTTAAGTTGAACCTAGAGTTGATAAAAAGTCAAATAAGTTTTACTTTGTGCCGAAGAAGAACAATCGGCTAAATTCGTTATAGCTTGACCAAATTTAAAATTTTGAGTTATTTTGAAGTTCAAGCTTCAGGGAACAGAGAACGTAATAAAAAATAGCCTAAAATTTAAGCCGAAAAACTTCATAACAACACCAAAATTTGCACATATGAACATAACAATACCAGGTAGCTTCGTTGAAAATTGAAATTCATCAATTTCCATTCATGCATTCAAAAGTTATTACAAAATAAAGTGTCGCATTTTTTTCGAATACACTATAATTATTCTTGAGTCTAATTTATACAAGTACTGGACCAACGAAATTGGATCCAATTCAGTCAAAAAATTGGCAACCCCATTCGTGCGGCATTACCTGTCAATCGGCTTAGAACTTCGGCAAATTGGGTCCAAATCTCATCAGTTTTGGAGCAATCCTTATACCGGATCTTAAAAAAAGTTGAGTTGAAACTTGTATAATGGACCACGGATGCGGTTGCTTTTGTCGGAATTTGGATCTACACCGGTTGTTTGGACCACGGATACAGTTGCTTTTATAAGTCCGTAAGCTTCGATAGTTCCGGACTTTCCGAAGGGTCCTCCGAAGACCGATTCCGGTCTATCTTTTTGTAATTGAACGACTTACATTCAATTCGATTGCTCACTCAGGAGCGGCTCAATAAAACCGGTAAGGTCTAGGACTGGTGTTTAGCATCTTTAAAAACCAATTGCTCTCACATTATCATCATAAAGATAGACTCGAAACTTGTTTTTTCCTGTAACAGACACTGGATTATCGATACCTCCATAATACAAGCAGGACTTCCATCAGTGAGTGGGTCGTGCCTGATTAGTATTCATTTGTGGCCTGCCAACACATCTGCCAATAAATCTCTGGACCGACCTCGACCGACCGGAAGCACCCTGGAGGAAAGGGGTTTCGATTGGTGGCGATGGCCAAATCTCTCTGTTGGGAAAATCTGATTATCACCCTCCTGTCCGTCAGAAAAACCGTTTATTTTCCCCTTCTCTCGAAAAACCTCCAAATCAGATCCGGAAAAACTCCTGGTTAGAGGCCTAATGTGTAGCAAGCATTGAGTGAGATCTATTACTGCATGCATCCGGGCGTTTCGGCCTAGCTGGAGCCAAGCAAAGGCTTCTCCTAGTGGTTTATTGACGGTTTTATTACGCTCGCTCGCTCGCTCGCTCGATTCGCCAATAATGGAAGCCTTTCCGGCAAGCGGAAGGATGTTTATTTTCCCTCTCGTACAAGGGGATTATCGGAATTGGAAAGGGAAATGATTCCCTCGACTCGGCGACGACTCGAAAGAAAACACAATTGAATTGGAAACACGCACTTTTTCGTGCTTCATCGTTTTTATTCCTCAATCGGAGGGAACTTAATTTTATTCAAATTAACAATCCAGCCACTTCGTCATCTGGGACGAAGCAATACGTCACAGCCATTAGTCGATTCCCGTCAATCGGTGGCCTTGAATTTGTAACTGTCAGTTCGTTTGTCTGCAAGGAGCAGCTGCACTTTTGACAGCACACCTCACGGTCAAATCGGAAGTGGGCAGTTGTATGAATGGACAAACATCTTCCCTCATTCGTGCTCGGACTTCGGCAAGACAACGAGACGACTAAAACAGGCAGCTGCCCACATTCACACCTAAAGTCAATAGGCGAACAACACCTCTCAGTCAGGGTGCGACCATTAGCCACATTACACGAAAATTAACCAGAAATCAGAAACCAATTTGTCCGGCCGGAGGTTCCGGGACCCTAAAATTTATGACATTCTCCTGCCCTTATTCCGATTCTTTTTGTATGACGCTCGAATCAATTACAATCGAATCGCGTCACACTTTTGTTATGTACCGTCTCATCCGGCAAATCACAACAATGGCGCGCAACGTGTTCTATCTCTACTCAATAAGTGTTGAGCAAAGCGCAAACCCGGCAGCTGTCCGCCCTGCCTTGCGCAATCCCAATTTTTTTTTCCTAAGGTTCTACACACGAAAATAAGGGCCCCGTAAACTTTCTCGGCAATGGAGGACGAATGAGGCGAGCACCATTTTACGTTACGCTCAAAGGTTCCGGTTGAAAGCGAAAAAGGACCCCGGGCCCAGGAGGTGTGATGATGTGCGGTAATAAATTGTTGGAAATGGATTTGATGCGTATTCACATTTTTTTCCTAAACGAGGGAAAACCGGAAAGAATATCGTTGCATCTGTCTAGTCCTAATAGTTTTTTTGTTGTTTGTAACTGAAAAGCCTAAATCCAACGCAATCGTTTAGAAAAAGAAGGGGTTCCTCACTCTAAAACGTCGTTGAGTTCGAGTTTTCCAGCTTGAGAGGGTACTTTGCTTTCGATAGTTTAATCCGCAATTCTAGCTTTTGACACACTCTTGTGTAATGCTGTAATTTTTCATCGCAGTTTTTCATTTCTGCTTTTTTTTTGTTCAAGAGGGAACTGACGACGCTGTTTGTTTAGTGTGATTGATCCTTCAGGAGGTTGACGACGACGCCATGTTTTTTTTTTTGCAAACCGTACGCATGGCGTTGCGAATTGAACCGTTAATTTAAATGAAGGATGCAGTATTTCGATAGAAAATAGATCGAATTTAGCTCATTAGTTAGCTTAAGTTTGAATTGGAATCAATTTTACGATAAATGCAACCAATTTTATATTAGTTTATGTTGTCGTTTGCCTATTTTAAGGCTTTTTTTTTTAATTTCACAGCCTGAATCTGTTTTCTAGTTTGGTGACCCATTGAATTCTCGACCTGAAATCAAAAATATGATTTAAAAAAATGATTGAAAACTGAGGCTGAAATCTGAATCTGAATCCAAAAATTTAATCTGAATCTGAAATCTGAATCTGAATCTGAAATCTGAATCTGAATCTGAAATCTGAATCTGAAATTTGAATCTGAAATCTGAATCTGAATCTGAAATCTGAATCTGAAATTTGAATCTGAAATCTGAATCTGAAATCTGAATCTGAAATCTGAATCTGAAATTTGAATCTGAAATCTGAATCTGAAATCTGAATCTGAAATCTGAATCTGAAATCTGAATCTGAATCTGAAATCTGAATCTGAAATCTGAATCTGAAATCTGAATCTGAAATCTGAATCTGAAATCTGAATCTGAAATCTGAAATCTGAATCTGAAATCTGAATCTGAAATCTGAATCTGAAATCTGAATCTGAAATCTGAATCTGAAATCTGAATCTGAAATCTGAATCTGAAATCTGAATCTGAAATCTGAATCTGAAATCTGAATCTGAAATCTGAATCTGAAATCTGAATCTGAAATCTGAATCTGAAATCTGAATCTGTAATCTGAATCTGAAATCTGAATTTGAAATCTGAATCTGAAATCTGAATCTGAAATTTGAATCTGAAATCTGAATCTGAATTCTGAATCTTAAATTTGAAATCTGAAATCTGAATCTGAAATCTGAATCTGAAATCTGAATCTGAAATCTGAATCTGAAATCTGAATCTGAAATCTGAATCTGAAATCTGAATCTGAAATCTGAATCTGAAATCTGAATCTGAAATCTGAATCTGAAATCTGAATCTGAAATCTGAATCTGAAATCTGAATCTGAAATCTGAATCTGAAATCTGAATCTGAAATCTGAATCTGAAATCTGAATCTGAAATCTGAATCTGAAATCTGAATCTGAAATCTGAATCTGAAATCTGAATCTGAAATCTGAATCTGAAATCTGAATCTGAAATCTGAATCTGAAATCTGAATCTGAAATCTGAATCTGAAATCTGAATCTGAAATCTGAATCTGAAATCTGAATCTGAAATCTGAATCTGAAATCTGAATCTGAAATCTGAATCTGAAATCTGAATCTGAAATCTGAATCTGAAATCTGAATCTGAAATCTGTATCTGAAATCTGTATCTGAAATCTGAATCTGAAATCTGAATCTGAAATCTGAATCTGAAATCTGAATCTGAAATCTGAATCTGAAATCTGAATCTGAAATCTGAATCTGAAATCTGAATCTGAAATCTGAATCTGAAATCTGAATCTGAAATCTGAATCTGAAATCTGAATCTGAAATCTGAATCTGAAATCTGAATCTGAAATCTGAATCTGAAATCTGAATCTGAAATCTGAATCTGAAATCTGAATCTGAAATCTGAATCTGAAATCTGAATCTGAAATCTGAATCTGAAATCTGAATCTGAAATCTGAATCTGAATCTGAAATCTGAATCTGAATCTGAAATCTGAATCTGAAATCTGATTCTGAAATCTGAATCTGAAATCTGAATCTGAATTCTGAATCTTAAATTTGAAATCTGAAATCTGAATCTGAAATCTGAATCTGAATCTGAAATCTGAATCTGAAATCTGAATCTGAAATCTGAATCTGAAATCAGTAATCTGAAATCTGAATCTGAAATCTGAATCTGAAATCTGAATCTGAAATCTGAATCTGAAATCTGATTCTGAAATCTGAATCTGAAATCTGAATCTGAAATCTGAATCTGAAATCTGAATCTGAAATCTGAAATCTGCATCTGAAATCTGAATCTGAAATCTGAATCTGAAATCTGAATCTGAAATCTGAATCTGAATCTGAAATCTAAAATTTCAATCTGAAATCTGATTCTGAAATCTGAATCTCAAATCTGAAGTTTAAATCTGAATCTGAAATCTGAATCTGAAATCTGAAAACTAAAATCTGTAACTGAAATCTGAATCTGAAATCTGAATCTGAAATTTGAATCTGAAATCGAGAATCTTAGATCTGAATCTGAAATCTGAAATCGATAATTTGAAATCTGAATTTGAAATCTGATTCTGAAATATGAATCAGTAATCTGAGATCTGATTCAGAAATCTCAACCTAGATTATGAATTTGAATATTTAAAACTTAAATCTGCAATCGTTTTGTCAATTTTAAGAAAAAAAATAACTCTTATGCTTTAAGAGAAAAAGAAAATAACCTTTTTCATCAACCAGATTGCCAGAAGCTCCTCTCGTAAGAGTTCATCAGTTTCCTCCGCCGTAGATTAATCCGGGGGCCAATTTCATTATGTGTTTGCCGCTGTAATAAATTTTCATTAACCCTTATCAGGGCACACATAAGCACACACTCCATTCCATCGTTGAGTTGAAATCGGTCTCTCTCGGAAAATCCTACTGAATTTACTCATGTCAAGGACCTCTTCTTACACAGCTAACAAACACACGTATACAAAAGTTAAAACTCAACCTTCAGCCAATCAGTCGACTGAGTCGAGTGCCACTCAGTAAGCAAGCACTCACTTCAAGTGTCAAACAAGGGAGTTGAGAACTCTCTCAGGCTGGCACGCACGCACACACGCGCGCAGCCACATTCGATTCGAGTGTGCATGGAAAGGAAAACATTTTTATCCACTCGATTCCATTCCGCATTCGACTGAAGTAGGCGGAGCTTAGTTTGTAACGCATACATACCTACACACGTGGGACAAGGAAGAGCAAACGAAAAGCGAAAAGCACAGACGACTTTAATGAATCGATGGAAACCTTGAAAGGCAACCAACCCTTCGTTTTTCCCATCTCCCTTTACATCCATCCACAAGCCACATCCATTAGGTCCGACTTCCGGTCCGGTGTCCCTTTTATCGGCGCGGCGATGTGTTGTCGTTGTTTGGTGGAATGTTCCTCGTTTTGCTTTGTTCAGCTGCTGCTCTCTGAACAGTGTTAAAGCCCAGCTCGGCGGAGGTGAATCAATCGACCGGTAATAATAAATCCGAGTGTCATTTATCAACTTCCTCGGGTAGGGACGGGATCGATGCGTGTGAGTGTGTGTCTATATCTATAGTTTTTCTCACATAACCCATACGGAAAGATAAAAGCGCATTCAGCAAAAACGAAGTCCAATTGTCGTCAATGCAGGATGAAAGACAATAAATTATCTCGCCCAAGAGCGTCCATTTCCGCTGCTCTTCCGGTTCATTGCCGCAGATGCATCCCGGGGACGCCCCGTAGCGCAATGTACCGAAAACCCCCCTGCCGAGTCGAAATTAACCTTTCTGTCTTGTTTCCTATTCCACCCGCACCCCGATATGCGAAAAAGATCCTCCATACTAATGAGATGTTTCCTTTTGTTTTTCTCTCTTTTGCAGCATCTCAAGCACAGCATCAACGGTTAGCTCAGCAGGTTAGTCCGGACAGTACCTCACCTGTGCACTCGGAACGGTCCTACCATGGAGGCCTGGCCGGTTCGGCCGGAAGTGGCATCAATGGGCATGGGTGTCCTCGAACGCCCAGCCCTACCGATAGCGAGCAGCATCACATGAATGCCGATGGCAACACGGAACACTCGGACGATGTGGATATCGAGGAAGGTTGCGACGATGAGATCGACATGATGGAGGACAATGGTGACAGTCCGGCCGATCGACTTGTTAACGGAATGGGACACAAGAAGCGAAAGCGACGGGTTCTCTTTTCCAAGGCACAAACCTACGAACTGGAGCGTCGTTTCCGGCAGCAACGGTACCTATCGGCTCCGGAAAGGGAACACCTTGCTTCGCTGATCCGCCTCACTCCTACCCAGGTAAAAATCTGGTTCCAAAACCATCGGTACAAGACGAAGCGAGCTGCCCACGAAAAGGGCTCAATGGATCCGGGAGCACATCAAGCCGGTGGCCTCCCTTCGCCGCGCCGAGTTGCCGTTCCGGTGTTGGTCCGCGACGGAAAACCTTGTCTGGCAGGAAGCAAACCTCACGAAATGATGGCCGCCGTTCAAGCGGCACATTTGCAACTTCCGCCGGGTTTCCAACATGCCAGTCTACTGCATCACGCCGCCGCGGCCAGATGGTGGCCCTAATCCTCGATCCACCTAGAAGTGTATGAATTGTAAATAGTCTGTTCCTGGATGTGTATCACGTGCGCTAATAGTTCAATTTCCGGAGGGCAGTTGCCCACGGATTTCTCGTATAGTGTTGTAGATGTGAATCAAAATCTCAGATTTTAGCCAATCAACAGAGAGCCGGAAAGATAAGGTCGTCAGATAAGAGAGTCTATTTAATTATATTTAGTTAATTTATAAGCATTTTTATGCTGCAGGGTAAAAGTTATCTAGTTTAACGTCATCGCGAAACTGGCAACACTGGCGCTGAATGTTGTAATATGTTTACCACGCAATAATTTATCTAATCAATCCAATAATGTAAAGCGTCGTCGTTCAGTTTCGATGAACAAGCACCGTAGGTTCAAGCATTAAACTTTTAAGAAATAAAATAAAATGACAAAAACATTCTCTAAAAACTAACACTCGTTGTACCCCTCTCAGTTGCTAAGTTATATCCTCCCTTAATATATAATCCAGAGACAAAAAAGCCATAAGAAGCGAAAAAATGGATCATTCTATTCTCAACAGCATATAAAATAAGTATGTGATACAAAGTACGCGAGGAAGAATTAAAATCATCAATAAAAATTCTTTCAATAGCAGTAACAAAAAAAAAGAACCCAACTTATCAACTTGACTTTCCTTTCCGTATCCGACAGAGCCCATTATTCTAATCAAGAGTCACCCGCTGCCTCAATAAACTTTTCAATGGTCTTCCCCGAGAGAGGAAGACGGAAAAAACTAATACTTCCGCCGGCCGATCGCCCTTTCTCTGTGTGATTTCTAAAAAGTCACAAAGTCGATCGAAACCGGATGTCATTTCAATCCAATAACGAAAAAAACCGACCGTGTCCGAACCTAAGGAGGAAATCTGATTTCCTCCTCCACCACCGAGCCGGGGTAGTTCCTTTCGCAGTCGAAAAAAAAAATCAACAACAATTAGGATATCGATTCGGTTCGGTCGGTCCCGACTACTCTGAGGAAAAGACCAATTCATCTCTCGGGATTCCTGTGTTCTGTAGACGAACTACAGAAAAAAAATTGGCCAACAATGGAACGCATCGGAACAAAACACACCCGATTGTAGTGCGATAGGTACTTCCCTAGACTGCCGACGAGACGTAGCAGCAGCATCGGGAGAGGAAATTCTCTCGGTCGAGTACAATGTTGAAAATGCTTACAAAACTAAACTAAAGCTGAACAAAACAAGAAAGGGGACCCTGCACAGCTTCTTTTCTCCCTGTCTTGAGCTCTCGTCGTTTTTTTCACTCGTTTTTGATAGAAGCGTCCAAAAGAATCTGATTTTGGGCAACATTGTCCAAGCAGTGCGGTGAGTCCGTGTGGGAAAAGTGACTCACTGCTGGCCGAGGAGAGTTCAGCAAGAGGTTATACGGTGGTGCGGTCATAAATACCTCTAGAGTGTTGTCCTTTTTGATTCGGCTTGACAGTTTGGTGTAATTGTTTGTTTTCATTGTTGGAAGATGTGTATCTCTGCCCTTAAGAATCTGGAACGGGCAAGAATATCCACTCAAGAATAAGAACCTTGTGTTGTAGGAACACGAAACTCATTAAATTGGCCGGCCCAATAATTTGGAGTCCTTTGGTCCTTTATCAAATCTCAAAAGTAATGTTTTGGTTTTGTACAGGATTTCGTGGGTTGAGTTTTGTGACTTTGGACTATAATTATTCATCCCTGGTGAACTGGGAAATGCTTAAATCTGAAACGTTATGGATTTCCAGAACCACACCTAACCTAGAAGTACCCTGATTTATACGAATAAAGTTCGGATCAGTAATCGAGTTGGTACACACTAAGACTACATTGATTCCGCTTGGGGCATGATCTATGTGAGCACAGGAAAACCTCTCAAACGTGACGAGATTCGCTGAAAATAGCAAGTTTTTTTTAGATCCAGGAAGATGTCCATCCGAATCTTCTATTTATTCTAATGGGCAGAGTCAAATGAAACGAGTGTGGTTTTCATAAGGATGAGGTAACATCATAGTACATGGAAACAGGTAGGCCATTGCGCTTAACCTCACTCGAAAGCTCCGTGTATGTACACAGCATGCTTGCATAAACAAAAATAGTTTTAGTTTTATTAATTAGATCCTAGGCTTCAGCCCTTTATCTTATTCTATAATATAAATGACGCTTAATAACTACAGTAATTGTTAATTTGTAAAAGAGCACTGCACAATTCTACTTTTGATTTGTTCTCTGGACATGCTTAGTTGAATAATATCGACGTTTGTGTTGTAAAATGCCATCATTCGGTACATTGGTTCGTTTCTGGCGTAATTCTGGATGCGATTAGCTAGTTGAAACGGCCTTACGCTTCGTAAACTGCTGCGGCCTTCGTACGGAGATATACAAGATAAGGGGCCGTTCAGATACCACGTTGACAGAAAAATGAGATTTTTGATCCCCTCCTCCCCCTCCGTGGACAAGCGTGGACATTTGGCAAACCCCTACCCCCCTCCCCGGATGTCCACGTGGACACATTTGAAAAAGTTTTTATTTTAAATACCTATAATTTGACAGTTACAAAACACAACTTTTTGCCTTGTTGTTATAGAAATGGCTGATTTTAAAACCGAATAAGAAATTCCTGATATAAAAAAAATTAAAATTTTAAATTTCCTTATTATCATATTTATCACTTGCTTTCAAGTAGCTACTTATTGTTTAAACTCAAACTGGAAAGATATGCCATTTTAAGATTTTGATTTAAACATCTTAATATTTGTATGTCCACGTGGACATGACCAAAACCCCTACCCCCCTCTACGTGGACAAGCGTGGACATTTCCATACCCCCCTCCCCCTCCTAAGTTGTCCACGTGGTATGTGAACGGCCCCTAATAAATACGGCGAGTAATATCTTCCACAGATTAAGTCCTTTAGAAACAGTGCGTCGATCGATTTTCTTCGGGTTTCCAGCGTTTCCAAACCTACCAGCATGCACAAGACTCGATACTCCGGCATTTCTGCTTGCCACCCAAGGTTTCTCAAAGCGTATTTCAAGAACTTCTTCTGAACTCTCTCTAGTCTGTTGTTGTGTATGTTGTAGTACGGTCGCCACACAATGCCGGCATATTCAATGACGGTCCTAACTAATCCAGTGTAAATAGAAACAATCGTGTAGGGATTATCCAGCTCGTGACAGATTCTACTAACCATTCCGAACATAGAATTGGCCTTTGCTACAACTTTTTCGATGTGTTTTGAAAAAGTTAACTCCGCGTCCAACTCCACTCCTAAGTCTTTTACTGAGCTTTGCCGAGCAATGATGAAATCGTTTTCTAAGCGGTATTCATAAGTGATATTGCTTATTTTCCGGGAAAATGTTATCACGTTGCATTTCGAGGAATTGATCTTTAGGCCGAATCTACTGCAACACTCTGTGAATCTGTTCAAGGCGTTTTGCAGAGTCACGCAATCCTTCGGGTGACGAATAGGTAAAAACATTTTCAAATCATCGGCATAAATAGCGCGAACACATCAGTCAGCACTTCAGGAAATTCGTTCATAACAGCGATGAAAAGAAGGGGTCCCAAGTGACTCCCTTGTGGAACACCACTGTTGACCGAGAAAGTACTAGATCTCACGTTCTCCAGTTCGACGTATTGCGTTCTTTCGATCAGGTACGAACGAATCCATTGGAGACAGGATCCGGTTATTCCATTCTTGCATAATACCGACAGTAGAGCGTTTATATTGATAACATCAAAGGCTTTGGACATGTCAGTGTATATTGCGTCAACTTGAAAACCTTGCATCATCCACTGCGAGGTTCTCGATACAAACTCTGTTAGGTTCGTTACGGTTGAGCGTTTCTTGAGAAAACCATGTTGAACATCCGAAGTCTTCGTTTCAATCCACGGGTAAATCTTATCGTATACAATACTCTCGAAAAGTTTGGGTATTGCAGAGAGAATTGCAACACCACGATAGTTTTCTACGGTGAGCCTGGAACCGTTCTTGTGTATCGGTATAACATGCGAGATTTTCCAAAACTTCGGGAATAAACCGGCACGGATCGATGAAGTGAAGAGGAATTGTAAGGGCTCTTCGATTCCACTCACACATTTCTTTAAAAATGAGTTTGGTATTCCATCAGGGCCACAACTTTTCGATTCGTCGAGCGATAAAATCTTTCGTCGTATATCAGATGCCGCTATGGTGAATTCGGGTAAGATTTCTACTGGTGATTGGCGTTCTTGTTCTATTTCTGCGTTGCTCAAACGATACACGCTGTGAAAGTATTCGGCAAAGAGCTCGGATGCATCTTCCAAAGATTCGGCTTTGTTGTTGTTGTAAGAAACATTTTTTGGTATCAAGTTAGACTTACGTTTCGAGTTGACATACTTCCAAAATCGTTTTGGTTCAGATTGTATATTTTGTTGAAGTTCGTTCAAATAGCTGCATCGTTGGGCTCTATGCAAACTATTGAATAAATTAGCCGCTGTTCGGTATGCTGTTTTATCATGCTCAGATTTACTTCTGCGGAATTTGTTATGCTTCTTTCGCTTGTCTTTTAGTAGGCGGATAGTGTCGCTGTCAAACCATTCCGGGTATTTAGAGCGAGACGATTTTACTCTGATGGTTCTACAGTGATTGAGTAATATTCCATAAACTACGGTGTAAAACGACAAAACATTGAAATCCAGGGCATTTCCTATTGAGCGATCATTTTCGCGAATGTTGTCGAAAATCCCTAGGCTATTCAAGAAATCCAACATAGATCGTATACTCGAACTAGCAGTTTCGGAAATATCTTCGTTATGTAGAAAAACCGTATTCCATTCCACTTCCAAAAGAGCTTGAGAAACAGCGTCAACGTCAAAATTTTTCATATCAATCGTTACTTTGCTTTCCTGAGCTGACAGTGCATCTGCATATTGAAGAATATTTAGACATACGTTTATCCCCATGGCCTTGTGATGCACCTCATGCTGAATTATAGGTAAAATCTCATCAACTTGACAACTTTCCTCGTCATTAGTGAATATAAGATCAAGAAACCGGTTATTATGATTAGCGATTCCACAAACTTGCCGCAAATCGAAGGCGGCCATGTCGTCGATAATAATCGATTCTTCAGGCAAACGAACGTTGTTCGGCAGAAAGTGAAGATCACTAGCTTTATCTCGATACCAAGTAGTATTCTTCAAGTTGAAATCACCAATTATGATCACTTTGCTGTCGGGTGATATACTTTTAACCAAAGAACCCACATTTGCAGTATGGGAAACGTGTCTTTGATAGCCTGAGGCCGGAGGTATGTAGATACAGCATATGAAAATCTCGATTTTGTCTATGACTAGTTTAACTGTGACTTCTTCATTGCAATTTGATTCATTGATCAGAGTGCTCGTAAAACGATTGTTTACAGCGATCAGTACACCACCACCAGAAGTTTTATCAGAATTTGTGGGCGATCGGTCACAGCGGTAAACTGAGAAAGTTTCGGGAAAAATCATTCGGTCGCTTATTGATGCATCAAGATTTGTTTCGCAGAACGCGATAGTTATGAAAATTTAACAGTTTTATATAGAATAGCAATCAAAATTAATAATTTCCCCGTCGATAGCCATTCGATTGTTTTAAAAAAAGCTTAAGATTAAAGATATATTCTTCAGGCTCATCGGAAACTATTTTTTGCATTAGATTTTCGGATCTGAACTATAAATAATGAGCATTCAAAAGTAATTTTCATCGTCGTTCCTCTTTTTTGCGAGCAAGCAATGTAATATTTTCATCTGTCTATGTTAAACATTTGATAAATGATCTAAAATACTTCATATTTCTGTGATAAAAAGTCAATTTGTTTGAATTTTTATTCAAATCACAAAAGAAAAAGTCCACACAAGGCAAAAATATCACCAAATTTTAGTTTTAAATCGACAAAAAGCCCATTGTATATTTCATTTAGCGGCATTTGCACAGTGCATTAGTATAAGTAAGCCGTTGGGCAAACAAAAGTGACAGCTCCATGTAAAATGAATACGACTCGACGGATGCAAGTTGATTTTTCAAGTAATTTACGAAAACTATTGAAAGTTATCTGTTTTACAGCACAATATAAAGAAGCCAGTATATTTTTATACTTTTTTGTAAGTTTTGTTTGGGATTGCGAGAGAGGTTCGCTAAAAAAATTAAGATTTTGTGATGGATTCGATCAATTTCAGTGGAGGCAGTCCAAATATTGCTTAAGTTTATTGATAAATTTCACGACGGAAGCCCTTAACTTCATCCTACGGGTTGAAAACTCTATAAGATAGACCAGAATCTACCTACTGGGGCAACCGTTGCTAGTGTCTTACATAGACGGTTGAGGTTTTTAAAATTTAGCTGTGCTTGATTCCGGACTATTCTTCTATTAAATATCCACAAAATCATTTCCACTTTTTACCAGATTCTCCAAAATATGTATACCAAATGACTCTTTTTTAGAGAAAATGCGCATACATTCACGGAAAATACGAAGTTTTAGTTGAATTTTGCCTCTGCTACATATAAAAAACCGTTGATGTGTGCCCAACAGACCTCTTGTATGTGTGGGTAGCAAAAGCCCTATTGATTCTTCATAAGCACCCAATGTAGGGGGAAGTGTTCCTAAATGCGCATGTTGGGTAATATGCGCATACAGCCGATTGACGATATGGCTGGAGATTCAACGTATCTAATCAGTGCAGTTTGAGGGAAATACGCTTTTGAAACATGGCATGAAGAAATTTCATGGTTATGTAAAGCCAAAAAAATTAAAAAATTCAAACAAGATTTTTGTAAGTTTTGTTATAATATATTAAACTTTTATTATCGTGCGTACAGATTCTGTGAACAAAAAGTTTAATGGTTTTTCTTTCTTATTCATCTGGAAATCAGAAATTCAACAAATTGAAGCTCTTGGCAAAGTTGTAAATGATAAGATATTGGAATAAGAGACAGGTTCTGAATGCCCATATCAAGGCAGGTTAAATGCTTATATCAAGAAAAATAGATTAGTCTTATAAATTTTTTACTTTTTATCATTTAAACATTGAATCTACGCTCAAATTACGATCTTACAGCGAAAAAAGAAGAACTTCATACTGATCCAATAAAAATACGATATGAACAAAATATTACCATGAAATATGGCCATATGGCATACTTAACTATGTTTCATGCAAAAGAGCTAGTGATGTAAAAAATTTCAGCAAAATTTCAGCCTTGACGTATGCTTAACATCCGTTTCTACCATTTTAAATTAAATAATATCAAAATATTGCAAGTGTTAATGAAATATAGCTAAAAACATAAATATGCTCATTAAGCCCGCCAGTTTCGGAAATCGGCTATTTTGACTTTTTTTATTATAAAATTATTTTCACAAAAACTGTAAGAGATTTAAACAGAAAAATTGCTCTAACGTATATAAAACAGATGTCCGCTCATGTGTATATAGTTTTCAGACTCCTATCTATTGGAATATGGAAGAAAATGAGTGCTTTCCTTAATATGCGCATATAGCTCGCCTCTCCCCTACTTGAAAAACCTTATTGCTTAGATAGGAAAACTTTTATCTTCCTCCTTAAAATTCTGAATGCTGCAGACCCAGAGCACTTTGAAAGAAATGCATCTTCTCCTGATTCATTGGTTTCTGAAGAAGTTTTCCAATCGAAGCAATCAGGTATTCCCAAGAACACTGGTTGCTATGAAGACTCAATAAAATTTTCATTATGTTACTTGCCCTTACGAAAACCACACGCGTTTTATTTTACTCTGCCCATTAGGTTATGGGCCCAGAGAAAGTAACGATAATCAGGAAGTTTTTAGCAAGTAGTAAAACAGCATGAGCACAACGAGAAGAGTTGCTGCTAGCCAAGGCGGAGGCGGAGATGGTGCACAAGCTCGGAATCAGAACTTTGCCACACAGGGCCACCCAGCAATAGAGCGGCTGGTCGGTCGGGAGAACTGGAGGACCTGGAAGTTCGCAGTCAAGACCTATCTGGAAGTGGAAGATCTCTGGGACGTGGTGCAGCCAACTGCCAATCCGGACGGTTCTTTGCCTGCTGTGGATCCTAGGAAGGATCGAATTGCGAGAGGAAAAATCATTCTTTTTCTCGACCCCGTAAACTACATCCACGTGGAAAACGTGAACACTGCTGCTGAGGTTTGGACGAAACTGGTCAACACATTTGAAGACACCGGTCTGACTCGTCAATGGGCTCTTCTACACAAGCTCATTTCGACGAATTTATCAAGTTGCGGAACCATGGAAGCGTACGTGAATCGGATGATTACCACCGCCGATCAACTGATAGGAATAGGTTTTCCCTTGGACGACAGGTGGATTGAAATGATGTTGCTGGCGGGATTGCCGCTGGAATATCGTCCGATGGTCATGGGTCTTGAGAATTCTGGCATTGCAATAACTGGTGACGTTATAAAAACAAAATTACTACAGGAGATCGAGATGCCCGAGGTCAATCCCACTCAAGCCTTTGTTTCAAGACGTCCATTCAAGCCGAAGAATCACAACTCCAAGGTATCCCAAAATTCGTCAGGTGCTTCGAATAAAGCGAAAGGGCCCCAATGTCGTCGCTGCGAAAAATTCGGGCACATCGCCAAGGATTGTATGGCCAGAGAACCAACCAAGAACAAAGTCGACAGGAAAGGTGATGCATTTTGTGTTGTACTGTCTGCATTGGATTCAACCGAGGACAACGAATGGTACTTCGACTCCGGAGCGGTGAAACATTTGACCAAAAACGAAGCCCTTTTGGAAGATATCAAGGAATCGACGGGGAGTATCATCGCTGCCAACAATCAGTCCATGAAGATCGTTGGCGAAGGCACAGCGAAACTTCAACCAACCTGTAACAAATATTCCATAGACGTCAAGAATGTTGAATTCCAGATTTAGCCGTAAATCTTCTGTCTGTCGGAAGAATCGTGGAACAAGGTCACACTGTCACATTCGACCAGCATGGATGTGAGGTTCGAAATTCCCGAGGCAAACTGATTGCAGATGGTTGCAGATCTAACGACTTGTTCAAGCTGAATCAAAAGAAGTCATCTGTCCTGGCGTGTCCAACTCGAGATTCTGTTCGATTGTGGCACAAACGCATGGGACACATGTGCATCAAGAATTTGAAGCTGCTGAAGGATGGTCTCGCGAATGGTATAAAATTCAATGGTCAAGAATGTGGAGATGGCAAGGTGTGTGCTGAAGGCAAACTAACTCGATTGCCGTTTAGCCAAGTCGGAACGCAAGCTACTGGTATTCTGGATTTGGTCCACTCCGATATATGTGGTCCGATGGAAGAGGAGTCGTTGGGAGGTCGGCGTTACTATTTGTCCTTCATCGATGACAAAACCCGCAAAATTTTCATCTATTTTTTGCGAACCAAGAGCCAAGAAGAAGTTTTACAAAATTTCAAGGAGTTTAAGAGTATGGCCGAGACTCAAACCGGAAGGAAAATCAAGACATTGATAACGGACAACGGCAAAGAATATCGCAACGCAATGTTCGAAACTCACCTGAAGAAATCCGGAATTAAGCATCAAACAAGCGTTGAGTATACCCCCGAGCAGAACGGACTCGCTGAACGAGTCAACCGCACGATAGTCGAGCGCGCCAAATGTATGCTGTTCGAGGCGCATCTTCCGAAACCGTTTTGGGCCGAAGCGGTCGCTGCTGCTGTTTATTTGGTAAACAGATCACCCACGAAAGGTATCGACGTTACGCCGGAAGAGGCGTGGACCGGGCGCAAGCCGAACCTGCAACACGTGAGAGTGTTCGGCACTACCGTGATGGCACATGTACCCAAGTGCAAGCGCAAGAAGTGGGATAAGAAGGCGATCGAATGTATTCTCACTGGTTTTGATGAGAATTCGAAAGCGTACAGATTATACGACATCGCCAAGGACGAAATTTTTAAATCCCGAGATGTTTCGTTCATTGCTGAGGGCGAAATCAACCGAGCTCAACCAAGCGTTGCTGAAGGCAGAGGAGCTACTACGTTAATCAGGTTGGACTTCAATGAATTAGTGCCAATGTCGTCAACATCAGTTCAAGAAGAACCCGAAATCGAAAACGAAGATGAACCTGATGAAGAAACCGAATCGGAAGCAAGTTTTTTCGAGGCAAACGATACTTTGGTCGAAAGTGAGGTTCCTGTCTTTCCCACGGTGAGGCGAAGCAACAGAGAACGGTTCATTTCAACGAGATACCGCAATTATAAGCTCGATTGCACTGGTCTAACTTCATCAAAGTTCGCTGATGGTTCATCGCCGATGATTGAAACAGGATCGGAATCCGGGCGTATCAGCACTGCGCCCCCATCGCCTTCGTCGAATGAACAACCAGGTGACAATGAGGTCCCAACACGGTTGATGCTCTGCGATCGGGGGCGCCTCCCCCAAGGCAAGTATAATTCATTACTTTCCCTTAGTTCAATTACTGGTTCCGATGTTTCACAGTTCCTGCAGGATGATCCCTTGTCACATCAAGAAGCGTTGGCCCGTGACGATGCCGAAAGCTGGAAAAGTGCGATGCAGGAGGAGCATGATGCTCTTATCTCGAACGGTACATGGGAGCTTTGTGAACTGCCCGCAGGACGAAATGCAATCAAATGCAAATGGGTGTACCGAACCAAGCTGAACGATGATGGCAAAATCGATCGACACAAAGCCAGGCTCGTCGTCAAAGGATATTCGCAGCGAAAGGGGGTAGATTACCAGGAAACCTACTCTCCAGTTGTCCGGTATGGTTCGCTTCGTTATCTTTTCGCGCTCGCTGCACGCTGGGACATGAAGGTCGATCAAATGGATGCCATTACTGCGTTCCTTCAAGGAGATTTGAGGGAGGAAATTTATATGGAGCAACCACCATGCTTCATCGACGAGAACAACAGATCCAAGGTATGTCGTCTCAAGAAAGCTCTCTATGGACTCAAACAGTCAAGCAGAGTCTGGAACAAGAAGCTTGATGTCGCTTTCAAGAAGTTCGGCCTCCAACGCGCCGATTACGATCCGTGCGTGTACATCAAGGTTTCCGGAAACAAACGATTATTTGTAGCTGTTTACGTTGACGACTTACTCATCTTTAGCAATTGCGATCTGTGGAAAAAGGAGATAAAAAGAAAGCTGAATCAAGAATTCAAAATGAAGGATTTGGGTCCCGCCAAGCATGTGCTGGGAATCCGAATCACCCGGAGCACAAATCAAATTGCTCTGGACCAGGAACAATACGTCGACGGATTGCTGAATCGTTTCAACATGGCCAACTCCAAGCCGGTCAGTACTCCGATGAACTCGATGGTGAGGTTGTCTCGTGAAAGTTGCCCAACGAGTGCTGAGGAAGCTGAGAGGATGAAATCCGTTCCGTACCAGGAGGCGATAGGTTCGTTGATGTATCTGGCTCAATCAACTCGACCAGATATTTGCTACGCGGTCAACATCTTAAGTCGTTTCAATTCAAATCCTGGAGAACGACACTGGGCTGCGGTGAAACACTTGTTTCGATATTTACGAGGAACATCCAAAATGCGATTGACGTACACGAAGACAGGCAAACCAGACATCGATGGATTTGCGGATGCTGATTGGGCCGCCGATCAAGAGGATCGCAAATCAATTACTGGATATGTCTTTACCGCGCAAGGAGGAGCTATTTCCTGGAGCAGCAAGCGTCAGCAAACCGTTGCTTTATCCACATGTGAGGCCGAATACATGTCGTTGTCAGCTGCGGTGCAAGAGGCTCTATGGTGGCGACGACTGCGTGGAAGAATTGAGGAGGAGAAGGCTGTTGTAATCCATTGCGACAACCAAAGCGCTATTTTCGTTGCCCAGAATGGTGGATATCATGCAAGGACCAAACACATTGATATCCGTCATCATTTCATCAGGGATGCATTGGAGAAAGGCGAAGTTGCTGTGGACTACATCTGTACGGAAAAGCAAACTGCTGATGGACTGACCAAGCCACTGAATCGAGAGAAGATACATTCCTTTCAAAGTGCTCTCGGTCTGCAGCATCCAGAAGTTTGAGAAGAAGTGAAGAAGTTTTCCAATCGAAGCAATCAGGTATTCTCAAGAACACTGTTTGCTATGAAGACTCAATAAAATTTTCATTATGTTACTTGCCCTTACGAAAACCACACGCGTTTTATTTTACTCTGCCCATTAGTTTCGTCAGTCCATTAGCATTTAGCTTCCCTGTAGAGGAGAATGGGGATACTTGATCCATTTTTCTGATTTTCATCATATCAGTTTGAAATAATCTTGCAGATTGTCGCCTTTTGCTTTTTCTGACAGCATGTTATTTCAAGTTTATATGCTGCAAAAGTTAGATCGATAAATGAACCCGTAGATGAACTAGAAACAGTTTTGTAATGTATGTAATTTTTGTATTTTTTGTCATTTATGTCATTTATGTCATTTATGTCATTTATGTCATTTATGTCATTTATGTCATTTTTGTCATTTTTGTCATTTTTGTCATTTTTGTCATTTTTTTCATTTTTGTCATTTTTGTCATGTTTGTCATTTTTGTCATTTTTGTCATTTTTGCCATTTTTGTCATTTTTGTCATTTTTGTCATTTTTGTCATTTTTGTCATTTTTGTCATTTTTGTCATTTTTGTCATTTTCGTCATTTTTGTCATTTTTGTCATTTTTGTCATTTTTGTCATTTTTGTCATTTTTGTCATTTTTGTCATTTTCGTCATTTTCGTCATTTTCGTCATTTTTGTCATTTTTGTCATTTTTGTCATTTTTGTCATTTTTGTCATTTTTGTCATTTTTGTCATTTTTGTCATTTTTGTCATTTTTGTCATTTTTGTCATTTTTGTCACTTTTGTCATTTTTGTCATTTTCGTCATTTTCGTCATTTTCGTCATTTTTATCATTTTTGTCATTTTTGTCATTTTTGTCATTTTTGTCATTTTTGCCATTTTTGTCATTTTTGTCATTTTTGTCATTTTTGTCATTTTTGTCATTTTTGTCATTTTTGTCATTTTTGTCATTTTTGTCATTTTTGTCATTTTCTTCATTTTTTCATTTTTGTCATTTTTGTCATTTTTGTCATTTTTGTCACTTTTGTCATTTTTGTCATTTTCGTCATTTTCGTCATTTTCGTCATTTTTATCATTTTTGTCATTTTTGTCATTTTTGTCATTTTTGTCATTTTTGCCATTTTTGTCATTTTTGTCATTTTTGTCATTTTTGTCATTTTTGTCATTTTTGTCATTTTTGTCATTTTTGTCATTTTTGTCATTTTCTTCATTTTCGTCATTTTTGTCATTTTTGTCATTTTTGTCTTTTTTGTCATTTTTGCCATTTTTGTCATTTTTGTCATTTTTGTCATTTTTGTCATTTTTGTCATTTTTGTCATTTTTGTCATTTTTGTCATTTTTGTCATTTTTGTCATTTTCGTCATTTTCGTCATTTTCGTCATTTTTGTCATTTTTGTCATTTTTGTCATTTTTGTCATTTTTGTCATTTTTGTCATTTTTGTCATTTTTGTCATTTTTGTCATTTTTGTCATTTTTGTCATTTTTGTCATTTTTGTCATTTTTGTCATTTTTGTCATTTTTGTCATTTATGTCATTTTTGTCATTTTTGTCATTTTCGTCATTTTCGTCATTTTTCTCATTTTTGTCATTTTTGTCATTTTTGTCATTTTTGTCATTTTTGTCATTTTCGTCATTTTTGTCATTTTTGTCATTTTTGTCATTTTCTTCATTTTTTCATTTTTGTCATTTTTGTCATTTTTGTCATTTTTGTCACTTTTGTCATTTTTGTCATTTTCGTCATTTTCGTCATTTTCGTCATTTTTGTCATTTTTGTCATTTTTGTCATTTTTGTCATTTTTGTCATTTTTGTCATTTTTGTCATTTTTGTCATTTTTGTCATTTTTGTCATTTTTGTCATTTTCGTCATTTTTCTCATTTTTGTCATTTTTGTCAAAATTTGAAAATTTCAAAACAGGATTCCACTCAATGAGGTACACTTTTACTAAGGTGGCGCAAAGGAACGCACACTATTGCACGTCGGAGAGAAAAAAGAAAAATAAACATAAACAAGCCCTGCATCGCGACGCGTCGTTGTCAGGGAGCTTCATTTATCGTAGGCAAAATGCGTCGCGAAAATGGTCGGTAGTGACGTCACTTCTGTCATGGTAACTATGTTTACGAAGAAAAACCTTTACTTCTACTTTTGCAATGTATCTTTCTCATCACCTCTCTTTCCACCACATTGGATTCCACTCACCCGTTAAGAAAAGAATGCTTCGAAATGGTTGTACTCTTTTGGACAATTTTCCTTGCGATCCAGCCAGGAAGTTGAATGAATTCAGTGTGCAACTGCAATACCTAAACCATCCCGCAGGATACGGGAATGCGACGTCATCGGCACGTGCCCGGAAGCGCTCGAATCAATTAAAACGCGAATCAACTTTAAAACTCAATTAGCCGTGCGTAAAATTACCACACCAGTCTGCCAGCCGGCCCGGCACACTCCCTCGCCTTTCGCCTGCAAAGATTGCTTCCAGCCAGTGTGACTTTTCGGCATCTGAGTAGCATATCAAATTCAGTCTATCAAAATCCGTACGAGTGAAAGGAACGGCGCTTCAATTGAACATGTTTATGTTGACAAACTTATGGTGTTTGCTGTGGGAGTGATCGAATCAGCTATGCTGAGCTGATATTCATTTGATTAGTGCATAAATGGCTGCGTGCTTACTTTTAGAGGTGAAGCATTCAGTGGTTTTCAACACAAAAACGAAAAAAAATAGGACTCACTATCAAGAGTTAGAAGATGAAAGTTTCTTTCGTATAAAAGAATGATTTGAATGTTTTATTTTTATCATTCCTACCACCAGTAAGTGTCGTACATATTTCAGAAAACACTATCAAAGTATCGAAAGTATCAATTTATATCAGAAAATGACTAAACTCTTCCAAGAAGGGAATTATAACTTGATCTAGATCCTTGAAAATCGGTCACCCCAAGTCCAGCTCCTCGTGACGTATCGATTATGATTCATGACCGATCCGCCGTTTCATTCAACAAAAAATCCATTAGGCGAGAGCTTCCTGGTTAGCAGCAAGATAGGAAAAAAACCCGGAGACGAAGTTGCGATTTGGTATCTTGTCTATTATTATACCCTCCATCCGGTCGTTTGCTGATGGGTGTCTTACTATTATTGTATTATGAAGTCATCTATCTACATACCCGACACGGATGGGCCGCAGATCGATCGCCATATGGAAATGACTTTATGAAGTACCCGGTCACGTGCCACACTCTCCGGGTGGCGTCGCGCCGGCTGGCAACGAGCATCGATGACTACGATGACGACGAAAAAGGACGACGGCGGGTGTTGATGCGCATCTTACTGCCTTTCGCGTAGCCTTTTTTGACCACTCTATCGAGGATGATGATATGTAAGTGGCGTAGGAGAATTTCCCCCTATTGTTTTCACGTATGTAGAACACATCAATTTGTGAACGCTTGGTCAAGGATTGAATGAAAGAAAAAAAACACGGTGTGATTATCATCACGGAATCAGCTGCCCCGGAGTCATTCATGGGAAGGGATCTTTTGTGTTGTTGAGAACGAGGTCAGCCTACAGGTTCAACGGAACGTCGTTCCATGGTGATTGGGCGATTGCTATCGATAGCAAGAGTAATGAGTGGTGTTATGAGTAAGCAGAACATTCATGTGAAAAATGTATTCAGTGGGTTGTCGGGTTGACCAAGAAAACCACTAATTTTCGAAAATATTTTTACCGTTTTTTAAGTACGAAAAAAAAAAAAACTTCAAACATAATAAATATATATATTCTTGTTGTGTCCGTTGAATCAATTTTTGTTGGGAAGTCTACTCAAACTCGATTTTGTTCTATAAAGTCATAAAAAAATTGGAGCAACACGATGGAATCATTACTCTTGCCGATGGAAATTCCATTTGGCAGCTGAAAATGTAAAGGATGATGATGCATTTTTATGTTTCCAATTTTGAGAGTCCTAGATGTGTTGATGGTGATTTTGAAAATTCATCGCGCACTGATAATAACTATCATGAAGATATTGACTCAAAGACCGTCAAAAATTTGATGAGCGAGTTTCAAGGTAGCCGGAAATTGATTTCTGAAAAAACTTTGCTTTGTTTCTCGAACAGAGTAAAATAAGAAAAACTGAGTTTCGGTTTATTTAAAATTCAAATGAAGAATAAATGTTCTTGGCAAAGCCCATTTCTTTATTTGAAGTGACGGTATCTTTGCTATAAGGAGAGTGACGACCAGTGATGCCACATTCAAATCGGTATTTTTGAACCCAGAAAAATCTTTTTTCGGTATGGAAATCCGAAAATTCGGTATAAAAATCGGTATTTTAAGATGATTGAAAATTTTTCGGTAGTGATTCTGAAGTCTGTTATTTAATACTTTTTCTAATAAATGCCTTAGGGGGAAGTCGTCTATGGCCGGACATCGCCTACACGCTCTTTTTTTTAACTCAAAATTAAGTATGGCCGAGGTTCAAAACATAGTTCGATTCTATGAACCAAGGATGGTCTGAATCCACTCGTTCACTCAATCGCGATGCACTCTTCAACGATTCACTCAAGCGCTCTTTCGGATCTCGCGAATCTTTGTCTGAACCGAACGCTGGGGGAAAAAGAATAACGTTGATCGAATCTGATTGTGAGTGCTGCTGGTTTTGAACGTTGAGCGCTTGCATACGGGCAGGTTTGAATCATGCAATGATGCAATCATCGACTTTCCTGGCTCCAGATATTCGTTCGCTGATCCGATTCAACTGGTTCAACTGAAAGAAGGAATCGAATCGGCAAATGATTGGCCCGCCGTTCGTTCAGATATCTTTCAATCGCCGCACACAGTATTTAAAAAAAAAATACTGCGGCCAAACGTTACACGGTAGACATTTGAATTCTTCGCAACATATTCATATTTTTTTATGATCTTTCTTATTTTTAAAGAAAAAAACTGATTTTATTGCCAAGGGGTATGAAAAATAAGTTAAAACTTTGATGTACCGTAAACTGGGGGAACTTTGATCAGCGGGGTAACTTTGATTAACATGAAATTTTTGCAGATAATCGTTCATTAACTTAGTAAAAAGTTAAAATATCTGCAAACTGTTTACTACGTTTGAAAGCCTATGAATTGTGCTACAAATAAGCTAAATTTGGTTTTTATTAGAAGATTTTTTATATTACTTAAACTATAATTTCAAAATCTCAAAATATCTCGTTATTTGAAGACTCACAAACAAACATCTCTTCTGATCAAATTTTAGCATTTAGGAGCAGATGGGTTGGTTAATGCAAAAGTTCAACTTTTTTCTTGTTGTAAGTTTAGTATAAGTGTTATTTCTATGGTCATTTGATGATAGTTTTTGAATATTAAAAAAATCGGTCATTTTCCATGAAAAAGCCGGAGAAGAAAAAATGGCTAAAATCCTATCAAATGGTTAAGTTTGAAGAAAAAAATGAACATGGGAACAGAGCGAGGATTTAGGAAATTGCATGAAGATAAAATTTCGTTTGTTTTTAAGATAAAAAAAAAATATTGAGAATTGTTTATATTTTTGCCCCTCAATGTATGCAGCAACATTGTCCATCTTTTGAGTATATTTGTTTCGAGATAAAATTTGAAAGCATGTTAAAATACATTAATCAAATTTGGGAACTTTTTTGGCAGTAATAGAGAACACTATCAAAATTTTTTTCTGAAAATTAAGGTTTTAAGTCAATAATCAACTTTCCCAAAGACCGCTAGAAATTTTGACTTTTGAGAGAAAAGTTATTGAAGTTTTCTTTTAGAAAATTTTGTCCAAATTTGCAAAAACGGGTATTGAAAGTTGTTGAATGAGCTCAAATATTCATCGTCAAATATTTAATGACTTCCATGAGTGATGTGAGGAATAGTTGTAATCAAATCTTTTGGGTCTTTTGCAAAATTCAATTTTTATTTTAAGTGATGTATCTCTGAAACAAGAACATTCAATGAGATATTATTAATTGATTCAAAATAATCTTTCCATGTGTTTCCATGTACGCTTGTTTGTTTATCAGTTATGAAAAATCAATTTTACCCAAAACTGACCAATTTTAAAATTTACACACGCCATTTCACCAAAACTAGAGGTGAGAGACTAAATTTGACAAATGTTTTGAATTTTAAGACGCAAATTTTTTCCAAAATCCGTTTTTGAAACAAAGGTACCAAAAATGCTGTTTCCCTGTGTTATTTATTAATATAAAAATGAAGATTAGTTTGGATTAAAATTTGTTCAAATTTGAAACTAATCATGAGTTTTATTTCATCATAAAAGGCTAAATTTTGATGAAAAAATAACAACAATATGAACATAAATTGGCAAATGTGGTAAATATATGAATAATAAATGTATGATGAAAACATTATAAACTTATGATTAAACCATCGCAAAGTTTAGACAAAAAAATTACAAAAAAAAACAAAAATATTGAAAATTCTATTAAAACTGCGCCACAGAAAACCATCACAGAAGTTTTGGTTCAAATCACAGAATTCGAGAAATTTTTTTATCAAAAACATAGTTATTTTTTGGAAACCTTGGGCTTGAATAATCAATAGTTTCTTGTCTTAAATCATTCTAGATGAAGCTTTGAACTTGCTTGAAGAATTGAAACATTTTTTTATAATTTTTCATGGATTTTTCAATACATGTTAACAAAAACAGTCGAAAAACGGAAGAATACACAAAAAAAGTTATGAAGTATTTAAAGTTAATAATTGAAGATATTATTTTAATAATAAGATGAACAAGTTGTATAATCTCTTTTCACCGATAATGAAAATGGATACATTTCTTTTTTCACTACATTTATACCCATCATCTCTTAAGTTGATGTATACACATTTCTTAAAATCGAAAATGGGTAATATTTTGCTTTAAAAACGGTTTTTGATAAAAGTAGTTTCTGAATTATCAATTTCATAATTCAAACAACAAATCAAATGTATTAATGAGACTACTCATCATAAAAAAGGATCCACCTAATGCTGACGCTCGAGCTACTTTCAGAAGCGCCCGAACGCAGGCAACCAAACTGTAGCAAAACCAAATTTGCGAGCAGAACGAATGATCGGATGCGGTCGAAAGAATTGCAATCATCAATCGCTCGCTGATGATATTCGTCTGCGATTCTTCTGTGCAGAATCATCTTCCAAAGCAATCGCTTGATGATTGGATTATAGCATCGCAGACAGGCAACCCAATCGCCTCCTGAATGAACTAAAGACGTTGGCTGGAAAGTCCGATTGGTTCGCTCACTGAGTGCCATCGTGTGTAATTTTTTCGAATGCGTTCGGGGAATGGGTTACCTCAAAGAGTGAGAGAATCATTTTATGTTCGTCGATTTATTCGCCAATCACCATCCTTGCTATGAACTTAAAGTTAAGTACCCTTTTTTCCTCCTTGCGATGGATGAAAACGGAGTACGAACAGCGAACTCAAAATTGACCCCTTTTTTTCCTTCGGCGAGGGATCAAAGCTGAGTTCGACCTTATGAACTAAAAATTGAACTCTCTTTGTTGGACTGAAAACACTTAGCGAGTTCAGTCCGAACCGGAGCAGCAACCAACGAACACGTCGCAAAATTTTGTCGTTCCGGAACAATTACCGGAAGATATGAAGGAACTTCATAATGGAATGCATGTTCACCATGTCAGCGTAAAATTCTGTCCGTCATTGTCATCATATGGTGAGCGGCTTGGAATGTCCGGAAACTTCCGGATGTTGTTTACTTCCCGTGGGAAGTAACATCCGGAAGTTTTCTTTGACCGGGAATGTCAAAACTTTCCACCGCTCTGTAATTGCAATGCAATGTACCGGAACAGCAACATTCAGGTACAACAAATTTTAATCATCCTTTAATTCCCTGAAAATCAGCTACCCTCGAAAAAAAGGATAAATTCGAGTTCGGCTGCCGAACTTAGTATTGAGTATGCCTATCAGAACTTAGTTTTGCTGTTGCCCAGTCAAACTCAAAGTTGAGGGAAGCCACCGAAGTGCTGTTTTGAACCAAAACTACTTAATTTTGAGTTTAAAAAAAAGAGCGTGTATGACCGGACAACATAGATTTTTCGAAAACACAATATCCTAATAATGTTTTAACACCATGAAAATGAATTAAAAAGTAGCCTGATATGGTGTTAGAAATATGGTAATCCAATCTGAAAAAATAAACCAATGATAGGCATTTAAAGCTTTTGCCTAGTAGCACGGAGAGGATCGCCTTTACTTTGCATTTGAATTGTGGTCAGTTTTTTCGACTTGTAAAATTTGAACTGCACATGAACGACATCGTCGATCTTTTATCTTTCGGCTACAGTAGATATAAGATAACAAAACGGAAGTTCAAACGAAATATTATGAAAATTAAAAAAAAATATGCGATTTTTCTATGACCGAACACCAAATTGTTGTCTATGACCAGACAAAAAAATATTCAAAATTATAGATGATTTCAACTTAAATCTTTCATTTTATGTCTATAGCACCCTCAAATGGTTAACAGAAAAGAAGGATTCAATAACGAAACTATTTTGGTCTTCTGAGAAACTTTAAATTTAGCTGTTCGGTCATAGACAATTTTTCTTTAGTTTTTTCAAACGATTGTTTCATTCTGGTTTGTCAAAAAAACTTTTATGACCGGCTTCATAGAACGTTCATTATTGGAAAACACACATTCACAAGACCTGTGCAAGCGATTTCAGTCATTTTACTACGTTTTTGTGCCATTGGTGACAACTTTGGTGAAGTAATTCGTAGTGTCCGGTCATAGACAACAGTTTTGGAAATGAGTGAAAACTAACATGAAATGATTTTTCTTACCTCATGAATATGTTTTAAATTTTTTTTTCTAATATAGTTAAGGGATCATAGTATTAGGTAATACTCTTCAAATCAGTAGAAGAACCAATATTTACAAAAATCTATTTTTGAAGTTATTGCATAAAAACCTTAAGTGTCCGGTAGTAGACAATTTCCTCCTATAGTATTTTCTGTGCTCGGTTTGATTTTGTTTTGATACATTTTTATTCGTTTTTAAGAGTTCCTAGAAGGTTTTTACTGTTCTTTCTTCTCTATTATAATTTTTATAAACTTTGAATTTTCATAATTACTGCATTGATGCCAAAAAGGTGTATGAGTGCAAGTGCATAAAAGCGAGTTTCGAGAAAAATCGCTTTTAAGCAGTTGTGCTTGGCAATTTTCCATTCGTTTTAAAACAATGTGTATTTTTCTTCCGAACATAAAGGTATGAAAATAAATTTCTAAAAATCTGAAGAAATCACGAAACATAGTTTGAAACATGTAAAATCGTTCTGTATTATTAACTCATGGATCATTTGCACTTATATTCTTTTGGCTCTGTGGGCCCTAATAAAAAAAAATCGCATATTGAAAAGTTTTTGTGGAATTCTTTATCAAAAAAAAATCCTGAAGCTTCCTTGTAATATTCTCAATCATAAAATTTCTTCATGTTTTCGATTAACACATGATTCTTTATAGGTGTAATCCTTAGGTGTACAATTTGTTTATGTTTTCAAAATTCTGAAAACTCATACATCTTCAACCTCATTAGATAAATTTCCGCTGGCTATCTTGGCGCAATTATAAATAACTATCATAGAATCTGTTATAGAAAACGACAGTTTTCCAACATTCTCAATAGAAAAATTACCTCCAAATTCCAAAGGATAGTTAAAACTTTCGACTTTCAAAAACAAAATGCTTCTTTCCTTTAAAATTTGAGAGTTTCGACTGAAATATTGAAAAACGTGCACTTATCATAAAATCTTCAAGTGTTTCTTACTTAGCTAACGCCAAATAGTATCATTTGGTCTTCTTCAAATTAACAGAAACCCAATATTTTCGATAGTCTTGCTAATACTGAAATAAATTTTACATTTTGTATCAAAATTTCAAAAATCGGTATGAAATCGGTATGTTTTGCCAAAAATCGGTATTCGGTATATACCGATTCTTGGATAAAAATTTGCCCAAAAATCGGTATGAATACCGAAAAATCGGTAGGTGTGACATCTATGGTGACGACATTCTATCCCGAACAAAATAAATGTCTTTGGAAAGAATGAAATTTACAGCTGGTAGTACTGGTTCAGTTTAAGCCTTCAAGTGACTTTTACGAAATGATGTTTTTGTTTACTTTTCGTCATGGTTGTCCATTTATCCCCGAGCGGCTTGAAAAATGCAACTCAGTGAACTTTTCGTTCTGAAACACTTGCCCTGCTCTGTTAAGACGCCGGGCGTGCACCCAATCAAAGAGCAGAGAACTCTTCGCCAGGGTGAGAGCAAGAGAAAAATATCATCACATTAAGTGTAGGGGAGCAGCGCTAAAGCAACTCAGTAGGCTTGGTTCTTTCCCAACAAGAAAAGGAAGAAGAAGAAGCAATATCGTATCGTGCAGTTTGTTTGCCTACTGTGGTAGGAAGAGAAGGAAAAAATGCACTTCAGTTGTGTGTTTCGGGATTTCTCCTGCTCACACAGTAGTGTTTTTATTGGGGCACCGGTTTTGCTCGGCACTTGGCTTCGGCTATACTGCTCTACAATTCGTAGAAAATAACGGTGCGATTTACACAGCGCACTGTCGGATTTGAGAAGTGCGGACCAACCATGCTTTTCGTTGTACTTGTCGGTTTGTCGGATTGTCGGTTTAGTGGTTTATTGCGTCTATTTTTAGTGAGAAAGCATAAGAATTTGTTCGAAACAATGAAGTGTTTTGCTAAATATTGCACAAATAAAACAACACGGGATTCAAGAACATTGGATTCTTTCGATATCCAGCGGATGAAGACCTGAAAGTTGCATGGAAAAAGTTCTGTGGATTCCCAGATCATTTCGAAATTACAGCTAGTTGTCGAGTGTGCAGCGTAAGTAAAAATCGTTGACACATATTTCAGGAGCTAACTAAATATTTGCGAAAAACAGTTTCACTTTCTGCAGGAGGATGTATATTTTGCTTCCGGCAAAGGAAAAATTATGCGGCGACGTACGGCAGTCCCAGTGTACGATTGCGATCCACAGATTGCCAAATTTACTCTCGAAGAAGATGACCTAAGCAAAATAGACTAGAAGCAGGACAAACTCTTTTCGGCAGTAGTTTGCAAAACATCCTATCAATATCAATCCTATCAATTATCAATAAAATAATTGGCGATCATAAAAACATTGAAATTATAATGAATTTATTTACAGTAATCGAGCAAAAGGATAAAAACAGTTACAAACATTTTGCTGTTTTGAAAACAGAATGAGCACAATACTCGCAATTTATTTTTCTTCTCAGGCTGAATTCGACAGGTCATTTGTTCGTTTGGAATGACACTGACAGCTCATCCGCTATTCCAATTTTGACATTGGCGTCACTCTTCTTATAGGCACTCTAATTCAAGTGAAGTAAGCGTTGTCATTTTTTGTCGTTTTCGCGAAGAAATCATAAAATGCGTGGCATTACTCCCAAGCAAACAAAACGGATTGTTCACAAATGGAGCACTGCGAGTGGTCTTCCAATCAGAAAACTAGCTAAGGAAGAAGGTGTGAGTGTCGGAGCAGTTCAAACAACGTTGAGAAAGTATGAAGGACAGCGTACTTTAGCAGATTCCTCGAGACGCGGTAAAAAACCTGGCCCTACTGACCCTACAATGGGCAAGAAAATCAGGGATTACTTCAAACGGCATCCTTCGGCATCAGTACGGTATGTGGCTAAGAATCTTGGTACCCATCGGAAGCAAAAGCAGCCAAAAACAATCCTACAATCTTTAGGTCTGATCTTGCTTCGTGCCTCTAAGGATGCAATTAAGTGGTATGAAGTCAACAAGATCACACCTTTACCGAAAGACATGAACCAACCAGACTGTCTAGAGATTCGTCAAATAAAAACTTTCTGGGCTTCGATGAAGGCAACACATGAAACACATGAAACCAGCATACAGTGTTGAAAAATTTATGAGAGATTGGCCTTAAAGGGAAAAATTGTCGGAAAAACACTGTGCAGAAGCAGATGAGTAGTGTTAAGAGAAAAGTAAGAGAACTCGCCTACCCTACATAAACTGATGCCAAATGAATTATAAATTGAAAGAAAACTCTATTTTGTAGTTTATTAAAAAAAATGTTTAAAAAAATCATTGTTTCTTTTATTTAAGAAAGAAAGTGTATTTTTTGGAAAAGTCTATGTATTTGACGATACTTTTGGTCGGTTGGGATTGTTTTTCTCCTGCAACATTGTATCTAAATATAAATTTAAAATACGAAATAATACACCGCTACGTTCACATAAATATCAATGTGAACTACACCTCTTACCCCTATACGCTTCTCGGGTTTCGACACCAGGACGCATCGTTCTGAGCCCTCGGGAGACCCCTGAGCCCTTCGTCTCAGTCACGCTGCTTCCGCCTTCCGACAGATGCAGCCAGCTAAACACTCCTGACCTCGGAAATCCGGCGTTTTCTACTGGGCCTCCAGCACCGGGACGCAACGAATTAGGAACCAAGGAGACCCCGGAGCCCTTCGACTCAGTCGCGCTGTTTTCTGCCTGCGTCATCAGTCGTCCCCCAAGTAACACAGATCAAGCTAACTAGCATTTCAATGTTTTATTATGGTTTTATTATGGCTTTTTTTGTGCAGCTCGTTTTATGATGGTTTTATTATGGTCATGCAAAATGCTTATATTTTTGAATCGACCATCTGTTTTTAGATAGTTTTGAAAACGCTTATAAATCTTCCATTAAACATACTGTTTTAGTTATTTAGAAAGAGTTAGGAATGCTTTGTTAAAACTATAATAAAACACAAACTTAGAAGTTTGCTCCAAGCTTACTTTTGCATGTTCTATAATAGCACTCAGTGCCTGATTATTAAACCGCCATAAAACTTAGTGACAGTTCTCGATCAAGATGTCAAATCAGGACACGCTCAGATTAGATAGCACATATTTGAATTAGATTTCCCATTTTTACACATTTTTGATAAGTTATGTGTGTTGATTTTGAGTTAAAATAATAAAAAATTATAAAAATTTATGAAAACTTCGAATTACCGGAAGTGGAATGAATAACTCTACAATATGAGTATTGAGTGAAAGAGTTCAAATAGGAGGAACAAAATTTGTTGCTTGACGCCATCATTAGTACAAGATGGCGGCTTCCGCTTTTATTTTCAAAGTTGTAAATAACTGAAAATATCATGAAACCTTATTAAAATTGTTATTAGGTGAAAGTAATAAACGAGTAGAAGTCGAATTTCGTTGTCCGTCGCCATCTTAAATCCCAAGATGGCGGCTAACACTCAACTTGAAAATACTGTAAATGACTGAAAATCGCCTCAAACCCTTACAATATGGGTATTAGTTGAAAGAAATGAACCAGTAAAAGTCGAAGTTCGTTATTTGACGCCATCCGAATTCAAGATGGTGGTTTCCACTGAACTTTAAAATGTTGTATATGACTTATAATCGTATGAAACCTCAACAATATTGGTATTGGGTAAAAGGGCTAAACGAGTAGTAGTCGATTTTCTCTTTCCGCTTTACTCTGAAATGCTGTAAGTGACCCAAAATCGCACAAAGCAACCACAATACAGACCCCGGGCGTTTTTGGCAACATTCGATTTTGGAAACATCCGATTTTGGCACATGTCCCTAAATCAAACAAATAACAGAAACAACATAACCTTATAGTTTTCGCTTTAATAGGACCAATACAATTTAGATTTATTAGCATGATAGACATAATACAATGACATAAATAGCAAATGGCAAAAAACAAAAACTATCGACAAAACAAGAAAAGTGCTAAATGCATCAAAAACATGATAAAAAATGTAGTACAAAGAAAAAACAAAGTTGAGGAAAGAATCGTTCGATTTGAACAACACAAAATGTTCGAGCGGGTTGCCAAAAACAATCAGGGTCTGGTTCTTCTAGTTTATCCCTTTCAACGAATACCAATATTGTAAAGCTTTCGTGCGGTTTTAAGTCATTTGCAGAATTTTAAAGCTCAGTGGAAGCCGCCATCTTGGATTTCAAGATGTCGTTTGATAGAAAACTTCGACTTCTACTCGTTTGGTCCTTTCACACAATGCCTATATTGTGGGAGTTTCATGCGATTTTCAGTGTTTAACAGCATTTTAAAGTTCAGTGAAAGCCGCCATCTTGGATTTCGAGACGCACCTGATAGCAAAATTTGACTTCTTCTAGGTTAGCCCTTTTAGCCAATACCCATATTGTGGGTGTTTCATGCGGTTTTTTAGTTATTTACAGTATTTTAAGGTTCAGCGAAAGTCGCCATCTTGGATTTCAAGAGGATCTGACAGAGAAATTCCACTTAAACTGATTAAGCCATTTTACCCAATGACCATATAGAGTTGTTTTTGACATTTCTCACGCACATTAACTAGCGTCCCACTGGTGTGTACGGATGAGAACGGGACAATTAACCTCCAAAAATGTCAGTGCAAAAATCGTACAGCCGGCTGACGAACACGGTCGTTTTTGAGGTTAATGTTCCCAAAATGAAAAAGTGTTAGTGGAACGCCCTGAATTGTGACACGAATACTACTAGTGGCAAATAGGACTATTGTGGGAATTTCTAGTGACTTTCAATGATTTCAATCATTTTATAGTTCAGTGGAAGTCGCAATCTTGGATTTCAAGATGACGCCTAATTGCGAGATTTGTATTCTACTCGTTGATCCTTCTCAACTTATACCCATTTTGTGGAAGTTTCATGTGATTTTCAGTGATTAACAGCATTTTAAAGTTCAGTGGAAGCTGCCATCTTGGATTTCAAGTTGACGTCCGATAGCGAAATTCGACTTCTTGTAGTTTAGCCCTTTCACCAAATACCAATATTGTGGGCCTTCCATGCGATTCTCAGTGACTAACAGCATTTCAAAATTCAGCGGAAGACGCCATCTTGGATTTCAAGATGGCGTCGAAAAGAAAAAAATCGGCTTCTTCTAGTTTAGCCCTTTCAACCAATACCCATATAGTGGTTGTT
Source organism: Uranotaenia lowii (assembly GCF_029784155.1). NCBI lineage: Eukaryota > Metazoa > Arthropoda > Insecta > Diptera > Culicidae > Uranotaenia > Uranotaenia lowii. The sequence continues at coordinate 407,404,614 of NC_073692.1, forward strand.
TAATGCGACTTTTGGTCATTTACAGCATTAAAAGTTCAGCGGATGCCGCCATCTTGAATTTCAAGATGGTGTCTGATAGCGAAATTCGACTTCTAATCGTTTAGTCCTTTCACTCAATACCTATATTGATGGGATTTCATGCGATTTTAAGTCATTTACAACATTTGAACGATCAGCGAAAGCCGCCATCTTGGATTTCAAGATGGCGTCAGACAACGAAATTTGACTTCAACTCATGATTTATTCCACGGGTGATTAACAACCAATCCGTTTTTATTTAAAATGTCTGTCCTCATTTACTGTACTAAGGATTAACAACTCAGAAATGAGGAACTCATCCTTAGCGTGTAATTGGTTGGCTTGCGAGAGAAACGTCAAATCGTAGCTTTTTTGGGGTCATCATTAAACCATAATAAAACTATGAATTGACTCACGCCATGTTGGTTGCAAAATCGAAGGGCACAAAATGACGCCATGTTGATGGATTCACAATGCAAGCATTGGAAAATATTTTTTCAAACCCATTTTCCATCAATTCCATCATGATTGACCATCAGATTTGACGAGGCGCATTTATTTTAAGATACTATTTCATACACATTTTACCTAAAATCTTGACTGGCAGTACAAAAGAGGCTCATAATATGCACAGCAATTTTTTTTTTGCTGGAAACCAGCAAAATTTTGCTGGTTTTTGTCCCGCTGACTTTCCAGCAAAATTTTCAGCAATTTAAATTGCTGGAAAAAACAGCAAACGTTGATGCTGGTTTCCAGCAATTCAAATTGCTGGAAAATCAGCAATCCAGATTGCTGGAAACCAGCTATTTCTTTCAAAACAATCGGCTGTATTTAGTATCAAAATTATATTTCATTCAAAATTAAATATTGAATACTGGCTGTGCATATAATGGGCAATAAGAAACAATTACTTTCTTCCATTTTTCAATAATGTTTGTATTTATTTCCAAAAACATTTTCTAAAAATTTTACAACACCGGCTCTAGAGTGGCAGCTTTGTGCCAAAGTGTTGATCATTCGCCACCTGAGAAAAGAATTCTGATTAGTATCTTTTATGAAATATCTACATGTTATATAAAAACTCACCCTTGATTTGATGTCTGGTTGCTAGAATATAGAGGAAAATAAAAATAATTATATTAATCTAACCAAAATTCGTAAAATAATCTTACCTTGCATCAGCATACGAAAACAAACAGACTTCAATTTGACAACTCGATTGCTGATTTTCCAGCAAACTATAGATCAATTGCTGGAAAGTCCAGCAATTTGAAACCAATTGCTGATTTTTCAGCAAAAATGACAAGAACACAACCGAATGCTGAAAAATCCAGCAATTCGAAAACCGATTGCTGGTTTCCAGCAAAATTTTGGATTGCTGAACGTTTCCAGCAATTTTTTTTGCTGGAAATCGAGGCAAAAATTTACAGTGTGGTTAAAACATTGGTATTTTGGCTATTAATTTTACTAGATCATAAATATCTCAATAATGCAATCATCATTCATCAACCATTATGGTTGCTGAAAAAAAAAACTCCGAGAACTCATAGAATCGAAAAAAACAAAAATTCCTAACATGTTTTATAATAGCTTTTTAAAAGCTTTGGTGACCAGAATTGATGACCAACAAAGATATGTCATGATGACGTTTCTAGGGTAGGGCCAAATAGCCTAATTTTGGCTTTATTAGAGTCCAGGTGATGTTATAGAATGCGCTTTAGCTTTTTATGAAGATTAATGCTATAGTCCAAACGAAATTTTGCTGACCATAATAAAGCTAAAATTGTTACTTGGGCCTGGACCTGAGTTCGTTGGAGGCGATGGGGTTCTCCAGATCAGAGATGCCATTCTCTACCGAGAAAGACGGAGAACGGTTTCGAAAGCAACACACACCTAATTTCAATAGCTCCTGCCTGCGACAATTTGTCACCGTAGAGCACCCCGGTGAAAACACAGAACCGACTGGTTCAATCCACAAAAAAGCAAAGACAAAAACAAACACGATGGTGTGCATAATAATAGCATCAACAAACGATGAATGTTTCGGGCCAGTAGTTCAGCTTCGTATGTATTGGTAAACGCAACAAGCCAAGCCAGCTGCCGTCGCTGTCGCTCTCCGTGGTGAAAACATTTTTTCACTGTAGTGTGTGTTCGCTCTGTCGTGTTGTTTTTCAGATTCTCTTCAGAGGTTCGGTTAAAAATCTCTGCGGTGCGTTTCAGAGAATCTCTACCTAGAATCAAAAACCGAGCACTTCGGTGATTCTCTGTAGAGAAATTGAAAGCCTGCTTCAGATCACAGTTTCCGCTTTCCGACAGATGCATCCAGCTAAACACTCCTGATCTTGAAAATCGAACGTTTCTTACTGGGCCTCCAGCACCGGGACGCAACGAATTAGGAACCACGGAGACCCCGGAGCCCTTCGACTCAGTCGCGCTGTTTCCAGCCATCGTCAACAGTCGTCCCAGCCCTGAGTTCGTCTGTGGCGAAGGGGTTCTCCAGCTTGCGCTATCAGGCAGTCGCTGAGACTTTTTCGAACATTCTGAACTACATTATTGATCGCCATGTTCCGAAACGTAGGGTAGCTAAAAATCTACGGGCTCCCTGGGTCACTAAAGAACTGCGGCGACTGAAGACGGCCAAGAAACGTGCACTACGAAACTACAACATACACAAATCCCCTTACACTAAGGGAGAATACCGCAAACTAAACTCTGCTTATAAAAAAGTCAGTAAGCGTAGCTACTTGAATTATCTAAATCGGTTACAAAGGAATTTCAAGACCAGTACGATATCTTTTTGGAAGCATGTAAAAAAATCAACGGAAAGAACCAGGGCTTCCGTTCTACATTTTCCTTGACAGCGACACAGCAAATTCTGATCCAGAAATTTGTGAACTTTTTGCCGAGAAATTTTCTAGTAATTTCACAACTGGGCGAATTTCCTTGGAGCAACTGACCAGAGCTGTCGGAAATATATCACCCCTAGGGTCATCTTTGAATGGTATTCTGGTCGACGAGGCAGCCATCCTAAAAGCGACAGCGAAGCTAAAAAATTCATCTTCTACAGGCCCGGACGGTATACCAGCTACTTTTTTGAAGCGTTTTATGCCATCTTTGCTGACACCTATCAGGCATATCTTCCAATCATCGCTGGACTGCGGAATCTTTCCCTCATTGTGGAAAGAAGCTCACATGTTTCCTGTCCACAAAAAGGGAGATAAGAGAGACGTGAGCAACTATCGCGGAATCTCCGCTCTATGCGTGATCGCCAAATTGTTTGAACTGGTTGTTTTGGATCCAATTTTCTCATTTTGCAAGCATCACTTCTCCAACGATCAGCACGGGTTCATGCCTAAGTGATCCACGACTACAAACCTACTGAGTTTTACAGCGTTCGTGCAGGACAGCTTTGTCAAGAAAACTCAAACAGACGCCATTTACACAGATCTCTCTGCTGCGTTCGATAAGGTGAACCACGAATTTGCAAACGCAAAGCTCGAACGTTTAGGTTTCTGTGGTTCCCTACTGGATTGGTTCCGGAGTTACTTAATGGGACGAAAGTTATCCGTTCGTACTGGTGAATCCTTTTCTAGGCAGTGCGTTGCCTCTTCAGGAGTGCCTCAAGGAAGTCATTTGGGACCGATCATTTTCGTGATCTATTTTAATGATGTACTCTAGCTCCTCGGCGGCACAAAGCTCGCTTATGCCGATGACCTGAAACTTTTTCACACCATAAACGGCCAAGACGACATCAACTTCCTCCAACAGCAATTCAACGCTTTTGCTCACTGGTGCGATATCAATTGCTTGCCCTTGAACCGCAGTAAATGCTCGGAAATATCGTTAACCCGTAAGCGGCATCCTCTTCATGCAGAGTACATCCTCGGAGACCAAACCATCATCCGGGTGGACCATATTAACGATCTGGGCGTTATTCTCGACCGACGGCTGGAGTTCAAGATTCATACGAAGTATGTTGTCGACAAAGCTTCTCGAAGCCTTGGATTCTTGTTTCGTATGGCCAAAGATTTCAAAGACGTATACTGCTTGAAAAGTCTTCATTGTTGCATAGTTTGTTCTATTCTCGAGTACGCTTCAGCTGTTTGGTGCCCTTTCTACCAGAACGAAGCTGAAAGAATCGAGGCTATCCAGCGGTGTTTCTTGCGGTACGCTCTACGACACTTAAACTGGCAGGATCCGTTTCGCATACCAAGCTATGAAAATCGCTGCCGTCTCATAGGCTTAGATACGCTTCAAGTGCGCCGATATGCTACACGTGCCCTAGTTGCAGCGGACCTTCTAACATCTAGAATCGACTGCCCCGAACTGTTGGAGGCCATGCCTCTCAGCGTGCGACCCCGAGGATTACGAAACCAGAACCTGCAGCTCTACGTTCCGATTCGCCTGAACAATTACGGGGCTAACCGCACTTTCATCGGCATTCTAAAAACTTTTAATTGGTTTTCCGAACATTTCGTCTTCGACGTCTCCAGTAACGTATGTAAGCGTCAGATAACACTTCTATCGAGGTTTCTGAGATTTGTCGCGAGTAGAAGTAGGTTTCAGCATTATATCGCAGTGATTGTGACTATGTGCAGAGTTTTTTCCCCAAAAAAAGCCTTCAATGCGCCGACAGCGCCACAAGCCACAAGCCTCCGCACACATCAAGCTTCAACACTCCACAATCAGAGGGCCAACCATAGTAGCCGAGGTGTTGGTAACCAAGCCGAACGACAGCGACGCCCCGACGCAAAGACGAGCGCGAAGAGAGCAACGACCTGACTGCTCAGTTCAAGGCCGGTCAAAGGCGGCTTCCTGGTGCTGGCTCACTTCTGTATTAACCACAGACGTGTGGAAAGCTAAAACGCTATACTTAGCTAAGAACCCAGTTTATCAGATAGACCAGGTAAGCCAAGAAGCCGCCGAACCGCCATTTTGGTCATCGCCAGGATATGCCCTCCAGGTTTGGCTTAGTGTTAAGAACGTGGGAGTAAGGGAGGTGTGTGCAAATATACCAAGTTTTGAGAAGTGCAACTTTTGGGGTTTTCCTATGGATGTAGTGGCATTCCCTGCGATTTTGGTTTTGTAAGCGTGCCGCCCTGAGGCCGAACAAAGGGAGTCCCATAAACGCCGGTGGGAGTGGTAGGTTCATACTTACACGTATTACGAAGAAAAATTTTAAGTGTATCAAGTTTTGTGTAGTTTTATGTTGATATTAATTTTAATTTGTTAGTTAGTAATCATTAGGATTAACATGTGATCCGTTGATGTTTTTAAACAATAAACAATACGTATTTCACATGATTTTTAGGGTGCTCTAAAGAATCTATCTACATTTTCACGTAGCGTTCATTTCAATTAGTTTTTTGAGTGTATTTTTACTGTGGTGGCCCAAAATAGTATTATGTCTGGGATTCTGGAGGGCTAAACCTTCAAATAATAACTAATCGTATAAGAAACAAAACTTTTAAATAACGGCGTCTCAGAACAATGATGATTTGAGGTCGCACTGGTTCGAATTCAAAAAAGGTTATTTTTTCGACACTTTTCCCTCACAAAATTTTCATATTTGAATAAAAAAATCAAACGTGTACCTATCTCTTATATTTTTTTAAAAATTCGTTATACAATGTACAATGTACATACCTAAGTTTTCAACTAAAACTTTACGTTTTACTTCGGAATGTTCGTCGTCCAAAAAAAAGTCAAATTAGATCCAAACTTATGCCGTTTTCGTTTTTTCCACAAGCGCGGGGTAAAACTTTTTCTGAATAAACAAACAGAATCGTTACCCGGGACGATGCAAATATATGGTTGCTATACTCACACTTATGTTTACCCCCAACACTGACAGCTTGGTAGTTTCTCAATCGGCCATGCCTTGGTGGTTAGAAATCCTGCGGAAGTGGTTGCTGTGACGGGCGCGAGTTACTTTGAAAGCGTTACCTAACCGGCACACGTTTCGGGGTCTTCCGTACACTCAGAAAAATACTATTATGTATGCCATAAGATTCTCTTATGAAATGGCGCCATAAGAAAAATTAATGAAATTCATAAGATTGTCTTATGACGCGAATGAATTCTGAAGATGAACGCCTACTTCAATGAGAGGTTGTTGCTTTTCGTAAGAGATTATTATGGAAACAGTAAATCACTTTCTAATAAGAAAAATTCTCGATATTTCATGCTGAAAACATTCACTTTATTGTTTGCCAAATTTGTTTAAAATTAAATCCTTCATGGTCACCATCAGCAGCGCATCAACAGACGGCTCCATCAAAGTTTTTTTTGCCGCATCTTAATCTTCGACCTTTCGTTTTTTGCCGATCAGCTTGCTGAAAAGTAAACAAATAATGTATTTTAGTTTTACTAATATATTCAACGTTCACACCAAAAACATCAAATCGAACTTACCATTCCGGAGATAACAATAACATTTAACAATGAAGGAAAACTATAATAACTATGAACTGGCGATTGCTTCGTACTGTTAGATGATGAAAAAAAACTGATGCTATGAATGAATGTGTTCATCATTTTTTTCACAATGCCGTCTCTTCTATTTTTCATAAGAACATCGTACGAAAATTGAAAGAATTTCATAAGACTCTTATGAAAAATTAGTTTGGACGCAAAAAAGTGGTTCATAAGATGTATCTTATGAAATTTATAATAAGATTTCCTCTGAGTGTACCAGTCTGAAGTTGGCGATAGAGGAAAAGGAGAAGGAGAAAAAAGATAAAGCAGAACGATGATCAAAGAGAAATTGAGGAAAAATTGAGAAAGAGGAAAAGGGTGAGATGTATAAGTGCATGAGCACAGCCTACCCCTTGATGTAGTTTCATAGGGTGAAACCAAGGGGCACATCTGGTACACGAAGCCCAAGGTGGTTTTAGTGGGACGAACCCACACACGGCAGCAAACACCCGGCTGTTATGGTTTGAAGTCAAATTTCCATCTTGTAAAAAAAAAAAAACCCAACACTGACAACTTTTACGGGGTGCAACCGCCTGCTTGAGGTTCAAATCTCGGGCAAAACTAGTGGACTTCTGAATTAATAAACGAACACAATAACAGCAGCTAGGGCAAAACTCGTGGGTAACTAGGTTGCCACTGCCAATGAACGAAAGCACTATTAGGAATCTATGCTTTTATTTTTTAAATCTTTCATTTTTTTTTAATTTCTCGAAATCTGTTTAAAGAGTTATATGTGAGTATTTCTTTTTGAATTTTTCTACCATTTCTGTATTCCTAAATTGGCCATACCAAATCAAATTGAGCACCCGTCTTCAATAAACATAAAAAAACGAAAACATATCTACCCTCCCACTCACTTAACCTCGTTTTCGCTTCGATGACCATCAATGGAAAACCTTCCAGCATCATCGTCATTGTGGCGATTAGCATTGACTGCGTTATGTCCTTCACCATACTCAACGACATGTATGATAATCGAACCTCAAGAGAACGACGACAACGACGACGATGTCATTCGAATCTGTTATGCTATGGTCCATCCTTCCTCCAGGCTCATCCAACATTAGGTAGGTACCTACAAATTATGTTAGAATGTTGGCCATTGTGATAAAAAAGCAGGGTGACCATCATCCATCCACATACGTCATTGTGATGCATTCAGCCAGCACGAATGAGATAAAATTTACGACCCTGATGCTGCTGGCTGTGTGGTAGCATTTCACTGGACCAGAATTTATGGGACATCGCCGACGACGTCCTTTTTGCCAATCTGTTAGAAAGGACATTGTGAAGAAAGAAAAAAAACGGCAGTCACCGGAATTCTGACGATGAGTGAAGCGATTGTTGGTGGCCAGCGATGATCATATGTTTCTACTTTTTTTTAGTGAATAAACACACAATCCCCTTTCCTCCCAGGGCGAATGTGTTGAGGTGTCTCTTTTTTTTTGCACTGTTCGGGTTCAGCGAAGAAAATTTATGTGTTGGCATTCGATTTTTTTTTCACTTGAGTCAACGATTTCCAATCCAGAAGGGAGGGATGCGAAATCACTTTTTCCGGTCTATTAGGCTTATTCTAATTCAAAATGTATGTAGACGGAAGGTTTTTTTTCGTTCCATCGTATCGACATGAAAATATGAACATGGTTCGATATTATTCTATTAGCTAAAGTAGTTTTTTCTTCGGTAGGAAACCCATCGATCGAAAGCAGATTTCACCCTTTCATTGAGGGAAAACTGAAGACTGAAGAAGACTTGAACTCTATCTTCTAGGCCACGGGCGGTGGATAACATGAACCTGAAGTCAATTAATTAGGTTTAATCATTTCATTCTGGAACTGTTCATGGAATTGTAGAATCGAGGAAAAAAAAATGGAAATCGAGTGACTTGAAATAGCACCTAAATCTGGTTGTAGCTCGAGAAAACATTTTTTATTTTGTAAACGAACACAAACACATACAGGATCTCAATGAAACTTGATGTTTCTTCGAAGGATTCCTTTTTTTCTTAACTCTAAGCGAACATCTTTCGAGGATATAATGGGATGTCTAGCATCTTACAAATGCTAAAACCACCAATCATCATCACTTCCCAAAACTCCAACTATGCACCGAGTCACAGTCAGCGATCATCAGCAGGCTGATAATCCTCTTTGTTTGATTCTCAATGAAAGCTAGCATAGTAAATATTCAATATCATTGGTTTCCAATGAGATGATAGCCTGCTCAAATTTCGCTTCCATGCCGGTTGTAGATATTTATAGGTTGTTATTTCTCATCGAACCTGGCAACAGCGAAATCTGCATATAGTCGAGCTGCTAACTAGATAGCCCATAAAACGACTGCAACATGTTTCAGAGAGGAAGGATTTTCCCGCCTTTTTATTTCCTATTCTATTTTAACGCACAGTCACGTGCATGTGTGTGCATGAAAGTAAACCCTAGTTTTACTAATGCCGTTTTCGTTTTTCTCCACTGGCGCGGGGCAAAATTTTCTCTGAATAAACAGACAGAATCGTCACCCGGGACGATGCAAATATATGGTTGCTATAGTCAACCTTATGCTTACCCCCAACACTGACAACTTCTACGAGTTGCAACCGCCTGCTTGAGGATCAAACCTCGGGCAATTCTAGTGGACTTCTGAATTAATAAACGAACACAAAAACAGCATTTAGGGCAAAACTCGTGGATAACTTAAGGTTGCCACTGCTAATAAACGAAAACACTATAAATATCACGGTTCCCATTTTCTGTGATAATCAATGCCCGTAAAATGTCAATCACAAACTCAGTAGCACGTTGACATACGTTTGCTCGCTAAATCTCAGCAACTGACTCCATCACCATAGTACATGGAAAATTTGCGCTTAACCTCACTTGAAAGCTCCGTGTATGTACACAGCATGCTTGCATACCAACAAAAATAGTTATGAAAATTTGTCAATTTTATATAGAATGGCAATCAAAATTATTAATTTCTCCGTCGATAGCCATTCGATTCCCTTTAAAAGGGCCTCAGATGAAAGATTGATTCTTCAGGCTCATCGGAAACTATTTTTTGCTTTGGATTTTCGGATCTGAACCATAAATAATGAGCTATCAAAAGAAATTTTCATCACCGTCCCTCTTTTTTGAGAGTAAACGATTATTTTTTTTTCTTTCTATGTTCAAAATTTGATAAAGATGTAAAATACTTCATATTTCTGTGATAAAGAATCAATTTGTTTGAATTTCGGTTCTTACTGCACAAGCAAAAGACCAGACAAGGAAAAATAATCACCAAATTTTAGTTTTGAATCGAGCAAAAGCCCATTGCATATTACTTTTAACGTTTTTGAAAAGCCAAATATTGTTCGTTGCATTAAAATGCATCAATGCATATTTTTGTCATAATTTTAATGATTGTCAATTTTAAGAAAAAATAGATTTTCTGAAAAATTCCATACATTTGCCCGTTTTTTCCATAACTATTTTTTGGGGCCTCTTACCAATACGTTGAAAGAGAGCGGAATAGCCTACCTTGTATATTTCAAAGTACTATGCTCCATCACTACAGTTAAGAAAGTGGTTGGGTACAAGGTTCTTAGATACACTAGGTTCTCCGACTTTCACAGTAAGTAGGCGAGGAGTGAGCGGGGCTCTCAATGAGTTTGTTTATTTTTTGCTCAGCTTTTCTGGGGTTTGTTGGTAAACAAACTTCATGAGTTCCGTATAGTTGCATAGCCTACATAGCCAAAATGGCTGAATCGGGAATTCGTTATTTGGGAACACCTCCTGAATATATACGCACCTTGGTTGGGTATGGGTCGAAATTATCAACAAAAACGCTCTAGACTGATAAACCACATGTTATGATGGCATGCTTTGGGTTCAAGAAATGATAATGATTTCGATCTAGCTGGCATTTTCGTTAAATGACAGTCGTTAACAGTCACCATTACCAGCTCTGGTTGAGACATTAAAATCAAACAGAGCGTAGTAGCGCAAGAAGCTTATTTTTGCGGAACGTAAGGGGTCGTTGTTGCCATAGCGCGTACTTCTTGTAACCAGTGAAAGCCAGTCACGATGTCGGAGAGCTCTTTCTGGTGCATATATATTGCAACGAGATAATATCCAGGAACAGTCGATTTCATTGCGAAGAATCTTTGCCACGAACAGTGATTGACCGATGGTATGACGATTTGACAGCGTCTGTAGCCCAAGCAGAGCACAACGTTGTGCATACGGTGGCCGGTTTAAAGGGTTCTCCCAAGGCAGCTCACGAAGAGCGTAACGGACGAATTTACGTTGAATCGCTTCAAAACGCGCTACCCATACAGTTTCATAAGGCCACCACACCAGGCTTGCAGATTCTAAAATTGAACGCACCAGACAGCAATACAGAGCTCGCAAGCAGATAGGATCTGTAAATTCTTTACTCAAACGTATGATGAATCCCAGCATTCGGATGGCCTTTTCAAGTGTGACACAGTAATGACGTTTGAAAGTCAGGTGACTGTCCAAAACAATGCCCAGGTCCTTTATTTGATTTACACGTTCTAAAACTTCGCCTTGTATGTTATAGTCGTACATGAAAGGATTTTTCTTCCGTCCGAATGTGATACAGCACTTAGAAATGCTCAAAACTAGTAGGTTTCCAGCGCACCAATTTACTACGGTATCGATAAATTGCTGTAATATATGACAATCGGATAAACTGTTTATGGCCAGAAAAATTTTCAAATCGTCTGCGTACAGGAGTACTCCGCATCCAACAAGCAGCAAATTTATGTCGTTGCAGAATAGTGTGAACAATAGCGGGCCCAAGTTACTACCTTGTGGTACCCCTGAAGTTGGGATGAAATCTACAGATTCTGATGATCCAATTTTAACGGCTATACGACGATTAGTTAGGTAGCTTCTGATCCATGCACATAGTCTTTCGGAGAATCCCAAACGTTGCAACTTTGGAAGCAGAATCACGTGATTAACTGAATCGAATGCAGCAGTAATGTCCGTGTAGATAGCGTCAACTTGCTTGCCACCATCCATATTGGATATACAGAATGATGTGAACACTGCCAAGTTTGATGTTACCGAGCGTTTCGGAAAAAATCCGTGCTGATTGTCTGAGATCCAATTAAGACAAGCTGAAAACATGACATCATTGACAATTCTCTCTAAGACCTTCGAGCAGGCAGCTAGCGATGTGACACCTCGGTAATTGCGCACCTCTTGCTTATCACCTTTTTTGAAGATTGGGCTCATAAAAGATTTTTTCCACATGGCAGGAAATTGCTGCAGTCCAATGGACTGATTGAAAATATAGGTTAGAGGCTTCAACAGTCGAGGGAGGCACTTTTTTAACACGCAAGCAGGTATTCCATCCTGTCCAGCTGAAGTAGAGTACTTAAGATTCCTAATAGACTCTGAAACCATTTCCTCACTTATAACAAACACGTCAAGGTTTAGCACATCCATGGGCAATCGTCTGATGGCTGCGTTAATTTGATCTGCGGTTGGCGATTGTATTGAGAATACTCTGGAGAAGTGCTCCGCAAACAGATTACATTTTTCAGCAGGTGATACGGCAGTTCTATCATCTAAATGCAGCTGCGCAGGCAGACCAGATTCCTTCCGTTTGGTATTTACGAATTTACAAAACTTTTTTTGGATTGCGGCGAAGCTCACTCTGAGTACGATCCACAGCGTTGTTTAGTTGCAGTTTAATTAAAGGACACCTGGAGTTAGTAAATTTTCGCAGCAATTTTGAACGAAGCTGTTTTAGACGTTTCAAACGAGCATTAGTCCAAGGAGGTCGAAGAGAAGGACGGGCCATAGGCACAGATTTATCAAAAACGTCATCCATAATTGCGCAGAATGTGTTTACAATTACATCTACACTGGTGCATCTTTGGGGAATCGTCCAGTCAATTTCAGCTAAAACTTGATTCATCACATCAAAATCAGCACGAGCGCGAGCAGATGTGTCGAAAGCTTCCAATGAAATGTACTTCAAGAACCAAGGAATATTGAAATTCCAAATATCTTTTTTTTTTGTTTTCAGTAAATCTCTGGTGATTTTTTCATGAAAAAATTTGTTTCCCCATTCAAAAAATATTTATTATCAAAAACCATGTCATCTCGAAACCGGGATGGGATTAATATGCCCAACTAATTCCAAACGAGGTTTTCTATCCAGTCGACGAAGCTGGATACGCGAGTGTAGATCGATGACCCAGAACCGCAGTTTCCACCAGTCGAAGTAATCCCCACAACGTGATACATGCACCCTTTTTCATCGGTGACAACCTGTACCGGACCGCCGGAGTCTCCTTGGCAAGTATCTTTATTTCTCCGGTGGCTACCGATGCAAATTTGGCTGTCCATTATACCGCTCTTGAATTTCCTATCGCCTCTGTACTGAGTAACACATCTCTCCGTTTCCATCACGTCGAGTTCGACTTTTTGCAACACATCGTTGGGGTCACCAGCTACAATTGAAGAAAGTGCAGTGAGCTACTTTTGTGTCATTCTTAAGGTTACGGTGTACGTCACATCTCACCAAAACTGTCTAGTCCAAATCCAGTTGCTACCACCTTCGTGAAGTTGAAACTTGTTCCCGTCCAAAGACAAGCCGGTCTAATGCTTTTGACGAAGTTAACCTTATGCTCCAGCTTAATCAGGGCAATATCATAGTAGGATCGACTAGAATTGTAATCATTGTGCAATATGATATCGGCTATAGGGAAATCCGCATGGAATTTATCATCATCCGCCAGGTTATGTTCCCCCAATCGAACAATTTCGGGCTGGCGATCTTCGTTAAAACAGTGAGCAGCCGTGAGGACAAACCAATCGCTTATCAATGTTCCTCCACAACGAAATTCATATTCATCCGAATCATCTTCTCGGGGCCACCCTATTATAGCATGATGTGGAAATTCATGGGGCTTTGCAGCTTCTCCTCCGACTATTAATTCCACGGTTTTCGAACAGTTGTAACTCAGATGCTCCAGTGGCCTGGGGTTGAGGGTCAACCATATTGTTGCTTGCTTTAGGTAAGTTTTTGCTTGATATTCTTTACATTCTGAAAAATTAAACCCGTAATTGATGTAGGAACTGAAAAAAATACTCAAAATTTTGCACTTACTTATTTCGGAAATACGTTCACCTAAAAAAACAATGTTTTATTATTCCTTTGAATTACAGCGGAAGAATGTCACGCCTTACCTTGAACTTGCCAAACACCAAACACGAACACCGCTAAAAACGGCAGAAAACCGGACTGGAGAGCTCGTTGTCTCATTTCGATTGACAAGAACTAAGGCTAGCGCCTCGGAAGACGATCGCTATGCAAATGCGACGATAGAATCCAAACAGAAACTCTTCGTCTTACCTTTCGAAGGCAAGCCCGAGAACCCAAGCGAAATCAAGTCCGGAATGATTACCATATGCAAAGAGGAAGATTACTGTTTCATCTGTTTCGAATTAAGAAAAAAAAAGGTAGAAACATGGGTTTGCTGGTTTAGCCTAGGTCAGGTGGACTTGACAACGTTGAAGAATTTGTTAACTTCACATTCCTGTGACCAACTCGTCTACTATCAATGCACGCACAGTGGTACAGAACACCAATCTAGCTGTACATAATTTGAAGTGTACAGTCCAGGAAAAACAGCAAATTGAAATCTTTTGTATCTTTTAACGTGCTCATCAAATCAGCTTGCAGTCTTTGACAAAGTTTTGAAAAAAAAACTGATTATTCAAACGCTTTAAATGGAACCAAAATGACTTAAATGACAAAAGTGATAGGAATAACAAAAATGACACAAATGACAAAAAGACAGAAATGACAGAAATAAACAAAAATTGACAAAATGACGAAACTTATAAAAATGACAAATAACATAAATGACCGAAACTACTGGAATGACAAAAATGAAAATAAATTGACAAAATGACAAAAATGACGGAAATGACAAAAATAACGCAAATGACGGAAATTACAATAATAGCTGAAACGACAAAAATGAACAGAAATTGTCAAAATAACAAAAATGACGAAATATGTAAAAATGAAAAAAATGACAGGAATGACAAAAATGACAAAAATGACAAAAATGACAAAAATGACAAAAATGACAAAAATGACAGAAATTATAAAAATGACAAAAATGACAAAAATGACAAAAATGACAAAAATGACAAAAATGACAAAAATGACAAAAATGACAAAAATGACAAAAATGACAAAAATGACAAAAATGACAAAAATGACAAAAATGACAAAAATGACAAAAATGACAAAAATGACAAAAATGACAAAAATGACAAAAATGACAAAAATGACAAAAATGACAAAAATGACAAAAATGACAAAAATGACAAAAATGACAAAAATGACAAAAATGACAAAAATGACAAAAATGACAAAAATGACAAAAATGACAAAAATTACAAAAATTACAAAAATTACAAAAATTACAAAAATTACAAAAATTACATGACAAATGACAAAAATGACAAAAATGACAAAAATGACAAAAATGACAAAAATGACAAAAATGACAAAAATGACAAAAATGACAAAAATGACAAAAATGACAAAAATGACAAAAATGACAAAAATGACAAAAATGACAAAAATGACAAAAATGACAAAAATGACAAAAATGACAAAAATGACAAAAATGACAAAAATGACAAAAATGACAAAAATGACTAAAATGACAAAAATGACAAAAATGACAAAAATGACAAAAATGACAAAAATGACAAAAATGACAAAAATGACAAAAATGACAAAAATGACAAAAATGACAAAAAAAAAATGACAAAAATGACAAAAATGACAAAAATGACAAAAATGACAAAAATGACAAAAATGACAAAAATGACAAAAATGACAAAAATGACAAAAATGACAAAAATGACAAAAATGACAAAAATGACAAAAATGACAAAAATGACAAAAATGACAAAAATGACAAAAATGACAAAAATGACAAAAATGACAAAAATGACAAAAATGACAAAAATGACAAAAATGACAAAAATGACAAAAATGACAAAAATGACAAAAATGACAAAAATGACAAAAATGACAAAAATGACAAAAATGACAAAAATGACAGAAATGACAAAAATGACAAAAATGACAAAAATGACAAAAATGACTAAAATGACAAAAATGACAAAAATGACAAAAATGACAAAAATGACAAAAATGACAAAAATGACAAAAATGACAAAAATGACAAAAATGACAAAAATGACAAAAATGACAAAAAAAAAATGACAAAAATGACAAAAATGACAAAAATGACAAAAATGACAAAAATGACAAAAATGACAAAAATGACAAAAATGACAAAAATGACAAAAATGACAAAAATGACAAAAATGACAAAAATGACAAAAATGACAAAAATGACAAAAATGACAAAAATGACAAAAATGACAAAAATGACAAAAATGACAAAAATGACAAAAATGACAAAAATGACAAAAATGACAAAAATGACAAAAATGACAAAAATGGGGATTTTTTTTTATTATCTGACGGGTTTGCGCCGGGGGTCTTCAGATTTTCCCCAAAATTGAAAATTTGGTTCATTTTTGCGACTTAAAAACACATGTATTTTTTCAGATTCCTAACATTTTTATTTTTTGAGTTAGCTTCGGTTAGATTTTTTTGTAAATTAAAAATAACCATTTTTCAAAGCTACATAACTCTGTTGTTTCTCAACGGAAATTATAAAATAGCACATCAAAATGCATTGAAATTTTATCAGCTTTCCAAATAGAATAGTTGAAAAAAATTAAATAATGACCTTCAACATGAAAAGTTGTAAATAAACTTTAAATGGCGTCTAAAAGTACCGTCTGCACCATCAAATATTTTGCAAAAAATACCATTGTATAGCTCGATTTATGATGCAACTTTCATCTGAAGACACCAAAGTGGGCCATTAACACCTTGAAGAGTTATGAAAGAAATAATGACCATAAATCTCTTTTTTTGCATCGAAAACAAACAATGGTCGAACAACTGCACTCACATATGGAGATAGCAAGCACTTCCAACAACATGGAAACAAAAGAACTTATCAAAGCTGGTAAAAAACATTATTTTTTCGTCCTTTTCAGACTGCCCCTATTCGCTTAACAGTCTCATATGAATTTTCGTCATTTTAGGTCAACATAAGGCTTCAACATAAAAGACTAAAAAAGAGGTTTTGTTCTAGAAATTTCGATAAAAAATATCAATTCGTGGCTGTCCTATATGAAATATACCTGAATAACAGTCCCATATGTGAAATACCACGGATTTGGTTACTTTTCAATGTTTCTTTCGGCGAAATAGTCTTTGGTTTATTGCTTTGAATCATTTAAACATTTTTTTAACTCACTTGATGTCGAATGATGCACACTAGTTTTCGAAGGCAGGTCTGACTTTTTTAGGAATGACTTCCTGAGCGAAAAACTATCGGATGCAATCAAAAATCGTAAAAAGATTCAATTTACAATGTGGAATTCATGATATTTTTTTGCAAAATTATGTTTCTTTTTCTGACAATTGCATTTAGAAGTTCAAAAATGATCAAATTGAAGTCTTAGAAAGTAGCTTGGTGAGAAAAATATATTTTGTATGGGACTGTTATGCTAGTAAATTCGAAAAAGGTTTCAAATATGGTCGATTAACAGTCCCATAATGAATAAAAATGGTGCTCTCGACCTTACCAATAACCCAATTTCGAAAATTTCAGGTCTAACGATTTATTATGACAACCTAGAAATGATTTTCGTTTATGCTAAAAGTGGTGGTCACAATTTAAAAATATATTCCAAAACAGAAAAAGCTGATTGTCTCGCTTGCTTATTTTTGTACATGGGACTGTTATGAAAGAAGGGGCGGTAGATTGTTGCAGCTTAACTGACTTCATGTTATATCCAAAAATCTAATAACGTATTCGTTTATACCCAGTTTTGCACCAGGTCACAACAAGTTATGCACATTTTACTGTCATTTTTAGAAGTTTATGCGCTAAGTTTTGCATCCGTAATTCCCCAGATTTGATTTAAAATGGACGGTGGAACACTGAAGATTCGTGTGTGAGCGATCGAGGTAGCAAAACACTGACGCCGAATTATGTAGTATGGTAAACCTCAAAACTGGGCGAATGTAGAATACGAATACGGTAACAGTATCATATATTCATCATTTTTCAGCCTGGGCTGGGCTCTTTGATTATTTCTACAACATTTGTGCCACTTTCTCATACTTTTTTGATCAATGGGAAAGGATTTTGGTGTCCAGTGCTTAGCTCCCGATATAAAAACTATGTAAAGCACGTCTATATTTCATTTTTTAATCACATTTTTGTGATCCCAAACACAGGGACTGAACCTTCTACTATTGGCATTGATTATGCTTCACAATGATCTTTGATCGAAAAATTAATAAGTTATATAGTATATGACCAGGTTGTAAAAGCAACATTCCCATTATTAGTTATATCACATAAACAATACGATACTCAGAATTTTGGTTAAAATTTAAAGTCAGTTTTGCTGCAAACACTCTACAAAGCACGAAAAAGTAGTGTTTTTTACCTGGTTTGGTAAGTTCTTTTGTTTCCATGTTGTTAGAAGTGCTTGCTATCTCCATATGTGAGTGCAGTTGTTCCACCATTGTTTGTTTTCGATGCAAAAAAAGAGATTTATTGTCATTATTTCTTTCATAACTCTTCAAGGTGTTAATGACCCACTTTGGTGTCTTCAGATGAAAGTTGCATCATAAATCGAGCTATAAAATGGTATTTTTTGCAAAATATTTGGTGGTGCAGACGGTACTTTTAGACGCCATTTAAAGTTTATTTACAACTTTTCATGTTGAAGGTCATTATTTAATTTTTTTCAACTATTCTATTTGGAAAGCTGATAAAATTTCAATGCATTTTGATGTGCTATTTTATAATTTCCGTTGAGAAACAACAGAGTTATGTAGCTTTGAAAAATGGTTATTTTTTATTTACAAAAAAATCTAACCGAAGCTAACTCAAAAAATAAAAATGTCTGGAATCTGAAAAAATACATGTGTTTTTAAGTCGCAAAAATGAACCAAATTTTCAATTTTGGGGAAAATCTGAAGACCCCCGGCGCAAATTGTCAGATAATAAATAAAAATCCTCAAATGACAAAAATGACAAAAGTGACAAAAGTGACAAAAATGACAAAAATGACAGAAATGGGAAAAATGGGAAAAATGACAGAAATGGGAAAAATGGAAAAAATGACAAAAATGACAAAAATGACACAAATGAACTGACAAAAATTTTTATTCAAACGCTTTGATAATGGCAAACAAATATAAAAAATAAATATCAAATTAAAATAACAAAAATGACAAACGTGAAAAAAAATATAAAATTAACAAATATGACAAAAAAAAATGACAAAAATGACAAAAATGACAAAAATTACAAAAATGACAAAAATGACAAAATTGACTTTAAATTGGATGCTTTTTTATTCGAATTGGAAATCGACCGAGAAATAAGCGGACTTGTTTTTTTTTATTTTTACGCACGCTTATCATATCACAACTCATTTCGTTGGGGTTTTCCGAATTTTTTTTAAGCTTTTTGGCGAAAGCTTGCGTCTGACTGACCCGCACTGTGATCCTCTGCTCAGCTAATCAACACACAAACGCTGAAACGCTGAATCCATTCCATTCGGATCCACTATCATCGCATCATTCGCGCGCGGATCATCTTCCAAACCACACAAGAGCTTCTCCGTCAATCGAAATGAACTCATCACCCTTTCTCGATTCCGGTTTTCTACTGCTAGCGGCGGTGTTTGTGTTTTGTTCGCAAGTTCAAGGTAAGACGTCATATTATGAATGATTTTCTAGCTGTTATTCATTTTGATATTTTTAATGTTTTTTTTTCTTGCAGGTCAACGTATTTCCGAAATAAGTAAGTACGCTATTTTGAGTCTTTCGCTGGTGCCTGCACCAATCAAGGTTTGAAATTTGCAGAATGTGAAGAATATCGAGCAAAAACTTTCAACAAAAAGTCGACCATCCCGTTGATTCTTAACCCCAAGCCACTGGGACATCTGAGTTACAACTGTTCGAAAACCGTGGAGTTGATAGTCGGAGGAGAAGCTGCCAAGCCCCATGAATTTCCGCATCATGCACTTCTGGGATGGCCCCGGGAAGATGATGAAGATGAATACCAGTTCCTTTGCGGTGGAACATTGATAAGCGATTGGTTTGTGCTAACGGCTGCCCACTGTATCATGGAATCGCCTGCAATTGTACGGTTGGGGGAGCACGTCCTATCGGATGAAGATAGACTACATGCAGATTTTTCTGTTGACGACGTAATTCTTCATCCAGCGTACAAATTCGGTGCTTCGTACAACGATATCGCTCTGGTTAAGCTGGAGCACAAGGTAAACTTCGTCAAACACATTAGACCGGCTTGTCTTTGGACGGGATCAAGTTTCAATTTTACTAAGGTTGTTGCAACTGGCTATGGACATACCACTTTTGCTGGTACATGAACTTGAAATAAAATATAAGACGATGTAATTAACAATTTTCAATTACAGCTGCAAACCAAACTGATGTATTGCACAAAGTGGGGCTTGATCTGTTGGATACGCAGAAATGTGAGGATCAGTACCGAGGTCATAAAAAGTTCAAGAAAGGATTAATAGACAACCAAATATGTATCGGTAGCCATGAAGGAAATAAAGATACTTGTCAAGGAGATTCCGGTGGTCCGGTACAGGTTCTCACGGATCCCAAAGGCTGTATGTATCACGTTATAGGAATCACTTCGACCGGTAGCGGTTGCGGTTTAGCACCTGGCGTCTATACTCGTGTCTCCAGCTACATTGATTGGATAGAAAGCGAAGTTTGGAAATGATTCAGCCTCAATGAAAAATGGCGACCTTGAAAAGTGTAGATTTTTTGCTTAACGAATCATACAAAGTAATAAACTAATTTCGAAATCTTTGAGTAAAGAATACGTTTTCACTAGAGAGAACTCGATCCCAAGCCACAAAAGCTCAGGAAGACACACATATAGTATACTCTGTCTAAGTGCATAAACGGTGATCGGATCAACTAAATTGCGTGTAAATAGATTATTTGTTTATTTAAAAATCAAAGTATCATTTTTTAAGTTCAATATGTATAAATGACGGAAAACATACTCAGTTAAGATTCCGGTCGACGTAGTCCAAGTTGGCGAGCCTTCGTTTGACGCCTGCTATCAATTTTGTACAGATATCTTATCCACTTTCTTCGCCGCAGAACGCCAGTTTGCTTTGAACTGCTCCTCGCTGCTAACAGTTTTTAGGGTCTTCTTAAGGTTTAACTACCGCCCAATATTTTTCGATTTAACGAAGTTCTGGTGTATTGGGAGGGTTCATATCCTTGGGCACAACCTGAATGTTGTTAGCGGCATACCCCTTCATGCCTTTTTTTTATAATGGTAGAATGCCGAATCCGACCTAAACAGCACAGACAACTCATGATTTTTTTTTAAAAGGCAGTAAACGCTCTTGAAGACACTCTTTTACGAAAATTTCCTGAGTGACGGTTCAAGTGGCAACGAAAGTGTCGCTTTATACAGATAGCTTCCCAAACGTGATAATTTTTGGTAGATTTTGAAAGTTTCAAATATGCTTGAAAATGTCTGCCACCTTTCCCCTTTTGGTTGCTCTATAATACTCTTTTTCAGGAAGCTGGAAGTCTGCCTTGAAATAATTTTCATCGTCCACTACCACTGGCTGGTAAACGGTGGATAATGTGCAACACGAGACCCCATAGTGGTCATATCACCTCTTATTCACAACTCCTATCTCTACCTCCCCGCGGTGCCGGCTGGGGTGCGAGTAACCTAAGCGGAGATCGGGTACCCAACCCCGGTGGATGCTTTGGTCGCATGCAGACTGAGAAGGTGGCCGCACGCGTCTGTTCCCCAGGTCAGGGGCGGCGTGCAACAACAACCGAGCGTCTGTTCTCCAGGTCAGGGGCGGCTCAAGCAGCGTCTGTCTCGCAGCGAGCGGCTGAACTTATGAAATGCGGCTCCCGCCAGCTAAGTCCAAGATGGCAGCCCCATCGCGGGATAGGGACTTTAGGCTAACAACCTACTGCTCCCGATTTGAAATTGTTACGGAACCCGAAAGAAATGACCGACCTGGAACTTTGGCGACGACTTTTAGCATGAAAACACGGACACGAATTGGAACTTGGAATGTTTTAACCCTTGCCCAACAAGGCAAACTGGAACAACTTGCTAGAGAGGCTAGCCGCCTCAAGCTTGAAATTCTGGGACTGAGCGAAGTCCGTTGGCCTAATACTGGAGAACACAAGACACAATCCGGGCAAGTCCTGCTTTACTCTGGCATACGAGGAGAACATGCTACTCGGGAACGAGGAGTTGGTTTCCTGTTAAGCCCGCAGGCCTACGCGGCCCTCATTAGATGGGAACCGATAAACGAAAGAATAATCGTAGCCAGATTCAGAACACGGGTTAGAAACCTTACAATGGTCCAGTGTTATGCGCCAACTGACGTTGCCGACTTGCAGGAGAAAGAGCAGTTTTACAGTCAACTGAACAGCGTGGTTGAGAGAATTCCGAAGGGTGACATTCAAATCCATTTGGGCGACTTCAACGCAAAGATTGGATCCGACAATCAGGACCTTGAGCGCATCATGGGGCGCCATGGCCTAGGACAGATGAGCGAAAACGGAGAGCTGTTTGTAGAATTTTGTGGCAACAACAACATGGTGATCGGTGGATCGCTCTTCCCCCATCGACCAGCACATAAGGTCACTTGGGTATCCCGAGATGGCCGAACAGAAAATCAAATTGACCACATCTGCATCAGCCGAAAATGGAGAAGGAGCCTTCTTGATGTCCGCAACAAGCGAAGCGCAGACATTGCATCTGACCATCACCTCGTCCTTGGCGAGATACGACTGAGAGTTGCGCGTGTCCAACGGCGCGAGGAGAAAGTCGGGTGTCGATACGACGTCCGCCGGTTGGAGAATCCAGAGGTGAAAAGGGCATACGTTGAACAGCTAGAATCCCGAGCCTCGGAGCTGCCGACAGACGGAACAGTCGAAGAACAGTGGTGTGGAATCAAGAATGCCTTTATCACGACGAGCCATGGTACTCTCGGTAAAGTTTGTGGAAGAAGGAGTGAATGGATGTCGGATGAAACTTGGAGGATGGTCGATGATCGGAGAAAGGCGAAAGTCGGAATTGAGCAGGCATGTACCGGGTCAGCCAAAGCAGCCGCCCGCTTACGATATGCGGAGCTGGAAAAGGCAGTTAAACGAGCTTGTAGACGAGACAAGAGAGCCTGGACAAACTCCCTAGCCGAAGAGGGGGAAAGAGCCGCCGCCAATGGAGATATCCGATTACTTTATGACATTTCTCGCCGCCTCAGTGGTGCAAGGACTAATGCAAGAATGCCGCTAAAAGACCGAGCAGGTCAGTTATTGACCGATCGAACAGATCAGCTCAAACGATGGACTGAGCACTTCGAACAACTCTTCCGAGTCACGAATAGTGATGGCCAACAGAATCTGCAGCTCGAAGCGCCAACAGTAAGTCGCATAAATGGCGTCAACTCGGAAGCGCCTTCGCTGGCTGAAATAGAAGCGGCAATCAAAACCATGAAATCCAACAAAGCACCTGGGATCGATTGCATCCCTGCTGAAATGCTGAAAGCCGACCCTGCCCTATCAGCACAAATGTTGCACCGTCTTTTCGCTGACATCTGGGATACTGCAACATTCCCGGCCGACTGGATGCAGGGTATCCTCGTAAAGGTCCCGAAGAAAGGAGACCTGACAGAGTGCGGTAACTGGCGAGGCATAACGTTGATCTGTACAACCCTCAAAGTACTCTGCAAAGTGATCCTGAACAGGATCCAGGAGAAAATCGACGCTACACTCCGACGGCAACAAGCTGGATTCCGATCCGGACGATCATGTGTGGACCACATCACAACGCTACGAATCATACTGGAACAAATCAACGAATTCCAGGACTCTCTTCTGCTGGTGTTCGTTGATTTCGAAAAAGCATTCGACCGACTCAACCATGAAAACATCTGGGCGGCTCTAAGGCGACGAGGGGTCCCAGAGAAACTAGTCCATCTCATCGAAGCACAGTATGAGGCATTTTCGTGCAAGGTCTTGCACGACGGGGTCTTGTCCGAACCAATCCCGGTAACTGCTGGAGTGAGACAAGGATGTATTCTATCACCGCTACTTTTTCTAATCGTAATGGATGAGATTCTGATTGGATCGATTGACTGTGCACCGAACCGAGGATTGCCATGGAATCCTACAACAATGGAGCAACTGAACGACCTTGACCTGGCAGACGATATTGTTTTGCTCGCCCAAACACAACCAGATATGCAGAGCAAACTCGACGACCTCACCGAAAGTTCCAAGGCAGCAGGTCTCAAAGTCAATGTCGGAAAGACCAAGTCGATGGAGATCAACACAGGAAATCCCTCCAGTTTCATGGTAGCTGGGCAACAAGTTGAGAAAGTGGAGTGCTTCCAGTATCTTGGTAGCCAGATTACGCCTGATGGTGGTACCAGAAAAGACATCGAAACACGGATCAGAAAGGCCCGATTTGCGTTTGCGAGTCTCCGAAACATCTGGCGGTCACGCCAGATCTCTCTACGAACAAAAATCCGAATCTTCAACTCAAACGTCAAATCCGTATTGCTGTACGGGTGCGAAACTTGGTGCAC
This sequence comes from Uranotaenia lowii, assembly GCF_029784155.1. Lineage (NCBI taxonomy): Eukaryota > Metazoa > Arthropoda > Insecta > Diptera > Culicidae > Uranotaenia > Uranotaenia lowii. The sequence goes on from NC_073692.1 coordinate 407,428,892, forward strand.
ATATGCGGTAACGACGCGAAAACTGCAAGTATTTGTAAACCGCTGCCTGCGGAATATCATCCGCGCTTGGTGGCCTGGCAACTGGATCTCGAATGAGGAACTACATCGCCGGTGTCATCAAAAGGCGCTAGAAATCGAGATTCGGGAACGTAAGTGGAGATGGATTGGGCACACACTGCGAAAAGATGAAAACGAGATTTGTAGAGAGGCGCTAGATTGGAATCCAGAAGGTCATCGAAGAAGAGGCAGACCCAGAAACTCGTGGCGGCGAAGCCTAGCCGCTGAAATCCGAACTGTCGACGAGAATCTTGACTGGGACCAGGTGAAGACGCTGGCTCCGGATCGTCAACAGTGGAGGTCTTTTACCACGGCCCTATGCACCGGAGGATCGGCGCGGGATCATTAAGTAAGTAAGTAGTAAGTACTACCACGCAATAAAACTTTGTCGACAATGTCGTAATGTTTTGCTTATTATTTCGATTTCGAGTCGCTAAATACTATCACCTTCTTATATGTCGATAGTCCGGAACGTTTTTAAGCTTCATGCACGGTTGTAGACGATATTCCCAACTTATTTGCGACATCTCGAACGGAGAGGTTGGGTTTGCGTTCGAAATCACTAGCCACTATTCTGTTTGTCACTTCGCTCCCGGCTTTCGATTGATTTGGACACATTCAACGATTTGTCTATTTCTGCGTGCGTATAGTTTGGGTGACGGTTTCAAAATCTATCACCGTATTTTTTCTGCCGCTTCAAACAAACGCTCCTCATTTGCAGAAGTTGAAAGAAATGGTCGAAAATCTAAAAAACCTTTGCTTTGTTAATAAAGGCTGCAAATCTCTTGCTGAGGTACACACTAAAAATGCAATTTTTCTCTCCAGGATATTGGTTCGCCGGACCACAAGGTATTTGTTGAAATTATACGAAGCTCGAATGAAAACCCTCCCGTATCTCGGGACGCCTGATTTCTCCTGAAATCCAGGATCAAATTCCTACAAGTGCACAGGCACTCGAACAATCGTCCTGAGTCACGGTAGCTGTCAACCGTTTTCTATCTACGCAGGCAGAGTTTGGACTAAAACTCAAGCGTTTAAGGTTTGTACGTCTTGGTGGTCGAGTGGTTAGCGTGGTAAGACGGTAATCGCTGGTCCACTGATGGCATGGGTTCGATTCCCACCTCGGTACTGGGTGTTAAATGTTAATCTTAAGTTGTCCCACGTCATTTATTCAGTCTGCAAAGCCTAAATCGGCTAAGACGCTGTATGTCTTTTATTTTTACAACGAAGGTCGAAAGCAGATTACAAGGAAAATTAGCTGCTAGTTTTGCTTTACCGGCCAAAAAACAACAGATTATTTTAGAAAAATCAGTGAAAAAAGTAAGCCATGAGTTTTGTTATTTTCTTAAGAAAAGATCATCTGTAGCATAAATGATTTATTCATGTATCAATAAAAAAAATTCCGATTTGTTATCCTTCTTATATCATGTAAATGATAAATTTTGGCCAAAGTAGTCGGTCAGCCAAAAAACTGGAGTTGCTGAAAGCCAGGCCTGAGGAACCGTTTGTTCCAAAAGATACGCAGGCAGAGTTTGGACTAAAAAGAACCGCTTGAATCAACCACATTGACGTGATGAAAACGTAGGTAAATTTTATTAAATTATTCATAACTGATTGGGAAAATAACAGTCTATCATTTCCTTTCTCAGGCAAAACGGCTATCGGAAAAACTACGAAAAAACATCAGGACTAGTGGCAAGCTTAGTTAAAAACCGTCGTTCAGCAAAGTAATAAATCTGTTTCATTGAAATAAGTTTTATTTTCTGCAAAACAAATCCCTTAATTCCATGCATATATCAAAAGGAAACCGTCTCGAGTCTACAGGAAAATCTCGCAACTTCCCGTACACTACAGAAGAAAACCGTTTCGAACCTACAGGTGAGTTTGACAGTTGTTTTCCTGAGCTGTTTTGCTGTCCTGAGATTGTATTGTGATTTCCAGCTGTTGAAAATATAGGACAAAATTGTCCCGACCACAGGAGAAAAGGTTAAGTGTGTAGACTTATTGAATATCAACTATTTTGATCAGGATTAAATGAAATTACTATTACAGGTTTAGTTTTTTCAAACCTTTACCCCTGCAGTCCGAAAGATCTTTCTTCATCGATAGATGGATTTTGTATGCAAATGCTGTTACGATGCTTCGGGATGAACTTCAAGATAAGTACAATTTTCAGTTCCCCCGGACACGAAATTTGCTACAGGATTGCTTTTAGAGCACTTATTTGCAACTATACGACAAATGAATATAAAAAACAATCATTCGTTTGCTCTGCATTTCATTATGGCCTTTAAAGCCGTAGTGATGAACCAGCTGTTGTTTCCCAAAAAAATTGGTAACGTAGAAGCAGATGTCAGTAGATATATTTGCATCCAATATAAATAAGGAACATAATTTTGATAAATCGTTCTTATATTCGCCAATCATAGGTAATGGAGTCCTCCGAAGAGGACATCAGTGATCCGAATCAACTCGCTAGCATAAACTACACAGCAGGGTGGGCGTGTGTGTGCGAAGGTGTTATTCGACGAGCGGTGGGCGAAATGCGGGGCACGATTTTCAACAGATCCAGTCAACTTGTCTGCTTTGCCGATGACATTGATATAGTCAGCAGATCATCTGCGGCGGTGGGGGAAATCTACCGCAAACTGAAACGCGAAGCAGGAAGGATTGGGTTGATGATTAATACGTCCAAGACGAAGTACATGCTGGCCTGCGGATCCGAGACCGACCGAACCCGCTTGTCCAGTAATAACAAGGTCACGATCGACGGCGACGAGTTGGAGATAGTCGAAGACTTTGTCTATCTCGGCTCACTGGTGACCGCAGACAATGACACCAGCCGTGAGATCCGGAGGCGAATTATCAGCGGAAGTCGTGCCTACTATGGACTTCACAAGCAACTGCGGTCGAGAAGACTTAGCCCTCGCACGAAGTGTAACCTGTATATGACGCTTATTAGACCGGTTGTTCTCTACGGGCACGAGACATGGATATTGCTCGAGGAGGACCTGCGTACACTCGGAGTATTTGAGCGACGAGTGTTAAGAACCATCTTTGGCGGCGTACAGGAGAACGGAGTGTGGAGGCGAAGGATGAACCACGAGCTCGCGCGACTCTACGGCGAACCCAGTATCCAGAAGGTGGTGAAAGCTGGCCGGATACGCTGGGCGGGACATGTTGCGAGAATGCCGGATGACTGTCCTGCGAAACAGGTGTTCGCTACGAATCCGGTAGGAACAAGACGAGCGGGGGCGCAACGAGCGAGGTGGTTAGACCAAGTGGAGCGTGATCTGGCGAACGTGGGGTGCCCGAGAAATTGGAGAACGGTTGCTATGAACCGAGTGAATTTTAGGAATTATGTTCGTCAAGTTATGTCGTAAGACGGAATACTATGTAAATAAATAAGGGTGGGCGTGTAGCACATTAGTGCACAAAGAATTTTTTTTTTACAGGATGGAAATTTGACTTCAAACCATAACAGCCGGGTGTTTGCTGCCGTGAGTGGGTTCGTCCCACTAAAAGCACTTTGGGCTTCGTGTGCCAGATGTGCCCCTTGGTTTCACTCTATGATACTACATCAAGGGGTAGGCTGTGCTCATGCACTTATACATCTCACCCTTTTCCTCTTTCTCAATTTTTCCTTGACCATTATTCTGCTTTATCCTTTTTTCCTTCTTCTCCTTTTCCTCTATCGCCAACTTCAGACTGGTACGGAAGACCCCGAAACGTGTGCCGGTTAGGTAACGCTTTCAAAGTAACTCGCGCCCGTCACAGCAACCACTTCCACAGGATTTCTAACCACCAAGACATGGCCGATTGAGAAACTACCAAGCTAGAATCCCGACACGACCACCCCGAATGGTATCTCCGCTTACTTTTGCTGCAGGAAAGATCGTAGCTGAGTACGTGAGACCTTTTAAGTCCTACCACACGTATGAGTCCAGATGAGTGCACAAAGAATGTGTCGATCGATTGAACTTTGACCTACATGATTTATCAGCACGATCTGCATTTTTGACTGAGCTGAAACGATACAATCCTACATCAAGATTGACAAAGCCAAGAGATACGATTTTCGACTTTTGTCAAAGCATTTGTGGAACATTTAAGAAAAATTTCGAGGCACTGTTGAAAATTAGGTTGGAGTGTTACCATATCCTGCAATGCAAAAAAGAGTACAATGGAAACAAGTTCCAAAATAATAAAGAAAACTTTATAAAACAAAAAAAAACATAGCTATTTGGAGTCATTCAAATACTCCTAATTTGTTGGGAGCTTAGCATACCAAATCGCATGGTTTTTCAAAGAAAAAAAAAAGAAAAAAGCACTGTACGGCCTGGTTGCCCAGATATCGAAAAAACTTTCAGGATTTATCCAAAAAAATCAAACCAAAATCCACACCAATTTTAAAATTCAATACCCGAGGTTTTTGGGTAAAATACTCAAATTTTCTCGGCCCAAAAACGTCCAGAAAAATTCCTGGAAAGCTAAGGAATGAAGTTTATGAGACCTACTTATAAATTTTCTCACAATTTTTTTTCAACTAATGAACAGAGAAAAGTCAGAGGCTGAATATTCCTTTTTGGTTTATTCGAAGGAAAATTTGTATTTCATATTATGCTGACAAACCACACCAAACCCGATAAAATACTTGATTTAAACAAAAAAATTAGGCGCGTACATTTCCTAGAAACAAACGATATATTAGATGTGTGCGCTACGAAGCATTTCAGTATATAGCTTTTGTGCTCTTTAATAACTGTTCGGGGGTTTATTGCATAGTTACTCAATGACGCTCATTTCGATGTACTCATGTACTCTTAAAAGAGTACGTATGGTAACCCTAGGTTGGAGTAAAGGCAGAACTTGTGGATTTAATTGAATATCAGTTAGACTTCCAAAATCATTTAGATTTAGGTGAAATGACGTGCAATCAAACCGATGAAAGCGAAAAATACATGTTGAATGTGCTGTGTTCAACGTGCGCACTAAAAATAGCAGACAGATAAACACAGATTTTGAAACTAGCATGAAAATTCAAAAAAAAAGTGCAGAATAACAGCGAAAGCTCTAAAACTAAATGTAGATAGAAAAAATCCAATGTTCATTGATAAACTGAGCAACAAAAATGTTCACTTGGCTTAAATAATCAATCTGTGATTTAGATTTGACCACTCGAGCTTTCAAAAGGTATTGGCTGCCAACCATTGCTCAGTGAATCAAAAAAAAAAATTATACTCCTCATACTACAACAACTCGTGATGAAAATCTGCCTACATTAATGATCCAGTAACTCTGCACCGATTCAATGGTTCGTTTCTTGTACTGGCAAGCAAGTTTGACTATACTTTCGAGCGAAAGTCTGTAGTGTCAAGGAAATCTTAATGTTTTAATTCTCCATTAAACCACCAGAATGCCCGATTTTTCATGAATTTTTCAGGTGGTTTAGCCTAGATTTCTTCGACGTTTTGTTGAAATTGAATTCAAAGTGATACTTAAAAAATCCAAATTTTAATATTTTCACCGCGAATAAATCTTAGCCTGGAACCACCAACTTTCGGCATTCTTTATCTGAAAAACCAATGGACCAAATTCTAGAAATTTAGTATGTTTGAGTTACCGAAAGTGATATGTTCAATTCTGTAGAACTTAGTTCCATTACAAATTTTATATTAATTAAATTAGGCATCCATATCTAGCACAATCGTGGCAAGTGAAAAAAACGAGATATCTCGTACTTGTTCCGCAATGTGTCAATTTATTTTTGGTAGGTTTAAAAAAACGAAAAAAATAGGAAAAAACAAAAAAATAGTAGCTTTTCTCTACATCACATTCAACTCGCTAAAAATTCACATAAGTTGAGGAGGATTTATTGTAGTTCTAAGAGCTATCATCTGACAACGATTGAGCCAAGATAAATCTTATTACAAATTCGTCAGCAAAAATACATCACACTGCCCAGAACCACACCTAGAACACGAAAATTTAATAAACTTTCCCGGGCAAACAATTTCCCACAACTCAGCTCAAATCTGTCCCATCAGCATTCGGAGCGAGAATCTACCAGAGCAAATTTTCATTAGCTGACGGGTGTGATATAAATCATCACATCGTTTATAAGCGGCAGTTTGCTGCTTCTCCTTGCGACTACGAAGACGACAACGACACTCTATGTAGATTCCGTGATCCATCCGGGGGCCACCAGCCCAGAATCGCTGAACCAGTCGGTATCGTATCGTCGTTGTTCTCTGTGTGTATTTCGCTCGCCCGCGTGCCTTATTTCGGGGGCCCCGGGAACAAACACTGATTTATCGTCGGTCCCTTTATCACTTAATTAACACATTAACACGTGTAAATGATCTGCTTGTTGATAATTAATTGACACCGGGGCAAACCTCGTGGCGTCGTCGTCGTCGTTGTTCCGCTGCTGGCTTATCCCTGGGTTAACCACCGATTGTTGTGGGACGGTCGCTCGAAATGAGCTACAAATCCACACCCTCGTTCGGTCGGCGACGACGACGGTTCATGGATTGGATATATTTCTTGCTTTTTTCCCTTGTTCGTTCCTCCTGAATTGAATGACGGTGATGGCTGGTGGCCACAAAGAGTCAGATTGAGCCCCGGATGGGAGGAACGAGAGCTTATTAAAACCGGCAACAAATCCCCGGTTCTCGTTTCATTCGCGTTCCTCGGGTCGGGTCGGGACTGACGCCGTGTTCGACGACTTCATTAGGTAAACTTCTTTTCAGGATTCATGTAAGGCTGGGGGAAGCGGTAGGTAGTCAGCCATAGTCCCATCTAGGATGATTCGTGGTCCTGATTTCACCCTCATTCTTCAGCGACGCAGACAACGACGACGACGGACTGGCTGGGCGCGCAAAACGGAAACCATCAACCACTCCCACTCGCTACACCTAGCTCGGTAACTACTAAGTAATAATATACTTCATTCAGTTGAAGCTCAGACATCAAGCATTACTCCATCTTCAAGAAAAAAAAGGCGATGAGAATCCGAAAAAGAGCATTGCACAAGTCGCGTTTTGAAAGTCTTCCTTACTTGATTCTTTTTGGCCTTCCGGGCAAAGTTGCCAGCAGCATTGATTTGGAAATTTGTCTTAGGGTTTGAGTAACCTTTTAACAACAAATTGAACCGAGTTGTACACAAAACAAAAAATGACGAAAATTTAACAAAAATATGCAAATATGACAAATTATAGAAATAATAAAAGTGAGAAAAATGGCAAAAATAATCACCTTATTCCTGTTTTCGATCGAATGACATTCGTTCGAAAGTTTGCCCATTTCGTATTCTTGTTTTCGCGTTATATCGATTCGATCTTTCGAACATAGTTCGTTCGAACAAAACATAGCATTCCCATTTTCGATCGAACGTATTTTTACTAACGAATGTCAAACGCGAGTCTGAAGCTGCGAATAGTGAAATGTTGTGAAGTGTAATGTTGGTATAACAGATTAGGAAATAATTAAAAACTTATTTCCACGACCCATGTCCAATTGCTTAAAATGTAAGTAAACATGTGCGCGAATCAATCTTGAATTTTTAACAATTAAAAACTAAATGCAACAAATTCGATGCAAAATAATGAACTCCGATAATTTGGCTGGTACAACAACATTCAATGGCACAGCAATAGTTAACAATTATAACAATTATTCATTCCTAGGTCGAAGCGTGTGAAGAGCCAAAGTACCAATAACTCGCAATTTTCGCGGATGGTTGAAGTTCTCGAACAGCACCCGGATGTAGCTAAAGGGTTTTCAAAACATGATGGTGCACCGGTTTGGGATCAAATTGCCCAGGATCTGAATAGCATTGGCCCTCCAGAAAAAGACTCAACAGCCTGGAAAAGTAAGTAGAGTAAGTAAGTAGAATCAAAGCGTTTTTGATATTTTGTTCGCGTATAATATTACCGGCTGATTTATTTCCAGGTATGGTCTGATCTAAAATCTAATTTAAAAAATAAACTATCGCATAACCGCCAAGAGCAACGGGCAACTTGAGGTGGCCCGAATAAGATGTGTCTGCTCACGGATATCGAAGAAAGGATTGTCGCATTGGCCGGCTTGACACCAGCCGTCGAGGGCATCAGTGGAATTGCCAATGAGGCTTCAGTGGAGCTTGCTTCATCAGACGAAGAAGAAACACAAGAAGATACCCGTCGAGAAACTACCCGCCGGAAGAGGCCATTAAATCAAAGTATGGAATTGTTGAAAGAACAAGTCCAGCAACAAGGACAATTTCACGGCGATGTTGTGAGTTTTTTGCGAGCTCATACAAAACATCTTGAAAATTTATCGTACTACACAAAACAAGTTTCGAAGCGCATGTTGGAAATATCCAACATGACAAATCAACAGTTTCAAGAGCAGCGTCGCCACAATCTGGAAATGGAAAATATTATTCTAGAAAAATTAAAAACAACAACAAAAGCGATTCTAGAACTCGAACTTAAAAAAGAAAGTTCATAAAACAAACTTGATGATCCACTTTTCGTTATGATATCTGTTTTTACAAAGCTAAATAAAAAATTAAAACAGCTATGAGTTTTCTTCATGCGAAATAATGAAATAAAGATGACGTTCTGCAGAACAACATATATATTTATGAATTTTAAACTATGAATTATTGTCAAAAGATAGGCAAATGTTGTGTAAAGCACAGCAAACGTTAACAATTTTTGCTACTTTATTCGGAGAATAGTGGAGCTGTCGGCCCCCGAGTATGCAGCGAAAACTGTTTTTAAGAACTCCAATTGTCCGTTCAATTATTCCCCTAGCTAAGCTAAAGGGTGATACGGTCAAAATTTGGTCAAGGAAAACGCGTGGAAATCGGTGAAATCGTTTATTTAAAAAATCAAATTAAATTTCTTTTTCAAGTTTAATTAGTATAAAATTCAGGAAAAATATTCAATTAGGCTTCCGCTTTTCCAAATCCGAATTGCCGGGTCTTACGCTTAACCTCTGCCATCAGATTTTGTACAGCCACCTTGTCCACCTTCTTCCCGGCAGGAAGCCAGTTTGCCTTGAACTGCTGCTCGTCCTTAGCATTGTTTTTGGTCTTCTCTAGGTTCCGCTTGACAATAGCCCAGTATTTCTCAATTGATCGGAGCTCTGGCGTATTGGGAGGGTTCTTGTCCTTGGGAACCACCTGCACGTTGTTGGCGGTGTACCACACCATGGCCTTTTTACCGTAATGGCAAGATGCCAAATCCGGCCAAAACAGTACGGAACAATCGTGTTTCTTCAGGAAAGGCAGCAGACGTTTATTCAAACACTCTTTCATGTAAATTTCTTGGTTGACAGTCCCGGAAGCTATGAAAATGCTGCTTTTCCAGCCACAGATACAGATGGCATGCTAAACCAGATATTTCTTCGCGAACTTTGACAGTTTCATGTGCTTGAAAATATCTGCTACCTTTCTCCTTTCTTTTGCCGTATAAAACTCCTGTCCCGGAGCTGCTTGTAGTCGGCTTTGACGTAGGTTTCGTCATCCATTACCACGCAGTCAAACTTCGTCAGCATCGTCGTGTACAGCCTCCGGGATCGCGCTTTGGCCGTCGTATTTTGTTTATCATCGCGATTTGGAGTCACTGCCTTCTTGTAAGTCGATAGTCCGGCTCGTTTTTTGGCTCGATGCACGGTTGTAGACGATACACCCAGCTTATTTGCGGCATCTCGGAGAGAGAGGTTAGGGTTTCGCTTGAAACTACCGGAAACTCTCTTTGTCGTCTCAGCGGCTTAGGGTTTCGATTTACTCCCGATCCAGACTTCCTGGCTGTCGACAAACGTTCCCCAAACACTTTAATTATATTTGTAACGGTTGATTTGGCAACTTTTAGCGGTTCTGCCAGCTTTGCGTGCGAGTAGCTCGGATTTTCGCGATGCGCGAGCAAAATTTTGTTACGCTGCTCTTCTTCCTTGGACGGCATTTTGACAAGTGAATAGCGAATTCCAAAATAAAAATAGCAACATTTTACACTCACACACCTTCAAAATGAGGGGTGTTCAGGTTTTTTAAATGCAAAATTGAATGAAATACGTCAAGTTGATATTGAACAAATTTGGAACGTATCACCCTTTATGCTTGCTGATGAAGGTACTTCCGAGAGATCCTGATTGTGGGGATCTATGCGGTGTTATGAGCCATGGTTCAGCAGGATAGCCAGCATCACCTGTGGAAAAAAAAAAAAACAATCATTCTGAAAACAGACAAATTAAGGTTAAAAATAATGCATATAGAGGAATTCGTGAGCTATGTAATTGCTGTGCTTTTGTTTGAGGATTTTTATATTTGGGCTTACCTAAAATTTTGTTATTAACATCGCCTTGTCTATGCATTTCTCTTAAACGAGCTCGGGCGGCACTTAGTCCCCATATGTGAGAATTATGGTTTGATCCTTGGAAGCTGGCATCAATAAATCGTATTCGTTGGGAATGGTCACACATCTATTAAAAAGTAATTTTAATAGCTTTGATTCCATTGATTTCCATTTTTTCCTGCTCAGTCATTGTGAAAGTGATCCATTTTGGACATATTTTTCTCTCCATGGCATTCAATATTTCGGTAAGCACCTTAGAAAAAGTTGGTTGGGCTATAGCGACGTCATAATCCTTCCCAGTCCCGTGCTGATAATTTCCCTCAGCGAAAAATCGTAAACAGGCAGCTAATTTTTCTTCAACAGATAGGCCATCATGTTTTCGAAGAGGAAATTCCTCTTGAATTTCTTGGACAACGTATCGAAAAGCCGCTTTACTTAAACGAAAGTTCCTTCTGAATCTAAAATTTTCAAATAATTAAAAATTAAATACTAGTTCACACTAAGCTTGTAAAAAAGTCACAAATTTCAATTTTAATTGTGTTGCAATACCTACTCACTCGGTTTCTGACAGGTTCATAATGACCGATCGTTGCCAGAGGTACCTTCTTTCGGTTCGCAAAGATCGGGTGTTCTCCTCTAGCGTGGCAAGGTAACCAAGCATCACGGTTTCCATCGTATGATGCGATTTAAAAAACGAAAGCTTTTTGTACACTTTTTCCACTTTTCTGCAACTAGACATTAAAATATCTAAGAAGCTCACCAACAATCTTTGTTTTTAAGCAGTGAAAACATCAAAACATATGTTTTTGACAGCTGTTTATTTGACGAGAGTTGTCATTTTGGAACTTCGCAGTGTTCGAAAATTTCGAAGTCTATCTGGTAACACCACAATCGAAAGTATCGCATTCGTACGAAAACAAGAATGCCATATACGCATTCGATCGAAAGTATCTGTTCGAACGAAAGACAGATACGTCGTAAACAAGAATAAGGGTGAATAAAAATGACAAATATGTACAATGAAACCACATCTATGCAGTGCATTATAGTGAGACTTGTTGATTTTTTAAATTTACCGCTGAGAAGTTAAACCGTTGAGTTCCATCGCAAATTTTCGAATTCATGGAATTCGCTCTAAAATCAATTAAAAAGGCTTCTGTTCACTTGAATTTGTGCCAAAGAGGAGGGTGCAGACTCATCCGCAGTCCGGCCACAGCCGGCGGGGGGAACATCACTCTGCATCGCTAGACTTATTCACTCGCTCTAGGAAATTCCGGAAAGAGCAGCATAGGAATTCGAGGGCCTTTAAGGTTGATCCACGTTGATCCAAACGCCTACTGCACTTCCTCTAGGAAGCTGTATACGACATTGTTCACAAAGTTTGATGGCGTGGAAACGCGGTGACGAAACCTATGCCAAAGCAGACTTCAGACAGCTTCCTCGACAAGAGTATTATACAGTAACCGGAAGAGGAAAGGTGGCAGACATTTTCAAGTATATAAAACTATCAAGAAATATCTCGTTTGGCAAGCTATTTGTACCTGTGGCTTGAAAAGCGACATTTTCGTTGCAACGGGGGTCGTCAACTAGGTAAAGAGTGTTTTTAAAAGCGTTTCCTGGAAAAACATGACTTGTCTGTGCTGTATTAGCCGGATTTGGCATCCTGCTATTATGGAACAAAGGCCATGGAGTGGTATGCCGCTAACAACATGCAGGTTGTGCCCAAGGATGAGAACCCTCCCATCACACCAGAACTTCGTCCATTCGAAAAATATTGGGAGATAGTTAAGCAGAACTTTATGAAGACCCCGAAAAACTGTTAGCAGCGAAAAGCAATTCAAAGCAAACTGGCGTTCTACAGCGAAGAAATTGGATATGCTGGCTGTACAAAATCTGATGGCCGGTCAAACGACCGGAATCTCAACTGAGTATTTTTTCCGTCTTTTAAACATATTGAACTACAAAAAAAAAGATACTTTTTTATTTACCAGACAAATATGTAATCGATTTACAAGCTCTTTAGTTTGACCACTTTTTCATCCAAAAACCGTTTACTTTCCGGCAAGCATGGGAAGCGCTAAAAAGTTTTAATTAAAATTTCCTCTATAATCTTAAAACGGTGCACCGTACGCGAGTATTATACATTTTACACTTTACATGTTACATTTTCTCCCTTACGTACATTTAATTCCAGAACATACATAGGTATCAAGGCTTGGAAAGTTCAACACTAAACTACTTCCAAACTATGCTCTCTATCCAGTCGATGAAGCTCGAAACCCGAGTATAGACGGCTGCTGATCCAAAACCGCATGCGGCACCGATCGAAGTGACACCTACAATGTGATGCAAACACCCTTCGGTATCCGTTAGAACCTGTACCGGTCCTCCGGAATCGCCCTGGCAAGTATCTTTCTTTCCTCCATAACTACCGACGCAAATCTGGCTTCTCAGTATACCTGCCTTGAACTTTCTATGATACTCGAAATCTTCTGCACATGTTTGCGGATTCATCAGATCGAGCCCGACTTTGTGCAACACAACAGTGTGGTTACCCACTGAAAATTAAAGATGATTTGAATAATTGTATTCACCAGTGCTGTAATCCGTAACTCACTATATTCATTGTGTCCGAAACCAGTTGCTATCACCTTTGTGAAATTGAATTTGGGCCCGGTCCACAAACAGGCTGGTCTCATGAAATATGTTATCTTCACTTCGTATTCCAATCTTATCAGGGCGATATCGTTGTACGATGCATAAATCTTGTAATCGGGATGAAGAATGATTCCATTTTCCGCAATCGAGAAATCATGATGAAAACCGTCATCATCCTCCAGATTGTGCTCTCCCAACCGCACAATTTCGGGCCGGAGTTTTTCGTTAAAACAGTGAGCAGCCGTTAGTACGAACAATTCGCTAATCAAAGACCCACCACAGCGAAATTCGTAATCTTCGATGTCATCCGGATTATCGTTCCGGGGCCACCCTAGGATAGCATGGTGTGGAAATTCATGTGGTCTGGCAGCTTCTCCTCCGACAATCAGCTCTACCGCTCTCGAACAATTGTACATTTTACGTTGAATTATTCTGGGATTTCGGAGCAACGGAATTACTCGCCCTTCCGAAAGTGTTCCGGCTCGATATTCTTCACATTCTGGAAAGTTGGCAACCATGTTTATGTACCAGAAAAAGATTCAAGGTGCAAACAATACTCACTTATATCCGAAATTCGTTTGCCTACAAAATATTAAATTTGATAAAATATATAACCGACAAAATCAATTTTAAAATTAAAATAAATCTCACCGTTAGCTCCCGAACAGAAGGCAAACGCAATTATTAAGAATAAAAGTCCAAACTTAAGCATTCGTAAGCTCATTTTGACAAGCTCTGTCCGAATTGAATGGATGCTCTGAAAAGAATACACTGAATTAGTCTGGCTTTAATTACACACATTTTAAGACATCGAAAATCGTCTGCTCGGGAATTCCGGCAATTCGGGAAGGTAAGTCAGTTGAGACGTAACGAACAGTTTGATAAGCCTGGAAATGTATGACATTTGTTGTTACAAGCTATATAGTAGATTTTTTTTTGCAATAGATCACCAACGTTATCATCAAACGCAAAAAAGCTTAATTGCCTTTTTAAATTCTATCGATCGTGTAGCGACATTTGTCAGTGGGAACGTATTTGAATAATTTTCAATTGTTCTCTCGTGATGTTTTCTTTTGTTTTTAAAATAAAAAAAAACCGTTGAGTCACTCTGAAGACAGAGATTGTTAACATTATTCTGTGCGAATTACAATCAGTGATGTCCACCTTCCAGATTTTGTCAGGATCTTCCAGACTTTTTGGACTTTCGTATTTTTTCAGACTTCCAGATTTTTAACATTTCTTTCAGACAATTCCAAATAATCGTGGCAATTAAACAGGAAATGATTCAAATCAGTTTGAAAGCCATTAATAATGAGGAATTTTTCGAAGATATGTGCAAAATTGAGAATGAAATAGAGCACGTATAGTCATAGGCATTGATTAGACACGATTAGAACGATTAGAGAGTACATTACTACTGCAGTACTGCAACATTGAGATCTGACGACCAAAGAAAAGGTCAACAAGTATAAAAGTTCGCTATCCGGACAATTCTAGACATTTTTTCAAAATCTTCCAGACTTTTTCTAAAAACATTTGGCGACCCTGATAACAATATGAATCTACAAGGCATTCTCTTCTACTCTGCTTTACTCTCTTCTACTTCGCTATATTCTACTCTACTAAACTATACTGAACTTAACTCTACTCTTCTCTATTCTACTCTACTCTACTCTACTCTACTCTACTCTACTCTACTCTACTCTACTCTATTCTACACTAGTCTACTCACCCCTACCCTACCCTACCCTACCCTACCCTACCCTACTCTACTCTACTCTACAATACTCTACTTTATACCCTACTCTACTCTACTCTACAATACTCTACTTTACTCTACTCTTCTCTACTCTAATCTACTCTAATCTACTCTAATCTACTCTAATCTACTCTACTCTACTCGTTTCTACTCTACTCTACTCTACTCTACTCTACTCTACTCTACTCTACTCTACTCAACTCTACTCTACTCTACTCTACTCTACTCTACTCTACTCTACGCTACTCTACTCTACTCTACTCTACTCTACTCTACTCTACTCTACTCAACCCGACCCTACCCTACCCTAGCCTACCCTACCCTACCCTACTCTACTCTACAATACTCTACATTACTCTACTTTACTCTACTCTTCTCTACTCTAATCTACTCTAATCTACTCGACTCGACTCTACTCTTTTCTACTCTACTCTACTCTACTCTACTCTACTCTACTCTACTCTACTCTACTCTACTCAACCCGACCCTACCCTACCCTAGCCTACCCTACCCTACCCTACTCTACTCTACAATACTCTACATTACTCTACTTTACTCTACTCTTCTCTACTCTAATCTACTTTAATCTACTCTACTCTACTCTACTCTACTCTACTCTATTCTATTCTACTCTACTCTACTCTACTCTACTCTACTCTACTCTACTCTACTCTAATCTACTCTACTCTACTCTACTCTACTCTACTCTACTCTACTCTACTCTACTCTACTCTACTCTACTCTACTCTACTCTACTCTACTCTACTCTACTCTACTCTACTCTACTCTACTCTACTCTACTCTACTCTACTCTACTCTACTCTACTCTACTCTACTCTACTCTACTCTACTCTACTCTACTCTACTCTACTCTACTCTACTCTACTCTACTCTACTCTACTCTACTCTACTCTACTCTACTCTACTCTACTCTACTCTACTCTACTCTACTCTACTCTACTCTACTCTACTCTACTCTACTCTACTCTACTCTACTCTACTCTACTCTACTCTACTCTACTCTACTCTTCTCTACTCTACTCTACTCTACTCTACTCTACTCTACTCTACTCTACTCTACTCTACTTTACGTTATCAAAAGTGAATTAAGACCTGAGTCATAAGTAGCGGGAATAAATTGATGCCATGTTTTCTGCGAAACTTGAAAAAGAGAAAGTTAATTGTGTGTGTTTTGTTTTCCACTTTGTAGACTTCGCTCGTGACATTTTTTTGTTGTTTTCGCTAGTCTTCAATAACTTACGTAAAACAGATTTTTCAAAAGGATGTTTGGAGAGCAACTTTTTCCTTTTTTCTCAGGGATTTTAAACCAAGTAGGTATTCATCCCGATTTGGAGAGCAACCTTTTTTTTAAGATTCCTGATAATAACGACTTTCCAACCTTTTTTGAATACCTCGACTAGGACAGTACGATTTCATGAGAAATTATCTTTGAGAAATTGTCTTCTTCCGGAAAAAATATTTTTCTTATTACCGCTTCTTATGACTCATCAATCATTGTATATTATATGTTATAGGTTGAATGCGAGTGTTCTCATTTTACACGAAAGCTATACTCCAACCCGAGGTTGATAGCTTTGTTCAAATTTTACAATAACTCACCTACATATTAGTATTATTTCATGTGTTATTCCACCAAAATTAAAACTTTCTCAAATTAACAACAATTCTTATCACGCTAGCTTTTACTTACAAAAAGCGCGGCTATTTTCATTCAATCACAGCTCGAAATTTTGCGTTTTCCCTATCTTCTACGGTATTCGATTTTCTTTCCGGTGCACGTTCAGGACAAGATAGAACCAAAACGCCGAAAATCTTTGCCCTGGAAAATCCTTCGAAATTGGCTTAGCCGAAAGATAAAATTTGAATTCTCGTTGCTCCTGATTTCCACCATCAAAGAAGAAACGTCGCAGCCAGCAAATCCAAAAACGAAGAAAATTCCAGCCTCGGAACGTTAAATGACACGTAAAACCATATAAAAAGCTTCGCGTCCTGAAATCGATGCGTACACAATGGTTTCAAAGGAAAAGTGGGGTGGAATATTTTAGAGACCACACACTTAATCTTTTCTCCTGTGGTCGGAACGATATCGTCCTGTATTTTCAACAGCTGAAATTACAGGACGATTTCGGGACAGAAAAATCGCTCAGGAAAACAACTGTCAAACTGTCCTGTAAGTTCGAAACGGTTTCCTACTGTGGTCTTCTAAAACCTCCTGTAAGCTCGAGACGGTTCCTTTCCGCGATTTATAGGGGATTCTGTTTTTTCCGCGATTCCCTTTAGTATTCAATCTTAAATTAAAGGTGTTCCTTGTATATGAACAAAAACTATTTTTAATTTTTTCACACACAATTATTGATTTATTTTCACAATCTTTTTTAGCACACAACACAAATTGATACCTACAAAATCTATGCACTCGACTCGAAAAACGCTTTTCCTTATCCATTAGACTGAAGAAATTGTTCAATCGGATCGGGGGAGGCAGTCCGGGAGGTCATCGGTGATTCCCCAAAGGTTTTGAAAATCGGCTAAACAAGCGCTGTACGTTTGTCTCGGTGCTACTGAGACATTCTGTTGAAACCCTAGGGCCGGGTGGTGAAGAAGCCGGTGAAACGATCGCTTTAGGCAACGAAATTATCTGCGGGGCAAAGTTTCGTTAATTTTGTATGGGTCACCAGATTAGACAACTGCAGCTTACCGAATCTCATCCGGATGATGCATACGACACGGCCGATCGAACCGGAGATGCCTTTTACGTGGCTCCCGTTGGGTTTGTCTTTAATCGCGGATAACATTGTTTATGCAAAATCTAACTATTCGAATTTAGAAAACAGCAACGAACGGTAACAGCAACAGAAACAACGGACTGAACTCTTTCGCGGGTTTTACTTCTAAGTACTAGTAAGAAAGAGAAAGAAATCCGGTTGTTTTTTTAATACAGGAGAGCAAGAGAAAGAAAATTTGACAAGAAATGTGTCTACTGGGATTCAGGAGCACATCTGTCCTGAATTCACAGAGTTAGTTCGAGTTCCTGTGTACTCGTAGAAATGTCATCCTCAATTTCAGGAAAAATGAAGTGTCACGAAATTCGGGTGCGTTTTCGTGCGAATTTCGTGAAAATTGAGCAGTTGCCCTGTGGTTCGGAAAATCATGGTCCCGAGCGGAATAAATGCAATCTTAGTGTGCACGACGACGGCGCGACGATGTGGCCCAGGATTTCAATTGAGCGTAAACCAATTTTAAAGTTGTTGATTTTCGCCACCCTCTCGGTAGATATCATTTGTGACGAGGACGGCGCAATCGGCGGATAACGACACTGATATCCGGTCCCATTGCGGCAGTTAGAAGTGAGCGGCGGAAAACCGGAAGAAATAGGGCTTTCGGCACATTCACGCCGAAGATTGATGGCTTGTAAACGATGGTTTAATTGAAAGAAGTTTTATTGCAGTTTATTAGAATGCCATCAATTATTTAGGGAGCAAACCCGTTTTGACTCACAACAAAGATGATTTGCAGGATTTCAGTCGTCTTGAATCGATAGTTCAATTCAAAAGAAATCCAAACTTTTAAAGGTTGGAATAATATTTGCATACCTATCAGGCGCATTCAAACCCACACAAATTCTGAATCTGTTGGAATGATATTGATCTCAGTAATCTAGTATTCTTCTACAGTTGTGTCAAGGTGTCTAAATTTTACATGAAGTTTGAATTTCGTTTTAAGCCACTAGTTGAGTTTCTAAAATTCTAAAAACCATACTGACATGGAAACTTCCATGAAGCCACTCTCAAATGGTAATGATTTCTCTTGTTTTCAAAAAGAATATGTAACTACTTCTTAATACCTTAAGCAGAACCGAAATCGAAAAACACCATTAACGCCAAGATTGACAGTGGCTTAAAACGACCCTCTTCGAAACTAAACCTAAACCGTCCGCAATCGAAATTAACGTTAATGCCCAGGACTCGCCAAAAAACTCAAATACTAAACGCCTCAAAGCTTCCTGTCAAATCTTCAACCCCACCCAAAAGGGCGATAGAAAGTGCGTCGGCAATGCGTTTGTCAACTTCCACTGCAAAACCTGAAATCAACCCACCGATCCGGTCACCACCTAGCGTACACCGATTGGGCGCGATTCCCAGCTATCTTAAGAAATCACGACCTTCGACGGCTCATGGTAAGCTGATCAGTACAAGGGACTCGGAACCAAATGGTTTCAAACAAAAAAATATCTCCCCCGAAGAAGAGGATCGGCAGTCCGCGAAAAAAGTCCTTGATCTAGAGCAGATCCATCACCAGCAGTTCCGGTCGAATGTCACCGAACAGTACAGAAGATACAGCGCCTCGAAAGAAGCACTCAACGAAACAGGCAAAGCGACGCCGCAACAACGATCACCGAATGCAACGAAACCACCGAGGACCAGCTTGAGCAAAGAGGTGGCGAAGATCTGTGTCGAAACGGATCAGATCGATCACTACTCGGCGGCGCCCGGCGTTATGAGACTCGAGGGAGAAGGTGCAGGAGATAGCGCATTACAGGCTAGCATTGCACTAGAGGAGTTGAACGAAAAGTTGAGAGAGATGGAACGTTTGTGTAAAGATTATCAAGAGAAGCTGAAAAATCGGGAAGATCAGCTCGCTAAGTTGCAGAAAGAAATGCTTAAGAAAACTGTCGACATTGAAGAGCGAGATAACCAAATTGCGGAAGTAGGTTCCGTTCTTTTTTAAAATACTCTTAACCAATTTCATCGTTTCTTCAACAGCTTAATGGATGCATCGTTGATCTACGCTTCGCAAATATTCCGGAGGATTCGCCACTGGAACAAACCGTAGCCGATCTGCGCCTAGAACTAGCCCAAAAGAGCAAAGATCTGATTCTGAACATCGAGAAAAATGAAGGATACATTCGTCGATTGGATGATGCCAGCAAGCGAATGGCGGAGCTAGAAATTCTGCTGGAAGAACGAGAGCAACGGTTGTTCGAGCAAACCGAGAAACAGGCGGACAAAGAAACGGCTTTCGAAAAGCTTAAAGCCGATCACAGTGATGCTGAGGGGCGCCTACTGAAGGCGACGGCAAAGATTAACAACTTGCGAAAAAAGCTAACGAATCTGACCAACGAAAACACCGATCTGAAGGCTCAGCTAGAGAAAAAAGACCCGAAAGTCTCGAAAAAATCGGATCAAAAGGAACAACTTGAACAATTTCAGAACGAGAACCGTATTGTGCTGGAAAGTCTGCACGCTGAGCTGAAGAAGCTGCGCTACGAAAATGGAATGCTTAAGAACGCCCAATCGCAGGACAACATTTTGATGGAAATCAAAAGCAAACTGATCGACAATTTGGAATCGAGCAAAGCCACGCTGAAGGCACGCTGTGAACAGATTTCGAAAACGCAAACGAAGCAGGTTGAAGAGGTGAATTTCCATTTAATTTTGACTTCTGATTTCAATTTTTTACCACGACTTTTGGCTCAACCTTTGATCTTTTTACCTGGGTTTTTGATCCCGTCTTCCGACCTGGACTCCTAATGTTGAATTCTTAACTCGATTCTTGACGTCAATTTCTGATATTAACGTATGACCTCGACATCTTACTTCAAATTTTGACCTCGACTTCTGACCTTGACTTCTGCTGACCTCGACTTTTTATCTCAAATTTTTATTTCAAATTCTGACCTTTTATTTCGACCTGCATATTTTTAATTTCTAATTCGTCTTTTAACCTCGTCTTCGACCTTGTTTTGTGACTTCAACTTTTGATCTCAACTTTTGACTTCAAACTCTGAGCTTGATCTATGACCTCAACTCACTTCACGTCTTGGCGTAGAGCTGTGACCTCGACCTCTTACCATGATGTTTGACTTCTTATGCTAACTTAAACTCTGATGTAAGCCTCTGACCTCGAATTTTTTACCCGTGTATTTGAGACTTGATTTTGACCTCGTCTACCGAACATTTGACCTTGAAATCTGGCCTTTTTTATGAGCTTGTCATTTGACTTCGACTTCTGACCATGGCTTTCAACCTCGAATTGTGACCTCGAATTTTTACCTTAACTTCCTCAAATTTACAGTTCAACTTCGTCTACATTGGTCATTATTCTGCGCCACGCATGAGGTGATGCTAGTCGATTCATCTCACGGGACTCTACCCAAGTAACACTGATTGTTTTATAAAATTTTCCAGGCCTCTTATGAAACTTAATGTTGGTCTTGTAGCCGATTATAAAACCTGAAATGTTGCTTGGGTAGTCACCTTATTCCGATAGTTGGTGTAAGTTAAGGTTAATTCCCAAAGTTCTTCCAAAGCGACGTTCCTCACCTGAAGCAACTTCTGGAATCGAGTGACTCGGGTGACTCGACTATCGTCACCTCACGCGCCGCTGTTTCCTGATATCATTCAATCCTGACTTCGACTTCTGATGCCTACTTTTTATCTCGACTTTTAGGCTCGGCCTCTAACCTCGACCTATATGAATTCTAACATCGAAGATTGACGTTGACTTTCAACCTCGTCTCCTGATTTCGAAACCTGGGGTGAAATTATGAATCCTGTTCGTTTCGAGATAAGGCAGAAACACAATACAGCGTCGGTCGTCGCGTCACGTCAGCGGTCAACGCTGTCGATAAGTACTAAAACGCGGACGCGACGCACCCGACGATTTTTGCATCACAATTCAGCGTCAAGAGATGTCTAAGATGTCTCTTGACGCTGAATTGTGATGCAAAAATCGTCGGGTGCGTCGCGTCCGCGTTTTAGTACTTATCGACAGCGTTGACCGCTGACGTGACGCGACGACCGACGCTGTATTGTGTTTCTGCCTATACTCGTTTCGAGTTTCAACTCGAATCGAATTAGAATCGTTTCACGTATCTCGTTCGAGTTCTAAATTTTAACGTACTAGATTTCGAGTAAACCGGGTAGTAGATCATCTCGAAACGTTTCATTCGAATCGAGCTCGTTTAAGGTCGGTAATGCCAAAGTCGGTCGAATCGAACGAAACTCGATTGTTTCGAGTTCCATAATCCCGCTCCTGATCTAAATTTTTAAATTCGATTTTTTCCTTCCTAGATCTAGACTTTTGACCTGGATTTTCAGTTCCACTTCTGACTTTTATCTTGTTCCCAATTCGATTGTTGACCTCGAGCTTGACCTCGACTTGTGGCGTTGTTTGTCGAATTCGTGTTTTCACCTCAACTACTAACCTCTTATTTTTGACTTCGACTTCTAATGTAAACTTGTAAATTCGATATTCAAGTTCAGCTTCTGTTCTTGATTTTGAACCTTGTCTTTCGATCTAGACTTTTGACCTCGATATTCTCTCTCGACTTTTAGAATTCTTATTTTGATTTTAAACCCGACTTCTGAGCTCTTTTTATGATTTTGACTATCGACCTCGACTTTAATCTCGACATCTGACTTCAATTTCAACCCCGAATTCTAAAAGTGAACCCAAATTCTGACCGTTTCCATTGATTTCGACTTCTTATCTGGACCTTTAACTTTTGAACTCGACTCTTGAGCTAGACTTTGGCTTTGGCTTGTGACATCAACATTTGACGTTCACTTTTGACCTCAACTTCTGCCATCTGAATCTAACCTCAAATTTAGAACATCAATTGTTTGTTACTGTGCATACCGGTTTTGCCTTCCGTAGTGGAACCACCGGATTACTTGACCGTGTCTGGCCAGGACAACTGCGCGCTGTCGTGCTGTCCTCTCAAATCGCTTATTGGTGTTTTTTCAATTTCTATCAAGCTGTCCTCTCAACCCGCATATTGCTGTTTTTTCTGTAATTTCTATCAAGCTATCTCTCAACCCGCTTGACCACCAAGCTGTCCTCTCAACTCGCTATTAGTGTTATTCAATTTCTACACACAAAATTTTCGAGGCCTGAAATTAGCAAAATTTTGCTCAAATTTGACCAGCTAAAAAGTTAGCAATGAAATTAGCAAATTTTTTTAACTAAAATTCTAGCAAAATAGTCGAAAGGTGTCCGGACTAAATTTTTACTAAATTTTCAGCATATAAAATTATTTTTGCTAAAATTAAAGCAAAAATTTATTAACCCCCAAAAATTACTAAAATTTTAGTTAATTTTGAATTTTAAAGTTTTCGTTGGTTTTTTCAGATATTTATTTTAAAATAGAAAGATCGTAATTATTTGATTGCTGTTAATTTATTCAATAAAAACAGCTGCATGCGAAAGCTGTAGTATAAGGTAGATTTTTTTCACTAACACTTTACGCCGTAAATTTCGTTACCGGTAGTGTTGCGTTCGAATGGAATATGCCATACGGAGCCCGGAATCCCGCGTGCCAACATTATGGATCCGGAGTTTCCAAGCCAAAATTATACCTGAGGGCATTTGACAAAAGCCATAAGACCACTTTCATCTGGGGCCACCAATCAGCTTGGCTGAAATTTTATAAGAGAAAAATAGTTGAAAATTAAAAATATGATTTGAAGCAGAAATAAATTTCTGTTGAACTATTAAACAAAGCTTGAATAAAATGAAAAACATACTTGTAGAATGCCCATCTTCAACCCAACATGTTTCTAAATTCTCGCCTTCAACAAACAGATCTAGAAGTGAATGAAGCAACGAGCCCTAATTTTTCCAGCAGCGTAATGATATCATTCGGAAACAGCACCGCAGTGGCGTACCTGTTAATTGAAACACAAATAAAATATAAGTATCTTATTAATAATCTTAGTCAGAATAAAAATATCATTTGTTATGTATATGTATGTTTTCGGATAAATAGTTTAGATTAGGTAAATTTAAATTCGATTCAGATGTGCTGTTAATGTTTGTCAAACATCTGGTACCGAAAAATCAGATTTTGGAGCTTAAATTTGTATGTGTATCAGATTTCACCTTTCAGATGGCATTGAAAAACTTTTCTTAAAACATGTTTGTTTTTAAACAATATTTGTAGTAACAGAACTTAATAAACGAAGCACGAATTTGATTAAACACAGAAAATTACATTATTGCATAAAAATTCTAAGCAGAATGCGGGAAACGGGTTCCGGTTTTATACTCCCTGAAAAAAACATAAAATGAAAAAAACCTACCTAATACATAACACATATGACATGATTCCCGGAAAATGGCGTTGGACACGAATTCGCTGAGAGTCGATGATGAGGGCGAAACCTTCAATGGATTGCACAATTGTCAGCGGAAAGTTGGAATTAGAGTCCGGATCCGTCCCAGTCGGATTTCTCTGTTTTCTTATCCTCTATGTACAAAGCACTGTTTCCATCTTTAAGATGAGATGAATCATCCTATAGGATGAAAATTCCTGAAAAAAATCCATCTTTAACGTTGTCGCAACTTCTTTCATAATCCACACCACCGCCACTCTCACCAACTCCGGTGCCTTCTATCAGCTTACCGCTTTTGGAAGATCACCTGCCCCTGCTGCATCCAGATAAGCTTTTTATTATGCTCCGTACTGTTACCTAAAATATAAAATGTTTTGTTTCAAACTCAATCTTATTCACAAACTTACTTATCCTCTTACTTCCGGATAATTCGACAGCAAGAACAGTAACCCTCTCACCTCCTTGGTCGTCGCCTCCCCACGCTTCTCGTCTGAAGTGGGGTTGTCTTTTGTTGACCGCTTTACCACAGCCAGGTATCATCATTCTTACCGGAAGATAGTCAGTGCCGGAAGTATCCGGGAAGGTATTTTAAAACATCCTCAGATGAACGCCCCGGGAACAGATAACTAAATCACACTGGCTCACGAAACAGCCACGACCGATTGACTGTTTGGAATAACAATTCATGGGGTTTTATCTCGCCGAATGTAGAAAAACAGAAATGAAATTATTTACATTTTCTTAGCCTGAAACCGAACAATTTTTTTTATATTTGAAGGATTTCAAGCCAAATCGACAAGAAGTTGGTATGACTCTTTAAGAATTCAATGAAACTTTTTGGGCATAAAGATCTTACCTAGTAAAGCAACTTGGTATACTCAGTTTTCCGACTAACATTTGAAAAGGACCAAACTTTTCATGCAAACATTTTGAAAACATTATTAGCTCGAAAATTACAATTCCTACAAAAACGTGGTTCATGAAAGAGATTTTTAAAAGTCATTGAAATTTAGGACAAAAAATTGATTTTTTTTAAATCCTACACTGAGAAAAATACATTTCAAAAACTAAAATTCAATTTCCAAAAAAAAAGCCATCTTAGAATTTGATGATTTTTTTTCAAAGCCGGGTAATTATAAGGCAGGTAGAAGTTACCTTTTTGGCTTTCAAGAGGGTTCATCTTGCTATCTCGGTAAATTTTACCTTTTTATTTTTTTCCGTGTATAATGATTAGCTTCTACACGCAAATTAATTTGCACTTAAAAGATAAGTGACATCTGTAGTAAATTCTCGCCATACGTAATTTTATTTGAATTTTAAGTGACCAGTCAAGTGAATTACACTATGACGTTTGAGTGAAATTTATCTGAATTTCTAAGTAAGTTAATTATCTCTCGTGTTTTTAAATAAAAGAACATTTATAGAACACCACTTCGATTTCAAATACTTACAATTCGCTTTCACCATAAATTAACTGATTGGAAAATTCCATCGTAATCCCAAGGCAGATCGGTTACTGCGGATAGTGCGACTTCTAAATCTTCCCTGCTGCAAACCAGAAAATCTGTTCAGTTCAACCCACAAGCTGAAATATGATAACACCTTTAAATAACTTTTTCATACATCACGTTTAACACAAACTACCGCTAAAATCGCCTAGTAAAGAATTGGGAAAACCCAGATCCAGCATAAGCTTAAAACGCTGCTCTTTAAAATTTGCCATTTTGAACTCTGAAAATAAACCTAATTACAACTCGACATTCACTTGAAATTCAAGTGATGGGGAAGTGAATATTTTTTCTCATTTCAAATTCAAGTGACGACTGAAGTGAATGTGGATGAATTCACTTGAAATTTAAGTGACTGGCAAGTGAAATGTATATGTCGCACTTGAATGGAAGAAAATCATTGGATCTTTGTTTTTCAGTGAAAAATCATGTGTATTTTAAGAGTGAATTTGGGTTAAGTGTATATAATTAATTTTTTATTTTTGTACGGCCGAACGAATAACACCCGAAAAAAGAACTGTCAAACAAACGCGGTTCAAGCACAGACTATTAGTTCGAGTCCATGCTAATATAATTGCTCAATTTAGTAGCAAAGGGTTTTTTTTACTCAAATTGAGCAAAAGTCATGACAATTTGGGAAAGTGCTAATGTGTTTGAGGAATTCCGGTTTAAATAAGTTTAATAAACAACGATGTGAATTACTACACAGTTCAAATCCAACTGATTTTTATTTATCATTCCATTCGTCTCCAAGTCGTGTTTTATAGGAACGAATATGGAACCGATACTCGATCAACGAGTTTGACGAACACGACAGTTCTCCACCCTTTAGGTTAAAAAATCAATCCACCAATGTATTTCTAAAATGATTTTTCCTTACATCTAACACTTCATTTTATGGAACTTCTAATTCAATTAAAACCATATTTATATTCACTGCCACAATGGATGCTAGCTATCGATGTCCGTCCCGCTCTTGATGTGTTTGCGCAATCAGTTAGTTGCCGTCTCCGTTTTATGCGCTCGGACCTTCTAATGCCTACAACGAAAGGAATAGGTTTCGATTGATTTACCCCTAAAATCGGAGTGGTGGTATTGGTTTCTTCTGGGAACCCTAGAAAATCTGGTTCGTCATCATCTTCACACCGCCTTTTTAAATTAACGACCTTGGTCAAAGAATTCCTTTGATGTGTTATACTGGATCGTAATCTTAGTTGGTCTCGGTGTGCAGATAAAACATGTCCATTAACACAGATTTGAAAAACATTCAAAGAACATCGCTTTACAAAAACTGCCTCCAACCATCTTTCAGTATCTTTTCGGTGGTTTCGATACCATAAAAGATCACCTTGTTTTAAGGTTTTAAATGTATCATCATTTTGTCTGATAACAGGTTTTGATTCAATAATGGTTGCTTTCTTCTGAGGAGCTAAGTTATATTTGTAGTGACTTTTTGGGTTTATCAAATCTAATAGCATCTTCGGCTTGTATTTAAACAAATGCTCAGAGGGAAAAGTTCCACTCTTCGTTAAACAACTGTTGCGGTAATTTATCAAAAAATAATTGATTCGTTCATCCAGATCAAGACTCTTTGTATTAGAATCTAGCAGAAATTTCTTGAACACTTCCTTCACTGTACGAACTGTTCTTTCCGCCTGTCCATTACTCTCAGGATGGTATGGAGGGCTTTTCAAAACCACTATTCCTTGCCTCGACATGAATGTTGCAAATTCGGACGAATTAAATGGAGGACCACCATCCGTTACCAAAACGTCTGGTAACCCAAAACGAGCAAAAAGGTTTATAAACTTTTTTATAACTTTCTTTGCATCAGTGCCGTACCTCATATAATCTAGTTCTACCCATTTCGAATAGCTGTCCACAATAAGTAAGAACACTTTTTCATTAAAATAAAAAAAATCTGCATGTATACGACTAAAAGGTCGAGTAGTAGGATTCCATGAAGATGACACTTGTTTCTTTTTAACAATTAAAGTTCGATTACAAACGTTGCAGTTCTTCACATGCTGTTCTATGTCAGCATTAATACCAAACCAAAATACTGTTCTACGGGCCAATTGCTTGATTTTAACTATTCCAGCGTGATTGGCATGCAGCATCTGTAAAGTTTTGAACTGCAATACTTTTGGTACAACTACTCTATTTCGAAAAATGAGGCAACCAGATAATAATTCAAAGTCATGAGCTTGGGCTTTAACATCCTTGAACTTCCTTTCAACTCGATCCGGCCAACCATTTTGAAGATAATTTATTATCTGTGTTAAGAAAGGATCTTTAGTCGTTTCGGAAGCCATGATATTAAAATCAATAGGAAATTCGTTAGAAAAATTTAAACTATTTATAAAATCCTTATCAAGCTGCTTTGGAACGCCATCAGGAAGTGGAAATCGGGAGCAGAAATCTGCGTTTCCCATTCTATTTGAAGGTCTATAACGAATCTCAAAATCGTAAATAGAAAGCTCTAACAAATATCTCTGCAATCGGGTGACTATAATCGGATTTTTCCCTTCTTTTCCAAATACACCTAACAGTGGTTTGTGATCAGTATATATAACGAAATGCTTACCGTACAGGTAGCGATGGAACTTTTTTATACAACTCACCACTGCGAGCGCTTCAAGGTGTAAGATGGGATATTTCTTTTGAGAATCACTCAAGCTGAATGATGTAAAGCAAATAGGTTTTTCTTGACCATTTATTTCATGAGCTAGCACTCCTCCAAGTCCATAGCTACAAGCATCAGTGACCAGTATTAATGGTTTTTTTGCATCAAAATATTCGAGAACTTGTGGGTTTAACAAATATCTCTTACATTTTTCAAATTGAGATTTACAATTCTCATCCCAGACGAATTTCACATCTTTTTTTAACAGATTATAGAAGCAATGTAACTTTGAGGAAAGATTGGGAATAAATTTTCCGTAGAAATTTATCAATCCAAGAAAAGCTTTAAGTTCACTCGTATTATGTGGAGGTTTAGCTTTAGCAATAGTATTAATTTTATCTGGGCAAGGTTTCAAACCTTCTGAACTTATTATGTGCCCCAGGAATACAAGTTCGTTCACGAAAAATTTACACTTTTTAAGTTTAACTTTTATATTTGCTGCTTTTAATCTATCTAAAACTAAACATAACCGTGTTTTGCATTCTTCTTTATTTTTGCCCGAAATGAGCACATCGTCTAAATAAGCGGACACTCCTTCCAGCCCTTGAAGAACTCTTTCCATTACAGATTGGAAAATAGCAGTGGAAGAAGCGCTTCCTTGAGGAAGACGATTATAAGTGTAGAGACCTTTGATAGTGTTTATCGTCATTATCTTTTTTGAACGATTTGTCAATTCAAGCTGAGTGTAGGCTCCAGCTAAATCTAGGGAACAAAACACTTTAGAATTAGATAGAGTAGCAAATATGTCCTGAGCTAATGGAATCGGATAAGTGTTCGGAACAATTACCTTATTTACCGATACCTTGCAATCTATAACAAGACGAATGTCGTTATCTTTCTTCATTACAGCCATGACTGGTGATGCCCATTCACTAGCTTTTATTGGAGTAATAATTCCACTTTTTTCCAATGAATCTAAATGGTCCATTACCTTCTCTTTTAATCTCAGAGGAACAGTATACGCTTTTTTAAAAATAGGTCGTTCATCTTTTAATATTAGATCACCTTTAAAACCTTTTATGGGAATTGAACAATCATTATTGAATACACACTCATATTTTTGTTTCAATTCCGTTATAATGATATCATTCTCATCCGTTTCTTCAAAATTGTTAACGATTTCTTTACACGTAAACTGTGTTCTCCAATCGTCATAAAAAATATCCAGCCAATCTCTTCCAATCAATGGAACAACCATTTTCGAAACATTAAGAACAATTAGAAATACGTTTCTCATCAAACTATTTAAGGAAACTTTTACTTGAATGCTTCCTAAAATTGATAATTTATTCCCATCAACAACTGACAAATTTCGATTGCATGAGTTTAATTTTAAATTTCCAAAATTTTCCTCGAACACACTCTTACTAATTACCGATACTGCAGACCCAGTATCTACTTCCATCCGAAAACCAATTCCATTTATTTTTGGTGACACAAAAACCGGACCATTTACCTTAATTCCTTCTGTTATGCTCATACACTCAAGGTCTTCATCCGAGTTGCTCGAATCCTTAACATTTCGCTTGAAATTCGAGTTCCCAGTAACATCTTCGGATTGAGCATCTACGAATCGAATCGACTGATGGGACCGTTGACGTTCGTAACAGTTGCGCCGCGTATGTCCTCTCATGTTACAGTAACTGCATAATACTCCTCCTCTATTTATGCGCTCTCCACGGGAGCGACTACGGCTACGGTTTCGAAAAGAAAAGCGATCCTGATCATAACGGTTACGATTTGGAAATCTTTCCCTCCTGCCATTAAACGGTTCTCCACTTCGACGTGAATTATTTCTAGCACCCAACCGATCAATGACGTTCACACGCAGATCCGATTGTTGCTCTACGCGCATTGCATTTTTGATGGAATGTTCCCTGGCAATCAGAATACGCTCAACCTCTTCTAAGGTAGGGTCTTCCATTTCAAAAAGTTTTTCGAAGACCTTTCTATCAGCTGCACCGAACACAACTCTATCCCTAATCAGGCTGCTTTTGATCGAGCCGAACAAACAACTTTCCGCTAAAAGTTTCACATCTAATATGAAATCTTCGGCCGGTTCGTCCTTACCTTGGTTCCTCCTGTAGAAAGCATCTCGTTTTTGCATTAATCCTCTGGTCTTGTCGAAACGGTTTCTCAGTCGGTTAATAATATCATCATACTCAAGAGTATTGATATCGACACCAGGATACAATTTTTTTATTTCCGCAAAAACCGAAGCTCCACCAACTGTAATAAACAGCGACTTCCGATTCCCAACAGGTACATTGTTGTAATCGAAAACGTACTGTAGTCGTTCCGCATAATCAGAGAAGGACGTTCCCGGAACGTAGGGCTCGACTGAACCAATAAAAGTGGACATCTTCTCAATTTACTTCACTTCTATCTTCGTAAATAATCAATCTGGCGAAAGTAAACAAATAATGATGATGATTATTAGTGAATCAGCATAACACCAATACTGGTAAGTAATGTCGCACTGGTAGTTTTATTTTGTTGCAGCTCTCCGTTGCACACACCAAAGTGATTTACAGCAATCGAAAGAGGAACTCAATGAACACTTGATTAAATAACAAACTTCTTACACTCACCTTCGAATCCAACGCTCACGAGAGTCTCTCTCGGTTTACAGCTTAGTTAAACCAAGTTGTTGCTGTTTGAAATGGCGAATTGAAACAATGGATACAAATAAAATCCAACAAGCGCGAAACAATGGCTTTTCTTCTGTCGCACAAATAATGCTTGTAACAGCGCCAAAACAGCCTTATGCCTTACAGCTTACGTGCTACCACTGCAAAAATGCGAATTGCTTAAATTATTTCCACTTGATACTTCACTATTCAGTTCAATCAAACAACGATATAAAAAAAATTTCAACTCACAAGCAAATTTCACAGAAGTCCACAGCAGCGATTTACGACTTCTAACTATTGCTCAATGTTCTTCAACTACTAAAAACGCACACGGGTTCTGTATATCCTCGTCGCCACTAATGTGTTTGAGGAATTCCGGTTTAAATAAGTTTAATAAACAACGATGTGAATTACTACACAGTTCAAATCCAACTGATTTTTATTTATCATTCCATTCGTCTCCAAGTCGTGTTTTATAGGAACGAATATGGAACCGATACTCGATCAACGAGTTTGACGAACACGACAAGTGCTAACTGAACAGTAAAAAAAAATTTTTGCTAACGGAAAGTAACAGCTCATTTTTGCTAAGTGGAGCCTCGAAAGTTTTGTGTGTATTAAGCTGTCCTTTCAACTCGCTTATTGGTGTTATTCAATTTCTATCAAGCTGTCCTCTCAACTCGCTTGTTGGTGTTATTCAATTTCTATCAAGCTGTCCTCTCAACCCGCTTGATCACCAAGCTGTCCTCTCAACTCGCTTATTGAAGTTTTTTTTCCAATTTCTATCAAGCTGTCCTCTCAACCCGCTTGATCACCAAGCTGTCCTCTCAACTCGCTTATTGGTGTTATTCAATTTCTATCAAGCTGTCTTCTCAACCCGCTTGATCACCAAGCTGTCCTCTCAACTCGCTTATTGGTGTTATTCAATTTCTATCAAGCTGTCCTCTCAACTCGCTTGTTGGTGTTATTCAATTTCTATCAAGCTGTCCTCTCAACCCGCTTGATCACCAAGCTGTCCTCTCAACTCGCTTATTGGTGTTTTTTTTTTTTAATTTCAATCAAGCTGTCCTCTCAACTCGCTTGAATATTATTATATCACCAAACAGTCTTCCGAACTCGCTAGCTGGTGATTTCATTTTAAAGAATTTACCTGTTTTTCATTTATTTTTCTTTATATTTTCCTTTCTGAACAACATTTCACCACTTTTGAAATTAAGTTTGATTCACTTTTGGACTTTAATCATAATTTTATTACATCAGAACTACTTAATTTTTTTCAACTTTTGGTAGAACTTTCTAAGCGTGTGTAACATTGACGATGTTTGTTTTTATTCGGCTCGATTTTTTTCCAAACTTTCTAACGAAACACAATTTGATTGCAAATACCTGCCACGGTCGCCAAATGTGCAGACCGGTTTTGCCTTCCGTAGTGGAACCACCGGATTACTTGACCGTGTCTGGCCAGGACAACTGCGCGCTGTCGTGCTTAGCTCACTCACTCGCTGGCACATGTTGACTGACTGGCTGACTCGCGTGCACGCTCGTGTGGGGTTACCAAGTGTCGGTTCAATCCATACACACAGTTACGACAACTGGTCTTGACTTATAACATTATGGGCCTTATTACATAAGACGAGTCGAGTAACTCGACTCGACTCCAGTCACTGTCGAGTCGAGAGAACTGTCGTATTATGGTAGTCGAGTGAAATATCTGAGTCACGAACCTTCAAACAGTCGACTCAGTCAAGCTACTCGACTGAAATTCGACTGGACTTGATTACTGTAATACCAAAATGGCTCACTCGAATAAAATGACTCGTGACTCGTCTTATGTAATAGGGCCCTATATTTTGACCTCGCCTTTCGATCTTGAATTAAAACCTCGATTTTTGAATTTCGACTTCTGACCAAGGTTGCCGAAAAAAATTCTGTGTTTTTATGAAAGTAAAACTGACTTTCTGTGATTTTACCAAAAATATCTGCGACGGTTTTCTGTGATGAAAAAAGCATTAATTTCACTAAAAAGTCGTGAGAAATTGTGTCTTGAGAAAAATAAACAAACAATAGCAATCTTATCAAGACTTTCCAAAACAAAGTAAAAAATCCAAAAGTAATGTTGACTTAAAGATTAGAATTTTAAAAATACGTACACAAATCTAAAATTTTGTGAAATCTGTGAATATTTTTAAAATTCTGCGTACTGTGACACAGATTCTGTGAAGAAAATTTGCTCAAAATTCTGTGAAATTAAAGATTGAACCTTGCTTCTGACCTCGACCTCGACCTTCAATTTTTGTCCTTGATTTTTGCCAACGACTCAAGTTTTTTGCTTATGATATCAACTTTTGACCTCAATATTTGTCTTCTAATTCTGACATCGACTTCGAATTTCACTTTGATCACTGTCATTAACTTTTGACCTCCCTCCTTCCTAAATTTAAAATTCTAGCCACGATTATCTACCTTCAAATTTTGACATCAACCTCGGATCTCAACTTCTGATCTTATTTTTAGAACTCAAATTTTATTTGACTCCTAGTTCTGACAAAGGTTTTTCGAATCTCAATTTTTTTGGCCTCGACTTCTGACCTCGACTTTCGATCTTGACTTTCAACTTCGACTTCTCAACTCGACTGCTGACCTCAATTTTGGACTTTGACTTCACCCATCGAAATTTGACGTCGACTTCTGATATCGATTTTTAACCTAGACTTTTGACCTTCACTGCTAACCTTTAATTCTGATTTGTGTTCTGACATCAACATCTGATCACGACTTTTCACCTCAATATTTGACCTCGACCTGAAAACCTTAATATTTATCATCATTTCCAACTTCGAATTCTGATCTCAGTTTTTGACTTTGGCTGCTTGCATCAACTTCTAACTTCTTTTGACCTCGATTTCTGACTTCGAGTTTTAAGCTCTACTTTTGAAATTGTTTTAATGTTGACTTCGTATTCCGAATTTTGATCCCGACTTCTTACGAAAGGAATCAAACTTTTGTTTCAACGAACCTTTATTTTCGTCAATTTTTGCATCGAGAATTTGTTCGATATTGTTTTTGTTTGCTCTTTTATAGGACGAAAGCACTCATCCAACAAGGCAGATGGACGGTTTCGAGGCGTTATTCAAAAGTTTGGCCACCAAGCAGCGACGATGCTGCAAGGAAGAGAAAATTATCAGTGACATCGAGCAAAACAATCGAAACTGCAAAATAGCCCGCCGCAAGATGCTGGATATGTTGGGCCAGCTGAAGAAGGAAAATCGAGCCATGAGGAGCATTATGTAAGTTCAAGATTCATTGTTTTTAGAATTCTAGTATTGATAATATTTTTTCTACAAAGTTCAAGTAATCCGGACCTGGCTCTCATTAATTCGGAGGAAACAAACGAACAGGTGAAAGGACAAATTATAAACCAGCTGTGTCAAATTTTCCCGGAAGAGGACAACCTGCAGCAGCAGCCCAAAAATGGCGGAACAGTAGAGCGGATTACCAATCGGATTATTTACGACGAACACATGATTGGTGGAATCGCAAAACCAGGCAAATTTTAGAGCTTATCTCAGATGCTCAATTACAAGTGATAGTAACTGTTGTTTAAATTTATTTATTTGTATTCATATACTTATTGAATCAATCCACTTATTTAAGTGCACTTTATCTTGGTTTTCTTCCAATCATATCTGAAAAACATGAAATCTCATACAAAACTTCAAGTTTCCTTTTGACGCTAATGAAATGAGATTTTTGATAAGACGTCACCGGTTTCCCCACCCAATTATACATTCGTCGAAAGTCGAAACGAATGAAACAATAACAATTTCCGAAACATCCAAACTCTCCCCAGCGATCCAATAACGTTCAGTTAAACTGTCAACGGCAAATCCGAAAGCCGAAAATTTCAAGCCAAACTTTTCCAATTCACTTCCGAAGGAAATCCCTTGCTGTCATAAAGTTTTTTTTTCACTTTGCCTTCGTCAGGTTCTGCTGCATCAACCGAGATAGAAAAAAACCGCGTGTACTGACTTATCTTGTTATTCAATGTGTGTAGATTTGATGACACACAAATGTGTAATTTATCTGGAAATATCATTCAATTTGACTGTAAGCCTGACAGTGTCAAGATCCACGTCATTTTGAATTTTCGAACATT
Organism: Uranotaenia lowii; assembly: GCF_029784155.1. Taxonomy (NCBI): domain Eukaryota; kingdom Metazoa; phylum Arthropoda; class Insecta; order Diptera; family Culicidae; genus Uranotaenia; species Uranotaenia lowii. The sequence goes on from NC_073692.1 coordinate 407,463,829, forward strand.
TTTAATGTAAATATCAAATATTTATTGTAAAACTTGTAACTACAAAAAAAAGGTTCAACGCTTCTCATAAAAGATACAACTAAAATCTCAAAAACTTGTTAGATTTATTCTTTTTTATTACTCTGAATCTTAATCTGTGCATTTCTTCCACATATGCGTTAGGTTTTCCAAAGAAAATTCTTAGACATTGTTTCTCAAGTATAAATTTGAGAATTTTCAAGCAATTCTTGAAAATTGACAAAAAATATTAACATAAAAAAATAAGGATTTCTTTTCAGGATACTAAACAAGAAGATATTATTCAAAGCCATCAATGCTGCTTAATAAACGGTCGTGATTGTGGTGTGAGAAATTTATTAAGTTTTCATCAAAAGCGATTTTCCCAAACCGACCGATGGGATGGGCACCAAATCTAATAAAGTCTCTTCTGGGAAACAGAAAAAAAACAATAACCACCAGGAAGGGCCCGAAATCATATCATTCGCTAAGGAGGAAGCCAAATTAATGGCTGAGAGGGAGTGGGGCAGATTTAATGTGATGAAAAATTGTAACAAAATTAAAATAAATTTCAACATTTATACTCACGCTCGTTTGTCCCCTGGCTGATGGTGTTCGTCCTGACGTTGGTACAATGAATGGAACAACAACCAGCAGCGAAGAGGACGCTCCTTCTTTCTTCCCATTGTTCAAAAAGGGTGTTACGCCACAAAGCAGTCGATCTATTCTGGACTGCAGGAAAGGGTGTCCTGAAAAAAAGTGGAAAGGACACAGAGGATTTGAATATGTTTTAAAAATTTTATAATAAAACTTTCACTGACCACAATTGATGATACAAAATTCAAAAATCTACATTGCTTTTCAGTTTCATCTGTGAGCTAGTGTAGAAAAGTACACTTGTCGACTCTGAAAACAGTTTTTATAAGCGCTTTTTTTCGACAGTGTTTTTTTTTTTTTTTGCTTGCAAATGCACAGTGCCCACGACCTACTAGAACTTTCAGTTATTGACATGGTTATCCACATTCGGTTATTTGTTGAGATGTGTTTCTTGTAGGTTTATTAATGGATTTCTAAGCGATTTGCCCGAATTTGCATAACATTGTGTATGCAACTCGTTGCCAAACTCTATGTTCTTAGCACTCGACACGAGAGACGAGAAATAATTGTACACAACCACGTTGAAAACCCAACATGGTCAGAAGGGATGGCCGCCCAGGCTTTCAATCTCCCAAAATCTACAAATCGCGGGTTGAAAATTTTACATTGCTAACCGTAAGGGGAATGCTCCAGGTAGGTTCAAATTGGTTTTCGCGGATTAGTTTACCCGGGATTTGATCATTTGGCAAGCCAAATCGTTTATTTGCCAATTGTATATTTTGGCTATTGAAAGCAGACAAAAGTTTACAAGGAGAAATGTCTTCAGGAAATTGTGTTGCCGTTTGTCCAATCACACGAAGCCCCCGTGAAGTTTTTCAGAACAGCAAACAACTGGCAAACTCACCTATAGTTTCGAAACAGGGGTTTCCTGTATTTGGCATGAATTTCCTGTAGACTTGAGACGGTTTCTTTTCGATATATACATGAAAAATAATGACTTGTTTTGGAAAAAAACGTTTTTATTCAAAAGCACATTTATTAGTATTTTATGAATCATTAATTACAGCTTGGTCCTGATGTTTATTTTTGGTTCGTCCGGTATTTTGCTTGGGAAAAGATACATTGTTATTTTTTCAGTCAGTTATGAATTATTTAAAAAAAATGCACACTTCTGATGTTTGAATTGAACGGCACTTTCGAACCCGCATCTTCGTTGTCACTTCCAAAATGAATCCAGTGCACAATCGAAAAATACGCGCGACATGACGCACACACTTAATCTTTTCTCCTGTGATCGGGACGATTTCGTCCTGTATTTTCAACAGCTGAAATTACAGGACAAATCTCGAAACAGAAAAACAGCTCAGGAACACATCCTGTCAAATTAACCTGTTGCATCGAAATGCTTTTCTCCTGTGAATTGCAGGATGTTTTGTAAGTCTCCTGTGAGCTCATGACAGGCTTCTCTTGAGATTTTCAGGAGATCTGAAGGGGTTTCTTTTTTTCTCTAAATACAATTAAATTCTCATTACTTCCTTTTTGAATTAAAACATAGATTTTTCTTCAAACATAAACTAATTTATTTCGTATTTTTGTTAAGTACTTTGACACACAACACAATAATATTTTAAAAACACTGCACACGATTTTTCCTGCCTTTGGACCAGGCGGCTGGTTGCGGGCATTGTTGATCCGTTGAAGATGCCGCTGCGGGATGATGGACATTTGCACGAACTCAAGAGCGCCTGCCACGAACTCAAGAGCGAACTGCCAACCAAACGTACCGGAAATATCTTGCCGGCCTGGAAAGCACTTGCCTAGACCAAGCGACGGAGGGACGATAATCATTTTTCCGTTTTTGTCGTTCGGCGATCTTCAGCTCATTTCACACTTTCACAACTGATTGAAATAACCTTAGGCTTAAAGAGGACATTGTTGCCGTTCCCAACCACACGGTACAAAAGGACAGAAAAAACGTTGTTTCCTCACACGATTGCAATGAACGAACGGTGACCGCAAAAAATAACGAGTTGAAACTTTGGCGGTTTGAAATTTTATGCACAAGTGAAAAAGAGATGCAAAAGTGCACAAGAGAAAGAACATTAATTGACAAAAATTGGGTCTCTTAAAGTGTCCCCGTGATTCAGGAGAACACAAAGTCCTGAAATCACGGGACACATTAAGTTCCTGCGCTCTCGTACAAAGTTAGTCTCGGATCTCAGGAGAGATGAAGTGTCCCGAGATTCGGGTGAGTTTTCATTCGAACTTCGTTTGAATTGGGCAGTTATCCTGTGATACGGAAACCCATCCCTAGCGAGATAAATGCAATCTTAGTGTGCACAAGATGAGGCAGGATAAACAATGGGGCTTATTCTGCGACGCGAGTGACGTGACTCACGAAATTTCACTTCTTCGTCCTGACTCCATAAAATGCTTCAGCAAAGAAATCTGTGTATCGATGAGTTCTGAAGACCAATATCAGCTCATCCGAACGAAAATTTCGAGACTAGAGAGGCTATTTAAGCCAGCAAAAAGATATGAATTTTCGTGAGTCACGTCACTTGCGTCGCAGAATAAGCCCCAATAAAAAACGAAACAGCTGTTGTTCTCCCGTGTTACAGGACGATTTTTCACGTGTGATACATCGTTTACGACGAACTGCTGAGACTGCGTCTCCCCACGGGAGCGAGACTTGTGGGATTCGCCGACGACGTGGTTCTTCTGGCATTGGGCCCATCAACCGGAGAAGTCCAGCTACTCGCCACAGTCTGGTTCACCACAAGACCGAGATGGTGCTGATCACCAACCTGATATCAGCACAATCAGGGCGGTTGCGTAATCGAACTCAAGCGTGCGATCAAGTACCTGGGCGTGATGATCGACGAACGGCTGAGCTTTCATGCCCATTATTTTGCTCTGGGCTGGTAGTTCCACCTCCTCGTGGTCCGAGGAGGAAACGTGTCTGCAAGTCCGGCGTATTGCAGATGCACGGCCAAGAGAACTATCACTAAGCCCACTAGAGGCCGTCGACGGGTCTGCCAAACCCGCGCGGGAGCAGTGGTGCACCCGGGTTCTTAGGTACCAGTACTCGGGTGTGAGGGTTAGGGTCCAACACGCGTTCAGGGAGACATGGCCCTGAAATGCGGACGTGACCGGAGGGAGAGCGATCGCCAACTCGTTTTGCGTTTCGGTGGGTAGAGACCCGACTCGCAAAACGAGTAGATGCGCAAAGAGGTGGCCAATGGTGGGCCGTGTTTTACACGTCAGTGTCAGAGAGGCACAGTTTAAGCCGAAGGTGTCAGGGTTCGACACACGTTTCGGGAATTGATTCGTTCGGCCGAACGGGCGGTCTACAGCTCGATCTGCGCTTCGGAGAGTAAAGCACCCGACTTGAAGATTGAGTAGTTGCGCTGAGTGGTGACTTAAGTCAACACTACTTGTGAGTTCGGAGGAGTCTGAGTCCTACACGTGGCTTAGGAGGCTTACCCTCCCTGACCCGCGTGTTCGAACAGAGAAAGTGTCGTCGACAACTCGTTTTGTGTTTCCGGACTTTCTGGATTAGTTCCACAAAGCTAGTAGTTGCGCTACATGGGGACCTCATTCACACGATGAGATATCGGTTCCTAACTCTTCAGAGGAGGAGTTGCGCATCGAGTTGTGTTAGAATGAGGTATTGCTGACAGGGGATTCAGAAACGAGTATTGCCTTGGAGCGCACTAGCGCGAATTGACCTCTGTGACATGTGGATTTCACATGTCATTTTCATGCCTTCCAATTCTTACATCCTCAGCAGACCACACCAGTGAGAACATGCTGAGAAATTTATTACTAACCGGCATTGAACCTTCAGTTCAATGCCTGCACAAAATTCAGCATCAGCATTTACTGCGACGAACGAAAGTGTCGCATTTCAAATTTACTGAACCTCGCTGTTACCATGTGTGCAGTCATAGCTTTTCGAGGTTTCTGTCTTTGTCTCTTTCGCATGTACATCGATCACGGATTGGTGATCGTGTACATGGCTTTTACATAGAACGGTGCTTCAGGCGTCTCCAGTAGGAACCTTGTCAAGAACTTATCGAACAATAAAGAATCAATCTGAATCCAACCTTCAACGGAGTAAAATCGTATCATGGCAATACCGTGACAAGAGCCAAGTGTCAAAAAAAAAAACCAAGTCCAGGTGTTAGAAATTTGTGATCTAGTGTAAAGTGTGCATCAGTGTGCGAACAGCGACTAATAATGGGAACAGGTGCATCAAAACCTAGTGCATCAGTGTCGGGAGATAAAGATCTCACCATTATAAACAATCAGGAAACCCATAGCGATTTTCACGAAGATCATGCGCTCAAACTGAACATCATCTTAGTGCTAGTTACAATCCAGCTAGTGTTTGTAATTTACAAAATTTGGCACAAAAGAGTGCAGAAAAAAACGATCCTAAGTGTAAAAGCAATGGCAGATCTAGACAAAGTCTAACAAGAAAGGCAAAGTCCAGAGAAAAAAAAAGGGACAAACAAAAAAAAAAAAAAAAAAACAGTGCTAAAATGAACAGTGTGGCAGTAGCTGAAATATCAAAAGAGTAAAGTGTACACGAGTGACAGAGCTAGTAACGCTCCACCAAAGGGATAACCGGCAACTAGGAGCGTCCCCACCGAAGGGTCAACCGGCAACTTGGAGCGGCCCCAACAAAGGGATAACCGGCAACTAGGAGCGTCCCCACCGAAGGGTCAACCGGCAACTCGGAGCGGCCCCAACAAAGGGATAACCGGCAACATGGAGCGTCCCCACCGACAGCCACCACAGTAACCGGAAACCTGAGTAGAGCAAAAGCGCAGTTAGTATGCCAGCGGCTAACAACAAAACCAACAACAAAACCGACAAACGTGAGGTAGGACAATGTTATAGAAAACTGTAAGTAAGAAAAAATCATAATAGTGTAACAAAAATGACAGCAGAAAACAGAATTAAATAATAATATTAATTTATGGACCAAGTAGATTCACTACTGGCAGATTTGTCGAAAATCTTAGTTAACCTTAAGAAAAATCCTAATCGAAGATACAGGAGAGCAACGTTATTGAACAAACTAAACCAAAGTAGAATCTATTACAACGAAATATTAGATTTAATAGATCTCTTTGGGGGAACCAAACAGATTTTTTTTATAAAGTCGGCAAGGTTACTGTACGGCGAAATAAAAACTTTAATAGATTCAAAGCTTGATCGAAATCATCTGATTTCATTTAAGACCTTAGCAAAAGTGTCGTTATCATTTTTACAGTTACATAAAAGAAACATGGCAAACCCAAAGGTAGACGTAAAATTGGGTACGACGCTGATTCAAATGTATGATGGCGCACCACAGCATTTGGATGCTTTCATTGACTCCGTAAATTTATTCAATGACACGGTACAAAGTGATTTTGCTGCAGCCACGGCCGCACAAATACAAACAGCTCAAGTTACCGTAGTGAAGCTCATAAAATCACGGCTAACAGGCGTAGCCCGGCAAGTAATTGCAGGAGCCGATGATTTACAAGGCATCATAGACGCAGTAAAACAACACTGCGAGTCAAAAATTACTTCGGACAATGTTCTGGCCAAGCTAAAAGCAACCAGACAAAAAGATTCAATTCAAACTTTTTGTAACGAAGTTGAAACTTTAACAACACAACTTAAATCATGCTATGTAAGGGAAGAAATCCCAGCAAACAGAGCCAACACGATGGCAACCAAAAAAGGAGTCGAGGCTCTAATAAGCGGTAGCAAGAATACCGACACAAAACTTATTTTGAAGGCTGGGACCTTCAACAAAATTAATGACGCAATTCAAAAGGTGATGGAAAATAATGAAATCACCAGTAACAACAATTCACCTGCTACAAATGCTCAAATTTTAACAGGTCGAGTAAGCCACCCAAGAGGGCGTGGAACAAACCACAGAGGACGTGGTAATTATTCAAACTTTTACCAACATGATCGACACGTTAGGTACCAAAACTCGCCCCATAATCGTGGAAATTTTTCAAACCAGAGGGGTCATTGGTCTCATCGAGGTAATTTCTCGAATCAAAGAGGCAATTGGACTCAGCGTGGACGGTATCCACCGAATATGTTTTTAGCACACCAAGGCGGTGCACAATATCAGCCGCCAGCGCACCAGGCAATTCAAATGCCGTTGCATCCACACATTCAAATGCCACAGCAACAACATATTCTACAGTCAACAAATGGAAATATCCACCCTTTAGGGGTACAGCTGGGGCAGCATATACAATAAATGTGTCTGCCACCAATTACGTCCAACTGATGGTTGATATGTCCGATGTGCAATTATCATTTATTGTTGATTGCGGATCTGATATATCAGTTGTCAAATGTGGATTATTAAGAAAAACTCAGATTTATTATCCAAGCCAAAAATGTGACATAGCTGGAATTGGCCATGGAAACGTAAGTACAATGGGTACTACGCAAACAAATATCATATTAAATGATATTAAAATACCTCAGATGTTTCACATAGTAAGAAACGATTTCCCGATTCCTACTGATGGAATCTTAGGGAGAGATTTTCTAGTAAACCATAAATGCAATATAGATTATGATTCTTGGCTTCTCAAACTGACAAACAATTTTGAAACATTTACAATTCCAATAGTAAACAAGCAAGTCAACTCAAATCTTATACCAGCTAGGTGTGAGAAAATCAAACAACTTGAAAACATTAACATTCAGGAAGACAGTGTAATTTTTTCAGAAGAAATATTCCCAGGAGTATTTTGCGCTAATACTCTGGTAAATAAAGGCAATTGTAATGTTAAAATTATTAATACTACAACTAAGGAAGTTTTATTACCGGCAAACTTCTATCCCAAACATGAACCCCTATCAAATTTTTACTTTTGTGCTATTTCAAACAACACAAACAAAGAAAATATTAGCGAACGAGCTCAGAAACTGAAAAATGAACTGAAACTTGAAAACAGTGATCCTCATATCAGAGATAAACTTGAAAACCTTTGCATTGAATTTAATGACATATTTTCGCTTCAAGGTGATTTGCTTACGGAAAACAATTTTTACGAACAAAGTATAGCTCTCAATGACCAAAAACCGACATATATTAAAAACTATAGATTGCCAGAATCTCAAAAAAATGAAATTAATGAACAAATACAGACCATGCTTAATGAAGGGATAATTCAAAATTCAACCTCACCTTACAACTCGCCTATTTTACTTGTTCCAAAGAAATCAAATTCAAATGGAAGTAAAAAATGGCGTCTTGTAATTGATTACCGTCAACTGAACAAAAAAATAACCCCAGATAAATTTCCACTCCCGCGGATAGATGAAATTTTGGATCAATTGGGTCGTGCAAGATACTTTTCTACACTCGACCTAATGTCTGGATTTCATCAAATCCCATTAGACAAAAATTCCAAAAAATACACAGCCTTCTCCTCTGATAAAGGCCATTTTGAATTTAATAGGCTTCCATTCGGTCTAAACATAAGCCCTAACTCCTTTCAACGCATGATGTCCATCGCGTTAAGCGGTCTACCTCCAAACTGTGCATTCCTCTACATAGATGATATTATCGTAGTAGGATGCTCAATTAATCACCATATAGCAAATTTACGCGAAGTGTTTCAGCACTTAAGAAAATTCAAACTTAAATTAAATCCATTTAAATGCCATTTCTTCAAGAATGAGGTGACTTATTTAGGACACCATATTTCGAGAGATGGCATACAACCCGACAAAAGTAAATATGATACTATTCGAAACTACCCAGTACCGAAGAATTCAGATGAAGTTCGGCGATTTGTTGCTTTTTGTAATTACTATCGTCGCTTCATCAAAAATTTTTCAGATATAGCCAACCCTCTAAACAAATTATTACGCAAGGATTCAATATTCAAATGGAACGAGGAGTGTCAGAAATCATTCGACACTCTTAAGATGAAATTATTATCACCAAATATTTTACAGTTCCCCGATTACACAAAAGATTTTATTATCACTACAGATGCGTCCAAAGTAGCTTGCGGAGCAGTACTGGCTCAACGTTTTGGAGATTTTGAATTACCAATTGCATTTGCCAGCAAGGCTTTTACAAAAGGTGAATCACACAAATCAACAATCGAACAGGAACTGACCGCCATACATTGGGCCATCGAGTATTTTAGACCATATATCTATGGCCGGAAATTCGTTATACGTACTGACCATAGACCACTAATATATTTATTTTCACTTAAAAACCCCTCATCCAAACTCACACGTATGAGATGGGATTTGGAGGAATACGATTTTAAGGTAGAATACATTAAAGGTAGTTCAAATGTGTTATCTGATGCGTTATCTAGAATTCAAATAACGTCAGACACACTAAAAAACATGTATTTAGTAACTAGATCTATGGCAAAGAAAAATGCTGCTACAACAACTACCAGCCAGACACAGAAGCCTGATCAACTTCACGTGTACGAAGCTGTCAGTAGTTTAGAAGCATTCGACTTGCCAAAATTAACATTTTCATATAATAATGATAAAACATCGATAAATATGATAATATACGATAAAAAATTCCGGAAGAGACTAACTCCAACGTTAGCTCTAGCAATAGAAAATCCCGAAAACTTTAGAATAGAATTAGAAAAAGTTTTAAAAATAATCGATGGCAGGCCTGCCGATAATTCAAATACGAAAGCAACATATCCAAGAAAGCTAGCAATACAAACAAACGACATTATATTCACACATGTTGATTTAAATTCATTTAAAAGTTTCGGTAATGCAGTTCTTAGGAACGCTACCGTATTAATTTACGAGAAACCTGTTGAAATAAAAACATCGGAAGAAATTAAAAACATATTAAAACAATACCATGACTCTCCGACGGGAGGTCATCCAGGTATAAATAGATTATACAAAAAATTAAAGTCCCTATACTCTTGGCCAAATATGAAACAAACTGTTTCAGACTACGTCAAGGTATGTGAACTTTGTAAAATAAATAAACATGCGATTACAGCAAAAACGCCAGCAATCGTTACTACCACACCTAACAAAACCTTCGATGTAGTGTCCATTGACACCATCGGTCCGTTTGCTCTCACTGAAAAAGGAAACCGCTATGCAGTGACATTGCAATGCGATCTTTCCAAGTATGTAATTGCAATACCCATTCCGGACAAATCAGCTGTTACAATAGCTAAAGCAGTTGTAGAAAAATGCATCCTTATATACGGTCCCATGAGATGTATCAAAACAGATCAAGGAACCGAATACAAAGGAGTGTTTGACGAAATATGCAATTTGCTACAATTAAACCACACTTGCTCAACAGCTTACCACCCTCAAACAATCGGTGCGTTAGAACGCAACCATAAATGCTTGAACGAATACTTAAGGATATTTTCAAACCAACGCACGAATGATTGGGATGAGTGGCTTCCCTTTTATTGCTTTGTTTACAATACAACGCCTAACATACAACACGATTTCACGCCATTCGAATTAATTTTTGGAAAAACATGTAATACTTTTGAATTTTGTAACAATAACGTTGATCCCTTATATAACTTCGACTCGTATCAAAAAGAACTAAAATATAGATTACAAGTTACTCACAACAATGTCATGCAAACTCTCAACAAAGAAAAAATCAAAAGAACAAATGCAGTCAATAATAACATTAATATAACAGATATAAAAATAGGCGATACAGTGTATTTAAAAAGAGAAAATAGACACAAGTTAGACCCCGTTTACAACGGACCTTTCTTGATTACAAAAATAAATACGCCAAACGTAACAATAATAAATGCAGATAATAGAGAGCAGGAAGTACACATATCAAGACTAATCAAATAGGCAGCTAAACCGCCTCCTTTTCCATTAAGGGGGAAGGGGTGCAGGATACAGAAACATACAATTAAAATTAAACGTGATACAGAAATATAACATTATAATTAAATAATACCTATTTTGCAATCATGAACCGAAATCAACATCTATATATATAAAAATGAATTTCTGTCTGTCTGTCTGTCTGTCTGTCTGTCTGTCTGTCTGTCTTTCTGTCTGTTCCCTATAGACTCGGAAACTACTAAACCGATTTACGTGAAACTAGGCAGGTGGGGGTAATGGAGGCCGGGGAAGGTTCCTATTCTGGTTTGGGACCCCTCCCCCTTACAGGAAGGGGGGGAGGGGCCTCCCAAATAAAAGACAATTTTTTGCATAACTCGAGAACCCATCAAGCAAATGGTATCAAATTTGGCATGAGGTGGTATTTGGGAACGGGGAATATTTCAATGAATATTAGGTACCCCTCCCTCCTCTCAGTGGGGTGATAAGAAGGGGGGAGGGGGGCTACCTTACAATTTTTCATATAACTCGAAAACTAATCAAGATATTGGAACCAAATTTGGCATGGAAAGGTATTTTGATATGAAAAATATTTCAATGATTTTTTGAGGCCCCTCCCTCCCTGCATTTGAAAGGGGGAGGGGCCTCTTTCATATTTTTTTACATAACTCAAATACTAATACAGCAAATGGAACTAAATTTGGCATGGGAAGGTATTTGGATACGAATAATATTTCAATGATTATTTGAAACCCTTCCCTCTGTCCAGTAGGGAGATATAAAGGGGGGAGGGGCCTCTTTTTAATTTTTTACATAACTCAAAAACTAATCAAGCAAACGGAACCAAATTTGGCATGGGCGGATGTTTGGGAACGTGACATGTTCTAATGATTGTTTGAGACCCCTTGCTTCTTCTAGCGGGGAGAATGGAAAGAGGGAGGGAAGTTTCATAAAATTTTCATTGCATAACACAAGAACTACAACAACAAATGGAACCAAATTTGGCATGGAATGATATTTGGGTACGAGAAATGCTTCTATGATTATTTCGTATCCCTCACACCTTCAAAAAGGTGGATGAAAAGGGGGAGAAGAGGTCTCCCTTACAATTTTCAGTATAACTGGAGAGCTGATCGAGCAAATTGAACCATATTTGGCATGTGAGGGTATTTGGATACGTGAAATGTTTCTATTATAAATTGAAGCGCCACCTTTTTTCAACGGAAAGATAAAAAGGGGGAAAGGGGGGCTTCCATACAATTTTTTTGCATAACTCGAGAATTAATAGAGCAAATGAAATAAAATTTGGTATCAAAAAGTTTTTGAGAACAAAAAATACTTTTATGAATATTATGATCTCACCCCTCCATTCAATGGGGAGGACAGAAGAGGGATGGTACTTCCTTTCAAGTTTATGCATAACTCAAGAATTTACAACGCAAATAAAACCAAATTTGGCATGGGATGGTATTTTAATACGAGAATTTTTTTTTCGTCAAACAATTCCTTTCTTGCAGTGGGATGATAGAATTGGGAATAAAGGAAGGAAAGAGGAGAGAAATGGACAAAACTTATCATGGAAAATCATTTTGATATGATTCTATGATTATCTGACACACCATGCTCTATTCAGTGAGTAGGTACATGGGAGGAGGGAGGTTAGCCCAATACAATTGTGTTAGCATTAGTTCTCAATTTATGCTAACGAAGCCAACAAATGGAAATAAATATGGCATGTAAAGGTACTTGGTTACGAGATATGTTTCTACGATTGTCATAGACCCTTTCGCTTTACAGTGTAGAGAGGAAAAAAAGGACGGGGTTCCATATAAATTTTATTGTATAGCTTAAAAACTTATCAACCAATTTAACAATATTTGATTTTTGGGAATGAATAAAATGGGTATGATTATTAAAGATTACCACCCATTCAGCAGGGGGGGAGGGAAGGACAGGGGGGGGCTCTCTTATCAGTTCTCTAGCATAAATCCAGAATATATCAAGCAAAAACAACCATATTTTATCAGTTGAATTATTTGCGTACGATTTATTTGAGACCCTCCTTTTTTAGGGCGATGCCTAAAGAAACAGATTAAAATTATCAGATCATTAACACAAATTTATGGATGGAAGATTCAGAATATAAGTTTAAGTTACTTTTGGATTGCCATCCGAAACTCCAGCTGCAGCTCCCATTTTATACGGTTGCTTATGAATTATGTTATAATTTGATTCAAAATAATGCCAATAAAACAGTAAAAATTTGAGTTAATTCTGAAAATTTCATTCGATTTTGAAAGGTGTAGCAAAGCACACCGGGTCAGCTAGTATTATATAGAATCATTAAAAATTGTGAGAGGCACTTGAAGCAAATCCGAATAATTTACCTTTCAATTTTGGCCCGTAGGGGGATGGTGTGACATGTGGATTTCACATGTCATTTTCATGCCTTCCAATTCTTACATCCTCAGCAGACCACACCAGTGAGAACATGCTGAGAAATTTATTACTAACCGGCATTGAACCTTCAGTTCAATGCCTGCACAAAATTCAGCATCAGCATTTACTGCGACGAACGAAAGTGTCGCATTTCAAATTTACTGAACCTCGCTGTTACCATGTGTGCAGTCATAGCTTTTCGAGGTTTCTGTCTTTGTCTCTTTCGCATGTACATCGATCACGGATTGGTGATCGTGTACATGGCTTTTACATAGAACGGTGCTTCAGGCGTCTCCAGTAGGAACCTTGTCAAGAACTTATCGAACAATAAAGAATCAATCTGAATCCAACCTTCAACGGAGTAAAATCGTATCACCTCCCACTATTACAGCAAAGTGTGTCAAACAGTTCGAGGTGGGAACAAAGGTCAGTGGCCCCAGGTGGACTTTAGGCGTAGGGAGTACAGTGTTCCTTAGCAGTGTATCATGAGTCGTCCAATTGCACCCATGGACCCAGAGTAGCAAACTGGGAAGACGCGGTGGCTCGCCGTGCCTTGGAATGCCATCCGTAAAATGGATTTACCACCTGGGTTAACAACTAATAAAAAAAAGAGGAAGATATTTTCTGCTACGAGCACAGGCATTTATCCGATGTGCGAAAACATGCCAGAGAGGCCTCGTTGTCCAGCTGGCAGCACCAGTGGGACAGCTCGGAACGCAGCCGCCTGATTCCTAACGTCGGATTTTGGATGGGTCGGAGACATGAAAAGGTGGATTTCTGCATGACACAGTTGTGGACTGGTCACGGATATTTCATCGGTTTGGACACGTGGCTTCACCAGAGATGTTAAAATCGCGAGTCTACATACTCGCACTTTGCCCTTCTTTGCAGAACGATTTTATTTCGTTAAACTCAATCTGCAATGATGCTATCTAAAGTTCAACTCGGAAAGCATCAGGAAGTAAGCTTCGGGTAAACTCGGCAGGAATAAACAGCAATCGGGGGAGAAACATCAGCGAAGCAAACGAACAGTTCAGCGAATTAAAGAAAAAATCGTTTTCATTCGGCAGCCGAACACATCAATCGGACAACGCATGGGGGCGTGGCTAAAAGTGATAGATACAAGGGAACGGGAAACAAGCGAAAGAAGGGTGCGAGGAATGTTAACTCGGTCCGTCGGGCAACGATCGCTCGTGAGCATTCGTGTACGGTAAGCTTCGTTCTGTTGTTTCATTGGTGTGATTTTATTCCTGCGAGGAGGGGAAAACATCAACTCGGAACTGTTCTCTTTGTTTTGTGTGCAATCACGTCATGGTTGGAACGAAGATAAAATCAATCTGCACACAACAAGTTAAACTCGGAAAAAATCAGCCGAATGATTCTTTCCGAGGCGAGTTTAAACACCGCTGGGCTTCACCATTCTGCCCAACCTGCGGTGACACAGTTGAGACACCAGAGCACGTAGTGTTCAACTGTCCGAGATTCGAAAATGGATTGCCGTCTGCGGACCAGAGACGACAGCCGACAACATCGTGTGGAGGATGTGTGGGGATTGTGGTCAGCGATGGGTTCACCCGGATGATGACTGCCCTGCAGAGGAGTTGGAACCAGCACCAGTCCGCGCCCGGTGTACGGTGACTCCTTCGTCGGGGACTTCTGAGTAGTGTGCGTCCGAACCTGGCAGTATACGGCTTTACCTTCTGCGTAGGCCGAGCTGCCTTGTACGTCGCGCGTGTTTGTGTAGGATATCTCCACCGTTACCGTCGCGGAGTATCCGAGTAGAACGCGCCCTCTGCGACGTAGGCTTCGGGGATAAGACATAACCTTCTCCGCAGTCGAACTCGTAGGGGATAGAGTATTCACGCCGCGGTCTTACGTCGCCGTCGGATGAGCCACTCGAGCCGGGTAGCATGACATCATCTGAGTCGTAAGCGTAAAAGACTCGTACGAGTGCTGTGACAGGCGAGAGTTCAGGATAAGCTGCTCTCGATTCGGCACACGGCGGGCAAAAAGCCGAGGGTTGCCAGCACAAAAGTTGCCAGCCAAAGGAAGGAGGAAGACCGGACCACGGTCGGAGTAGAATGCCCTTTCGCGAAGGCAAAGATAAGACTTTACCGTAAGCAAAGATAACACTGCGTATGCTGAGTTGTTTGTTAGGTACGCCGCGAACGTTATATAGGATACCTTCACCGCCGAGGAGTATCCGAGTAGAACGCACTCCCTACGGCGCGGCGGAAGCTGCGGGGATAAGACTTCACCTACTTCGCAGTCGAACTCGTAAGGGGAAGAGTATTCACGCCGCGGAGTACTCTCGAGTAGAGTGACTTCACGTCGTCAGCGGATGAGTCACTCGAGTCCGTGTAGGATGGAATCCTCCGCCCCGGACGTGTGCCGTGACAGGCGCGAGTCAAGGATAAGCTGCTCTCAATTCGGCACACGGACGGGCAAAGAAGAGAGGGCCTCGAGCCAAACCAAGCGGAGCCAAGACTAATGCTAAAACCGCAAACCTTCATTGTACTATGTATGCCAGGTTATTTAACGCCCGAGATTCGATCTCATGAACGTTGGCTTAGACTCTAAAATTCATTTGCCCTAACAAGCATTCAGACTAACGACTACTCGGTCATTTGACCATGCGTGGTCTATTTGGTCTGAAAGTTATTTGGCCTAACGCCCATTCTGAACTAATATCCTATAATGGCCTTCTGCCTAACGACTTTCGGTCTAGCTCCTCAGCTTCGATGAATGTAGAGCAATAGAACTTGAAGTGAATCGGTTAAATCTTTAACTTTAGTTAGAATTCAGCTCTATAGATAGAATTATCGCCGTTAAAAAATTGCAAATTCGTCATCTAAATGTAGTCCTACTTGTTTCGGATCACCCTGCCAAAGATAGTCGCCGCCACCGGGTTTGAGGAGGAGGCTGATAAAATTGTACAACCCGGGACGGGGGTCGATTTCTCTCGTTTCGTTGCATGCTACTAGGTATCATCATAAGCCGGGTGAGGACAGGAAACATATTGTTCACATTGTATTAGTCGCCCTATCAGTGAAGGAGAGCCACAAAAAAAGACTAGGGAAAAGAATGATTACATCCTAGACGATGCTTTCTACATGCGGAAAACAACCTTTATTATTTGTGTGTTGAGCTGCTGGCGGTGGTGGTGATGGGTGTGGGGGCGGACTTTTGTGGGTGGAGGTGGTAGGATGACTTCTTGTTTTTCTTCCCAGCACCCCCTGACAACACACAAAAATGATCGCAGGATGGCTTCAAGCATATTTTCACAACCCGGCAAGCGACGATGTCTTTATGGGGATAATGTGATCTGGTTTTAATGGGTTGGTCGTGTCGTGTGCTTGTTGCCGTTTGATCCGTTCGAGGGAAGGAAGAAAAAAAAAAAAAAGAACCTCCGTTCACGAGCACACAGGCAGGGGTGTCCCTAAAGGTGTTATGAATTTTCTATTCGTTCTGGTGGCTTTTCAATAAAGTGGTAAACCATTAACAATGTGCGCGGGTTGGGTGGGGGCGGACATTCGGTTTTATTTTTCTTGTTGCTGTTGATTCGATTTTGCACGGTACTTTGCACAGTGACAAAAAGAGAGCAGCGCAACTCCTTTGTTGTCCCTTGTTAGTAGTGTGCCTTCAGTTTATTTTTCCTAAACACACAAACTTGGCACCTCCGCCGTTTCTGTCCCTTGCTTGGTCGGAGTTTGGTGTTGCTGCCGGTCAGTGAACACAATCCCGCTTTATTAATGGTCTACCTATATCTAGGTACAAGAAAGGATGGGAAAATAGAAATTTAAGTTGACAAAAACAATCCCAAGTTTGTCGTTTATCGATGTTTGTTTTGGACCATCGGATACATAAAAAAGGGAAGCTTTCTTTCCGATTCTGCAAATAATAGGAATTTATTTCGAAGCGAAATTGCTTAAAGAGTTCAGATTTTGTCAAGAATCTTTAACGAATGATTTGATGTAGGAATCGATGCAGGTATCGAAAATTCCCTTTAATACAACCACAGTATAAGAAAAGTTCAGATACCCGTAATTCGATAGCAACTTACTATCTTCTCCAATGAGCGTTTTCGATCGATCGTATCAATCGAAATCGCTCACTGAAGAAGGCAGTAAGTTGCTGTCAGAATACCGGTATCTAATCTTTTCTTCTACCGCGGCTGAATTAAAGGGAATCTTTCGATTGCTTTGATCCAGTAGAATTATTCAACCAAGTAGGATAACAACACATATTAGAATAAGTTTCCAAAAAAAAAAACAACCGGACAAAACTCATCAATCATTTAGTTAGATTATGGTGGCCAACCTGAATTGTAAATTGATAATTTACAACCACTTTATTTACTCATGAACTTAAAAAAAAATCAATACACTCACTACATACTAGCCAGAAGGAAGAGAGAGTAAAGGGTGATACGGTCAAAATTTGGTCAATATCAACTTGACGTATTTCTTTCAATTTTGCATTTAAAAAACCTGAACACCCCTCATTTTGAAGGTGTGTGTGTAGAATGTTGCTCCTATTTTGATTCAGTTGTTAAAATGCCGTCCAAGGAAGAAGAGCAGCGTATCAAAATTTTGCTCGCGCATCGCGAAAATTCGAGCTACTCGCACGCAACGCTGGCAAAATAGCTAAAAGTTGCCAAATCAACCGTTACAAATGTAATTTAAGTGTTTGGGGAACGTTTGTCGACAGCCAGGAAGTCTGGATCGGGGGAAAAATCGAAAACCGGAAGCCGCTGAGACGACAAAGAGAGTTGCCGGTAGTTTCAAGCGAAACCCTAACCTCTCTCTCCGAGATGCCGCAAATGAGCTGGGTGTATCGTCTACAACCGTGCATCGAGCCAAAAAACGAGCCGGATTATCGACTTACAAGAAGACTCCAAATCGCGATGATAAACAAAATACGGCTGTACATGACGATGCTGACGAAGTTTGACTGCGTGGTAATGGACGACGAAACCCACGTCAAAGGCGACTACAAGCAGCTTCCGGGACAGGAGTTTTATACGGCAAAAGGAAGGGGAAAGGTAGCAGATATTTTCAAGCACATGAAACTGTCAAAGTTCGCGAAGAAATATCTAGTTTGGCAAGTCATCTGTACCTGTGGCTTGAAAAGAAGCATTTTCATAGCTTCCGGGTCAACCAAGAAATTAACGTGAAAGAGTGTTTGAATTAACGTCTGCTGCCTTTCCTGAAGAAAGTTGAAGTTGTTCCGTACTGTTTTGGCCGGATATTGGATCTTGCCATTACGGTAAAAAGGTGGTACGCCGCCAACAACGTGCAGGTGGTCCCCAAGGACAAGGAAACCCTCCCAACACGCCAGATCTCCGCCCAATTGAGAAATACTGGGCTATTGTCAAGCGAAACCCAAAGAAGACCAAAAAAACTGCTAAGGACGAGCAGCAGTTCAAGGCAATCTGGCTTTCTGCGGCGAAGAAGGTGGACAAAGTGGCTGTACAAAATCTGATAATAGGAGTTAAGCGTAAGGCCCGGCAATTCGGATTTGGAAAAGCGGAAGCCTAACTGAATATTTTTCCTGAATTTTATACTAATTAAACTTGAAAAAGAAATTTAATTTGATTTTTTAAATAAACGATTTCACCGATTTACACGTGTTTTCCCTTGACCAAATTTTGACCGTATTACCCTTTAATCTTGCGCAGATAGGAAGATGATCTTAAAAAAAATTGAAAAATATATTTTTAATTTCCTGGTATTTAGTTAATAACATTTATAACGAGAGATTTTGGTTTGGAAATTAAAAAATCATCATTTTATCAAAAAAAAAAACTTCGCATAGTAAATTATACAATCTCCACCAATTAACAATTTGGTGGAGAAGAGAGGATCGAAGCAACCAGTTTTTGTGAAGTGACGTGTTTTCGTTAAGCTGTTGCAAAATTTCTCGAAAATTTGAAAATATTCGAGAAAAAAATGTTATTAAACCTACAACTGAAACAGAATAAGACAGATTCGTACGTTTTGTTTTTACCAGTGGAGATGGAAGCGCCGATGTACAAGACTCTTGTGACAAGAACCAGCTAACCAGGACAAGGGCGAATGATGATGAGGATTTTAACTTAAAAAATGACCGGAAGTCACCCTCTTGGGACGTGAACATTTGGTGAGCTTGTTCCATTAATCACAATGTTTAAGAAAAATATTTCGGAAGATCAACGGAGTTTTGGTATTTTGCACATGAGATAAATACCACAAAAACTGGAAGAATGTGGGAAGCGGCGTCCGAAATTCAGTTTTCAGCTGGTTCCGAAATCAAATTAACACAAGCTGCCCTTCCAAATCATAGAAGCAAATGTCAAATTCATTCAATTCAACCCATGGATACTAGAAGAATAGATTTTCCATAGATGATAATGATAATTTATTTGGTAAGATCCACCCATTTTACTATTTCGAACTTTTGCATCGTATAAGTTGCGTTCAAGTTCTCAAATCATCAACATATATTTATTTATAATCCATATGAAGCGTTTGGCAGGGAACTCCACGCTTCATTCTTCCCTTTGTTCCAGTATCTTTTGCGGTATTTACCACATTGTTGGCCTGGCCGTAGTAGTATCTGCAATGCATGTTCTATGTAACAGATAGGGTAACGGACCAATTTTGGACCGCTTTGGGAAGTAGCTATGCTATTTGTTTAAATAAAAAAGTACATGTTACAATTTTTGACTGCTTTATCCGTTCATTGCGAAGATCATAGCTTTATCTATAGAAACATATCGTCGTTTGTTGCAATTTCACAAGATTTAAGCCTCAAAACTCGTTTCTTCGATTATTATTCTGGTCGGTATTTTGGACCACCAGGTTTCTATTTTGGACCACCCTATGGACCTATTTTGGACCACCCTAAATAAGTTTTTTTTTAAATTTTGCGACATTTACGGCAGCGATTGATGCGCAATTAGGGAATAATTCAGTTAATCTTTCCTTCCTTATTCTTGTAGTCAAGTTTTGTTTGTTCACGATAATGCATTCCTGAAATACATAACTTTCTTCAACTTTTCCCCAGCCTCTACCTAGGTATACTTAATTGTTGAATACTTCTCACTAAAACCGTCTGTTTTTTTTTCTAAAATTTTTTATGCTTTAAACAGTAATTTTCGATAAGAATAGAGTAAAACAGAAAAATTCCTTCGTTATATAATGTGTTTCAAATGTTGAAAACTTTTTCAGCGCACTGCAATCTCGAAGAAATTTGTTCTGCAGTGCTAAATACTGGCCCATTGGCTTATCTTTAGGATCAACTTTTAGAGCGCAAATCTTCTTCAGGCGACCCAATGATAAGTTATGAAAATCTGACATCATTATCTCAGCGACATCAATTGATGCATTTCGACTTCCAAAACCTTAGTGGATTTGGTTTAGCTTTAATTCTATAGAGAACATAGGTATATTCAAAAAAGATAAAAATATGCGAGAATTATGCTATAGTTTTAACCATTTAAAAGCAAGATTTCTTTCACTGAAAAATTCACAAAAAATCAGTTTTATCTTTAAAACAATTTTTGTTCTACGAAAACAATTTTCGTTGAAGTTAATTTTTCAATTGTGTTTTGCTCTTACAAATTGCATAACCACAGGGGCTGAAAAACAAGATTTTTAGTACTTTTTCGCTTGTAATTGTTACACATTTCAACAATTTTTCCTTTAGAGTTTATATTTCGTCTCTTCTTCCTAACCAAGTATATTTATTTCTCGAAAATCCACCCTGAATGGTTGTAACTTTTAGACCAAACCGTCAATAGTTTTCCATAAATCATTGATCTTATTAAAAAAAATGTGTATGTCCAGTTTTTTCATGATTTTCAGCTCCTTTAAGCTGTAGCTTTTAACAACTGCTTATCAAATAGAGGCCATAATATGGGTTGTTAGATTCACGTAATTTAAAGCCACAAATAATAATTTAAACAGTGATTGGCTTGGTTTTATGCTGATTGAAGTGAACTTTGTCTAAAGGCAGGTTTGGGCTTTAGCGAGTTTATCAAATAGAATAATAACAAAATTCCAAATTTCATTTATAATAAACAATTGGAACAGAGTGCATTATTCTTTTCATATCGTCGTACAACGTCTTATTATGTTCATGAACATTTAACAGCTAGTTCAATACCCAGGTTATGTTGGGTGGTCCAAAATAAGTCCCTAAGGAATTAAGTCGGACCTTTTTTCGACATGGGTCAAATTGCTATTGAAACAAGTTTTTTTTGAATCTTCAAGCTTGCAAACTAGTTTTCAAGTGTTTTATCATAGCTGTGAACATGTTTATATTTGTTAAATTCATCACAGCTTTATGTCATGAATAATGTCACGTCCTCCTGAAATGTTCCTAATTCGGCCAAATAGTAATAAAACAAAACTTTATTTTCGATTTTCTCTACCTTATCAGCTTGCTTAGATGGAATGTTAGATATGATAAGAATCATTAGTATTAGCTTCAATTATATTTGTTCAATATTTCCATGATTAACATGATTTATGAGAGAAATATTGGAAAAAAGCTGCAAGGTGGTCCAAAATATGTACCCGGTTCAAAATAAGTCCGTTACCCTACTATGTTGAAAAGAAAAATGAAGAACGCAAGTTTTTTTTTTATTTTCCAGGATGCTTAGAGTATCAGCAGCGGTCAGGTGTCAAAGCTATAATAACACTCCATTTTGACACTTCGACGGCGCACCGCAAGGTTTCAAACCAGGTGTTATCTTGCTCCTGGGTGTTAAAAAAGCGAGCCAGGAGTCAAATATGAATACCGACCAGCACCTGATTTGACAGCCCAAGCAACCAAAAGTTCGGATAACATTCCTCTATCAGGTTTGATCAGCTTAATCGAGTATGCTAATATAACTTCTTTTCAGCTCAATTATTAAGTAGTTAAACGAACTTTAATGTTGACAAAAAGTTCGCATAAATCGTCAAACAACTTCTAACCAGCTTCAAAATCCACTTCATAAGCAGCATAAAAAATCGAAAAAGTTACTCTTCCGCTCCTTTAATTGCCTTCTCAAGTCTGCTATTTTGATTCATATTAATCAACTATATTTGTTACTAACTCACATTACATTTAAAAAACACGTTCTTACCAAGCCTCGAACCCGAGCTCACCGCTTGAAAGTTGAGATCCATACTTATTGCCCTATATGAACATCATGAGTAGGCAACGATTTTACTCGATGTGATGATTTTCTTTAAAACGACTTTCTTTATTTCTACTTATTCCCACTTTCAAGCTGTTAAAAAGTTCTTCCGGAACTTAATGTGTACTTCATATAGTTGTTTCCCAAGTAACGATATGTGTTTATTTACGCAAACACGTGTTGAAGTTCGAAAAAAGTAGATTTTAGCCTTTAAATCTACTTCAAAGTTTCTATAATACGAAGTTGTTTTTGAATGCCCGTTGGAACTAATTAAATACTTTCAATTTTACAAAATAGTACAACAGAGACTTTTTACGAACTATTGAGCTGTACAAAAAGACTTGCAACCCTTTGATAGCTACTTGATTTTGAAAAAAATGAGAAGTACCGTAAACTGGGGGAACTTTGATCACTTTTTTCATTCATTTTAGAATATTTTGGTAGGGGTTGCTTTTTCGTAATATCTAAAATTTTTAAAACCCTTACTGACGTAAGGAGTATCAAACGTGATCATTGATTGTAGTAAATTCAAAAGACATTGGTGGTAATAATTGAATGTTTGTTACAAAACCAGATTTCGAGTTTCGGGGTGACTTTGATCACTGTGGTTTTTAAGTACCGCAACATCTTCAAAAATTTTGTTATGGTGCCAATAAGCACACAAAGCATAAACATTAATAACAGTAATTTCTGTTAGGACTATACCCAGTTTTTCAACGTTTTTTTTTCAAAAACATTTATAGTCAAAAGATGGACCATGTTGCTGCATACATCTAGGGGTAAAAATTATAAACATTTCTCAATTTTTTTTGGCCTAAAAAACAAATAAAATTTTACCTTCATGCAATTCCCTAGATCCTCGCACTGTTCCCATGTATTTTTTTTTCTTCAAATTGAACCATTTGATAGGGTCTTAGCCATTTTTACTACACGGGGTTTCTCATGGAAATACACCGTTTTTTTCCAATATAAAAACATTATCACCAAATGACCTTAAAAATAACACTTAAACTAAACCTAAACAAAGAAAAAAGTTGAACTTTCACATTAAACAACCCATTTGCTCCTAAATGCTTGAATTTGATCTGGAGAGATGTTTGTTTGTGAGCCTTCGAAAAACCAGATATTTTAAGTTTTTAAAATTACATTATTAGGAATATCAAAAATCTTCTAATAAAAACCAAATTTAGCGTATTCGTAACTAAATTTATAGGCTTTCAAACGTAGTAAACAGTTTTCAGATATTTTAACCTTTTGCTTAGTTCATGATGATTATCTGAAAAAATTTCATGTTGATCAAAGTTACCCCGGTGATCAAAGTACCCCCAGTTTACGGTACGTAACAAGTAGATTGTTTTTCTTCATACAAACTTTAAAGTTCCCAAGAAGTAGAAACAGAAACCAAAACAGTACTTTAAATCTTTTTTTGAGTATTGGCTGAACTTGATAAAGAATGAAGTTCCATGGACCTCGAAAAAGCATTTTGAACAGCAAAAAAGTTCCACAGAACTTTTGTACAGCTATATATGAACTTATTAGTTCGTTCCTTAAGTGATATTCGAACTTTTGGTTGCTTGGGAGGTGCCTAAGTGTCTAGGGAAAATTTACAAAAGAAAATAACAACAAACAACAACAACACCTATCGATGCGCCACCAGTTACAAAAATGGAAACCAGTTTAGCACTTACCGGTGCGCAAATGAGCTGCTAAAGCTAAAATAAGACCGAAAATGTGTCCCGGGTTAACACCTGGGATAGCACTTACCGGTACTGATACTCTTATACACGTTTCGGCTGTGTTGGTAGAAGAAGAAGAAGAAGAAGAAGAAGAAGAAGAAGAAGAAGAAGAAGATCAATTTGATGGATAAGAGGCAGTGTACAGCCTCCCCTACCCCCTAAATATTGCAAAATGAACATTTTTTAATGAAAATTTCAAAATCAACAGCCCCCCTCCCCACCTCCGATCAACGGTATGGTGCACGTTCACATGACACTTTACACTCAATGTGCATGGCAAATTTTCAGATATCTCGATTTTTTCTAAATCGTTCTTGAAAACAGCGTTCCCATTTATAACGTGCTGTGCGGGCAGAAGATATGCAAAACCGCAGGAAAAGGAGAGGGTTTGCAATGTATCTATGTATTATGCCTATTGTCTGAACATAATTCTCAAACATCTGAGATAAAATATTTTTAATTACTATGCCTAGATGCTTAAGAATTTGTTATGGTAAGCGTGTTGATAAATTAGTTTCGCAAAACACATCAGAAGCTACAAAAGTCGGCATTTCCAGACGCCAGACGTTTCGTGACGATTTATGTTAGTTTTCCCAATATATTCTACCAACAAATAAAACCAGTAAGTCAATTGACCTAAAAAGATGTCAAATTTCATGACCCTCAAAGGACGAGATCATCAATAGCGCCGAACTTCGTTCCAATATTTTATTCACAATGTTTACCCTTAAGCCGCGCCACTAAATAAGTATCAGATAACCCATAGTTCTATCACGTGCTATAAATCCTAAATGTCATCCGATTCCCATACCACTTGGGTGTATCCACATCCGAAATCAATGGTCATCATCCTTTTAACGTTCCTTTTTTATTCATTTTGGTCATTGTCATCAATTTGTTTGATTTCTCTCTTCCCCACCCCACCCACTATTCCTGGAAAAGTAAAGAATTTATGTTTGCCTTCAAGCGCGAGGTCTATATAATCTAGTCGCACGCGTCCTCGCGAGATGTGCCCTCTTTCTTAACATTAGTCAAATTGCTCCCATCGATGATAATGTGTTGTGATATTTTTTTAGCTGGTCGAATCCTATTTGTATGTTTTCCGATCAAATTGAGATAAACAAGAAAAAAAAACATGAAAAAACAGGGGACAGTTTCTGTCAACTGCACCCAACAACGAGACAAACACTTAATTGAGCGAGGAAAGTCGGGTTCGGGTGCGTAAAACAATAAAGTTTTCCCCCTTTATTTTTGCTAGTACAAAAAAGGACTGGACTGCAATGAACAAATAGGACCTGGTACGGTTTGGGCATTTTTGTTCTTGTTGTGACACAAAAAACCGAATAGCTGTTTGAAGGGTGTGCTTCTGTAATTGATAAAATCAAGATTGCGTGGGAGGAAATTGAGCGTGGGAAATGCAATGAATTATTGCTGCTACTTTTAGGATTGTTTTTCCTTTTTTTTATTTCGAAAAATGTTGACACCGACATTATTGAGCGTTTCGAAAATAAATAACTTTTGAAGTTATTAGATAAATTTTTCGTACATAAAAATATGTCGATCATTTAAAAAAAAACTTCCTGACATGTGCACAGTCTACTCAAAGCCGCTTCGACATTTGAACTTAATATTTCTCTAAAACCCTAATTCGCTATTGAGTGTCAATATGGCACTATTGGAAGTTTGGCGGCTTGTAACTTTATTAGGGTGCATCCAAATAAAACAATTTATTCGGGGACCTTCAATGAATTCTTCAAATCTTTACTTTTGCATCATTACTTTTTTTATGGACGCGCCCTTAAGGCCCAGGAGAAAAACTCCCTAATCAGACCTTGACACTTCGACTTCGACACTCCTCAATAAAAAACGGTGTATCTCTCTTGTTTCTCAACCAATTTTTACAAAATTTCTAGTTTTGTAACTCAGTGTTACTGTAACTGTGTATTTTAGTAAAGTATCACAGCGCAAATGTGATTACACCACTAGAATCGGTATGAAATTACCTTTCTGGTGAATACAAATTTATAACGGAAATCTCGCGTTAATATACTCAAAATCCAGTGCAAAATTGAATTTAAGTCTTAGCAAATCTGACTAATTGTGAATGGACAAAAAGTTCGAAAAACAGCTATCTTTAAAAATTCGTCAAAAATTCTGTGTTTCGTATTTTGAAAATCAAAAAATGCAAAAATAAGCCAAATAACATCAACTTTTCAATCCCCATTTTAAAATTTCTCTGGTATGATTTAAACAATTTTAATAACTTCTATTAACCCATTAAACAATTTTGACAATTGATTGAAACGTGTGGTTTTTACACCACTTTTTTAACATTTTTTGTGACCATAATCTTAAAAAAAATCAAAAAAATATATTCTTATGTGCAATGTATAGCTTTTACCTTCAGCTTTCTTAGACACTAAGTGAAATTCTTTTTTAAGCATTCGTAGCTGATCTACAGTCTTTTTCAGAAGCAGGTTTTTTCGGATTTTTTTCTGAGACTTTGAATAACGGAAAACTGAAGTGTTGTAGCTGAATTATGTTTAAGTAACATATTTGAGTTACATTACGGGGTTTCCAAAACTATAAATTTTGTAGAAATCGGTTGGGAAACAAGAGAGATATATTGCTATTAGTCAGGGGTGTAAAATTGACACTTCAGGGACTGCAACGAGTAAAAATTTCAGGGACGGTTAGAGGTTAATGAATTAAACCCACAACTTGCTCGAACCACATGTTTGCCATTTGAATGTTTACTAGGCGTTATTAAAATATATTTTTAATATTTTAATATATATTTTTTTAAATATATGTTAATATTTTAGGTCTACCTAAATAGAACAACTAAAAAATTCACAATTTGGCAAATAACACCGAAATTTAAACAAAAATGGCCAAATGACACAAATGACAAGAATTACTAATTTACTAAAAATTTCATAGCAAAAAAAAAACAAAAAAGTAAGTTTTTTTTGTCAGTTAAGCCTTTTTTGGAGTTTCTGGAATTTTTGCCATTTACTATCATTTCTTTCCTTTGTTATTTTCGACATTTTTACCATTTTTGTCAATTTTAAGCAATTTTGTAATTTTTGTCTGTTTTTGTCAATTTTTGTAATATGATCATTTTTGTAATTTTTGTCATTTTCGTCCTTTTTGTCATTTTTGTTATTTTGGTAATTTTTGTCATTTAATTTGTGTAATAATGTAATTTTTGTCATTTTTGTCATAGTTTATTATCATTTTTAAAATAAGAAGGATAGATGCAATTTAAGATTGTGTTCATGATGTTCCAATCTAACTCAGATTAGTCGAGCCAAGATCAGATAAGGTTTGTGTTTTTAGTGGAAAGACAGAATTTAGCCTAGTTTTCGTTCAACAGATATTCCTGTCTAGTGGTTGAGTTCAATTCAATTTTTCTTCTATCCGAATTCGACGCTCAAGAAAAGCTTTAACCTTCTAGAGCCCAACCCTGCCTTTAAACGAGGTATATTAAAATAGTTATAAAACTGCATCGAATAGTAAGGTTTTCCATTTTTTTCGATAAATGATTAAATATATGTCAATCTATCAATTCTTGTTACTGAAAACTGTTCGACTAGAAGTTGTCAAAAGTAACAGAACGGTTAAGATAGGCTTAAAAACATGAGAAAACTGTAAATGGACCTATTTTACGGAAAATTATCAATTTGGTAGACTCAAAAATCCTTGGTCAGTGTGTTCCTTGATCTTAATAAAATGATTGGAAGTTAGATCAAAGAGTTGCCAGGGGTAACTTACCACTGTCGTAACCTTTCTGGATTTCAGAAATTAAAATCCTACGTTAAGAAGGAGAGATGAAACATAAACCCCGTCTGAAGGCGCGGTTGGAAAAGAACGACAAAAATTCGAAAAATATGCACAATATTTACTTTACATTTAAGCTGAAATATCTCAGTTTTTTGTGCGCCAATTATAACAAAAATAACATAAAAATAAAGCTATGGATCAGTGTTCATATGTTCCAAAATTTAGAAAATATGGGGTAAAAACATTAACCGAAAAATTACTTAAAGTCAAGTTCCTTAGTTCCTGTGCATGATGAATCTAGTAGTATATGGTGGTCTCACTTTGGCAAAAAGTAGACGAGGGTTGGATGCGGTGGTGGGGGTGAAACGCAGCCGGAATTTTACAGCTGGCTGTTGGCTGGCTGGGATACCAGATGCTCTGTTTTTTTGTAAAACACGGAGTTTTGCCAATCATCAAGATATTGCGCAGACACAGATTTCGCCTTGATTTTTGCAAATATAATCCATAGAAACGAAAAAATTCTTCCGGCTGAGTTCCGGGCTGTTAAGCAAAGCTGGAAGACGTTGGACCAATACACGACGATATTAGCTTTGTCGTTAATGGTGAGTAACACAGGCGCGGATCTAGAGATTGCTCTTAGGGGGGGTGATTTTATAAATTTTCAAAAAATTTGGCCAACATTTTTTGAGTGATTGGGAAAATAAAGACTGTGGCAGGAAAAATGTTGATGATATAGATGACGAGAATTCAGCAGCATATAAATAATGTTGAAGACAATTTAAAAAATTGTTCAAAGAATTCTGTACACCTGTTTGTGGCTGGCTTAGTTTGAGGCAAAACGCAGACAAATGTTTTTTTTTTCACTGGTATGAAGTTGAATTTACGTTTATTTATCTAGTTGGGGATATGAGATGACAATTTGTTTATTTTTATCAGATTAGAAATCAATAAGCAATTGAATTTTGAATATCGTACTTTAAATAAACTACGTCTTATTAAATTTGAAACTATTACAATATGTGGGTAAAAAAACCATTTACACAAGTTTCAATTATATTTAATCGAAATATTTTCTCTTTTGAGTTCCAATTTTAAACCGTATGCTGCTTCATTACTTGTCGAAACCCGTCAATGTATTTATTCAATAATTTTACATATTTTCCTCTTGAAATTCCATTAAAATATCAATTTAAAGACATGAATCAAACAACAATCTAAAACAAATTAACATTTTAAACGCAAATAAGCAAGTATCTAGACAAATAAAATATAGATTGATAATCATTATATTTAAATTTTTTTAAAGAAGTTTGCTGAATAGATTCGTCTTTTCATATGTTACCGAATACTTACAGCGTTTTTTTGCAGTTAATTTTGAAAAACAAGTCAGTGGCTTAGTAACAAGATTTAACAATTGAACAGTTTTATTAACTGCACCAGTGAGGTTGACTAAAACAGCGGACATACTTTTCAAAATAACCTTGCTCAGTTTGGAAAAAAACTAGCCAATTTTTGAATGTTTCCAAATGCATTGCACTTGCGTATCGTTTTTCTTTATCAGCGCTTCGAATTTTCAAATTCTCGGAGTATGGAAACGAAAATTGTGGAGGAGGTACCGCAGTGTCTAGTTAAAATTTAAAGCTGTGTGATATCGTCAATAGTTGAGTAAGATTTAGGATGAACATTAAAAACAGTACCTATAGATATTTATTTCATACACTAATGGGTCTGCAGCAGATGCGAACGTCTGATCATTCTGGAGGTCAGATTTGCTAGTAGAATTTGTAAACATTTCGATGCTTTCATGGTTTTTCTTATAATCTTCGGTGGCATGCATGTTCCTGAAAGCAGAGACTAACGGTAGCAGATCCAGATGTATGCAAAGTTTGATCGATCAGATTTTCGGTTCCTACATCTGGAAATAATATCAACTATAGAGTTTTTTTAACAGTTCTTACGCACACTTGACTACGTTTAAGGATAAGAAAAGGAAAAAGAACCTAGAAAATTTTAGTTAACAAAACGTTGATGTCCATTCAAGGACATGATCGCTTTTCAGGTTATTTTCCCACAGTTAAAAAGTGTTACTGAAAAGGTCAGAATTATGTCACGAATATTTCTAGCCGAAAATAGAACAATGATTGACCATTTTTATCTGTGGACCCAATAAAATTTTTTTTAAGAAAACCTTGCATGAATAAGAAATCTCTTTATGGTCAACTTGTAAGTAGATGTTGGCTTCTTTCAGGCCTTTTCGAGAAATCATTCAGAATTAGTCACTATAAACCGACGTTTCTGGTACTGGCGCTTACAACAACTCTGGATATCGGTTAATAAAAAAAACAATCTGCTGTCATGCTTAAGGAAATTCCTTAAATAGTGAGGTGCAAGCTTTATTCTTTTCGCACGCCCGAAGCCAACACGAAGTTATACATGCGCATAGGCATACGCATCAATTCAAGCATATTTTTAAGCAGCTATTACATTATTATGCACGCTTAAAAATGGTAATGTCTATGCTAAGATATGATGACACATGAAAAAGTATTATTTCATCTAAATTTAGTTAAAAAATTTGTGACTATTTTAATGATTATTTTTTTCCGCCTGGGGGGGGTGATCAAGCAGAAAGCCGTCGAATCGGATGGTAACATGGCGAGGGATGACATCCCGAATAGAAATGTATCATGAAAAAACCATGAATTCCATATTCACAAACCATAAATGCTATGGTTGACACAATGATTATTATCGTCCACGATACTGTGAATGCACATTGGAATTTATAGTTTCCGACCATACATTTCATCGTTTTGACAAAAATAACCATGAAAAAGGGGTATTGTTATGCAGCGTGACCATGAAAAAATGGCGATTTTCCATACATTCGGAAGCTCAAAAATATGAAGTTCATGGTAACAACAGCTTCCACTTTTCATAATAAAACCATGAAATTCCGTTTGTTAAAACGAAGATGGCAATTAAGGTTTTTCTATGGTATATGATTATAGTTTTTGCCGTGAAATTTCATGGTTTACTTTGGATTGGAATAGTTTACTCAAGTTATTTCTAGTTTCAAGGAATTTTATTCATGATTAGTTGTGCTTTTAAATAAACTTCATGAACGTTTATTTTAAAGCACGATTTACCAATCAGGAATATAATTTCTTGGAACAAGAAATAACTTAAGCAAACTGGTAATTAAAAAAAACTTAAAGAAAATTTTATTTTAATTCATAAATGTTTGAATGCCGTTTGCTGCTGAAATTTAGCCCTGACTTGAACTTAAATCCAGATATCAGAATTCAGATTACAGACTCTAAATTAAGAACTGAAGCCAACAGAGGCTTCAGCGAGATACCTTGTCATCATCATTGTGGTACTCAACCAGGGAGTCGGTGGTGTTATTCCAAAAGCAGAAGCGATACCTCCAGCCAGCAACATTGCTTCCTGTAGCACAACTAGGACCTCCTGTATTGTAGTTAATATCGCTGAATATTGTAGTTTCGATGAAGAATATCGAGCATCTGGTGGACGATTGCCATACCACCGCTTTTGTCATATACATAATCAAGAAACTTTTTGATCAGCTGACTTAGAGCGTTGATAGGTTCCTGATGGCTCCGTCAAACTGAACTAAACTGAACCTTCAAACTTCAGCTTTTCATTAACGTTACATTTTAATTCAAGCCAAAATTCAAAATTAGTTAACATGCAGTTGGTCCAACCTGTGGAAAAGATGTATTCTGTTATATTTTAGCAGGAGTAAAAAAATATTTCTAATAATTCATCAACTTACATATATGTTACTATCCAGAAGAGAGATCGAATGGTCAACTCCTAAAAGAAGCACATCCTTTTTTTCGATATTGTCGTAATTCACAATCTGGTTGCCCAGCCCCGGCCTGGCAGCCCGAAGTCAAATTGGCGTCTATAGTTCGCTTCAAATACGGTTTGCAGACATAAGCATTTAAGGCTGTCACGTTGCCACTTGGAAGTTTTCCGAGCGTTTCCTCATTAAATGTTAGCCATAATTGCGGGACTTTTTTTAAATTCAGGAATCTACTAGATGTAAATCACCGAGGAGAACATTCTCTAACACTTTTGTAAGCATGATGTTCGTCTCTAATCCTTATTGATACTCCACACCGGAACTCTTCGTTCGAAGCGTCCGTTATTACTACGTGTGGGAAGATAGCAATGAGATTCAAAGTATTTTTAGCCTCTTCAACACATAAGTACATAGTTCCATCATATCTTCCAGAATGAGATGTTCCTCCATGTCGGCATCGTCACTCCACGACAATCGTCACGCTTATTTCCTTGGTCACAGGTATGCTGTTTTGCATAACAACAGGTTTGAATGCCATTTCCGGAACTGGTGACAAACGAATTGATGGAGGAAGTTCGGACGAAGAATCATGAAAATTCGATCACCTTCAGCTGCTTCGTCACCCGCAGAACTTTCGGTATCGTTCATTGTTGCTGTAGCAGGAGCCGCGAAACTGCTAATTACTTCACTTCCTAGAAAAATCGAATAATGTATGTATGTATGTATGTAGTTGAACCCACCAGTGGCTGATAGGTCTTTCGACCCGAGTCGGTACGGGAAGTCTCGATCGCACATTCAAATATTGGTAATGCTTAACTCATCAACAATATTTGCAACACAACCAAGGGGTCCGTTACCACTGGTTTGGGACAGGTTTGACTCATCTCGCTCCCTTCAAACTGTTCGAAACAAATGAAGAATCCTGGAAAGGTACCTAAATAACCTGCCCATGATTCCAAATTTGCCGAGATACTCCGGCTGGCTTGAACCCACAATCCATTGTATATCAGTTTTCCGCTCGTTTGATGCCCTGTCCTACCCCCCACTAATCCCCTTCAATAGAGTTAAGCTATTTTGAATATATATAATCAATAAGAAGTTACAGGTGTTTCCAATACTTCCTAGAAAAATCGAATAAATTTATAAATCAAAATAAATATAGATATCCTAAAAAGTGACTTACCACGGCGTTTTCGATAGAAAAATTGTCAATAGACAAACAAATATCAGGGGGGGCACTTAGCTCAGTCAGCTAGGTGATGGTTTGATTTACAATCAGACAATGAGAGGTTCGATTATCACCCCCCTAACAAAAAATAGCCCTAAGTTAGACACCTTTAGCTTAGGGCTTAACAAGAATAAGTCTTCGGACAATTCACAGAATAAAAATGACTTCGGACAAAATACCAAGAATTGTTAAACTCTTCATGAGTACACAAGAATCGAAAAGGCTTCGGCCAACAGGGCCGTAGGAAGAACCGACTCATGGGGGGGGTTTTGGTGACTGATTTTTTCCTATGATGTTTTGCCCAACAACGTACGAAAAAATACATTTATATTTGTTACTATTTATATGATTATCCATTTTTAAGTTTTCATTAATAGATTTTGTATTAAAACGTAACTTTAGAAAAATGGTCCTTAGTCTAAAGGGTGAGCAATTTTTTTTATGAAACCTCTAGAAACAAAATATGGAATTTTCTTTCATCGAAAGTACAAATTTAAGAATTTAAAGTCTGGTAAAGAGTCTGGTAGGTCGAAGCATAAAATAAGTTCTTTTTAAGCTAGCCTTCAATTTATTAAAAAATGTATTCTATGCTCAAATCATACAAGCTCAATCTTCCAAACTCTTTTGCAAATTCCAAGAATTTAACCTTTGAAGAAAATAAATAAAAAATTTCAAAAAAAAACAGTAAGTGATAAAAAATTTTCGGATCAAATTTACTCGAAGCAAACTTGAACTAAATTTATGATTTCAGTTTGAAATTCAGCTTTGAAAAACTTCAATATCAATCATGGTAATCAATACACCGAGAAAATATAGTATTTTGTGCAAAGTTTTTAGGTGAAGATCAGATACTTGTTTTTTTAACAGGAAATATTTTTCATAAAGAATCAATTCCATAATGAAAATTCTGTAAGTATTTTTTAAAAATATAATTTGGGATATTTTGCATAAAACAAAACATAGAAAATTAACTCAAATACTTTATATCTGCGATTTTCAGCTGAGTTGTGGGTACAAACTTCTTCTGATTAAAAAAAACTAAATCTGGAAATTGACAAGCAAGTTTTCATGTTCATGATCTCTTGAATTCCTTTACAATTTTATGTTGATTGAAAAACTCGTTCACTCATTCCTGAATTTTATATCTTAATACTTAATACTGAACCTGAATTCAAAAATTGAACTTTTTTCCAAATTTCTATACCATTTCTGAAATGTACAAAAAATACAATTTTCGATTCTGAATTCCAGATCAGAATTTTATGAGCTAAGTTTCAGAATCATCATTCATGAATTTTTTATTTAAATTCTGTTTCGCTGGTTTAATCTTAATTCATTTTTTCAATTATTTATTTTTAATCTGTATTGTGAATCAGAATTTAAATGTGAATTTCAAATGATGAATCTGAATCTGAGTTTTCAATTTTGGATCGCCGCATAGAAGCATTTAATGTTTAAATTTAGTTTTAGAATAAAGTTTGAGAACTTCGAATTAAAATGTAAAACAAAATCCTTCTTTTTTTCATATTCAGAAAACTATTATCAAAATATTGAAATTGCAAATGATTTTCGAAAAACATGATTCAACCGAATCAGAATTTCAAAGCAGCTTTTCATTCCTTACTTCTTATGATTATTCGAACTGAAAATCAAGAATCCTAAACTTGATACAGAATCAAAAATACGTAAATATGAAGAAATACAATTTTGGTTACGGGAATATAGAATCAGACCCTCCAAAATGGGTTTAATTTAAAATTTAATATTCATACTTGAATATTTAATTTAACCCGGTGATAAGGTTGCCAAGGTCCGACAAATAATATAAATATGCCCGGATATTTAATATAAAATTTGGGAAAAATCCGGTCTGACCCGGTTGCCCAGATTTAATTGGAAAAGCCGGGTTTGTTCTCATTCTCATTTTTAAATCAAACTTTAAAAAACCAATTGACTTGTAAATAATTTTTTTATTTATGCGTCCAAAATTTTTGGAGCAAGTTTCAAAAAAAAAATTATCAGGAAAGGGTTTTTCAAGTTTTTTTTTCATGATTTTTTATGAGCCTGGATTTTGGTAGAAAATTTTGAAATCAAAAACCCGGATTTTGCCTGGTTTTTGCATAAAAAAGCCCGGATTCGTCCGGCCCGGATACGTGCTGGAAAAATTCTGACAACTTTAGTCTATGAGCAAAGGAGAAAATTTTGAAAAACTGTAGCAAAATTTTGAATTTTTGATGGGGTTTTGAGGTTTTGGCATTAGTTTTTAGTCTAGATTTTTTTCGTGAATACATTTGCTCTATTATCATAATTTGATTATGGATTTAAAATTTTGAGTGTAGAGTTGAAAACCTAGCTTGCTTTTTTGGACCCTCATGGGGGGGGTTTAACCCCCAAAACCCCCCCCCCGTTCCTACGGCCATGTTGGCCAAGAATACAAATTGTAAACTCCCCTGGAGTATAAGCACAAGAAGTTAATCGGGTTCGCCCATACAACCATGAAAAACAAACATGAACATGTATTCGAAATAAAATAACGATTGTAAACTCCTCGGAGTATAAACACAAGAAGATCAGGCACACAAGAATTGACTTACCGATAAAGTAGACTCGAAAAATTCTAAAAATAGATATGACAAGAAAAACAATACAAGAACACATATACACAAGAACTGTAACATACTAGTCAGCCAAGTTGGGCCATCATTGGCCCTAGGCAAAGTCGTGTAAACGCAGACAAATAAAAAAAAACATATATCAATATTTTTCGCCAAAATGGCCAAAATGTGTAAAGCTAGCAAAATTTTACCAATGTTCGTTTTGCTATGGATTACAATTTATAACCATGATGTACACACTGTAAATTTTTGCCTCGATTTCCAGCAAAAAAAATTGCTGGAAACGTTCAGCAATCCAAATTTTTGCTGGAAACCAGCAATCGGTTTTCGAATTGCTGGATTTTTCAGCATTCGTTTATGTGCTTGTCATTTTTGCTGAAAAATCAGCAATCGGTTTTCAAATTGCTGGAATTTCCAGCAATTGAACCACTTTGCTGGAAAATCAGCAATCGAGTTGTCAATTTGGAGTTTGTTTTTGTTTCGTACGCTGAAGTAAGGTGAGATTCTTTTTTACGAATTTAGGTTAAATTAATATAATTATTTTATTTTTCTCTATATTCTAGCAACCAGGCATCAAGTCAAGGGTAAGTTTTTATTGTACAGGTAGATATTCCATAGAAGATACTAATCAAAACTATTTTTACAGGTGGCGGATGATCAACATTTTGGCACAAAGCGGCCACCCCAGAGCCAGTGTTAGTGTTGTGAAAAAAAAAAGTTTTTTTTGGAAAATAAATTAATCCCTTATTGAAAATGGGAGAAAATAATTGTTTTTATTGCTTATTATATGCACAGCCAATATTAAACTTTAATTTTGAATTGAAATATAAATTTCATACTAAATACTGCCGGTTGTGTTGAAAGAAATAGCTGGTTTCCAGCAATTTGGATTGCTGATTTTCCAGCAATTTGAATTGCTGGAAACCAGCATTAACGTTTGCTGTTTTTTCCAGCAATTTCAATTTGCTGGAAAGTCAGCGGGACAAAAACTTGCTTGTGCACCGTAACAATAATACACAGTAGAATTATTGTTTTATTGGGCTTCTGACATTTTCAAAAACGATTAAAAAAAGATGAAGTTTATTGTTATACTGAAAATCATTGTTCGGTTATTTTAAAACCATGGTCTTTTCTATTCGGGATTCCATCGTCCGAGAAGCGGTTGGCCTTCCTGCAGGAACATCCAATCTTCATCGAGATGAAACAGCTGAGGACCCCTGTCTGTTACCATTGCTGCTCCAAAAGATCCAATCGAGTAATCTGATGGGTATCATTTGGGAGAACCAGATGGAGTTTTTGACCCTTTTGAACGAGGGAACCGATGAGCTGAAGGGTGGTGGAGGGGACGGCGTCAGCGGTGGCAGTGACTGCCGCTTCGATGGTGAACACCCTGAGTCCGACCTTGATGCTATCGATCGGACAAGCAACATCCGGTTTAGGATTTTGAATGTTTGATCCACCCTTAAAAGATCCTTCCTATTATTAAGGTAAATCATAGCTATTCCGGAGAATCCGAAAAGTGCGAAGTGTATTGTAATTACAGATACAAAATAGATACAAAAAAGATACAAAAAAATGTTTCGAATAGAATGAATTTATTGAATAAATCATTTCTTTGTTTCCGGAAGACAAATTTAAATAAAATAAAATAAACTAAAATAAAACCCAATTTGGTTTTTAATCTTTTGATCTTTGGTCTACGATAAGCTTGTGCACAGACATACATAGACTTTTGTTCCAAATTTCTCTGATTTTTTATCTCAAAAACCTGGCATCCCTGGACCCCCTTCTTGGTCAACACTTCAGCCAGCTGTCAAAACTTTTTTCAATATGGCTGAACGTGCGATTTGGCATTTGAGACCACCATACTAGATTCATCATGTTCCTGTGTTAAAACTAAGGTTGCCAGAATTTTTTCAGCAGGTATTCGCATCGGATAAATCTAGGCATTTTTTTTTTAAACCTGGAAAAGTCCGGGCATTTGATTTAAAAATTTGTTTTTTTTATTTGTCAAATGAAGTGAACAATTCCGAGCCAAATCCGGGCATTTTCCAATGAAAATTGGGCAACCGGGCAGGGCCAGACTGATCCCAAATTTTGTATTGAAAATCCGGGCAAACACGGATGAAACCAGGCGGCAATGTGGCAACCTTAA
This sequence comes from Uranotaenia lowii, assembly GCF_029784155.1. NCBI lineage: Eukaryota > Metazoa > Arthropoda > Insecta > Diptera > Culicidae > Uranotaenia > Uranotaenia lowii. The sequence goes on from NC_073692.1 coordinate 407,501,265, forward strand.
CTTAAACAATTTGTAAAAAAAATTGTCAAAAAAATGTCTTATCTATGAAGTTGTTTGTAGAACAAAAGTTGTTTGTAAATAGTTATAAAACTAAGCTTCTGTGAATTTTTTTAGAAAAAATGGGTTCTAGAGAGTTAAAGTTGTTTTTTCACTGATCGTTAACCCAGGTTGTAAATCCATTTAACGGATCGCATTCCAAGGCACGGATAGTCACCGAAAATTTCCTCAAAATTCTGTGAAATTACAGTTTTTTTCGTCAACCTTGCTTGCAGACACGTTTCCGCCCAGGACCACCAGGCGGTGAAACTACCATCCCAGGGCATGCTTTCAGGTTGTGCATAAATCCAGGAGTAAAGAGGTCATGGAAATACAATATTTGTATTGCAATCGGCATTAAAAGTTGTTTAAGTTTCGCCAAACTTGATTTGATATGCGAACTTGAACCGTATGACTCTCGAGACAGTTTGTCTCACCTTCTGATGATTTAAAAGGCGCTTTAAGAATTACAAGAGACTTGCAACAAATTTTACCCTAAACGACGAACCTCTTAAAAGTGTTTCTTAAATTTTATATCCACTAGTTAAAAACATCGCATTCAAATTGAAAAACAAACATCATCCAATCAAGTGATCACTTCGAATTACTATTTAATGAGCGATTTGTGATCGCCGAGAGCACACATTTAAATGTATTTAAAAAAGAATCAACGACGTCCAAATCCTCTTATTTAGTGCGTGTGCCGCCGACAACAAGTTAATATTTATTTAGTCCATTGTTAGCACCCAAATTGGATATGCAAATTAACTGGTGTGTGGCAAATTCCATTGTCACCACCATCAGGGTTTGTGGGATTTTCGTTTTTTGGGTTTCCTTTCACATGTTCCGTTTAAAAAAAAGCTCACTTTGGCACGCAAAACAAATACCTATCAAACGTTCGCTGGAGTTCCTCTTTTTTTGCGCCGATTCTTTCCGATATTGTTGAATGTGATCAATACCAGAAGCCAGAGGATTAGCTTAATTTGATTCTGGTCTGTCCCCGGGTTTCCTCCGATTCTCTCTTCTCTCGACGTGTCCCAGCAGTTACTTCCATTCAAAAACATTCTGCTTCCATTCAATAACCGGTAGGTATCGCTGTTCATTGTTTTTTCGTTGATGTGATATCCTTTTAGTTGTTTTTTTTTTCTCGAAGGTAACAAAAACGAGCTCTTATACAACGAAAACATGGACAAAATCAAGAAAAATATGTTTTTTTTTAAAGAAAATATTCGAAGACCCGCAATCTTCGTATTTCATAATTTTCAATAATTTACTCTAATACTTCATATCGTAAGAATATTTCTAAATTTGGTTTGTATTTTTATCTAGAATCCGATGGAGTTATTCTCAAAATTAGGATCTATCGCTAAAATCCTTTTTATAACAATATTCAAAAAAATTATTTTAGGAAGATCCTCGATTAGAAATTCTCTTGTTTCAAGATTCAGAATCCCACAGTTCACTAAATTTTGCCGGGAATTTAAAACATTATCTCGTTATTGGTGTGACACACAAATCCTAAAAAAAAGTGTGGTTATTTATTAGATTTTCGAGCCATCGTCATCGGCAGATCACGACGAAAAGTTTTGTTTGAGGGGTTTATCACACCTTTTCTCATTTTTCTCCTTGGACCGAGATCAGATATTTTCCTTTCAGCCCCGAATCGACAGCATCCAGGTCGCTGCGGAAGAAAAAAAAGAAACTCACCCATCAATAGGTTGGAAAACCATTATTAAAATATTGTCGTTTTGTGTGTTTTTCTTTTCCGAGGCACAATTTTTGTTTCTCATTGTTGTGGACCTATACAGGCAGTAATTGTGAAACGATTAGCAGCTACCGATATATTGAATTTGTCCCAAAAACGATATTAGAGAGAGCCTCACAGAAACATTGGAAACTCTGGAGGAGATTTGGGACCCTCTATAACTACACACATGCATTAGGGGAAATGCTGAGAATGATGGACAGTTCAATGAGTCTTGTTCAGTGGGTTTGTCGATTCGATCGGTCAAATTGATCAGCCTAATGCCATGCCATGGAGGAGGTTCCACTCGGTGGATTTATTGCTTGTAGACAAGATTTGTTCTTAATTTTAAATATGTTCGACAACTGGAGAGATCAAATCGAAGGGTCATGAGAACTTGGTTTTTCTCGGTCACGCCCAACAGGATAAGTTATAAATCTTGAAACCCCTCTTGTTTAAGATTCCTTAGGGATCTGGAATGTAAATGATAGGTAGGGGAGAATGAGGATACTTGATCCCTGGGGATACTTGATTCCTTAGCTATATCTCGAAACTGGAATGTCTTACAAAGATCAAATGTTCTAGAAAAATGTACCAAAATGAGCAAAATAACAATGTTTGTAGTTTAAAAATATTTAAAAAAATAATTGTTTGAGTAATGGAACTTTGTTTGAAAAATTTCACAAAATGTAACTTTAAGATCTTTTTTCATCACTTTAAAATGTTCCTAACATGGGAAAATTATGAAAAAAGTATTTGTTCCAATATTTCAATCGTTCGAGCGTAAAATGAACTTCATAATGCCATATTTTCAAAGCAATGGAAAACTCTCAACTTTTTTCAGGAAAAGTTTTCTAAAATGTTGATTATGGGTACATTTGATCCCCTAGAGTTGGGTACAATTGATCCCCCTTCAAAACGGCATATTATTCTTCTGAATTGATCGTTATGATTTCTGATTACGAAATTACTAATATTTATCCAAAAACTGTCAACAATTGTCTGAAGAGAAGAGCAAAAATAATTAATTTTCTCTTAATTATAAACAATAGCGCCTTTAAGTATGCAATGTTCTTAGCGTTGAGACAAAGTTATAGAATTTTCTTCTTATGTCTGCTATAAATTGTGAAATGAGAACAAACATGACCAAAATAGTCAATTAACATTCTATCTTGGGGTTTTGTTTGATTTTTATACAAGGATTAGTGCTTCCTGAATAAAAGATCAAGTCTCCTTTAATAGGGGATCAAGTCTCCCCTAACTTCAGAAAAATCGCAATTTTTTTACTCCCACGAAAATGCTTCTAGTTCATCAACGGGTTCAAGTATCGTTTTAATTTTTGGAGCATAGAAACTTGAAGTTACAAGCTGTCAGAAAATGTCAAAGACGGCGAGTTGCAAAATTTTTCCAAAAAGATATGGTGAAAATAAGAAAAGGGGATCAAGTATCCCCACTCTCCCCTACATATAGGTATCTGTTTAGTTTAACATCGATTTTTATCCTTATTCGTTGTTGAAATGCTTTAAATGAACAGTACTTAGGTCACGAACAACGAACGTAAGAGAAGCATCTAATTTCTCCGCAGAATCCCGAATCACTAATCACTAATCGTACTTCCACAGCCAGAACTTATATCTGAGTCCCAAAGAATAATAAATGTGTGTTATTATTCTTGTTGTCTTTGTTCGTGATTTTAATTATTGGATTATGTCGTTGGAATCATGCTAAGAAAAATACTCCTTGATGAAGAAACTATGCCTTATATGAAGTAACTTCATGAATCACTTCTTCAGCAGCTGGAAATTATTTACACAGAAATCTCAATACCTATAGAGACTTTCAGCCTTTGGCTTTTTCATCTCTGCTTCATTACAATTTCAAATATCTGTACAGTTACTTCTGAAACATCAGGCTATCGAAACCCACCATAGGCAAAAATTTCTCCTTTTCCGGAGAATGCTTCTGTTACTATTTCACGACAAAACAAACTTCCGGCCATCCACTTATAACTCCTAGGGCACCGGTGCTTATTAAATTTTCTGGTAGTATAATTATCTCAGTTTAATTCCCACTTGAAAATTAAAGTTAACATTTTCGCGGACGTCTGCGTAAAAAAACGTGTACGATGTCAAGGAATCATCGCCTACTTCTCTAAATCTACAGTTTTAATCTTCAAATTTCTCCACAGAATTTAAAAATTTAGCAACTCGCAGTCTTTTGCATTTTCTGACAGTTTGCAATTTCAAGTTTGTATGCTCCAAAAGGATTTGTATGCTTATTTAAGGATCCCTAGCCCTTGGCAAAAATCAAGAAAAATCCGAAGATTAAAAGTCCGTTGACTTTTTTTTTGGCCATCATAACGTTTCACTTCACATTTTGTAAGTTTCAGACAAAGAGAGTTCTTAAACTTGGTCTTCTACCCTATAGTCATTGCATACTTAAAGGCGCAATTTTCTGAGCTATAGGGGAGAGTGGGGATACTTGATCCCCTTTTCTTATTTTCACCATATCTTTTTTGAGAAATTGAGCAACTCGCCGTCTTTGACATTTTCTGACAGCTTGTAACTTCAAGTTTCTATGCTCCAAAAATTAGAACGATACTTGAACCCGTTGATGAACTAGAAGCATTTTCGTGGGAGTAAAAAAATTGCGATTTTTCTGAAGTTAGGGGAGACTTGATCCCCTATTGAAGGAGACACAAAACACACGACGTATTACAGGACACGACACTTAACGTTCTTACATAACGGAAAAAGGGTTTAAAATTACCTTTTTGTCGACCGGTTTCGGGCTCGATGTTGCCCATCTACAGGACGATGTCCGACTGATTACTTGAAGACGGTTAACGTAACCAATTTCCTACACTGCTGATGTATTCGTCGAAAGGGTGTCGCATCATGCGAACTTTTGGTTGATCAGGTTGAAAAGCGGAGATATAATCGGCGGGTCGTCTTCGTTCATCAACGGTTTCTCGGCCGCCTTCCACTCTATGGCACACCGGTTGTATCATATTCCGATGGAGAAGCCCGAGTTTGAAGAGGAAAAGCAGAAAATATACGAAGCCGGGATTGTGAACGGGTACGACTATGATTTTGTTCGAAAAATCCTTCGCAAACACGCCCGAAAAAAGCATAGAAGTGATACAACTACCTTCAGACCGGAAAAAGAAGAATCTTACAGAGTTAGTCTACTATTTCATCCGAAACTAACTAATGGTATAAGTAAGATTCTTCTAAAACACGGATTAAAAACTGCGTACAAAAGTGGGAATACTTTGAAGGATCGGCTAGTTTCACTCAAAGATAGGATCCCAGAAGAGGAAAGATCTGGAATTTACGAAATTCCATGTAAGAGTTGTCCATCGATTTACATCGGCCAAACCCGCCGTAAATTTAAAGTGCGGCTCAAAGAGCATAAGAATGCCGTTGAAAACAAAAGGATCAATGAATCGAGCGTGGCCGCCCACACAACAGAATTTGACCATTCCATTGACTGGGAAAAGGTCAAATTTAAAAAATGCGTACGCAAACCTGGACACCTTAACGCTTGGGAGACTATGTTCATCAGCACGGCCGAGAAACCGTTGATGAACGAAGACGACCCGCCGATTATATCTCCGCTTTTCAACCTGATCAACCAAAAGTTCGCATGATGCGACACCCTTTCGACGAATACATCAGCAGTGTAGGAAATTGGTTACGTTAACCGTCTTCAAGTAATCAGTCGGACATCGTCCTGTAGATGGGCAACATCGAGCCCGAAACCGGTCGACAAAAAGGTAATTTTAAACCCTTTTTCCGTTAAGTAAGAACGTTAAGTGTCGTGTCCTGTAATACGTCGTGTGTTTTGTGTCTAGTAAAAGTTCTTACGTGAGCACATATCATTTAAAATATTGAAGGAGACTTGATATTTTATTCAGGAAGCCTTAATCCTTGTATAAAAATCAAACAAAACCCCAAGATAGAATGTTAATTGACTATTTTGGTCATGTTTGTTCTCATTTCACAATTTATAGCAGACATCAGAAGAAAATTCTATAACTTTGTCTCATCGCTAAGAACATTGCATACTTAAAGGCGCTATTTTTTATAATTAAGAGAAAATTAATTATTTTTGCTCTATTCTTCAGACAATTGTTTGATAAATATTAGTTTTTGGATAAATATCAGTAATTTGGTAATCAGCAATCATAACGATCAATTCAGAAGAAGAATATGCCGTTTGGAAGGGGGATCAATTGTACCCAACTCTAGGGGATCAATTGTACCCATAATCAACATTTTAGAAAACTTTTTCTGCAAAAAGTTGAGAGTTATCCATTGCTTTGAAAACATGGCATTATGAAGTTCATTTTATGCTCGAACGATTGATATATTGGAACAAATATTTTTTCATAATTTTCCCATGTAAGGAATATTTTAAAGTGATGAAAAAAGATCTTCAAGTTACATTTTGTGAAATTTTTCAAACTAAGTTCAATTACTCAAACAATTATTTTGTTAAAAAAAAATTAACTACAAGCATTGTTATTTTGCTCATTTTGGCACATTTTTCTAGAACATTTGATCTTTGTAAGACATTCCAGTTTCGAGATATAGCTAAGGAATCAAGTATCCCCAGGGATCAAGTATCCTCATTCTCCCCTATAGATAAAACAGTTGTTTTCAGTGCTTTATATCAGGAACCGTCAAAAGACAAATGTTGGGGTGAACCATAAAAATTATTTTCCTTACTCCTATTAGCTCCTATTCGAAGCTTTCAGTTAATACGGGGGCAGGAGGTTGTTTAGTGTAATGATGACAAAAAAATAACTACTATCACTAAGTGCCTATTTTTCATAAACACTCTAGTATCTTTCCCCAACATAAATTTGTAAAAAAAAAAGCCGTAATATCCAGTGACATCAAGTCGACGATTTACCTTCTTTCAAATTTGTTTATATCTCTATGTTAAAAATCTATACTGAATTGCAACAACTTGAATTTAAAGTTATTCTTTTTGTATCTAGATGACACATTTTTAAATCAAATTTTTCTATTTAATTTTTAATACATGGAATTTCAAATATTTTTAATTCAATCAAAATAGTCCTACATGAAACAGGGTTGTGAAAGTTAGGTGGGAAATTTCCTACTGTCTATAATTAGGGAAACGATTAGCGAATGCTCCAAGCATCATGTCACTGACCATGACAAAATATGCGTATGTGCTTATGATCATAGTGCGGAGAATTGGTATTGGGCAATGTTATATGTAAATGTTTTCAAAATGATTTGATCTCACCAAGCATCTAGAGACCAGAATTCGAATTAGTGGCAGAAACTTCTGAGTGTTCAGTATTTCCAGTATTTCCTTGATCCATTATTTTTGGGAAACCACCCATTTTTTTCTGGAGTGGCTGTGTTGCTGCGTCATTTTCGATCACCAAAACCAATTGTTCAAAGTATCCTGAAATTTTGCAAAAAAATGAGAAGAAAAAAAACACTATCCTGTTACTGTAGGTAAAATTCTAGAAAAGATGAAAGTCAACAATTCCTTCACACTAAGGCATTGCACAGTGGTTCAAAAGGGCTAAAAGTGGAACTTTTTTCGTAGCGCCTCTGTCTTTCATATTTTCTCTTAAGTGTCTTCAGAACATTTGCTTCTTCAAACATGTTTCATAACTTTAAAGCATCAAAAGTTAGTCAAAGTCTACTATAAAAAAATTGAAAATTCTAACTTTCTTATTTCAATAGATAGAGCTTTACTTTATACTACAAAATTGTAGAATACGTAAAAATATGAAACTTTGTTGAATACATCAAAACTCTATCTCTTTTCAGAGCAGAGTTATAAAGGTTTTATTTTGAAAGTTATTTAAAAGTTAGTTTTTTAAACTTAACTATAGTTAGATGAGGATTTACATGAATAAGATATTCTGAACATTTGTTGGGGCATTTAAATCACACGTTTTGCACAAGATTGCAACATTCTACGTCGTTTCCTTGCCAAGTTATTGCAACTTTAAGTTTTATTATTACTCAACTTCACGAGCGTTTATTGCAAAATCGTGCAAGTGAATTTTCAAAACTAATGAACCACATTAAAGCTTGAACTAAGTGCAACAAATTGGTGTTGTTTTCATTTGTCTCCACGCGCTCATATTTGAACACAACTAGCATACGTTTGATGTGTTTTGCGTGTTTCCATACAAAAATTAGTTTTCCCCTACCTTCTGCCTTCGTTTTTCGAAGCATCTGCGTAGCCTGGAAATCAATTTTTCCATTTTTTGTATGGAAACACGCAAAACACATCAAATATATGCTTGTTGTGTTCAAATACAAGCGCGTGGAGACAAATGAAAACAACACCAATTTGTTGCACTTAGTTCAAGCTTTAATTTGGTTCATTAGTTTTGAAAATTCACTTGCACATTTTTGCAATAAACGCTCGTGAAGTTGAGTAATAATAAAACTTAAAGTTGCAATAACTTGGCAAGGAAACGTCGTAGAATGTTGCAATCTTGTGCAAAACGTGTGATTTGAATGCCCCAACAAATGTTCAGAATATCTTATTCATGTAAATCCTCATCTAACTATAGTTAAGTTTAAAAAACTAACTTTTAAATAACTTTCAAAATAAAACCTTTATAACTCTGCTCTGAAAAGAGATAGAGTTTTGATGTATTCAACAAAGTTTCATATTTTTACGTATTCTACAACTTTGTAGTATAAAGTAAAGCTCTATCTATTGAAATAAGAAAGTTAGAATTTTCATTTTTTTTATAGTGGAGTTTGACTAACTTTTGATGCTTTCAAATTGTGAAGCATGTTTGAAGAAGCAAATGTTCTGAAGTCACTTAAGAGAAAGTATGAAAGACAGAGGTGCTACGAAAAAAGTTCCACTTTTAGCCCTTTTGGACCACAGTGCATTGATAGGAATTTTGAAAAATAAATCAATGAAATTCTACTTAGCATCGAGTCTTGACTCCAAACTTTCTCTTGCTTATCTTCCGGCCACGACCCAAATTCATCTTCTTTCTCCTCCACGAGTATTTTTTTACGATGGTTCAGATTCCACCTTGCTTGGTATTGTAGCTATCCGTCATCAGCTTTTAACACTGGAGCGCTGAAAAATTTTCATCTTCTTTCGAAAATTTCAAATTAGTTGAATTGTTTTCGAAAAATTTGACGAGCTTAAAAAAACGTCCAACTTTGTCGCTGACTGCTTTGATCCCCGATTGGTTCTATGAATCAGGCTTTATTCTTTATTATCTACCTTTTTTAAAAATCAAAAGTCTCAAAATAAATAAATAAATGTCGAGCAGAACATTTCCACCTACTTTGTTAACAAAGGAATATGAATTTTTGCATATTACACCTGCTTGTCTACTTCACGGAGTTTTTGCACCATGGAAACAGTAGGGGGGGGGGGGGGGGGGTAAATGATCTTGAGCGGAACTAGTCAAAATCTGATCTTGAGCGGAACCATTTACTTTTTCTAAGTTCTAGGCAATGATTGTTTATGAATCTTACCAAACTGTTGAAAAAACACTTTTTCAAGATCTTTCCATACAAGCATTGACATTTTTGCTAAAATTTATTAACTCAAATAATGTTATTAGAAGATTTAAAAACATACGCATTTCTGCTGCAATTTTCATCAATCTACGCTGACTTTGAACGTCAATTTATATCACCCTTGACCGTTGTAAACTAATTCTCAATGATTAAAATGGTAGAAAAACTCATAAAAAAGCATTATTCGGGTTTTTGTAGCAAGTTTTTCATCAGAATATCAATTAATAGCGTAGTTTTTGAAAGTAAATTATGATCTTGAGTGGAACCATCTTCGATCTTGAGCGGAACTACTAGCTTCCGAAATAAACCGCTAGGTGCGCTGCCTTATGCCTAATGTCTCACACGCAGTTTATACCCCTGAATGTATGCAGCACATTTGTATATTTCTTATTCTATAAAAATGTAAAATTAAGTTCGAATAGAACAAAAACTAATTAATTGGCGCACACAGCGTACCAAACTAGGTACACAAAAAGTTTAATTTTTTGGGGTTCAAGAGATGTGTTTTTGAATCTTTCTTTCAGAGGGACGACGAGAAGGAGGAGAAAGGCTTTCATACATAATGTTTGGCATAATTCGAGAACTAAAGAAGCCAATAAAGTTAAATCATTATTTCAGAATAAGAATCATTCATGAAGCATTCTTATTCGTACTTCATGAAGTAGCTTTCTTTTAAAGAGATTGTTTCAGATGTTCACATTCCAATTGAAAACGATATACTATCTAACAAACAAAAATTCAAATTGTTTTTTACACACATCATTTTAGTTTTACAAAGTGTAGCAAAGCACACCGGGTTAGCTATTTTATAATACTTCACGATTCAATTGGTGGCCTGGTATTGAAAACCTATCCGATTTCCTTGTGTTTGACTTTACACTTGAGCTCGAACTAGAAATTGGTTTGAGAAATAATTGTTTTATCAATTGAGATAAATAATTAATGTTTCAATAAATTTTGAATATAAATAAATGTCAACGTGATTCATGAGAAACTGGAATTTATTTTAAACTTTATTCTATGAATAAGTTGCTTACAGCAAAGTTGCCGAAATAACAGTGAAATCTGTTATTTCACAAAATTTTGAGGAAATTTTTATCACAGAATCTGTGTCACAGAACACGATATTTTGAAATATTTACAGATTCCACAGAATTTTTGAATTGCGAATGGATTTCCATAATTATAATTTTGTTTTGGTCAATATAAAATTAAGGTTTCTTACTTTGAATTAAAAAAGTATGAAAAGATTTTCAACGTAAACTAATTTTTCCCAACTAATATATAAAAACGACACAAATTATCATGAATTTCCAATAAAGTTAAAGGAAATAAGGGAATAAGGATTAAAAAAAATAAGAGTTTATTCTCAAAAACATTGATTTTGAGCAATGTACCGTTTTTTTGCCAAATATGTAATTTAAAGTATCTTCTTTTTTATTACTAATTTTGTCGTTACCTTCAAAAGTTGTTCGGGGCAGTATGATCCTAAACACGCACATTCAAAAAATCAATGAAATATACTAACGAATTTAATTTTTGTGATTAAAAAAACTAAAATTTGAGTTTAGAGAAACGATTCTTTCAAAATAGGATACAGTGCGTCAAAGGGAAAATTGGACTTTTTTAAGCAAGAAATAAATTTGAACGGATATTTTGAGAACACCTTTGGAACGCTAAGATTCTTTTTTTCACGTAAAAAGATTAATTTTTTAACTTTAAAATCTTCAAAGATGAAATTTAATTGAAGTTTTCACAGTTACACAAGTATTAGGAATAAGAGCTATTAAAGATGTTGAGAGAAGAAAATGGTTCCGCTCAAGATCATATTTTGGTTCCGCTCAAGATCAGAGTGGTTCCGCTCAAGATCAGAATTCTTACTTCAGTAAAACAGCTCTAGAGTTATAAGGATTCACTCTAAAATATTCTAAAAATCATCATTAGAAAGCAGAAACCAAGATCTATCCGCTGAACTGAAAAAATATTTGTTGGGATATAACCCAAAGCCATACCGCTTGATCAACTGTTCCGAGTTGCGTCGAATTGAGCCAATTGGTTCCGCTCAAGATCATTTACCCTATAAACAATAATAAACATTCACAGGAAGTTGGGTGACGAAAAATAGATTTTTATGTGAATTTTAAGCGCTAGTTTTCGGCAGCTTAAAAAACGGTTGAAGTTCCATAAAATGTTAGCAAAACTATGAATTAAATTAACGTAAACACTTAGTTCAGAACCTTATCCATCCATAGATTCCTTTTATGTTGCTTTTATTTGAATAAAAGGTAAGTTTTTCATGATTCAAACTATTCTTATTTGGTCGATGGCATTGAATTTAACAGGTGATTTAGAATGTTACTATTATTTAATGATTTAAATACTACCATTAAACAACTTATTTAGAATAATGTTTATGCTCAACAAATGTTAAATTGGGAGAGCAAGAATAGAAAAATATGAACATACATATTTAGCTTGAGCAAACAAATAGAAAGATAGGTCTTTATTCAAAAATCTGTCGAAAACTATCTCTTGTCGAAATCTACAGTATCCATCCTAATTATGATAAAAATTATTGCAGGTGATCTAAAATAGGTCCTCTGATTCAAAATAAGTCGGTTACCCTACCACCACATTATTAAATTTTTATTTTGATATACAGTGAGGGGCAAAATAAAGTGTCCAAATTATTTTTTTTTCAATTTCTTTTATTTTTCTGGTTAAAATTCAACGAAAACACATCGTTATCATTTTTAAAATATTGTTTATTATGTTCTTTTCAATTTTTGTTAATGTTGCGCTGGAAAAAAAAGAAAGTTTTTCTGATAGATAAAAAACAGTTAATATTCCAAAAAAAAACAGGGGCAAAATAAAGTGTCCAGATCAGTACAGCTTCAAATAATTCAAACTGAAGCCAAACAAGAACGATTAAATAATGGTTAAGCCTCCTTCAGCCTTCAACACCTCCTGTAAGCGCTTCGGCACACTTTCAACAAGGTTGTGCAAGTGTTGTGGGTCGAGTTCTTCCCACGCATGCTCCATGGCATCAAAATAAGTATTTTTAATTTGTCACACCAGTCTTATCAATCAGAGCATCGAGGATGGCCCACAGATTTTCGATGGGGTTCAGATCAGGACTTTGTGAAGGCCATTCAAGGGGTTTGATGTGGCAGGAACGGGAAAATGACGTCATCAGATTGGCCGTATGCTTCGGATCGTTATTCTGCTGTAAAACGAAGCGCTCTCCGAGGCCCGTCTTGATGAGGGATACCTCGAGGTTTTCCGGCAGGATATTGCAATATGACTCAGCTGTCATGATTCCGTAAATTTTTACCAAATTGCCCACCCCATCCCAAGAAAAGCACTCCCACACCATCACGTTACTTCCTCCGTTGCTCCGTGCTCGATACCAATCGAAAACGCTTACTGAAGAAGATAGTAAGTTGTTATCGGAATACCGGTATCTGAACTTTTCATTTACCGTGGTTGAATTAAAAGGAATCTTTCGATTGCTTTGATTCAGAGGAAAACATTGTTGTGGGCCGACGAATCCAAATTTGAGCTATTCAACCGGAAGAAGCGGGATCATATGTGGCGAAAGTCGGGTGAGGAGCTCCAAGACCGCCATATCCAAGGAACAGTCAAGCACGGAGGAAGTAACGTGATGGTTTGGGGGTGCTTTTCTTGGGGTGGGGTGGGCAATTTGGTAAAAATTGACGGAATCATGACAGCTGAGTCATATTGCAATATCCTGCCGGAAAACCTCGAGGTATCCCTCATCAAGACGGGCCTCGAAGAGCGCTTCGTTTTACAGCAGAATAACGATCCGAAGTATACGGCCAATCTGATGACGTCATTTTCCCGTTCCTGCCACATCAAACCCCTTGAATGGCCTTCACAAAGTCCTGATCTGAACCCCATCGAAAATCTGTGGGCCATCCTCGATGCTCTGATTGATAAGACTGGTGTGACAAATTAAAAATACTTATTTTGATGCCATGGAGCATGCGTGGGAGTAATTCGACCCACAACGCTTGCACAACCTTGTAGAAAGTATGCCGAAGCGCTTGCAGGAGGTGTTGAAGGCTGAAGGAGGCTTAACCATTATTTAATCGTTCTTGTTTGGCTTCAGTTTGAATCAATTTGAAGCTGTACCGATCTGGACACTTTATTTTGCCCCTGTTTTTATTGGAACATTAACTTTTTTTTTTCTATCAGAAAAACTTTTTTTTTTTAACAGCGCAACTCAGGGTTACTGATAATCGCTTCGTTTGCTTCAAAATTTCCAATCGTTACGACGCAACCACAGTAACGACGCTGTTAAGCATTGACTCGCGAATGAATCGAAACATAAAACATAAGAACGCCGTCTTAGTGAACCATGTACTATGAATTTTCGTTCTGTTTTTGTTGCCTAGCGTTCCTTGTTGATTTTCTCATTCCGATTTTTAGTCATTATTTACTCCAGCAATCATTCGCTTCTCTGCTGAATGAATTTGTTTGCGAGTTGATTCGGCGCGAGTTGATAACGATGCTGTTGATTCATGCCCAAAATCAGACCTTTAAGGAAGAATGCTACTAGAGATCAATTCCTGGGATAACGACTAAGAAAGATATTTAATAAAATACTTAACACACCTTGAGAGGGAAATAAGGCAATTTTGGCATAAATTTGGTTTTTGGGCATCTCTTGCGTTCCAAGAATTAACTCGTTTTCCTTCATGAAGCGTTCGCGGCGAAGCATGATCGTCAGCGAGTCGAGTAGATGTCGAAGAATTCGACGCCGTCTACGCGCAATGTTTTCATTAGAAGCGAATGATGATTGTTTGATGGTTACCGATAGTAACTCAGAAAATAACGGATCACTAAAGATGGGAAGAAAAACAAACTAGGTTTGCGTCGTTTGATGCTGAAAAGCGTCGTTTCTAAAGAAAACAGACTTTCTATGTTGAGGAGTAAACTCGTTGGTGACTAGGATCGGGGTGAAAAACCATTCTGAGCGAAGATCAGCAACCTTGAGCGCAACATTAACAAAAATTGAAAAGAACATAATAAACAATATTTTAAAAATGATAACGATGCGTTTTCGTTGAATTTTAACCAGAAAAATAAAAGAAATTGAAAAAAAATATTTTGGACACTTTATTTTGCCCCTCACTGTAAATAGTAATAGTAATAAAGTTATTATTTAATGATAACAAATGGATGATGACACAGTTTCTCACATCGTGAAATAGTCTTTTAACGTTTTTGATTCTCATAGAACATTTAAAAAAATCGAGCAATAGATATTTCAACATTCTTCGATGCCGCAAAAAAACTTTTCCCAGTATGACGCATTGACTGCATGATATCACCTACAAACTTGAGATATATTGCTTTTATTAGCCTATACCAACTAATATTTTTCGGATATAAGAGATGAATGAATTTTTAGGTTTGCATCACGTAGTTAATTCCAAATTTCATCCATCCAAACATTAGTTTTTAAGATTTTAGTTGGTAGAATTTTTTGTAGTATTTTTTACCCCTAAATGTATGCAGCACCCTTATGATTATGTCTTTAAAGACATTTTTGGCAGAAGAAATGTAAAATTTAATACGAAAAAAAAAACAAAAATTACTGCAATTGATGCTTTATGCGTTATGACATCACAAATATATCAAAATCTATAAATTTTCAAACGTTTTCATTTAATTTTTCATTAAAAACCAAGTTTTTTGCAACTTACACCGTTTAAAAATAACTGGTGAAACCAATAAGTTTTCTGACTACTTCAATCTGATGTTCCATCAACCTTAAAACTTTTGATGTGATAGCGGTATGATTATTTGTAGACATTAAGCTTTTAGAAGCCATTGAAGTTGAAAAGTGTTGCAAGATGCCCCAGTTGACGGTAATTACTGGATAAATTCGCAATAATCAAGATCCGTTCAGGAGAAAAATATATTCTCTTGGACTCTCGGGATCAATTGAATCCATATCATACATTTTGGAAAACATCCTCTTAACAAAAATTTTAAGTTGACTATGGCTTTGAAAATATGGTTTTTAGAAGTTCGTATTACACTTTAACGATTAATATATTTTTTTCATGTGGGAAACATGTTAAAGTGATCAAAAAAGATCTTCAAGTCACATTTTCTAACATTATTCAATAACTCAAAAATCAAATTTTTGAAAATTTGTTCGAGATAACAGCATTGTTGTTTTGTTCTAATTAGCACATTTTTCTAGAACATTTGATCTTCGTAAGACATTACGGTTTCGAGATAGAGCGAAGGAATCGAGTATCCTCATTCTCTCCTAATAAATCGAAAAAAAAAAATTCTTTAATAATCCTTTAGTACGCCCAAAGGTAGTCTAACCTCTATTCGTCTTTCAGGGAAAAACATTTAGAGCTTTTAAGATTATGCTTCACGCACCTACTCACTCATTTTCCCACGACACGACGAAGGACGTTTCAGTAGCAATTTGTCGTTTGATAGAAGCCGATTGTTTGTTGTTTCTCGTGCATTGATGTTGTAATTGAATTTTAAACGTTCAAAATAAGCATTAGAGCAGAACCGTCGGAACAAAGCTGAAAAAAAAGAAAGTTTCCCAATTTGGATTATCAACACCTTAAAGAATGTGCGTTGCATGTGGTTTTGTTGTGCGGTTCTCGGGCAATTCTCCATATATCGTTCGGTTTACTTTTTCGGCATTGAACTTGGAATTCTGCGGAGGATTACCGATTCTTAAACATTTTTTTTCTCCTACAGTTCTTTTGGGTGGGTGGTTGGTTCTCTTTTTTTTTAATAATTTGTGTCCTTCCGTTACGAAGGAATAGAATAAAGAAACGATTACTTAATAAGATCAAAGGTAGGATTATTAAACTACTTTGAACGCTTCGTTGGAAGAATCATGGCGAGCGCCTTTGTTCGAATTTCGTGTATATTTTCATATTCTGATTTTGGAACAGGAAAAAATGCACTTGCACCAAGTGCTAGACTTAGTTACAGTAATTTTTAAATAATTTTTTAAAGAAGAAAAGAGCAGCACAAATTATCACGTGTTAGTTTCTGAACATGAATTCAGTCGCACTTTGTGCGTCAACCGTCAGTAAACACAGCTCAATAGGGGCCAAATGGCAAATTTTTCTTTCAAAAATCGCCAGAGATGTACTGAAAGTTCCAAAAAATATAACTTTGAATGGAAAATATTCCTGGATTCTTACAGTACAATTCATGTGAACAAACACAAACCGAACTTGCACCCCAAAAAATATATTCGAGTTTATACAATTTTTTTTCAATTTTTTTTTCAATTTGATCGATTTTGAATGCTTTTATTGATTGATTTATATAAACTTTGCAAAAACGTTTCATGAAATTATTAAAAGCTCTAGCAAGCAAAGTCTGCCGTTTTTAAATACTTTTCAATGGATTCAGATTTATTACTTTGAAATGGTTATAACAAATTTCATGAAATGCTTAGCTGCCTGTCATGTTAGCAAAAAATGAGGCTTAAGAATAATCAAAACCAAAAATCAAAGACTTATGGAACTTGTCTACTACCGGACACTTAAGGTATTTTTTAAGCAATAACTTCAAAAATATATTATTGTAAATATTGGTTCCTCTACTGACATGAAGAGTATCAATATTAGATCACAAAACAGTATTAGAAAAAAAATGTAACATATTCATGTGGTGAGAGAAATCATATCTTGTTATTTTTTTACTCAAAAAACGTACAAAAACGTAGGAAAATAATTTAAATCACTTTCACAGGTCTTGTTGGTACGGGTTTTTGAATACTGAATATTCTATAAAGTCTTCCATAATTTTTTACAAACCAGAATGAATTCGTTTCGAAAAAAAATAGAGAAAAATTGTCTTTGACCGGACAGCAAAATTCAAAGTTTCTCAGAAAACCAAAATATTTTCGGTTTTGAATCCTTATCTTTTGTTATCCATTTGAGGGTGCTATAGTAGGGTTACCATACGTAGTATTTTAAGAGTACATGTACTCTTTTTCGATCAAGAAATGGATGTACTCTTCTTTTTATGAAATTCAATTAAATGTAGTCTTTTTTTTTATTAAAAGACACTTTTTCTTAATTTAACCTTAATTTAAAAAAAATCGAATTATTATTATTAGCTTCTAGACGCCGCACTAAACTGTTGAGCCAATAAGCGCCTTTGAATATGCAATTTTCTACCTAATAGCACTGACTATACTGACTGGACACTCAATTTCGTTTTCTGAATAATTTTTCCAACAGTACGCAATATCGATTCCAGAGTGCGCATCGATCGATTTGAAGAAATATTTCCATATAGCATGACAAAAAATTGACAGACATTTTTGACATGCCGCTTAGGATTCCCAAATAAGTTCCTTGAAACACCTAGAAGTGTTATAGAATTCCCAAATAAGTTCCTTTAAACACCTAGAAGTATCTTAGAATGTGTTTAGCGAACGCAACCGACCTTCTCAAAAAAAGTTGCATTAAAGGCGCTTAGAAGTTCCGTTATCGTTATTTTAACCTTTTAAAAGACGATGGAAGTTCCTGAGTAACTTTTACGTGACCTGATTCACCTAAAGCTCCCTTAAAACATTTTTTCAGCCAAATGTGAACTTCGGAGTTCCATCTTCAAGTAAGGGGCCATTCAAATATTACGTAACGCGTTAAGGGGGGGGGGGGGGGGGAAGGGGTGTAAGAGTTTGTTACGCTTTGTGGATTTAGGTTTGAAAATCTAAGACGAATGTGTTACGTAGGGGGATGAGGGGGTTGAGAATGACCGAAAATATCGTTACGGTCCCTAAGAACGCAACTTTTGGTTGCTTGGGATGCTATCCCAGTTAGGAAATGCCACCGAACTTTAAAAAAAAACAGGCAATTTCTACGATAAAATCGGACTAAACAGGTACATTTTTCCTACAGGGCATTTTTTGTCACATTTTTCGGGTTACCACCTGCCGTCGGTATTGCGAGCTTACAAAATCTGACAAAATAAATTAGACAGAAAATGGTTGAATTTTTGTCATGTCATGTCATGTGTCATGTCAGTGTGATCAGTGCTAATAGTGCACATTTTAAATGCAATCAACTTAGCTTTTGAAATGCCCGACGTTTCGACCATTTTTGGCGAACTTTCTCAAGGGAATATCTGTCCGTTGTTCTGTAATTCCCTTGAGAAAGCCCATCAAAAATGGTCGAAACGTGGAACGCTAAGTTATTTGATTGAATCTCTAGACCAAAAATAACCAAAATTACTGTAAAAGTACACTGCAAAAAAACTACACTTAAAGATTATGTTCCTTTCACCCATAAGCTCATGAATCTCTGCTACTATATGATACTAATAAAATTTATGTTTGAATTTTAGTTTATATTGGATTGGAATATGGTGTTCATTTCCTTACACATAACTTATATGAATGTGATATTTGAAATATTTCATCCTTTCAAAATGGCTACAATTGAAAAAAAAAACACGAGGTATGTACCAGTGAAGGAAATTTTATTGCGAAAAACAGGCAATTAAGGTTAGTAAATTTATTTTCAACTTCTAAAAGATTATTTTTCTTACGATTATCACAGGCGTTTGTTGTTTTGTTCTATTTTTTCCCCACAGCAAGTTATCGTGTGGATTCTAGATAGTCCTTTAACAATAGTGGAACGTTGGATTCTTCAAAGTAGCCTCGGATATTCTGGGCGATAAGCCACTGAAAAAAGACAGCAGTTGAGCGTCGATGATTTACATTAAGTATTTTAGTATTTAGAAAATTATACCATTGGAAAAAAAACACAACTGTCTCTCTTATTTTAAAACGCCTGAAACTAGATTTGAAATAACATAATTTGAATATATAATTATAGCCTATTTGTAGGCGGTTTCATTTCACACATAACATTAATTTGTGGAAATTTATAAGTTTCATGTGTCCCCTACAGCTTTGAAATATTTCCGGAATATATGTGTGACACATAATTTGTAGATGGCAGACAAATTGCAAAGATCTATATAGGCCGACACATACCCCTAATATGTGGATTTTTTGCAGTGTAGGGGAGAGTGGGGTATCGTGGGCCATGGGGAAACGTGGGCCACTTCTAATATCTCAGATGTGTGATGAGATAAAAATCTCAAACCAACTGTCATCGTCGTCGCTTTGTGTGAGCATATACCTATTCCTATATGTTGTTGACTGAAATTCGCATCATATGCTTCTTTTATTTATCAAGCTAAAAAAAGTTAGAAAAATTTACTTACATAATTAAAAAAACACCCGCTAATTTCATCGATGGGGAACCTAAAGTGCATAACAAAAATATGCTCATACGCTTATGATCTTAGTTTTGTCATGATCTTTCACGTGGAAAAGGAATTTTTGATGAAACATCAATAAGTCACACAAACGCAACCAATTTGCAAATCATAGCTTGTGGGGAATCGTGGGCCACACATCTTGAATCACCTATATTTTTATGTTTTTATACACATTCAGAACTTAAAATACGTTTTACCTATCTGCAAAGATTTCTTATGCCAAATGAAGAGTTATGAAAAATATTTTGTCCATCCTATATAAGAAATTTTGCGAGCCAGGTTTTGGAATCTATGCGATTATACACAGCTCTCTTTTTTATTTCATCATCTGAAATTGCTTTTAAATAACGAAATGAATAAGAAAATCACAATTTTTTGTCAACTCATAAACTTTGCATGATATTTGGTGAATTTGGATTTGGTGGCCCACGATTCCCCACCATTTTGCAAAATCCAAAAAATATTGCTTTTTTTAAACAGTCAGAATTTGGGGAAAATAACTTATCAAAAATTTAAAAAAAATTTCTTATGATACCTTGAAAATGTAGAAAACCATACCATTTTTTATTTTCATTTTATCTTTTGTAATAAAGAAGTTATGGTACAACGAAAAAAAGTGGCCCATGATTCCCCACTCTCCCATACACATTATGCACAACATTTCAAAAGACCCTCCACTTTTTTGGAAAATAAGCTCGTTGTACTCTTTTTTGCGTTGCAAGGAATGGTAACCCTATGCTATAGAGTTGAAAAAATGAAAGTTTCAAGTTGAAAATCAAATTTAATTTTGAATATTTTCTTGTCCGTTCATAGACAATAATAATATTATATCATGGCAAGTTTCATTTATTTGAAAGATTTTATCCATTTATAATTCATTTATTTGATAGATTTTATCCATTTATAAATTAAAATAAATTCCTCGAACTTCGTCTATTTGACTCGATAAAAATATCAATGTACCTATTTCATTAAAAGCCCAAAATCCATCAAGTTACCCCTCGATCGTAAGCTTCTCGAAGAATCTAATAAGATTTCAAAGCTGGGAGCTTTTTGGTTGGATCAAGCTGAAAAAGGCTATACTAGAATGTTTACCATTCAAAACGATTTGACGTTCGCGAAACAGCTGAGCATTTTCTTATCGCGTTCCTTTCGGTGGCGTATTTTTTTTCTTCATAATTCGCCACAAAATTGTGATTATTCATTGTAGTAACTATTCCGTAGGTAAGGTCATCATGAGCAGCGCTGCAGTGGACTCGAAACCGAGCGATGCCCCGGAGCATTGTCCCGGAACGGAGAGTGAGAATGCTGGCAAGTCGTCAGCATGTGCTGGCTGTCCCAATCAGCAGATATGCGCAACGGGCCCGAAAGGTCCGGACCCCGCGATAGCGCTTGTGAAGGAAAAACTCCAGGAGGTACGGAATAAAATTTTGGTCCTCTCGGGCAAAGGAGGAGTGGGGAAGAGTACGGTAACGGCGTTGTTAAGTCGTGCGTTGGCGCACCAAAATCCGGAGAAGAATTTCGGGGTACTGGATATTGACATCTGTGGTCCATCGCAGCCCCGCGTTTTGGGAGTGCTTGGGGAGCAGGTACATCAGTCGGGATCCGGTTGGTCACCGGTTTATATTGAGGACAATCTGAGTCTGATGTCGATTGGCTTTCTGCTGGGAAGTCCAGATGATGCAATCATATGGAGGGGGCCAAAGAAAAATGGCATGATTCGACAGTTTCTCACCGAAGTTGACTGGGGACAGCTGGACTTTCTGGTGCTTGATACACCTCCTGGGACTTCGGACGAGCATCTGTCAGCTACCACTTATCTTAAGGAAAGTGGTGGGGCTTGGGGAGCGGTTCTTGTGACCACGCCACAGGAAATGGCCCTACTCGATGTTCGTAAGGAAATCACATTCTGCAAAAAGATGGGTATCCCTGTCGTTGGAGTAGTAGAGAACATGTCGGTGTTTGTGTGCCCCAAATGCACTACGGAATCGGACATTTTCCCGGCCAAGACTGGCGGAGCTGAGAGTATGTGCAAGGAGATGGAAGTAACCTACCTTGGAAAGCTCCCGTTGGATCCCCGATTGGCTCAGTGTTGTGACGAAGGAAAGGATTTCATTAGCGAGCATTCCAAGAGCCCAACGGTGCTTGCGTTGAAGCAGATTGTGGCCAAGGTGCAGGAGTTTTATGAAAGTTGAACCGTGAGTTTTTGTTGTCTGTAATACATAAATTTTGAAAAGTAGCATTTGGTACAGATATTTTGAAAGAACTAAATCCATGATCATCTGCAGTAATTCCATGTAACTCACCATGAGCTAATACTCGGTACAAAGATTTGTCGTTTAATTACTTGAACAGTCATTGAGCTTATGCTTTGTGAATAATTGCTTGAGTTGTGTAGATAAAAATCTGAAATTTGCTTTAATTGAAGACTGAAAAATGACGAATTGTTCGGCATTCTTCTTGAGTCAAAGATGACCTTTTTTTATTTTTTTGGGGATTTTCGTCCTTTTGAGATGATTTATCCCGAGTCAAAATTGCACGCAACACTAACCTTTTTAACAGTCCATGAGCTTCCACTCGACACAGGTTTTTATCATTTAGTTTCTTCAACAGTCTATGAACTTTTAATTTAATTTTGCCCTTTAGTTTCGCTTTGCGCTAACGTTTACTTCGCTTGACCAATGTGGCAAGCTGAACTGTTCGATGGTTTAATTTGAGTTTTGGTTGATATAAAGAAGAGTAAAAAATCGTAGAAAAAAAATAAAACAAACTTACCAGTAAAATAAGAGCTCCATCTGTCATAGCACCTAAGTGCCAAAGCGTGATTTTCGCGTTCTTTGGAGGTTTTGGTGCTTTCATCCAAACCAAAGTTTAGTTTGCTCTCCATGTTTTTTGAATTTTCCACTTTTCGGCGAGTTGCTGTTTTCTGCGATCAACAAATTTTGCAAATCCACAATTTCTTCCACAGGTTCATTCATGTATCCACACTTTGTTGCTGACATGTTTTTTTCAAGTCGTATTTGAATTTCACAGGGCATCTTCTTCAAAACGTTTAACACAAAAGTCGCAACAACACGTTTCATTACATATTTAATGTCTCGATAATAAGTTTATTTTCTTGCCATTTTTCTTATGCATTTTGCCAATATGTTCAGCAGGTTTTTTTCTTCTTCTTCCTCATCGTTCATTATATTATTATTACTTAGCGATAATAATTTATTACAAGAAGGATTTCCTATTTCAGTATCATAATGTTACATTACTCTTACTTAGCGCGTCGGCGGCGGCGGCATAATTAATTCTTACTTGGATCGCTAGAAACTTAGCAAATATAGTTACCAGTACTTTAAGCTTCGGGCTCGCTCGATCGCTAGACTCCATTTTCAGTGGGCTCACGCTACTATCTATTGCATGCACTTTTTCACTCATTCATGCTCATTCTTCCTTTCTTCCAACTCTTGCTCACACGCTGCTAAAACTATATCATCAGAAGTGGAATAAACCGAAACAAAAATTCGTAACGTAAAAACTTTAAGGTTCTCTTACTATCCGTTATATAGTCTCAAATCGAGCCATGCTAGGGGAGGTTGTTGGGATTTTAGAGGGATTTACAAAACTTTCCTCCGATCGAGTGATTGATTCAAATTTCAAGCAAATAACCTGATTTGGTTATTCATATCTTTTTGTGGTTTTCTGAATTAAACTTAAACCTACACAGAACCCGACGTGAAAATCCTAAACTTTCTTTTCGAATAAACAAAAAAAAACGGAAAGGGAACCACAAAACGCTGCACACTATTACACAATAGGAGAATATAGGGGGTTTTCATGAAATGGAATATTGAGTCTTTGCACAGGCTTAACAGTTGTTATGTCGGGGTGATAAATGTGATACAGGATGCATTGTTTCCTATTGTTTTTTTGCGAGTGTTTCTCAACAGGTGTCTTTCGTGTAAAGTTTGTGTCAATCGGTGGCTGAATATTAATGTTTTTCAACATTTCCATCAAAAAGGGATTCATTTGGAATGGGAACCACTAGGTTTGAAATATCATTTCTCGGAAAAAAAACTCTCTTAGCCAGTCTCTGTCAATGACAATCGAACTTCAGGAACGTTGTCGAACGCGCTTATCGTATGACACAGGAGACGCACAGTTTTGAAGCACCGATACAGTCATCGTGGCAGAAAGCGCCACACTGCTGGCAGATGACCATTGCATTGAGGGAACAGGAGCAGGCGTTGCCACCGTGCTGCTGCTGCTGTTGCTGCTGATTGCTGTTGCTGCTACTGCTATTGTTACTATTGCTGCTGATATTACTACTGTTGCTGTTGCTACTGTTATTGTTATTGATAATACCGATAGAGCTGTTATTATTGTTACTACTGGCGATAATGATGCTGCTATTGTTGTTGTTGTTGTTGACTGAACTAGCCGCCATTAGGACTCCGTTACTGTTGTTGTTGTTATTGTTGCTGCCGGGAACGAGTGGTAGCGGGGAGGGAGTGGATGATGTGGAGGTGATTAATCCTGTGGCGGGCGATACAGCAGAGGCCGAAACGACCGTCATTGCACTGCCACCACTGCTGCTCGTAACGACCTGATGATGACCGGTCCCACCGACAATGCTACTGTTGTCCAAGGCTGCCGCAGACACGGAGGCCTGCGTTATGTGTTGGTTGTTAGAGTTGGGATCGATTCCAATATCACCGTAGGAAATCACTGGAATAGATTGAAATGGACGTGTAAGTAATTATCGCTGATCGAAGAAACAATCTCAATTGATTGGTTCTCTGCCTCACTGCACAACCCTATCAAACACAGTAGCCGCCGCCGCCCGTGGCGTAGTGGACAGCCTTCAAGTCTTCTAAGCCAGGGGGTGTGAGATCGAATCCCGGTCACGGCATACATAGTACACTTTCGGTGGGTTGGTGGTTTTAGCATTTGTAAGATGCTAGCCATCATATCCTCGAAAGATGTACGCTTAGAGTTAAGAAAAAAGGAATCTCTTCGAAGAAACATCATGTTTCATTGAGATCCTGTATGTGTTTGTGTTCGTTTTTTAAACACAGTAGTCGTCAACAAGTTAATTATTAAAATTTAACGTTTCTTCAACATCTCTTAAAAATAAAGATTCAACAAAAAAGCTAAGGTTCACCCTTAAGAATTTCATAGACACCGGATGAAGTCATAATTTAAAAGTCTGATTTTTAATCAAAAAAACAATCCCACTTACCATGAGTCGTTGGACCGCGCCGAGTCACCGCCTGAATTCCGGGATTGGGTCCAACAATTTGCTGTTGCTGAATTTGGTGTACAACTTGCATTTGCTGATGCTGCTGTTGCTGTTGTTGCTGTTGAGAATCAGGAAGGGAGACAGGTGTATCAATATCTACCGAAGCTGGCCGTCCACGACCTGCTAGCGTGATTGGAACACCGGAGGTTACTGAATTAGGCTGCTGCTCGTTTTTATTTGTTTTCGATAAGTATATGGGTTGTTAATGCGTGTATGTTATAATGGTTTTTGATTGATCGAATCGTGTGTGTTAGTAAATATGAGAATGTTTTGTGTTTTTGGTTCAATTTGGAGAAAAAAGAAACCGAAAGAAAGAGAATCGAGAAAGGACACGGAAACAGAGGAACATTTTGAGCAAAGATTCGTTTTTTGCTATCTAAAATAAATTGTCTCAAAAGGTTGATAGATTTAAAAATTTAGCTACCTGATTTTGAGTCGGTGGTGCGCTGGCCGCCCGCGGCGTCACAATATCACCGAGCTGGGTACGCTGCACGAGAACGTACTTGCCTCCAAAACTACCTCCGGGACCGGATGGAACAGCCCCTGCCGCACTGACGGCGATGTTGGTCATCCCACCCGGTCCGGACACACTGATAATCTGCGCGTGTTGCAGCTCGGCTGCTTCCGTTGCGGTTAGTATTCGTGGTTGGTGCTGTTGCTGTTGTTGTTGCGGTTGCTGTTGCAGTATTTGCTGCTGCTGTGGCTGCTGGGGTTGCTGCTGTTGTGGCTGTTGTGGCTGTTGCTGCTGCGATGCCGAAATAATACTAATAGTACCTGGGTTGGTTTGACCGGCAGTTGTGTATACGTGCCGCACTACAATAGACGACGGTTGGCGACCAATGGTTGCTATTCGCTTGGGATTAACCAGTCGCGGTCCGACCTGTAACGGAAAAGTAACATTAAATTTGCAGGTTCGACTCAACTATAAAAACTGAATGTACTACCTTGTTCCCTAGAATAACTCCACCGAAGCTTGTGGGTTCTTCCTTGCCACTACTGCTGCTGCTACTGCTACTACTACTGCTGTTACTATTGCTAGAGTTTGAATTCGAACTGGACAAGAACGCCTGCGGTGGCTTCAGTTGAGCCCGCAACTGATGCCGATTGGGACTGCTCTGTATGACGGCTTGACAAATTTGGTAGCTACGCTCTAGATTGACAGCGCCCGGGGGAAGTCTACTGCTACTCGTCCGTCCTCCACTTCGTTTTACACCGGGAACCGTAACTTGCGCTGAAGCAGGAGGTTGCGATGGCGCTGCACCTATTGTTACTGTTGCAGCAGCAGCCGTTGCCGTGTTGATCTCTATTCGTTTTCGAGGTGCTGGGCCAATTACTACATTAGCTCCGACCGTAGCTACAGCTTGTTGAGCTTGCTGGTTAGCTAGTGCTTGAGCCTGTTGTTGTTGTTGCTGCTGCTGTTGTTGCAACTGTATGCTGTTGATGATGGCCGCGTTCTGGCTACGGATCAACTGGTTAGTCACAAATTTCTGCTGGAACCGTTGCTGAGATTGTGTTTGCTGAGGTTGTTGGATAATTTGTGCCCTCTGCAAAGGTAAGCGTGCTCTTTGTTGCTGCTGCAGATTCGAAGTAGACATGATAATTTTTTGCAACTGGATAGGTTTTTGTAACGATGTAGCCACAGGCCCCACATTCGGAACTCCAGTTGCGTTCTGGTGCTGTATAATCTGCCCAGTAGGACTGGTTGTTACAGTTATGGGAATCTTATTACCCGCGATCTGTCTAGATGTGATGATAAATTTTGGCTGCTGCTGAACCACCTGCTGACTTCCGTCCGCTTGCTGTATTTGAACCTTCTGAATCAGTTGCTGCTGTTGCTGATGGAGCAGCTGCGTTTGAGCCGTGCTAACCGGAATGGCACCGGAGTAATTGCCAGCCACACTTTCTATGACTCTGGTTAGATTATCGCTGCTTCCCGTAACCGGTATAGCGACCGTTCCTGCCGAGGTGGAAACGACGTGCACTTTCTGGCCATCTTCACCCTCGATTTTGATCCGAGTTATTAGCTGACCTGTTGCTGGACGTCCTTGAAACGTTACGCCGGTAATTGTTGGCTGATCTGGTTTGAGAACACCCCGCACATCTTTAACCTATTTGTGGAGAAGAAAAAGTAAGATGGTTTAAATTCTTCTACTATTCAAAGTGTGTATCGATTCTACCGAAGCTTGATTTTCTTGTAGAAGTTGTTTTAAATTTAAATCGAAAAAAACTTTTTTTTATCGACAAGCAAATCACCTGGGTAGGAATCGATAGACACCACAATAACGCATTGAAGTTAATCATTAAAAAAAGCCGGACTCGCCTCTGATGCTAGAATAGTACCGGGCACAGCGGACACCGCGTGTGGAATGATTAATTGCTGTTGTTGTTGATGCAACTGCTGCTGCTGCTGTTGTTGCTGCACAACCTGCTGCAGTTGGAAAACGTTCATCTGCTGTGGGGGCTGTTGTGGTTGAGCTTGCTGAATCAGAATCTGCTGCTGTTGCTGTTGCTGTTGAATGAATTGTTGCTGCTGCGCAGCTTGTTGCTGAATGGAATGAAACTGTTGCTGTTGTTGTTGCAGTTGCTGCAATTGTTGTTGAGGAGTAGTTGCTGCTACGGGAGTTGCCGAAGCACTTTGCATGTTTGGATTGATACTGTTGATGCTGGTGCTACTGCTGCTACTGCTATGGCTACTTCCGACCGGGAGAATCTGGTGTGGCTGACCACCGAGGATAACGCTATTGGATGATGCCGATGCTATGACTGGTGTAGTCGTCGGTGTCACCACATGGGCCGTAGACGGCGTTAGAATAATACTGTTCGTGTCCAATTGGTCTACGATCATCATTTTGGGATCTAGCTTCACCTTGAAGGGCCAATCTGGAATTGATGCAAAGGGAGGTACATACATATGAGTTGACAAAATTTTCCGTTTAATTTCTCTGTAACCGCACTAGAAAGAAAACATTCAATGAAAGAAAAAGATTTTACCAAACAAAACGCACCTTGAACATATAGGTAATAGCTGCTGATAATGAGGAAATAATATTCTTCAAAACATTGACGGTACTAAAAAAAACCTGACTCCCAAACAAAATTGACGAGGAACCCAAAAAAAGCACCAACAACGAAAGACAACAGTCGAACATTCAAACTTACCGCCACTGTCAAATATGTTATCACATTCCATCTTAATAGCGTTGATACCATCGAACCCGTCCAGCTCACTAGCCGAGCAGATCGATTCCTCAAGCGGTTCACATTTCACTTCCTCCTGGACCTGCAATCCTCTATCCCCAGACGCAGGTATATCTGAATCAACCAAACCGTCTACTTCCATTGCTGCCAGCTC
This sequence comes from Uranotaenia lowii, assembly GCF_029784155.1. Taxonomy (NCBI): domain Eukaryota; kingdom Metazoa; phylum Arthropoda; class Insecta; order Diptera; family Culicidae; genus Uranotaenia; species Uranotaenia lowii. The sequence goes on from NC_073692.1 coordinate 407,529,569, forward strand.
CTCATGGTTCCCATTATGCTCTAAAAGGTCATGATTAAACTCATGGCTTTCGAACAATGAACAATTTTGTTCACCATTCTGCCTATTGTCCAACATTTCCTCATTGCCATCGTCGACATCATTCTCCTGTTCGTCTTCTACTTGCTGATCTCCAATAAGCATTCCACCTTCCCCGAGGTCTTCGTCCTCACAGCTCTCATCTTCCGATTTCAGGTCCATCTCGTGCAAAATTATTAGATTGTCTTCATCGTGCGGACTGGGACCGGCTTCCGCCAATCCCATAATACCCAGATCCACGCCGACTTCTTCGTGGTGACCCATATCGTCGGAACCTTCACCCGTTAACAAAGCCAAAGTATCGACTTCACAGTTGTTATCGAAAGATTGAAGTTCGTTGTAAACCATTCATTGGATAAGGCGCCATATCCGGAAGAAGGTGTTAGTATTAGCAGATAGGAAGATAAACCAAGGTTAATTTGCTTTTTTTTTTTGTGAAAGATTATATTCCGAAATCAGGACGGAAAAGAGAAATTCAGAGTTGATTATTTACTACGGATTGTACTTTTGAAATCACCTGATTCCTTTAGAATTTGAACGAGACCGAGGACAGTCACTTTGTTTTTTGCAAATAATTTGTGTAATGTCGGAGTTTGTTCATAGAAAATAAACATACCTCTCTTAAAAAGCAGTCTCACTACATTATTATGCCACACATTATCTATTCAATTGATCGATTTTAAATTTAAATATGCGGCGCCTTTATTAATTAAGCGAACAAACAAATAAATAAAATAGAAGTACAAACTCATACTGTTTATTGAATTCTAAAAGAAATCATTTCTTTAGTGTTAGTTTATTTTGTGAACTAAGACGACACGGAAAACAACGACACCAGTGAACAATAGATGCCCTGTTAAAACAGAAATTAAAATCCTTACTAGATAGAATAGTATTGAAGCCTACACGAGCACAGCAACAGATCAGAAACGATATAACAAACAAAAGCGAAACTAGTTAAGTATATAAAGCCAACTTGCTACTTGGATTGTTTCGGGAAAAGATTTAAAAAAAAAATTTGGAAAATAAAACAAAAACCCGTTCATGTTTGGTTGGTTTAAAATTTTTGCGATCGGCGCTTTCCGGTTTATTGAGTCTTTCATGCAAACTAAAAACTAACAAAGAGTGTGGGCGTGAACGTTGGCTGAGATAAGAAGATTTTAATGATTGAAAATAGGTACTATTGCTTCAACGATACCTGGATAGAATATCATTTAAAACTATTAAGCGCATGTAGTAGCGTGAAACCATTGATCGAAAACTAAAAGACAAGAAAGCAAATTTAAAAGAAACTGTGCGAAAACCAAAGCTTTATGTTATACTGATTATTAGTTCCAAATAAATTACTAACTGTGCCTTTTTAATTCTCATTTGCTCGGAGGACGACAACATACAAATTATACCTATGCATGTTCAAACATAGAAGAAAAAACACAAGTTTCCTTGAAAAAAAAGCATTGCTTCAAAAAATTTATATGTACAAATCACGCTCTTCCTTCCCCTTTTGCGTGGCGTGTCTTCTCTCTATGACAGGAATCTCTTCAATATCAGTGAATATTCTTCAAGCGAAAGATACTCACTTTCCGCACTAATTTCACCGCTGTCCAGCACATAGTGATCCGGATCGATGAACTTGGCACTTAACTGCTGTCCTTCATCGACCCCATCATCTTCGTCATCGTCCTCGGCTGCCGAGTCTGTCGAACCGCCACCCAAGGACTGCTGTTGCTGAAGATGGCGGTGATCGGGTAAGGTCGTCGTCAACAATCGCAGCTCGTCACCAGGTATCGTTATACCATCCAACCGGCTGTGGACAGCAATTTCAACCCCCTCCTGGTCGTCCTCTTCGTTGGTAGAATCATTATTATTATCACAGTTATCCTGGTCTTCGTCCTCCTCGTCTTCGTCATCATCTCTTCGTTCTCCGTCGGCTCCCATCATCATCATCATAGCGGAACTGTTAGCTGCGCTTTGATGAAGCAGTTCGTGATCATGGTGATACGCCGATAAGCTCATGGTAAGTTCTGCACTCATCGTCCGTTGACTGCTGCTGGCTTCAGAACTACCGTTACTATTATCGCTGTTAAGCGCAGTTCCGGTGCCACCACCATTGGACTCCTGATCCACTTGATCACCTCGTTGCATGATAATGAGTTCTTCGTTGTTCTGCAACACATTCTCAAAGCTGCTAAGTGCATTCGGTGGCACTTGATCACTCGAAGACATTAGCGCAGTGGTAGATGTGCTGCTACTATTGCTGTCATTACAGAACATAGGTTGTTCTAGCTGCTGTTGCTGTTGCCTTTGCTGCTGCAGGTGATGTATGTGATGATCCATGGCTGCATTGCTATTGCTATTACTTGTTGTGTTTTCAGCTGTCGTCACCGCAGCTGTCGTCGATGCTGATGTAGCTCGCAACAGCCCATCTACCGATTTGTCGGCCTCGTTGAGATTCGAATTTGAACTGGAGTTTTCATACTCTTCGTCATATTTTGCTGGCGCATCTTCCCCACTCGGTTCCGGCGACGGAGTTGAGTGATGTTCCATGATCACTTCTGTCACATCTGGATCGTCATCGGGAATATCTTCAACAATAGTTTCCTGTCCCAAATCTGACTCATCTATCGCATCGACCACTGGATCCTCAACTATTTCCACATCTGAGATATCCAATTTCACAGCGTTTAATGGTTCGGAAACAGTTTCAGACTGAGAAGGTATGTTGTTATCAGTCTGTAACGAAATGGGTTGCGGGGGTGGCGAACTACTTTCGCTAGTGTCTGATGGTTTCGATATTTTACTACTACTCAGTTCAGGTGTTAAGGATCGATTGTGCGTACGTTTAAGACTTCCGCTTACAATGCTGGTACCGCTACTACCCATAGGGGGAGGACTCGGTGCATCAACCAGATCGATCACCGTTGTAGGCGATGACAGATCGATTACCGAGGCTGCAGATGTTGAAGGCTTTGGTGAATCCAACCCACTGGAAACGATCGTTGGAATGGTCGTGGCTCCAGTCGTTAGCACAATATCCCCATCACAAATTGCCTGCTCGGGAGTTGTTTGTTGCTGGTTGGCCGTGGCCGACGATCGCGTAACAGCACCTACTGTTCGCACCCGTTTTGGCGAAAGGGTTGTCGAAGGTGAGATCGAGTTCTGAGCTATGCTAGACCGACTGGTAGATCTACTACTGGTCGACGGAGTAGTACATGTTACACTACTGACTATACTTATGCCACTGCTCGAGGCAACGGCAGCCTCGGTTGTCGCTGTAGTACTGGTCGCTATCGACGTTGTCGGTCGAAGTTTGATAGTCGTTTTCAAGGCAGGTCTCGACGTCGTCGGTGTGCTAGTCATTTTGGGAGGTTCCGGAGTTTCCTGAGGAAATACAAAATATTAGGTATAACAATCATACAAACATTCGGGGACATCAGTTTGACTTACCACTTTTTCCCTGGTAGGAGTCTGGGGAGGTGAAGGGTTGGGCAACGTTCCTGCCGCTCCAACGTTTGCCGACGAGCCGCTCTTGTCGCCCCACATAGGTTCGAAGTGTTTGAGTTTCCAGGGATCAAGCTTACTCTTCTCTTTCTCAGCCTCGGTTTTCAGCTTGACCTGGTTCTCGGGAGTGAACTCACCTTCCGATAACCGATCGCGCCACTCCAGGCACGCACGGGCGAAAAATTCATTATTCAAACTGGACGGATTCAACCGGATTCCGTTGCGCTCACAATCGGACCCATCCAACACAAGCGGTCGATCCACAGGCGGCAACAACTGAACCAGTTTGTACTGAAAAAGAGGCGGGAGCATTTGGAACGTTTGCTTGTTGAGCAGCGATCGGAGATTCGTGTTGACCAGTATTGAGTCTGGCGTTTCAAGATCGATGCAACCTTCCTTGGTTTGTTCGATCTGAGCGGCTGTTGACATTTTCTTGGTGGTTCTCCTCCTAGGTTTCAAACTGAACCCAGGTATCGACGCCAACACTTCTCGCATGGTGGAAGCGGGTCCAGTTGGCCGTTTTTCCTCTCGCACCGGAGTGTTTTGCTGTTGCTGCTTCGCCGGCTGAGCTTTGGGAACCTGTTTTACCACTATCCTAGGAACGTTTCTCCGCAGATGATGATTATGTTTTGGTGTCTTCTGTTGGACATTGTTGAGCGGAGATGCCAGCATGTCCATCGAGCTTCCGGATACGTTTAAAGGATCAACTGAAAACAATGAAAAATTGACGTCAGTAAACTACTTGACGGAATTAGGTATATGAAAAACAACTTACCATCCTTGAGCGGATTGCAGTCGTAGTCGTCCGATATGTTGAAGCTGGACTCGGGCGTACAAGACACCACCTCGGGAAAAGCCATTGCAATTTCTTCGTGGTGAATGGAATGCATCGCCGGTTGCTGATGATGATGCAGTTGCTGCTGCTGTTTGACATGATTCTGAAGGTGATGATGTGTTGATGACGATGAGGCAGCCATAACCGCGTTTTGTATCGTTCTAGCCGGAATCGTTATCGACTCGGACCGGAAGCAATTGGCTACGCCGCTACTGCTGCTGCTTATTACGGTTGTGAGATTCCTACTTTTGGTGATTACGATAGAACTAGGGTTGCTACTGTGGTTTGTCGGTTGTTTCGATTGGCGCGGCTGCCGCTGGCTGGTTCCACTCCCGGAGGCAATGGTGATCGACGGCGATGCCGTAATCTTGCTGCCGGAGGCCTTAGGAATAATATGGTGACCTCCGCTGCCGCTGCTGTTTTCCGTTGGCGATACATCGCATTCCATGTCCGGCTAGTTTTTCTGAAAAATTGAGAAAATTAAAAAAAAAGAAAAATTTAACAATGCTTCAATTATTGTTAGAGAACATTAGATTATTTATTTATTTTATTTATTTAGTTAAGTTTTTTTATATATTTTTAAATACGAACACAAACACATAAATACAGGATCTCAATGAAACTTGATGTTTCCGAAGAGATTCCTTTTTCTTAACTCTAAGCGTACATTGTACATCTATCGAAGATATGATGGCTAGCATCTTACAAATGCTGAAGCCACCAACCCACAGAAAGTGTACTATTAGACTGAGTCGATTTGAGGTCATTTTGGAATTTCTCAAACCCTGGGGTCTTAAAAGCTTCGTCTTGGTCCAAAACTCATCCATGATTTTTTGCAGAATTTTTAAGTAACGTTTACATGAGTAAATTTGGACTTTTAAGTTTGTATGGGAAAATTGAATATTTTGTACTGAAAAATCAACATCATTTTTGTTTCGTCTGTGGAACCGAGCCAGCTGATGATTTTTGTGCCAATTTATAAAATTCCTCAACGAAATTTTCCGCTGAACAACTTTGTCGAAGACCATAACTTGGTATCTTATTAGGAAAAAAAGTTATTAGCTTTTTAACAGGGGTATGTCTTTTCGCATTGATTAACAATAAATTCAATTGACATCCCTGCTTGAGCCTCGCGAAGTGTTGCATGGAAAGTATTCACGCAATACCTCGCTAGGCACCCTGCAGGGATGTCAATTGAATTTATTGTTTATCAGTGCGAAAAGTCATACCCCTGTTAAACTGCTTATAACTTTTTAACCTAATATGATACGAAGTTATGGTCTTCAACAAAGTTGTTCAGCTGAAAATTTCGTTGAGGAATTTTATAAATTGGCACAAAAATCATCAGCTGGCTCGGTTCCACAGACGAAACAAAAATGATGTTGATTTTTCAGTACAAAATATTCAATTTTCCCATACAAACTTAAAAGTTCAAATTTACTCATGAAAACATTGCTTAAAAATTCTGCAAAAAATCATGGATGAGTTTTGGACCAAGACGAAGCTTTTAAGACCCCAGGGTTTGAGAAATTCCAAAATGACCCCAAATCGACTCAGTCTAGTGTACTATGTATTCCGTGACCGGTATGCGATCTCATGCCCGTTGGCTTAGAAAACTTGAAGGCTATCCTCTACGCCATGGGCTGCGGCATAATTAAGGAGTATGATTTTCATGGATTATTAACAACAAATCCAGCTACAGCAACTACTGGTACGCTGAAGAGCTACTATATTAAAATTAGAGCCTCTACTGTGCACCAAACAAACCCCTAAGAAGTCCAGGTATATGCTCTTTACATGGGGAACGCCTTTAAGAGTGTCAGTTAGACAGCGTTAGAGTCGATAGAGCTTGGCATACCTTTGTAGACTAATGGAAAGCTACTTCCACAATCGCCAGCTACTGTAGTATATAACAACGAGGGAATGGGAGACACTTGACAAGGGAATGGAGAAGACCAAAATCTAAACGGGCGACTGCTGTTCGAACACTTCCATCACAGACTGTACGCGGTACAGTTCCCCTCCGGCGGGAAATTCTTTCACGCTGGACTTCTTCCTAACAAACATCGGCTTCTCCAAGTCGGTGACTATCAACGACCTCAGCTCCGATCACCAACCGGTGGTGACTGAAGAGATCTCAGCTCAAGGACTACCACCATGTGGGCTGGGTTCACTTCAGCCGTATGGTGGACATCGACCTGGCAATCGCGGGACAACAACAAGCCATATCCGTGGCTGGTGAGGCTCTAGTACGGCATGTGAGGTGTCCGGTGATCTTAATCCTAAACAACATATGACCGATCTGAATAGGCACATTGCCTCCATTGTATCGTGAAAAACCTGGATGATCGCTACAAGCCTTTTTGGAAAATAGCCAAAGTTCTTTGGTCCCGTCTCAAACTGTTCCTCCTCTTAAAATTGCTGATTCAATTCTTGTCACCCTTGAAGAAAAGGTAAATTACATAGGCGACAATATTTCTACATAGCATTTGCTTGGCTCTAAAGTCCTAAGCCCGCTAGAATCCCAGGTTGCGAAATGCGTCCACAATTAAGATTCCTCCCCTTGTATCGTCCCTCTATCAGACAAAATCTCTGCTGACCAGGTTTGCTCAGCGCTGAAGTTTTCCAAAAATTTGAAGGCCCCTGGGTTTGACGGTATCTTTAACCTAATTCTTAAAAAGTTCAGCTACAAAATATACCAACTACTTAGTACTATCCTTAATAAATGCCTGGAGCTTCACTACTTCCCGATATGCTGGAAAATAGCGAAAATCATCCCCATCCGTAAACCTGGAAAAGATCCAACATTGCCTTCAAGCTACAGACCAATAAGTCCCCTTTCAGCGCTGAGCAAACTTTTTGAGAAGCTTATACTAAAACTGTTGCTTAAGTTTGTGAAGGAACGCAACGTCATCCTACCTGGACAATTTGGTTTCAGGAAAGGGCATTCAACCTCACACCAGCTAGTTCGGGTGATAAACAACACCAGAAGTAACAAAAGTGTATCTAAGTCTACAGCCATGGCCCTACTAGACGTCGAGAAAGCGTTTGACAATGTTTGGCATAATGGAATAGTTCACAAGCTATGTTCACTCAATTTCCCTGTACATCTCATCAAAATCACCCGAAACTATCTTCAGCATAGGTCGTTTAGGGTGTCGTTGAATAGTTGCTTATCAGACATCATCTCCATCCTGGCAGGTGTTCCGCAAGGTAGCTTGTTGGGCCCACTACTCTTCATCATCTACACCTCTGACATTCCTCGGCTGCGTGTTTTACCTATATGCGAATGACACCGCAATTGCCGTTAAGGGAAGAAAGCCCCTGAAATCACAAACAAACTACAACGATCCATAAACACCTTTGCAAACTATACCAAAACATGGAAAATCAAAATCAATGCCTCCAAGACTCAAGCAATTTTGTTCCTTCACAAACAATCCCCGAAACTTAAACCTCCATCCAACTGTACGGTAATCATGGACGACACAAGGGTAGAGTGGTCCACTGAGGTCGTTAACTTAGGACTAATGTTTGACGAAAAACTGCTCTTTAGATCACATATCGAAAGATCGTTGACTCATTCGTTAATAAGGTGTTTATACCCGCTGATAAATCGCAAATCCCGCCCCTCAGGGATAAATGAATTGGCTATCTACAAGCAAATTATTTCACCTGCAATCTTCTACGCATCTGTGGTATGGTGATCTTGCGTTCAAACTCATAGGAACTGAATTATAGAGCTACAACTTGACTACACACCAAAAATTTTCTAAAATTACACGAGCTAGAAACGCTTAAAGACCTAATTTTTTGAGGATGTAATAAAAAAAAAGATTTAATTTTACATTTCATAGAATCTAAATCACCCATACACTTACAAAATACTACGAAAAAGTAAATTTAAATAAAAAAAGATTTAGTTTTCGTTATCTATGTCGATGATGATCTAATTTTATATCATCAAGCGTATAATTTTACGTACACACCAAAAAATTATCAAATTTAAACGAGCTAGAAATGCTTGAAAACATAATTTTTTCTTACCTTTAATGAAAGTGATCTAATTTTAAATCCTTCCTTATCTAGAATTTATGCACGAAAAGATTTACATTGATATTTATGTACAAGAAGATGTAAATTTATGCGCATAGAACAAAAACTGAACGCAGACACTATCCAGTCTAGTCAATTTGTTATTGTTTGTGAAGAAACGTGTAACTAGGATAGAAGCAAATTTGGTCAAAGTTTGTGACTATTTAGCAAATCTCATAATAAAGCTGCTAATGGCTAGGGTAACGGCTTTTTCCGTAACATATGTGTTGTCGATTGTGTACCGATTCAAGTAGCTGGTATAAATTTTATTTCGATTTGCATAAGAACTATTACTGTTCCTATTTTATTAGGTGATCGGGTGATGATACCGGAGTTAGACCCGGAACGATAAAAGAATAGCATCATGGATATTCTGCTTTGCATTTCCCGAGAATTTCCGAACAATTGTGTAGTGACCGATTCCAGCACTTACTCGTGAATTTCACACCGATCGCATTTTCATCACTTCCACTAGCCGTCCGTTCTTATTCCAACCTCCTTTGCCCTGTCCGTTCCCTCGACCTTCTATGTTAGTCTCAAGGTATGTCAAATACTGAGGTATGTTATAATTATATACAATGAATACTTGACAAAAGCCAGAACCCTACATCCCTAATTTTCATTAATTAAAAATTTGAAAACGAAACTAAATGTATCAACATACCGATCGGATTGATTCAACATACACATTTACATAAATCAGTTTACTCATTCGCTACTGCATGAGTTCTCAGATTGAATAATCCTGGTTTCAGTTCAAATTACAAAAACCTAAATGGTTACACTCTTGATGGGTTGTAATTTACTTAACTTTTCCTAGAAGGGATTACAGTGGACACTCCAAAACCATTACGGTGAGCTCCTCGAGAGAAATATCGAAATAAAATATTACGCGTTTAGTATGTCAAACTTTACTATAAAGTCGATCTGTCCTTTAACAATCAAACAACTATCTCGCTCTCTCCCCTTTTTTCTAGACCTCTATGTACATCTCTAAGGTAATTATTATCCACAAGTACATGATTCCATTAAAGCCCTTGAAAAGAAAAACAGCTTAGAAGTGTAATTGTCTAATCCATTCATCAACGCACGATTCGACTTTTTTTTAACAGCTTTGAGCCTTAATCTAGAACCTCTCGTGGTTTCTCCACTGAATTAGAAGTAGCAGTCGAGAAACATAGTCTAAATAAACAGGATTAGCGTCAAATTTTAGTTCCTCCAAGATCACGCCAAGAATTGGTAATATGATTCTTGATCTTTTATATGATTCTTGATCTTTTATATGAGCCTACATTTGCTGAATGAAAATCTGAGTTGAAAAATTTCTCTGAAAACCGTACAACTTATTACTTGATTGATTCTCATATCTCAAACTACTTGATGATCATTTTCTCTAAATTTTAGCTCATGAAAATAATGAGAATAGAAATTAGTTGATCCTGCTAGAATTTATCCTGCTTATTCCTGAACTTATCCTAGGTTTACCATTGAAAAAAAAATTTTTTTTAATACACTTTTCTGCCCCTACTTTCATAACAGTCCCATATGCAAAAACATACAAGCGAGAAAATCAGCTTCTTCTGTTTTGGCATATATTTTGAAATTGTGACCACAACTTTCAGCATAAATGAAAAACATTTGATGGAATGTGTTCTAGGTTGTCATAATAAATCGTAAAACCTGAAATTTTCGAAATTGGGTCATTGGTAAGGTCGGGTGCACCATTTTTTTCGTTATGGGACTGTTATGCGAGTAGGGGCAGTTTTGGAATCGCAAAAAGATGTTTATAGATTCGACATTTGATTCGTCCTAGGCTTAGCTCTGGGTCCTGGGTAAGCAATAAATGGCCTCCGCTCGTTTCCTGACACCGGTTTTTTAATCTTCGAATTTAACTAAGTAACAAATCAAAAGTTATTATCTTTATCCACTTTTTCGATACAAGTTTAGATTTAGTCATGAATACTTTCAAATAATTAATTTACTTTAATGAATTCAGATTGTTTTCCGTTTTTACGATAGGTGAAATATAGCAAATATTTATTTATTTTCGTAGTATTCCGTCTCACAACTTAACTTGACGAACATAATTTCTAAAACTCACCCGGTCCATGGCAACCGTTCTCCAATCCCTCGGATATACCACACTCATCAGATCACGCTCCACTTGGTCCAACTACCCCGCGCGTCGCGCCCCTGCTCGTCTTTTTTCCTACCGAATTCGTAGCGAACACCTGTTTTGCAGAACAGTCGTCCGGCATTCTCGCAACATATTCTGCCCAGCGAATTCAAACATGTCCAGCGCGTAAACTTCGGATTTCAACTGCATTGACAATTGAAGTTTTTGGCTCGTTCCGTTCAATCCAATTGAGTGCACCTTCCTTTAACACCCGGCTGCTCACGAGTCAACATCCTTTTAACGCATTTTCTCACTCATTCTCCCGGCATTCCCAATGATGCTGATATTTATTTATGCTGATTTTATTTTAATTTTCTTCCAAATTATTATTTCATTTTTATTTGCAATGTTTGCCAAACACAAGATAGATACATTTCCTTAGTCGTTCTAGTGGTCGTTCCTTTTTCGCTACATTTTACTTAAGCTGCATGTTCTACTGCTACTGGTTATCTTCATTTTAGTTCGGAAAAGTGTCATCCTTTCACAACCATTTCGAAGTTTCTTCCGAAACGATGAAGAACCTCTTTCAAATATATTTGAATAAAATCCTGGCTTTCGTTGTAGTTATTAAACATTTCAATTTGGGCTCATCTCAATGCCGCTCCATTTTCGCTCCACTTCTGACCAATTCGTCTGAACAAATATTCTTGTCCACACCTCACAAATTTGCCTAATTTTACTCATTTATAAAATCCAGTTGAGACATAGCTCCCTGTTAAGTCTTACTGTCATCTCCATGCTCCCAGCACTAGAGATAAACATAGCACAATGCTATCGTCACACAATGACACATTTGCTTAATGTTTCTTGAATTTTAATCTCTGTTTAGTTTAATTCTCATCCACGTTCTACCTGCACTAGAAATGTCCGTAGATCCCTGCTCGTTCCAAAATTCTGTCTAGAATCCCTGTTCTAGTTTAATCCTACTAAGCTCACTATCAAGTTTATTTCATCTCTAGACTTACTGCTTAATGAGCACTCTCCACTCTAGGCTCCCCGCACTAGAGTTGAACATAGCTTCCTGCTAAGTTCATACACTCCACTCCAGGCTCCCTGCACTAGAGCTGAACATAGCTCCCAGCTGATGTTCTAACACTCCTCTCTAGGCTCCCAGCACTAGAGTTGAACATAGCCCTCTGCTAATGTTCAATCACTCCTCTCTAGGCTCCCAGCGCTAGAGCTGAACATAGCCCTCTGCTAATGTTCGAACACTCCTCTCTAGGCTCCCAGCACTAGAGTTGAACATAGCCCTCTGCTAATGTTCAAACACTCCACTCTAGGCTCCCAGCACTAGAGTTGAACATAGCTCCCAGCTGATGTTCTAACACTCCACTCTAGCCTCTCAGCACTAGAGTTGAACATAGCCCTCTGCTAATGTTCAATCACTCCACTCTAGGCTCCCAGCACTAGAGTTGAACATAGCTCCCAGCTGATGTTCTAATCCTGTTTGCAGAAACACTCCTGCAATTATAGATATAATTTTCAATCAGCCTCAAATGTCCTTTATTTTATCAAATAAACAGTTTTTTTTTAATTAATTGATTTTATTCCGAATGCTGACTTACCAATACCAGAAACAAATCGAGCATCATCACTTTTTAAGAAATCGCCTCTTCGTTAGCATCGTGAGGATTCTTCAACAATTTCAGGTCCATTCATTCAAGAGTTGCCACCTTTTACAAAACACTTAATTTATTTGAAGTTTTTATTCGAGAAGAAATTAATTCAAAATAATTTCAATCAACAATCTAATTTCATTCATCTTCTTTTTTTTTATCTTACAGTTCCGCAACACCCATCATACAAAACCAGCACATTGCCTCTAGTCACATTTCACATGATGTCTCCAAAACTAATCGTTCTGTATCACTTTGTTCGATTATTCACATTTTTTTTTATATAAAACAATGAAAACATCAACCACGTAACTCTGACTCAAAAACACAACGCAAAAAAAATAGACAAGAAAAATCCAGAATATGCCATTTCTTAGGCATAACGAAACTTAAAAAACGAATTTCAAAATTACTCAGCCCTCTTCACAAGGTTCAAAAAAATATAAAAGCAAAATAATAGATCAATGCATCGCCTCCCACACACACTGGTCTTTAGTCCGACCAACGCTACTCCGTTTGATGCTATACATTCTGTAAACTTTAGTATATATTTTCCAACGCATTTTGCACATCATTACCCCTTCCAATTGCATCACGAATCAACCTGGCAAGGTTCCAAGTTTTTCGGTACATCGACCCACTCGAGTGATTTCCTTCTATAGCAATAATCATGAGTCAATCATCAGCTATCATCATCGTTCAAAACCAACATTATCATACTTTCACGCTTTCTACTGTTACTTTCTTTTCTCTTTCAAATTTTCCGTCATCCTTCCCGGTCAAATATTAGAACCGTTTTCGGCAACCATTTTTTTTTTAATTTTTCAGAGAAAAGAAAATCGTTAAAAGTCACCAAATTCTTTAAACAATCAGTCCAAAACCATGACCAAAACGTACCTTATTTTCCCGTGGTTCGTTTTCCCACTCGTCGCCATTTGTAGTGACCGATTCCAGCACTTACTCGTGAATTTCACACCGATCGCATTTTCATCACTTCCACTAGCCGTCCGTTCTTATTCCAACCTCCTTTGCCCTGTCCGTTCCCTCGACCTTCTATGTTAGTCTCAAGGTATGTCAAATACTGAGGTATGTTATAATTATATACAATGAATACTTGACAAAAGCCAGAACCCTACAAATTGCAGCACAGAAGAACCACGACGAGCAGTACTTAAAAGCTTTAAAATGTAACTGGAATCAAACGGCATTTGTTGAGCTGGAGGAAAAATAAGCAGCAGAGCCAGGAATGAATATCAAGGTTAGTGAAGTGTTATCCCAAATTGACAATCTCCAAATTAAAAATTAAACCTGATAAATATCTGATTGATATATTTACATCTTATCTAATATTTTGATAACTTTATCTAAAGGAAGGCACGTTGGAATTAAGTTTGTAAACTTAATTATCTGTTTGAATGACTAAGTTTTAATATGATAAACTATTCTTATGTAATGGCGTTTCACAATTACACATTTTCAGATTAATTCAATAATACTGAAACATCTGGTCGGGTTTTCAGTTTTCCCCGATACAAAATGTTTAAAAAATAATATACTAATAATACTATACAAAAAAGTTTCTTGTTACTAGTGTATTTTGATACCTCTGTGAATGATTTTTTTCATTTCATTGATTCAAGAATCATTGATACAACTTAACAACACAAAACTTATGGATCGATTTGGTCTGTGTCGACATATCGAGAAAATATAAACAAAAACAGACAGAGGAGGTGGATATACATTCGAGAAAGCAAAGTTTGAGTTTGGTGAGGCTGATATATACACTTTTTCTCCGCCATTTGTAAAGTGTAGACGCGTGTTTTCCGGCTCAGCAGAATACTTTTGATTATAATTTCAAAATTTGGTGTCGAATAAAGTTTCCCAATTCGCTCTGCGATCACTAAGTGCAAATCTAGTATTTGAAGAAAGTTTATTTCACCAACCAAGTTGGAAATAGCCAGATTTTAGTGTTCGTTCTTTAATACCATACTCTCCGCCGCCATATTGGCGAGTGGAAAAAATGGAACAAGAAAGTATGAATACAGACCCCCCGGATATTTCCGATGGAGAAACAGCTTCTAGTACGGAGACCAGCAAGGATACCCAGCAGAAAAAAGTTCCCCCACCACCTCAGAACTTTGACTACCGCGCCGACGACCCAGCCCCATATAGAGTGTACATCGAATTGAACAAAGGAAAGGAAAAATTCATCAACCGAATTGGTGTAGGACGAATGCTCAAAAGGATCTTTGGAACTGAGAACTGTATCACCGAAATAAAAAGCACCGGCAGAACTAAAGTGATGGTTTACTTCAACAGCCACATTGCGGCTAACCGAGTGATCCTCAGCGAACTCCCAGCTTCATATGGATACAAGGCATATGTACCGCGCCACCTAGTGTCGGTCACAGGAGTGATCACTGATGTCCCAATTGATGTGAATATCCAAGAAATACAGGAGGAATTGTACACACCGGTACCGATTATGAGTGTATACCGTCTCAACCGCTTCGTCGACAAAAAACCAGTTCCCACCACAACCGTGAGTATTACCTTTCGTACCAATAAACTCCCTACTTCTGTGAAACTCTATTCATGTATGATGACAGTTAAGCCATATGTCCGTAGAGCGTTATTGTGTCTCAACTGCTTGAGATACAATCACAAAGCAGCTGATTGTAGAAGTTCGCAACGTTGTTTACGTTGTGGAATGCAACACGAAAACAGTATCGACTTTGAGCAGTGTAAGTTGGAGAAAAAGTGTGTATATTGCAAGGCAAATCACGGTACGGACGACATAAATTGTTCCGAACGTGTGAGGCAAAATGCGATCAAAACAGCTATGGCGAAAAATGGGCTTTCATACCACGAAGCTAAAGACAAATTTTCCATCGGCACATCTAATCAGTTTGATGCCCTGTCACAGTTTGCCGACGAACCAACACCAGCAGTAAGTTTTGCAAACATCTTGAAAAGGAACAACGAACCTAAACCCAGCCAAACAATAAGACGCAGACCTGTTAGCCCGCAACCCAGCACATCAACAGGTGAAATTTCCAGGAAGAGACCAAAATCAACCAGCGATCCCGAAATTACCGGCACGGCGCTCAACAACCCATTTAAGGTAAGCGAAGCCGAAAGGTGGAAACAAAAGTTCGCAGAAATTGACAAAAACAATAAAGCAGCTAACAACACAGCGATTACCCTAGCCGTGCAAGAGGCCTTAATTCAGTACTACACTGAAGTACTAGAAGAGTGTAGTCTAAAAGGCAAAGTTAGAGAAAATTTCATCGAAAAAAGTAAGAAATTCATAGGCTTTGATACCATACATAAAACAAAATAAATAGTACAAATAAACATACAGACATCAATAACTATTTACATTCCTAACCCTCCTCATAAATCAAAATGGATAGTTTGAAAATTTTACAAAGTAACATACAAAGCATCTCGAAACACAGACAAGAATTACAGCGTACATTGATGTCGCAATCTTACTCATTGGCCATCCTTAGTGAAACATGGACCAAAGAAGAATTAGAAGCAACAAACATGTACCACATCAGTGGTTTCCATAAAATCTTACAATCTCGTAATGATGGGTATGGGGGTGCTGCCATCTATATCCGCAATAATCTCGGTTTTAAAAGAATACCATATTCAACAACGTGTGATACAATCCAGTGCGTAGCGACCAAAATATTGTCCAACAATATAGTGGTCATTTCAATCTACATCAGTCCTTCCACAAGTTGTGGCGATATACAAAAAGAGCTAGAAAATATCACCAAAGAATTTTCCCATTTTCCCAAACTCATTATAGGCGGGGACGTCAATAGCCACCATACGACATGGGGCAATAATAACTCGGATAGAAAAGGCTCAGCAAATTTTGAACGGTTCCAATTTGATTATATTGAATGACGGCAGCCCTACGTACAGACCGCTGGAATTGAATAAAAGCCCATCGGCAATAGATATTACTGCCATAACTAACGAATTATATCTTGACGTAACTTGGAAGGTGCTAGACGAAACAGTCGGTAGCCACCACTCGCTCATCCATATAGAAATTAAAACAAACAAACCACAAAAACAGAAATACACCTACAAAAAAGTTCAAATACTCAAAGAGATAAACCAACTATCAGTCCATCAAATTTCAGATTCCGGTGAACTCACCAAACAGTTCAACCAAATCATTAAAAGCAACAGAGTTAGAAACAGATTTGAACCCAAATACTGGTGGGATGATGCAGTAGAGGAAGCGTGGTTAGAAAAACAACAAGCACAAAGTAGATTCAACAAATTATCTAACTTAAACAATCTATTAGACCTTAAAAAACAGACTGCTATCTTCCAGCGGTTAAAGAAAGAACGAATGAAATCAAACTTAAAAAAGTTCTCAGAAGAAATAAACCCTCAAACAAGTTCATCTCAACTATGGCAAAAAATACGTGGTCTGACGGGAAAAAGAAAAACACAACGAAATAATGCAGTTCAAGATAGTCCCATACTTGCAAATGAGTTTTTAGACTTACATTTTGGGGATAATGATGTCTATTTAGATGAACCTATTAGTGTTGAACACCCAACACAATACAACATTTTAAATCGAGTTGGATGGTATCACATTCTACAAAATAAAAAATCAACGGCCCCAGGCAACGACAAAATTTCATATGATATGCTGCGTCAGCTGAAACCTGAGATCGTCGATGCAATCGTTTACGATCTTAACCAAATGTGGAGACATGGCAACTTGTCAAGTCCTCTAAAAGAAATAAGAACTATTGCCATACCTAAACCAGGTAGGGATCAAGCAACGGCATCTGGAAATCGACCCATCTCCCTGGTCCCAACACTCACCAAAATTCTAAATTCGGCTGTACACCGAAAATTGCAAGTTTATTTGGACTCAAACAACATTCTCCCGGAACTATCATTCGGCTTCAGGAAAGGCCAATCAACCATCACTTGCTGCACGTATGTGACAAACCTGATCCAAGCGAATAAAAGAAAGGGCCTAATAACCGCAGTAGTGTTCATAGATCTCTCGAACGCGTTTAACGCAGTACGAACCGAGATACTTGAGAAATTAATGTCAGATATTAAAATCCCATACGAATTTGTAAGATGGATTGTAGCATTTTTGAGAAATCGAAAAATCTTTCTCAGGTCTGGGAACGGTGATATTCACAGGGTTATAAGCAACGGATTACCTCAAGGTGACGTTTTATCACCCACCCTTTTCAATTTATACACGATTCCTCTTCACCAAATTGAAATCAGCGATGTCTCATTAGCTCAGTACGCCGACGATTTCGTGGTGATTGTTACAGCTAACAATACCAAAACAGCATCAGAGAAAGCCCAAGAATTCCTGAACATCTTCGAAACACGAGCTAGAGATTTGAACCTCGAAATCAACCCCAGCAAAACTAAAGCGATGATCTTCAAAAACACCACAGAAAAAATGGAACTACGCGTACAAGGAATAAGAATCGAAACTGTAAAAACTTATAAATACCTGGGAATCGAGCTTGATCGAAGTCTAAGTTATCGAACTCATATCCAGTCTCTAGACAAAAAAGTCAAGGATCGATTAGATATGCTAAAAGTTATCTCTGGCTCAAGATATGGTGGTAGCCCCGAAACGTGGGTCCTGCTTTATCAGTCTCTCTTTGGTACTAGTCCAGTACAGACGTATTCCGAAGTAGTGGCGTTCCTGTAAAGTCTATCTATTGTGAGAGTCTTGTTGGCTTGTTTCGTACAACAAAACACGAACAAAACACGTTGCCAAGATGGCGACATCAGCATATCATCTCACTTCAAACGGTCCTCGAGCCAACACGTTGGTTGTCGATATGTCTACAATACCGTCACGTAAAGTTAGTATGGACATGATCGCGAAATTTGTCAACGAGAAGCTACAAATCAAGTATTCGGATGTACGATCATTACAACATAATACGGGAAAGGCGCTGGTTTTTGTCGAGGTACCCACGGAGGAAATGGCGATTAAGGCAACTGAATTGAGCGAAGGCAGTCACTTTTTAACACTGGAGCAAATAAAATACAAGGTAACAGTGTACATGGAGGATGGAGCTACAACGATTCGGGTTCACGATGTGTCCCCCCAAACGGGAAATGCTGTAATCAGAAAAGCGTTAGAGAAATATGGTGACGTTTTGTGGCTGAAGGAGGAATACTGGGCAGAGCCGTCCGTTTTGAAGGGTATTAAAAATGGCATCAGAGCGGTACGAGTCAAGTTGCACACTGCTGTTCCATCCTACATTAATATTGATGGCGAGGTTTCATTGGTGACATACAAACACCAACAACAAACGTGCAGACATTGCAACAGACCTGTACATTGGGGAAGAAAATGTATGGAGGCCGGGTACATGGAGCTCCAGGTCCAAGGAGGGAGTGTCAGCGACAGGCTGATAGCATCGGGTGTCAATTATGCCGAAGCCGTCAGGAGCCAGGAATTGAGAGGGATCACGCAGAAGACCTCGGGTTTGGAAAGCAACAAAATTTCATCTAGCGAACTGAGATCATCGAAACCAGCTGAAAGTGAAAAGAGTAAAGAGGTAGGTCTTGTTTTCACAAATCTTAACGATCTAGTCAAGAAGAAAAATCAAGGTAATATCAGTAATGTTCCACAACACGATACACCACATACACGCAGACCGAAAACACGTTCCTCTCCTCACAATTCAAGGTCACGATCAAACGTGCGTAGCTCACGGACACGGGTTGAAAAAAATGCCAAGAGATTAGAAGTTGATATTTCTCCCGCGAGTGATCTTGACCTCGCTCGGACAGTTCTACACAATAATGCGTATAAGGGACTTATTCTTGATGACGAGAGTGATAGCGACTTACGGGTGAATGTGACTGAGTGATTGAGATTGGTGTGAACTGTAACGTGAAACTTTGTTATTCAATAAAAATGATGAACATGATATCATATAATTTCTGCACTATCAATTTAAACGGAATTTCGAACACAAATAAAATAAACTCACTAAAAAGTTTCATATATATTATGGATCTGGATATTATTTTTGTACAGGAAGTAGTTGAAAAATTCGAAATAAATGGTTTTAATGAATATTTTAATATTGATGATTCCAAAC
The DNA here is from genome assembly GCF_029784155.1 of Uranotaenia lowii. Classification (NCBI taxonomy): domain Eukaryota; kingdom Metazoa; phylum Arthropoda; class Insecta; order Diptera; family Culicidae; genus Uranotaenia; species Uranotaenia lowii. Next base: position 407,548,997 of record NC_073692.1, read on the forward strand.
TAGGAACTGCTATCTTGGTGAAGAGTCACATTAAGACGTCAAACATTAAAAAAAGCATTGATTCACGCATCATTAGTCTTAAAATAAATGATAACATCACAATTTGTAACATTTATGCACCATCTGGAAGTCAAAACAAGGCATTAAGAGAACAATTTTTTAATGAAAATTTAGCTTTTTACATCAATAATGGATATGGAGATTTAATAATTGGAGGAGATTTTAACAGTGTAATAAATAAAAAAGATGCGAACCACACTTCGAATTATAGTTCAACGTTGAAGTTTGTAGTTGAAAATTTGTTTCTTTTTGATGCTTGGGAAATAAAAAATAAAAACAAATGTGATTTTACGTTTATTCGAAACGGCTCAGGAGCTAGGCTCGACAGATTCTATGTAACTCATGCTCTGAAAAGTGAAATTGTGGATGTCAAATCTAATGTTTGTTCTTTTTCGGATCACAAAGCAGTAATTCTAAAAGTGAGATTAAAAAATCTTGGAAAACCATTTGGCCGAGGATTATGGCGTCTAAACGAGATCGTTTTAACAGATGAGAACATTTCAGAGTTACGTCAAAAATGGTCTTACTGGATTACTCAAAGAAGATATTTTGCTTCTTGGTTGTCATGGTGGACGGATTACGCTAAAGTTAAATTATCATCTTTCTTTAAATGGAAACAAAATTCAGTTAGGAAACGTTTTAGAGATACGGAAGAATTTTATTATTCAGCACTGAATAATTTGTATAGTGATTATCTTAATAATCCCTCAATTTTGAGTGAAATTAATAAAGTTAAAGGAAAAATGCTTGCTCTTCAAAAAACAATGACTAATAGTTTATTCACTCACAAAAAAACCTTCATATCAGGTGAAGATGTTTCATGCTTTCAAATAGGAGATCAACTTAAAAACAAAAAGAAAACTACAATAAATACATTAGAAATAAATGGATTAAAAGAACAAAATTCTGAAATTATAAGCAACGAAATTTTTAGTTTTTACGAAAACATTTTTAAAAAAGAGCCGATAAGAAACGGTGTCAAGAATTTCCAGCCAATTCACAAAATACCACAAAATTTTGTTGAAAATAATACATTGATGAATGATATAACAAATGAAGAACTTATTGGAGCAATCAAACAAAGTCTTTCTAAAAAATCTCCTGGAAGTGATGGCCTTACTAAAAATTTTTATGTGAAATGCTGGGATATAATTAAAAAAGAGTTCCTTTTAGTAGCAAATGAGGTAATAAATGGTTTAAACTCAAAAAAATTTATGGAAGGAGTCGTTATTTTGATCAAAAAGAAAAGTGGAAACAGTATATCAAATTATAGACCAATCACACTTCTAAACTTTGATTACAAACTAATCTCGAAAATTATTAAAAATAGGTTATTCAATTTTAGTAATTTAGTCCTTTCCAAAGGTCAAAAATGCTCGAACAAAAATAGAAATATTTTTGAAGCGACGTGTTCTATAAGAGATAAAATTTGTGAATTAAATATTAAGAAAAAATCAGGTTTTCTTATATCATTTGATTTGGAAAAGGCGTTTGATAGAGTAAGTCATGAAAATTTATTGTTAACTTTGGAAAGAATGGGATTCAATAGAAAGTTTATAATTTTCTTAAAAAACTGTTTTCAAAACTCATTTTCTAGACTTTTAATCAATGGAAATTTTTCGCGAGAGATTAAAATAGAAAGATCTGTACGTCAAGGAGATCCTTTATCAATGTTGTTGTTTTGTTTTTATTTGGAACCTTTAGTAGCAAACTTAGTTGAAATATTAAATGAAGATGAAGAGCTAATTAATAGTTATGCCGATGATATTAGTATTATTGTAATAGATCCCAATAAAATCAGCCCAATAAAACAAATATTTGAAGATTTTGAACATTTTTCTGGGGCCAAAGTTAATTATCAAAAAACAAAGGCGATTGCAATTGGAAAAAATTCTTGTTGGAGTATACCTGATTGGATAGAAGTCATTGATGAAGTAAAAATACTTGGAGTTTGGTACAACAATTGCTATCGAAAAATGCTTAACAAAAATTGGGATGAAGCTATACGAAAACTAAACTATGTACTTTTTCAAAATAAATTCAGGAATCTAAATTTAATTCAAAAAATTATTTATTTAAACACTTATGCTTCTTCAAAAATATGGTATCTAGCTTCTATAATTTCAATCAATAAGAAATACATAGCGAAAATCAAATCAATGTTTGGCACATTTATATGGTATAGACAGTGTTTGAGAGTTTCTTTCAATCAAATAATTTTACCTAAAAACAGTGGAGGATTAGGATTAATTTCGCCAGATAATAAGTGTTCAGCATTATTAATATCCAGATTCATAAAATTGCGTTCAAATAATTCTTTTTTCTATGAGTTAATAATGAATACTGGTAATCCACCAAATTTGAAAAATCTCCCAATAAATGCACATTACCTAAAAACACTTCTTTTAGAAATTCCTTACTTGCCCCAAAGTGCCATTGAAAATTCATCTGCTTCAAGTATTTATGATTTCTTTATAAAATGTTTGCCTACTCCGCATATTATGGAAAAATATCCTAACAAACTCTGGAATAAAATTTGGAAAAATGTTTTCTCGAAATCAATCAATTCTAATCATCAGATTTCATGGTATCTTCTAGTGAATGAAAAAATATCGTGTGCGGAGAAACTATTTCGTCTCGGCACAGGATCATCGATGTTTTGCGATTTTTGTCCTCAAGTTATTGAGGACATTGAACACAAAATTTCGGTGTGTCCCTTAGTACGAAATTGCTGGTGGTATACTTTAAGTCAGATCAAGATCATTAATCGAAGAAAAATGCGCAATTTTGGATTCAAAGATTTAATGTTCCCTGAGCTGAGCACTTTGTCAAGATCTGAGAAAAAAAGAGCAATAAGCATTTTCACACTTTTCCTTACATACACTTTAAACACTAACAGAACTGATATTGACCTTGATGAATTAATTTTTAAATTTAACTGTGATTTGTGAATGCAATACCTATTAAAGTGTTTTAAAATCTAAAGCATAATGTAAAAAAATCATAATAAACAAATTTGTAGAAAAGTAAAAAAAAAAAAAAAAAAAAACAATACCAAAACAGCATCAGAGAAAGCCCAAGAATTCCTGAACATCTTCGAAACACGAGCTAGAGATTTGAACCTCGAAATCAACCCCAGCAAAACTAAAGCGATGATCTTCAAAAACACCACAGAAAAAATGGAACTACGCGTACAAGGAATAAGAATCGAAACTGTAAAAACTTATAAATACCTGGGAATCGAGCTTGATCGAAGTCTAAGTTATCGAACTCATATCCAGTCTCTAGACAAAAAAGTCAAGGATCGATTAGATATGCTAAAAGTTATCTCTGGCTCAAGATATGGTGGTAGCCCCGAAACGTGGGTCCTGCTTTATAGGGCACTAGTACGCAGTGTTATAGAATACGGCATATCAATCTTTGGTAATGCTGCCAAAACGTATATATCTAAGTTGGAAGTACTCACGAATTTGTGCTGGAGAAAAATCACCGGTTGCACCAAGTCAACGCCGATAAGCACTCTGGCTGCTCTTGTTGCAGAGAGTCCGATACGAATAAGAGTTAATTACATCACGTGCAAAGAAATATCAAAACATATGGCTAACAAAACAGTCGTTGCGAGACAACTAACAGAACTGCAGGAGGATATTTCAAGAAATAAACTTACTTTGGTCGAAAAGACGTTCACAAAATATCGAGATATTTTCGAATCGATTATTCCAATAGTTAAAACCGTATTACCTGATTCGCTGGATGTTAAAACCGAAATTGCTTGTTTTAAATCGTCTAAAAAAGATGCTGACCCGAGGGTCTGGAAACAGATGGTACTATTTGTCCAAAACTCAATTTACAAAAACCGCCCTGCAATCTACACTGATGCCTCAAAGCTCCAAGAGACATGTGCGATCGGCATCTATTTTGAAAACATCAACAAAAGGATCAGCTTGAAACTCGAAGCTGAAACTTGCATCACCACAGCTGAAATGATCGCAATCCAAGTTGCCCTAGAACATCTTGATAGTCATCAAATATACAATGGAGTCATCTACACAGACTCACTGTCATCATGTCAAATAATAAAGAACACATTAAAGAGCAACTTAAGAAACGAAATAGTTCAGCAGATAATCGACACTGCATCCAAACTGAATACAACCATCCAATGGATGCCCAGTCACATCTCAATAAAAGGTAATGACATAGCTGACGCGTTGGCAAAGGCTGGCACAAGCTCTACGGACATTTACAAAAATGGCTTATTTCTGAAAGATGCACTAAATATCTTTCGTCAAGAAAAAATTAGAACTACAAAAACATGGTACACAGATTATACTAAAAGGGATGGAGAACCGGGAAAATTCTTCCAAGCTATCCAAAACAGCTTTGAAGAGTCGCCATGGTACACAAGAAAGAAACTCACTAACTGGGAAATAAGAACCATGAATCGAATCATGGCAGGACACAGTTTTTGCAAATATTGGTTAGCGAAATGGAAAATTGTGAGCGATCCTAACTGTGAAATATGCAAAATACCGGAAACAACTGAACACGTCATACTCTTTTGCAACCGTTTCAACGTGATAAGAGCGAACTATTCCTTCGGGAGAAAGTTTACAACACTCATCGAATTATGTAAAACTCAAGATCTAAAAATTTATAAGGAAGTCACCAGCTTCCTCAAGGAAATAAAAGCGGAGTTATAACCCGTCCGACCGCGTGACGGAAAACTCAATCAGAAATGCTGGGTATATGGTCACCGCTACCGGCCCCATGAACCAGTTGATGGCTCAAAAGAGAAATCAACGATAGAACAAGAAGAAGAAGAAGAAGAGGCTGATATAGAGGATTTGTAGGTAAGTTTATCTAGATTTAATTGAGATAAAAGTTCATTGAAGTGATAGTTCTTTTTCTCCATTTCATTCTTTTGTTTTTACAGCGGGAGAGCGAAGCTTATCAAGTTGACTGGCCATGAGTGCATTGTTCCAAAAGCAACAAGTGTGGAATAACGCGAACAGACCCACGCAGGATGTTCCTGTTATTTTCGAGATTAAAAAAAATTCTCGAGAGTTATTTATGAGGTAAGTAATACTACCTTAAGAATTTCATTTAAATCAAGTGCAGGAAAACAAAAAAGGCCTAGGAAATAATTGCAGCCCGGACTCAGAATTTCAGATCACTAGCTGGCCGCCTTAGAGCACATACGTTTTCGTTTTCAAATTTTAAGTTAAGTGTGTACATATAAGTAATTCCTTTATCTTTTTTTTTAGATCGCGCCATGTAAGGAAAGAAATTCCCCTTGAGTGTGCGGCCATGGTGTTCTCCGTAATCGAATCATCATTCAAACATATCCGATCAATACAAACATGAATCTTCGATTGATATTTTCGTTTGTAAGGAAACTATGGAATTGTGGGCGACTATCATCAAGAGCAGCGTTACTTCTTCTGACATCCTGGTCCATTCTAACCCAATGAAGCAATTGGTTTGGCTCGACCGCGGATTCTTTGAGAACGCGACTTGCTTTCCATACCGAGGTGTTATTGGAAGCAGTATCAGCATGGTTCATTCCAGTTTCAAAAAAGACATTCGATTTTCGGAGCGCTCCCGTCCAACGAAATACTGGGACTTGATCAAACGAACTTTGAGCTATTCTGCTGACTAATTCGGGAGGTCGCAATCTCAGTCAGTCGACCTCTAAAACAAATGAGGATAAGGCATGTCCGATTTTGCTTGAATGCTTCTGTCAGAGCTTTGGATTGCATTGCCACTAAATAGTTATGTAAGTAAACGCGAACTAGACTTATCCCTGTTGTAATTTACCACAATGGGTAAACAAAAAGAATCTAACCGTCAACTCAACATTTTATAAGGTTCAATGATTCGACAGCTTTCGACCAAGAATTTATACGTAATTGATAGGTACAAATAGAACTAGCATAATAAGTAGAGATGAGCACTCCCGTAGGATGTTGCATTATGAAACTCCGGAAAGCATGTTTTCGTCCATGTAATCAAAAATTAAAAATCATCAATTCTAGAGATCAGGCACAAATTGGCCAATTGAAACTGTATAGCTTGCAAGATTACACCTGACAAATCTTTTGAAGCAAAAATTCCAAAATTGCTTTTATGCTATTTGTTTCTGTTTGTTTTCTTCAACTTCAGGCTAAGAACAAATACATTGATGAGCGTATCTATTGCTTAAGAAAAACTATTGTAAAACATTAGAATATTCATTTGCATTAATTCATATACCAAGATAGCTTTCATGTCATTCCAATAATTTGTAACTGTGATAGCGTTAATGTTTTTGATCTGAAAATAAACTAAAATTTATAAAATGGAAATTTATGCCTTTATAAATGTATGTCTTCGAAAGCTTATGTCATCAAGAATTAACACGACGCAATTAAATTTCCAAGAGCATCTAATATTACGTCAAAAACGATGCTTCATTTTTGTGCGTCCATTTTTACTTAAATTTACATCAAAGACGATGTAATAATACGTCGAATGTGCCTTCCAAAATTTATGTCTTTGGAAATTATGTTTTCGAGAATTTATGTCTCCAAGCGTTTCTGTCTTTCTCTGGTATAATTTTAGGTCAAATTTGATGCTTCAGTTTTGTGCATCCAATTTGACCTAAATTTACACCAAAAATTTAATAGTGTGTAGTTTATATCTGAAGATTTGGCCTATTGGTAAGGTGTCGGAGAGATAATCAGAAGACTCGAGATTGATTCCTGGTCGAGGAGATTTTTTTTTCTAATTTACCATTCATGATCGATTATTTTGATTGTTGCATTATATGACTACATAGTAGCATCATCCACAGAACAAAGCACCAGGAACATTAAGTACGAATGTGCGTGAATTCTTTGTATTCTACAAACAGACATACATTTCGTGCCCCGATTAATGGTGCTAATACTGCCCAGTGGGGTTCTTATTAAACCCCCAAAAGTGACTGATTTTCAGTTCTTAGCGAAAAATTCCGAAATGCATTTTTAAACTTTTTTATCTACTTTTTCAAGTTTTAGCCCATTAGAAAATAGTCTTTTTTAGTGTATAAACACGAAACAAAGAAGTAACTCACATACAGGGTGGCCACTCAAAATCGATTTTTGATTTCCCGCATTTTTTCCCGTCTTTTTCCCGCATGGTATCACGAAATTCCCGATTTTGTGAAACAGAAAACCAAGCAAAATTCCGAATATTTTTTTTGAATATTTATTTCTTTCAGTGGTAAATGATCTTTTTTTTTGGTAATTTTTACCAATTAAACTACAAATCATTAGATTGATACGCAGGGTTTTTTTTTAATTTTTAAAACTACGTCACTCGAGTCGAAAATGTTTCACAAATAAGATTGTTCATAAAAGAAAAACGGTAAGGTACACCTGGGTAAATGTGGACGTGGGGTAAGTGGAGACGATGGATGTTAAAAAAATACTGTGTAGTATTTCTTCAAACTGTTAACTGTGAATGTTAAATTTACTTGTAATCTATCCAAAAACTATAAAAGAAATATGATTCGTTACTTGTGATTCAGGAATCAGGATCTTCAATTGTACATTCCCTTTCGAATGAACAATTACGGAGCTAACAGTGCCCTCATCGGTGCAATGAAATCGTTCAACCGTTTTTCGGAGCATTTTGACTTCGACATTTCGAGGAATGTTTTCCGAAGAAAAGTGATTAGGGCCTTGAGATCCCCATAGTTAGATTTAAATGTTTTGTTTTTAACTTTAATTTTAAGCAATCATTGGGATCAACATGTGATCCGTTGATCAGAAATAAATAACAAATAACAAATAATCTATCCAAAAACTGTAAAAGAAATACGATTCCGAAAATAGCGGATGTTTACAGCGACTTTTTGTTAATTTTCTATTTTTAACTACGATGTCGAGTTTATGTGTTTAATATTCAGCCGTAAAATGTTTTAAACCAAATTATTTATAAGTATCAAACTAAGTTCGGATATACTTTAGCTGTTAATTAAAAAACACTAGTTGTTCGGATTCTGGTCCAGACTGGAATGAGCCCGACCAACCTTTATTATAGTTAACATGCTTCGAGACCAATCTCTTTTGGTATTCTCTCTAATTGAAAACTTTATAGCACTCGTACCGTACATAACAATGTGCATCTTTTTCAATGGCAAATTTCTCGTAAACTAGCTAGCTCTTGACGGAAAACTCTAAATTGAAAGCGGGGTAGAAGACACCAGCAACAATTTACGAGATAACTTTTCTTGCTTTGCGTCTATCCAGCTCATCTCTTCAGCGTTTGTAAACAACATGTTTTGCGTCAAATTGAACGTAATTTTATCAAAATTGAACCCGCTGCTGATTTTTTTAATGGTTATTTCAACTATACGAAAAACCGTCCACACTTAGATACCCCAGTGGACCTTATATTAATTAAAATATTGTGTGATAATCTTTTTTTTCGATGTATTTGTTTCTCAGATATTTTTAAGTATTTTAATTTTTTCGTCCATCAAGCTTGCCTCTCTCTGAGCGTCAGATAACACCATTAATTTTTTCGCCTCCAGTTCCTTTGCCTTATTTTCTGCCCCTCGCTTCCGTTTTGCATTAGTTTCTTTCAGATTTTTCTCTATTTTTTTATTTTAAGGACTCGACATACCTCGATTGCGAGCATACTGCATTGACGATTTCATTACAATTATCCCCGTTGTTCAATGCAGAGGTATGAAATGTTCATTTGGAACGCGAGGAAAACAAATTGAAAGCACACTGAAATGTGCAGAATTGTGCCCTGGAACGGGCGGAAATTCACCAGATGTGCAGCAAAATTCATCAGATATGCAGCAGAATTCATCAAGTGTGCAGAAAATTCACCAGATGTGCTTTCCATTTTTTTGATTTCAAATTTACATGGCATTCGATAAATACTTCATACTTCTGAACCGATCCAACTCGGCAGGAAGATCCGTTTCGACCTGGTAGAATTCATAGAAGTCAATTGGAAAGAGACTGGTGATCAACTGTCAATCCATTTCTACTTGTTTCGACCTATTTCGAATAACTTCATTCAACAGATTTTCACTAAGCCAAAAAATTCCCGACTTTTCGAAAGAATTCCAGGCTTTTTCCCGCTTTTTTCCCGTTGGATTTCAAATCCCGTCTTTTTCCCGCATTTCCCGCTTTTCCCGAATGGGTGGCCACCCTGCACATATAATAGCTTTTTTCTAGGGTTAAATTAGCGTATTTCTTAAGGTGGTCATTATGCCCTTATCTCTCCTACACTTCGATTCAATTCAAATAGGCATTTTCAACATGGATCATCAAAAATCGAAGTGAAAACTCAATTTATTTATCATATTCACGCGTTGTTTGAAATGATTTGTCTTACATGGAATTGAAAAGATAAAAAAAGTAAATATTCCAGATCGTCTCAATCGTACTCATCAACATACACTACCAAGCGGTCCGTTACCACTAGCTTGGTACAGATTTGACTCATCTTGCTCCATTCGAACTGTTCGAAACAAATAAAAAAAATCCTGAAAAGGAACCTAAGTAACCTTCTCATGATTCCAAATTTGCCGAGATGCTCTAGCTGGTCTTACAATCCAGTACCTATATGTATATCACTTTTCCGATTGTTTGATGGCCTGTCCAATCCTCCACAAATCCCCAATATTAGAGCTAAGCTATTTAATATTAATTCATTTTGAAAATCAAATTTTTATAAAGTACGCAGAAAATACATAGCTTCGTGACAATTATGTTATGGTGCACGATTTCACTATTCTTCGTTAAAAAAAAACTTGAAATCCCAAATTATACTCCTTTTCCAGAAACAAAAAAAAAACGCTCAAGAGAAATGATCAATTTCTTAGTTTATACGGGAATCCACTAGAGAAAAGTCGGGTAAGACGGACACCCTAAGGAATAATCGCAATGGAAAATCAGTCATTGCCTTTTTCATCGCAGTTTTCGGTCAGATGGGGAGTTTAGGTTGTTTGCTATCACATTAACTATTGGCATTAGTAAATTTTCTTCATCAAGACTGTTTTTCTAGCATCTAAAACATGCTTGCAAATTCAGTTTTTTAAACCGGTCCGGTAAAACAACGGACACTGCGTAGAAAAGGAAGGCATTGTCGAAAAATTGCTGTACAAGTAGATATTTTTGTGAAATAAGCATTTCAGGATGTTTTTAAACAAAAATGGAACCAACTTGTCCGAATCCAGTAGCGGAACAGTGTGGTTTTCGTAATGCCGTCTTTAATAGGGTTGTTATCACCAGGGATCAACTTTTAGGAGTTTTTATGACCTGTTTGAGATACTGAGTACTTTTTGACAGACAATTGCTCTTGCCAAGATCTTCTGAAAGCATATCGAGGATCCAACCGATGCAAAATTTGACATATCTTGAGAAACTTATGTGTCCATTTTACCCGACCTTACAGTGTCCGTCTTACCCGAACTTGCAACTTGTTTTTCAAGACGTTTGTTGCTCAAGCGACTCAAGCCCATCGACCAAAATTCGATGGTTTTCCTCCAGCCAGATGGTCAATGAGAAGCCTAATAAAGATCCCCCCGGTAAAAACGCTTGAAATTTCCGAAATTTTTGCGAGTTATGGACTATTCCCTGAGTAGATAAAATTATATCGAATGGTGAAGCCTGAAAGTTTTTGTTTGTTTTGTTTTCTTTGTATTATGAGACCTTGCTTGCTGTGAAACAACAGAGGTTCTCGAAGTGTTAATACACCTAGGTGCTATATTTCCATCATTAGGTTTTTTCCAAACATTGTAATTTTCGAAATACTGAAAATGTCCGTTTTAACCGCTGTGTCCGTCTAACCCGACTTTCCCCTATGTATTACACTTTGACATCCTATTCTTTTCCTGATAAAAATACATTGAAAATTCGATGATTTGTCTCAACCTAAAATTTTCTTCTTCCTTAAACAATTTTTTTATGTTTTATTTCTAAATCGGTCAACATTCGATGATATAAAGCTGATTTTATGGCACAGACTCTATGCCATAGAGCATATTCGACGAATGGATTTATAAAAGTAACAATGTAATATTTCAAAAATTTCCACGGTCTCTCTGGGAGAAAACTTTATTTATCAAAATAAGCATCGCCAATTTTTGCACCATCTGAAAGCTGGGACTTTCTCCTTTTATTTTAGCCCAAATTTAAAATAATCCATCGGGGGGTCTAGAACAATTTATTTTTCTGAAGATTTTTTAACCTTTTTAATAGTTTTTCAAAGACAAATAATACTTATCACTGTGAAAACACTCGTCTTACCTTTGGAGTTAATCCAATTCCATATATCAATAACATGATTTAATAGGAAATTTCCCTGGCTACAAGTTTGTAGAAGACATCAAAGTGATACAAATCAAGCGAAAAAAGTTGTAATGTGACAAACAGAGTTATTATTATTTCATTTGAAAAATCTAATAAAACTTCTCATCATTGATTGTATCAAGACCAGAAATAGTATTCTACGAGCTTAGTTATTGTTTGTAGGGTGTATGAATGTTTAGACGGATTAGTTACATAAAAAAAACTTTTAAATGAATTTGTACAGGATTACCTGAAGACATTTGTAGGGTTTTATTATTAAAAAAAATGTATCGCGCTTGTCATGAAAATTTAGTTTTTTTTTTATATTTTGAGCTAAGTTGGTGTGAGAAATTCATGAACAATTGGGACTAGGAAACAAATTGGACTTACTTCTCACATTTAAGCTCAAATTTTAAATAATCCACCTGGATTTCAAAACCAGATTTCTTTGTTGAAAATCTTCATACTTTTCACTTTTAATTGATAAAATTTACTTAAGATACTTAAGTACCACAAGGAGGACAAAGTGTTATATATAAAATTTAAAAAAAATTCAGCCTTTTGTTTATGTTTAATTGTATAAATAAGCGTTTTTGGAGGCATTCGTGTATATAAAAATGTGGTCGAATTTAGGTTTTCAAATGAAAATTCAAGATTGTTAATTTTTGTCAAAAGTACACGAACTGAACCTAGTCTTTCATCGATTTTTTCGATAAAAAGGAAAAAGAAAATTACAAAATCTCATCATGAACTTTTTTTTAAACAATTTAAAGTGGTTGATTTGATGTTATACTATTATCTGAAAATATTTTCTCAATTCACTTTAAGTTGTCAGATCTTAAATCATCAGATTTTCTTGCGATTTTTTTTTTATTTTATTTTCTAAAAATTATGCATTTGTTCAAATTAATGTTTTTTTTTTAATTTCCTAGATAAAATTTAAAAACATGAGTTTCTATCTGGTAGTATGGAATACTGCAATCATTTGTCTGTGGATTTCTGCATTTTTGGCTTTCCCCTGGAATGATATTTTCTTACTTCTTTGAATACGAAATATCATATCGTGTCATGAACTGAATTTAAAGCAGTTGCTTGTAATGCTCAAATAATTTTTCTACATTTATTTGCCCAGATTATGCACATACTCAAAATGCGACATTGCTCAAAGTATGCAAGGAATAACAAAATTTTCAAGAAAAGCAGGTGCTGTCTTTTACTATATTTACTATATGGTCGGAACAAATTTGAAATCTATCTTTTGTCACTTGGAATTGAAACATAACGAGGAGGGCTCTATAATAAAAAATAATTCAAATTTTCAATACATTGGAAACAACGGGCAAAAGCTGGCTTGCAATAAACTTGTATACAATCTAAATTGCTCCAAATTTAAAAAAATCGAGATATTAAGATTAAACATTTGAAAAGATTTTGAAAACAACGAGTGATATTACTCCCATCTTCTAAAGTTTGGCTTTCACTCTTTCAACTGTTTGAATTTTTTTAGAATGTATCAATTTGCATTAATCTTTATTTATCCTCCCCTCTAAGATTTTTGTAAAAATCGGAGTGACAAAAAAAGAATTTGATATTTGTTCCGGAACAATAAAACCCCATAAACGCTCAATACCTCAGATAATCCTGAACAAATTTATGTAAACAATGATTTTTTTAATGTAAATAGACCATTCTGAACATTTATACACTCTATAATCAATAACTAAGCTCGTAGAATACTATTTCTGGTCTCGGTACAATCAGTGATGTGAAATTTTATTAGATTTTTAAATGAAATATAATCACTCTGTTTGTGACATTCTAACTCTTTTCTCTCAACTTGTATCACATTGATGTCTCTTAGAAAGTTTTAGCCAGTGAAATTTCCTATTAAATCATGTTATTGACATATGGAGTTCGATTAACTCTAAAAGTAAGACAAACGTTTGATGTGTATGTATGATTTTGTCTTTGAAAAACCATTAAAAAGGTTTAAAAATCTAAAAAAAAAATTGTTCAAGACCCCCCGAGGAATTATTTTAAATATGGGCTCAAATGAAAGGGGAAAGTCCCAGCTTTCGAATGGTGCAAAAATAAGAAAAGCTAATTTTCGATAAATAAAATGGTTCCATCAGAGACATCGTGATTTCATGTTCGAATTTTAAGTTAAAGCAATAAAAGGTCCTAAAAAATTTAATTTGTTCCGGTCATAAGCTGATATCACCGGCTTCTCGGTGAAGCAATAATATTCCAATGTTTATCCCGATTTTTTTTTTGTTTCGCTAGCCATCATGAAAATTTACACTTTAATTGTACTTATAGTTGTGTATGTAGTTGTTGAGCTCCGGGGAGCTTCTGTAGGTATTTCCAGAAAATTCAATAAATTTACTGTATCAGAAACATTACTGAAATATCGCATCAAGAACATTCAATGCACGCTCTTTAGACCTTAACCGCGAAGGAAGATCGAAGAATTTAATTATTCTTAGTTCGTTGTTAAAGCCTGTGTAAATTTGGAAAGAATAACTTTGATTGGCGGCGACGACTTTCTTGAACTTAGATAGCCAAACATTGATGGAAGGTAAAGAGATGAAAGAAACAGGTGAAGTATCCAGCAGCATACTGAAGATACTGCACCCTGTATGGCAGGAAGCAAAAGGACGGTAACGGAGGCGGTCGGCCAGGCAGAATGTCTCGAATGGTACACATACTTGCTTGGAAGAGGAAAGTGGTACACACTCTATTCTCATACGGAGTGTTCTGCTTCTGCTGCTTCTAGGTACTAACTCATTCTCGGTACCAACTTTCGGTCGACTGTCACTTGGTGATGGGTTTTTTTCGGGAATGAATTTATATGTTGATTGAAAATTTGATTTGGAAATTTCCTGAACATTAGTTTGACTTAATTATAAAATTCACTAGCTAGCTAGAAAGTAATATCCTATTCTAATTTTTTTCTTAGTCATTATAACTTACTTCTCCAGGTTTATAATCCAAATTTTAGGGTTTCCATAACTCTGGATTCAGTCTTGATTATTCTCCAAACGGGGAAAAATCCGTAAACACTATCGACTCGAGCAATTTTCCTGGGACCATCAGCAACCCGGCCATGATTGTCCTAGTTTTCAGTTTTTGCTTTTGCGTTCGTCGTTCCCCGTGCTGGTTGCAAACTTTTTCTTCCCATTTTAGGAAATCGCTAATGAGAATCCTTTCCTGGGTGTTGCGGCGGCGAGACTAATTTACATCCGCTGCTTAATCGGAAGATCACGGATCAACCAATCGACAATCCGAGGGACAAAAGTCGTAGGAAAATGTCCAACTGCTAAGACGACTTACGACGAAGACACACCGAACGACCGAACCGAATCGAGCCTTTGGCGTGTACGACGAGATGGCACCTAGAGCAAAGACCTGCGAAAAGTACGAAGGAACTCTGTGCTCTGCTCTGACTCTGGGTGTTCCAGGCTAGGGCAGGGACAGATTGGGAGAAACGCAGGGATGATGTTGGAACAGCCGGAAGGGAAGGGTTCCAGTCAGCCAGCCAGCCAGCAAATATTCAAAAATTCACACAGCCACAAGCCGGGAGAATGAATTCCCCTATCGAGGGAAGTCCCTTTGGTGTGAGTGTGATAGAACAACAGTTTTTTTTTTTTTTTTCGTTTTTCGCTTTTGGCACGGACCAGAGTGTTCCATAATGCAGTGAACAACAGTATTGTGGATGTGGGTGTTTTCGCATACTAGTGCGGTGAACTGGATGTTAATATAAATACGCAATCGAAAAGATGAATGAACGCTTGTGATTGTCGATATTGGGGTTCATGCCTTCGTACAAACCGTACAAACAGTACAAACACATGCCCGAATCGAGTCTGTCAAATAAAATGGAAAAGTCATACGCAACCCATTCGAAGTGTTGATACATTTTCAAACCGAGGGGTTGTTTAGAAGTTTCTCATAAGACCATTCGGTATCGAATTTTGAAAACGGCGAATGCGCCAAGACCTTTGTTTTGAGAAAAACGCATTCCAAGTTTCCGAAAATAAAATCAATTTCCTATTTAGCTGCGTACAATCATTTTCCTAAATAAGTCGCTAAAACGCTTTCAAATTGATTTAATTTCATCACCCGATCGATCAATATAGCTTTTCCGTACTAATTACTTCAAAAAATTAAAAAATATAACTGTGGGCCTTTTTACCACAGACTGGTGCTGTCATTTTGTTCATTCGCCAAATTGGAGCGCCCTTTTGAATTGCAGAATGACTGTTCGCCCTTTGGATCACTCATTAAAGAAGCAATATTCAAGCAAATTTCGGCTTGAAAGCGGGTCCAAATGATCACATTAACACATTAGCACATTCAACGATCTTATAAATGCTGATTTGTGCTTCTCCTCGTCCTGGGAAAACAAATTTCAAAAACTTCAATGCCCTTTTTCCATCTCGAAATAACTATTGGCCCTTTTGTTCGCGACGAAATTTTGAGGGGAAATGGGCGAATGAACTGTGGGATTACACACTCATAAAAAAAAGCTATTCGCCTTATTTAAAAAATTAAATTTAACTTCACTAAAATAAGAAAAATTAAAAGGAGATCATATTTTCGGATGTAAAATAAAGAGTTTAACGCATTTATGTGATTATCTGGATTTGTTTACAGTTGGCGCATTCGCCGTATTCAAAATTCGATACCGCATTGCAAACTTTGTGTAAAAAAAATATCAAATTTATAAATTTTCACACCTTCCTTACTACACTGTTTCTCGCTTTTTTTGAACCAAAGGAAAATGTTTTTAACTTGAAGAAATGATTCCTTTGAATAAAAACTTCAGCCTTTGATACAAAAAATATTTTGATTTGCCTTGCAAGAAGAATAAAAAACCGGAAAATCGAATCAAGTTTGGCCGGTCGTGTGAAAATGTAGGTCAGAGTTAGTTATATTAGAAGGATTCAGGATGAAGTATGGTAAGTATGTTAATAAAAGAGTGAATATCGAAGATTTTCTATAAGTGATTGCGTTTTTACAGAACCAGAGCCGAAGGATGGTTTCCCTAGATGCCTCAACCGAGATGAAAGCTGCGCACGATGACACCGCTCCAAATCCAGCGGTCAGGTCGACTAAAATTTGGACCAGATCGATTTTAGTGAACTAGTTAGTGGCCAAGTGTTTCATCTGTTGTAAATAAAAATTAATTTAACATATAAATTTCTTTCTTTTTATTTTTTGAAATTCCTAATAGGAATTTCAAAACAACAGGAAATATGTCCTCCAATTGGAATAAATGGAAAATGGTTCAATGAACCAATCTTTTTAAATCTAAATCCAAATTACATTGTGGCTAACGAAAACAACTTTGTATCAAATGAAACTGTTTTTTGTTTCAAAGTATTAAGATTTTGATTCAAAGATTTTTCAAAAGAAAAATTCTTTGAAACAAAAGAAAATGCTTTTGAACCAAAAGAATTTTTATTTGTCCCAAAACCAAAGGAAAAAATCCTTTGTTTTTGCGGCACTTTCCTTTGAAATAAAAAACCTTTTCGCTGCGTGATGGCAACCGTTTTACAATTTCTCGGACATACAACATTCGCAAGATCACGCTCCACTTGGTCTAACCCCCTCGCTCATTTCGCCCATGCTCGCCTCGTTCCTACCGGATTCGTAGCGAACACCTATTTTGCAGGACAGTCGTCCGGCATTCTTGCAACATGTCCTACCCAGCGTATCCGTCCAGCCTACGCCACCTTCTGGATACTGGGTTCGCCGTGGAGTCGCGCGAGCTCGTGGTTCATCCTTCGCCTCCACACTCCATTCTGCTGCACGCCGCCAAAGATGGTTCTTAACACTCGTCGCTCGAATACTCCGAGCGTGCGCAGGTCCTCCTCGATCAATATCCACGTAGAGGACAACCGGTTCTTATGAGCGTTATGTACAGGTTACACTTTATGCGGGGGCTAAGTCTTCTTGACCGCAGTTGCTTGTGGAGTCCATAATAGTCACAACCAGTTCGCTCTCAGCTTTCGTTGAGTTAACAGCTATCTAATAATCGGTCTGTGCGAAAACTTTACAGTTTTGTGCGAAATCATGAGTCTATCTGGTTCAAGAGAACCACATAAGCGCATCCGTAAATATGCCGCCAATTTTACCGGGCCCTTTGTGGTAATCGCTGAAGCTCCAGAAGGAAGCTTATCTACCGCCAAACTATCCGCGCTGATCCATAAAGATTTTGGAGAAGGTTATATCAAAGCAGTCGCCATGTCAAGAAGGAAGACCAAAATCCTCATGGAAAATCGCCTCGATGCCAATGCGTTAGTTTCTAAAGAGTATCCCAATACTAAGCTGTACATTCCCCAAAGGTTTTGCGAGTGTTTGGGAGTCGCATACATCGACCCTGAAGTCTCCGACTCGGAGCTCGAGCATGCGAATCCATTTGATAAGGCAAGAGCTAACCAAGACAATAATACTTCAATTATTGAATCCAGGCGGATCACGAGAAAAGTGGGAGAAACGACTACTCTATTGTGGACAGTAGTGTTCACTTTTTCGGGCACTCACTTACCTACTCATGTCGAGTTTGGTAAAGTATTGTATCCCATCAAACCGTACCTATACCCCGTTAGGCAATGTCGTAAGTGTTGGCGCTTCGCTCACCACGAGAACAATTGTCGTAGTGCGAAACGCTGCAATCGCTGCATACAAACTCCCATTGCTGATGATCACGAATGTCCCACGAATGATCCTAAATGTGTCAACTGTTCTGGGGAACACTCCGCCGACGAACGAAACAAATGTCCCATGTTCACTAAAAAAACGAGATGAAATGCGAGTGAAGCAGTCCACCTTTTCACAAGGTAAAACCAATTGGTTTGAAGCCCTAGCTAATCCATCGACTTCGAATGAGTCAACATCTTTCCCGGTTGTTTTCAACAACGAATCATTTCCTCCACTCTCTCACGACTCACCTATCAGTGAGTCGTGCCCAAAAAGGCCCCGAGTTAGCTCGGTCAGTGGAAGCTCTATTTCAGTTTGCGTGGATCCTCCACAATTGCAATTATGTGTAGACAACAAACTTGAAGACGTCATCAATGAATCACTACAGTCTCAAGTAGTTGACGAGACTATCCAAAAAAATACGGGAAAAGTATTTCGATGCGGATGAAGAGGTGTTAACCGAAATTATCGAGACGTACAAACAAACTGCAAGCCGAGCCATTTCAGACGGGATACAGGAGTTCATACGTTCTCTGCGCTTATGATAAACATCAGGCTCTCCATCGTATATTCCCCTGCGGTTCCTACAGTGGAACTGTAGGGGCGCGGTAAGAAAAGTTCCTATTATTCAAAATATCATCACTTCAAACCAAATAACTATTGCCCTTCTTTCCGAGACCCACCTGGACCAACATATGCGCTTTGGGATTCTCAATATGGACGTGTATCGGCTCGACTGTCGCAGTAATTCTATGGGTGTAGCCATCATCTGCAACAAGGGACTCCAATCAACAAACATCCAGCTACAACGACCGACTTCAATACAAGCCGTGGCTTGCCAGGTGAAATTTGGAAGGAGTACACTCACTGTTTGCTCGGTGTATATTCGTCCTCAAGACCGAATAACGCCGGATGAATTGGAAACCTTTCTCTCAGGAGTACCTCAACCATGCGTAATCGCAGGCGATTTCAACGCTAAACATATGATGTGGGGATCCCAGGATACGAATACACGAGGCCGACATTTGGAAGCAGCAATCAACGAAGCTAATCTGGTCGTTATCAATAACGGGAAGTTCACCAGATTTGAAGCAAACCGGCAGAATAGTGCAGTAGATGTTACTATTGTATCTGCTGACATTAGTCTCAACTCGAGTTGGGATACACTGGATGCCTTATACACCAGCGATCATGCGCCTATCGTATTCGATTTGGACATCAGAGGAGAATGCACATACCCTGCAAAGCCCAACCTCAGCAAGATAAACTGGACTATGTTTAGTGACAAAATGACTGAACGTGTTGAAGCCAACCGAAACATGCCATACGACGAGTTTGTGTCATCTATCAACGAAAGTCTGGTTTCTTCATCTAATGATAGACAATCGATCCATCGGAATCGGCCTAGTCAACCTTTCTGGGACTCCGAACTTACACTAGCGGTAAACGATATGAGGAGTAAATTTAGAGCATGGAGACGCAGCGCATACCATCGAGACACCCATAACGCTTATCTAGCTGCCGAAAATAAATTTAAAACTATGCTCAAAACAAAGAAGCAGGAGTCGTGGCGAAAGCTTTGCGAATCCTGGAATAGTCAAACTGCGCTGAGTAAAATGTGGAAAATGGCGAAGACATTTAAAGGCAATTACAGAAAAGCCTCTCTATTACGAAATGAGGACCTTCTTTATAAGGTTCTTGAGAATCTAGCTCCTCCATCTACTCCAGAACTACCACTTCAAGAGCTGCAATATGGCATTGCAGAAGTGATCACTACAGCGGACATTCAGGTATCTCTCCTAGGATGTCATAATTCCTCCCCAGGAGTCGACCAAATTTCATACGAGATTATCAAACAACTACCTTTTTCTGCTAAACGCTGTCTTGCAGAAATATATAATCGTGTGATAAACGAGGGCGCGATTCCTCCGGCTTGGAAAGTTTTCAACATTATTCCGATACTCAAACCAGAAAAGGATCCGAATGATGCAAAATCTTACCGACCAATTGCACTAGCATGTTGCCTAAGAAAGCTTTTCGAAATCATCATAAAAGAGAAACTGGAGTGGTATATGGAATCTTGTAGGCTGTTCCATAAAGAAATATGCGGTTTTAGAAAAGGCTGCAGTACTATGGATGCCATCCATGCGATTGTCGAACAAGCAAGGATAGCAATATCCCATAACGAGTATACCTTCATATCTTGCCTTGACATACAGAGTGCATATGACAAGGTTAACATATCCTGCTTGGTTGAGGAAATGATAAAACTAGGTATTAACAGTTGGTTCATACGAACAGTTTATCACTTAATGTGTGAACGTATACTAATAACATCGGTGGACCAACAAAGAAACTTACGCAGAACGACTTGGCAAGGATTGCCCCAAGGTTCTCCTCTCTCTCCCATATGTTTCAACATTTACCTAGTCGGACTGCTGAATAAAGTTAAGCAAATAGTTCCTGTAGTTTGTTTTGCGGACGACGTCACGCTGTATTACCGCGATAGTTCTCCAGCAAGCGCGGTTGAGAAACTGCAATCTGGGTTGGATGTCATTCGTGATGGCCTACATGACTTAGGACTAAATTTGTCGCCTTCCAAATGCAGTGCCATGATATGCTGTCGAAGGAAACCTCGTAATGTGCGGAACTTAGCTATCCAACAAACTGAAATCAAATATGAAAACGTTATAAAACTGCTCGGCGTTTTCCTAACTCCGCGATTATCTTGGGCCGCCCACGTCAGACACCTCGTACGCAAAACTTCGCCGTACATAAATTTCCTTAGGAGCATTGCAGGACAAAAGTGGGGCGCTGATCCAGTTGCCATGCTGACTATTTATCGGTCGTGTGTTAGAGCTTGTTTAGAATATGGCTCTTTATTCTATAGCGAGGCTAAAGAAAATGTTTTACTGCCTCTTGATCGGATACAGTGGAGATGCTTACGGATATTTCTTAGGTCCACCAGAACTTGCCACACGGGATTTCTGGAAGTGATAGCAGGAATTATGCCGCTAAAGTTCCGAAGAAGAATTACTGCTGAACAATACGTGTCTAGAAAGCTTCCAATCAGATCGTGGTTTGAGGAGTATGCAGCTGATCTAATTGAAACCCGGAATTCTCAAACTTACATTCAAAGAGCTATACTTCGTGTCCATGACCTGTGCCCAACCGCAAAATTGTTAGATCACGCTGGTATCTATATGTTTCCCGATTCTATGCGTAAATATGACATCCAAGTAGATTGCAACGTAAAAGATTTGATCCTAAATCCAACATCACCCCAAGTCAGTATATGCATTAGTTGAAAAATACTTGATAAATAAATACCCAGACTACAAAACTTTAGCAACAGATGGATCCAAAACGGAACACGGTACCGGGTATGCTGTTGCCACCTTTGACCAGCAGATTTCGGTTAAAATAAAGCTACCTGATTATTGTACGGTTTTCAATGCAGAGATACTAGCAATAAGAGACGGTATATCGTGTATCAACAATCTGCCACGTGGAAAATATGTGCTACTATCCGACAGTATGAGTGCTCTACAATATCTGGCCAATAAGAGAAGCAGAGCTTATTTGCCAGAAGTATGGTTCATGATCCGAGAACAGATTATACAAATGGAACGATCAGGTTATGAAATAACTCTGTTGTGGGTACCAGCTCATCAAGGAATCGCGATAAATGAATATGCGGATCAACTGGCTAAGGAAGCCACTGAAGACGGCAACCCCTCATCTTATACCTTCAGTCACTATGATATTTCATTTCCCTCGGAGGTTCGACAGCTAGGAGTATGGCAACAAAGTTGGAATAGTGGATTGAAAGGGAGATATTGTTACGGTATCCTGCCGAAAGTACAAATAAGACCATGGTGGATGGGAGAAATCTTACGTCGAAGAGAACTAACAATAATTAATAAGCTGATAAGTAACCACTCTCGTTTGCCGGCGCACCTGGCCAGAAACAGAATTATTCAAGATGCTCGCTGCAGTTGCGGATCAACTTCAGCAGACCCTCAACATTTGCTGTTTGAATGCTCAACGTATGAGAACGAGAGAAGAAGCCTCATGGCGGAACTGACGGAACGACGACAGGTAGCAGATATTACATCGATCTTGAAGCAAAAACACATTTCTGTATTGAAATTAATAGCACAATTTTTCCTAGATTCTCATATTGACATGTAACTTAATCTTAGTATGAAAGCTTGGCTAGCAAGGCGTAAAGCAAACAGCCATTAATTTTAAGACAATAAAAAAAAAAAAAAAAAAAATAGTCACAACTTCCGCTGATCATTCGCCGCCGGATCTCACGGTCGGTTGGTGTCATTGTCTGCGGTCACCAGTGAGCCGAGATACACAAAATCTTTGACTATCTCAAGCTCGTCGTTGTCGAGCATGACCTTGTTATTACTGGACAAGCAGGTTCGTTCGGGTCTCGGATCCGCAGGCCAACATATACTTCGGATTGGGCGCATTCATCATTTATCCAATCCTTCCTGCTTCGCGTTTCAGTTTGCGGTAGATCTCCTCCACCGCCGAAAAAGGTCTGCCGACAATATCAATGTCATCGGCAAAGCAGATAATTTGACAGGATCTGTTGAAAATCGTGCCCCGCATTTCGCCCATCGCTCGTCAAATAACACTTTCTAGCGTAACGTTGAACATCATGCAGGATTGACCACTGCCTTCCTGAAGCCTCCAGCGTGATTCAAATGAACTCTTCAATTCACCCAAAATCCGCACACAGCACCGCGTTCCATCCATCGTCACCTTGATCAGTCTGGTCAGCTTCCCAGACACGCTGTTCTCGTTCATGATTTTCTTAGCTCATCACGGTCGATCGCGGCTTTGAAGTCGATGAATAGATGGTTCGTAAGGACTTGGTGTTCACGGCATTTTTGGAGGATTTGCCGTAGTGTGAAGATCTGGTCCGTCGTAGACCGTTCCTCCATGAAGCCTGTTTGCTTGTGGCGTTAGGCGGCGAAGTAGGATTCGGGACAACACTTTGTAGGCGGCATCGAGGACAGTGATCGCTCGGTAGTTCTCACAATCCATTTTGTTACCCTTCTTGTGATGGGGCATATAACCCCCTCCTTCCACTCCTCCTCCTTTTTTCATAATTCATTTACTCAGATTTTACACATTATATGAAAGATCTCCGTATTTGCCGCAGGCAAACGGGGTAGTAGAACGACAAAATAGCTCTTTTCTAAAACGTCTGAAGATAAGCCAGACACTTAAACGCGACTGGAAGGACGATCTTCTTGAGTACCTCATGATGTTCAACTGCTCATTCGACCACGGGCAAACCTCCTTCAAAACTTTAATAAAACAGGCTCATATGGAGTAGAATAATACCATCACTGAAAGACATAGAAACAGCTCCACCAAGGGACCCAGAAGCTGGCGATAGGGACCTCCTAATTAAACATCGAGGGAAAGAACGCAAAGATGAACACAGTCACGCAAAACCGTCTGGAATATTGGGTAATGAAGTAATTGTCCAGAACATGTTACCAGAAAACAAACTCCAACCAACTTTTCAGGGTGGCCAAAACTTTTTGATTTTGAAATTCCCGTTTTTTTTCCTGGTTTTCTCGTTCAAAAATTAAAGGTTTTCCAGACATGTATTATCAATTTTCGTCAGAATATAGCAAAATTTTCAACATATTCCATTGGATTGGTTGTTTCATAACACTCAAATCATTGAACACTTAGTCGAACTCGATTCTATTTAAGGATTTTTATCACATTTTCAAAATTGGTTAAAAAAACATCCTACACAAAATCGTTATGGGTTTTAAACCATGTTAACAAAAAAATTAGAAATGGTGTGTTAACAGGACTTTTCAATCAAACGTTTGTCATGGGACATTCTATCAGTTACAGTTCATAAGTTACAGATACCCTGTGTGTTACTACAGTTCACAAAATCCACGTCTCTGAGAATATTCGAAATTGTTCTGAGGGCGTTCAATCATGTAACTCCCTCGTCGTTATCTAAACTTATATGTTTAAGGTTTAAAATACCAATAATCATCAAGATTTTGAAAATAAACTGTTATACATTACATATCTTTATCAGTGTCTAAAATCTGTGAATATATGATTGCAAAATAAGATTCCCTGTTCCTTTGTGAATACAAAAATTCCCCATGACTGATTAAGGGTAAATTAAAAAAAACGCTAATCCTATCTGGACGCAGTATTTTAGATTCCACTAAAAATATTGCCAACACTAAACATTATCACGAAACAAGAAGAATCTTAACAGTGTTCATTATTACCCCATATTTACTGGTAAATTATGATTCGATATAAGAAAAATATCTTCTTGAAAATTCAAATTGTTTATACTGAAAAAGCCAATAATTGAAAAAAAAACAAATTACATTTTTTGATGATTCGGTAGCATCGGTAGCGGCAGGTGCTATCCCAGGTGTTAACCCGTAATACATTGCTGGTCTTATTTTAAATTTAGCAACTCATTTGAACACCTGTATGTGCTTAACCCATTTCCATTTTTGCCACTGGTGTCGCACGGATAGGTTTTGTTGTTGTTTGTTGGTATTTTATTTTGTAAATTTACGCTAGACACTTTAGCACCTGTCAATCCAGGACCTGGTCGGTATTCGAATTTAGTTCCTGATTCGCTTTTTTAACACTCAGGAGATAGATAGCACCTCGTTTGAAATCATCCGGTGCGGTGCCGAGGTATCAAAATTAGGTGCTATTATAGCTTTGGCACCTCACCACTACTGATAATTGTTTTTTTTTTATGCGATTCCTGCCGTTCCAAGCAAGACTGTCCCATGTGACATTTGGGTCATTTTCACATTTTTGCTGGAAACACTCTCTTTTAGTGTTAGCTTTCTAATAAAAACACAAACATGTATACTTTGTTCTGAACTTATACGAAATTTTCATCAAGGTCGTTGTCTCTATGTTGATGTTTCTACGCAAGAATGTCACACTAGAAAAAATTCCATGAAAAAATGCAAATTTTATCAAAAAAGACTCTTAAATTAGTTAAAACTGTTGAATATAATGTTATTCACTGAAAAGAGCACTAAAATAGAGGGCGGAGGAGGAGCGAGAAGCCTTGAGTGTTTTTTATTCAGAGAAATTTTCACAAAACACTTTTGGTAGGCACTACTTACAGGATCCATACTCAACTATACATTTTTTATGAAAAAAGAGAAATGTATTCCTCAAATTACAGTTTAACTTGAGTTTTTGGGAAAAAAGAAACTATACGCGCTTTTAAAATGATAGCAAAATTGTAGCCGTGTGACAGTTTTTCGTAGAACTAGCATCTGTATGCGTTCTGATTCTAAGCAAAAGCTGAGCATTTTTGACTCAAATTAGCAGTTTTTTGTAGGAAATGTATTTTTTTAGCAGAAAACATTGTAAAATGATTAACTTGAACTGTTCACTATGAAAAAACTGTCGGTGAATTTTATAATTTGAGAGAAAAACTGGAAATATAGCTGAAATTTCATTCGCGTTTTTCTCGTTTGTTCGTTTTTCTCCATGAGACAATCTTGCTTGGAACGGCAGTGCAGTGCTAAAAAAAATTATTAAACACTGTAAACAGTATCGATAAGCGATAGTTTTCGAAATCTACTGTTTTTTGCCTGCAAAAGTACAGTCCACGATCTACTTGATCAGACATTTTGAGACACTTAGAAAGGTCGTTAATATGTGGTTATTTGTTAAAATGCACTTCTCATAGGTCAATTAAAAGATTCGCAAAGGAATTTTTCGAATTTCCATAGAATCGCAAGCCCCGTAGGACAAATTTAAACTCGTGCTAAGTAGATCAATTTTTGCAACTTGTTGGAATTAATACCTAATTAGAAACAATTTTTCAAACATTGTTTTTGCATCGATTCTAAATTTTAATTGCAGAACTTGGAAATCACGATCTCAATTTTGAATTCTGACTTCAAAAGTTAAAAAAAATAGACAACAAGTTTCACAGTCTTGATTTAACAGTTTTGGGGATTATTAAACAGCATATCTAAGTTTGAGATATAGAAAACTATTTGCAATTAAGATTCACCCTGATTTTGTTTTATTTCAAATTAAGGGATTTCAATTTCGAAACAAATATTTAAACAAAAAAAGAAAAAAGGAAAATTATTATACATAAATTTGTTATAAAAAAATCAGAAATTTCGCAAATCAATTAAAATTGGAAACATTCATTTTTGCCAAATGGCAATTTTTAATTTGCAGTTTAAATTTATTAAAACTCGTATTAAACTATCTATATTATTTTTAAAAAAAACATGAATTTTATGTTCAAGATAAAATTTTGATTTATAAGTGAAATCGCAAATTTTGAAAGAATTTTAAAAGGGAACAATATAATTTTTTGTAGCAGTCTTAAAAGTTTTAAAGATAAGATTTCTAAATTCTCTACTGCATATGACTCCATATATAAGGCCCTTGGAGCCAAAAGGGTATAAATGCATGGAAGCTTAATTCGAGAAAACAGGCTTTTAAGTTGTTGTGTTTGGAAATTTCCCATTTATTTTTCGATTTTTTTTATTTTTCTTTGGAACGTAAAAGTTTGTAAATAAGTTTTAAAAAATCTGAAAAAAATTATCAAATATAGTTTGAAATATGATGAATCGGATCATTAATTTAAAATCGACCCTTTTGTCACCTATACCCCTTTGGCTCTGAGGGCCTCATTGTGGTCTCATAAATTTGAGAAAGTCATTATTCGTCTTCAATTCAAATCATTGTGTAAAAGTTATTTAATAATGAAATGAAACCAATTTTCTACCAAAGATAAAAGACATGTTTGTCAATCGTTTGCAGCAAATAACTCAATTTTGTTTATATTGGTTTATACGACCTAATCAAAACAAACTCTAGAATTGCTCCTTTGTTACTGGAATTATTCTTTTAATTTTAAAAACTTTCAAAAATTGTATTCCAACTATAAAATTAGACGGGAACAGTGGAAAACATGCATTACAAGGGTTAAACAACTCAGCTTTATCACATGATGGAAGAACATTCAGCTGCAAAAATGTTTCCCTGAAATGCAATTTATAGAAAAAATTCTACTTTTATCAAAAGAATCTGATTTAAATAAAGAAATCCGATTTAAATAAAAAAAATCCGATTTTTTTATTTATTTTTTTTTTTTTTTTGAAAAAATCTTTGATATTTATTCACCCTGCCTAGCTATTCAAGTTTCAAAGAACCAATGCTTGAAAAAAATTTTCTCATGTTTTTTAAATACAATAGAATAAATGTAACTATTTCTGACATAATTTAAGAATATTTATGATCTTTCGGTATCAAAGATTCAAATTTCATTAACAACTTTGTTAGACTGCGATTTTTTATTGACTTATGTTTTGGAAAAAAAAATTGATTATTTTTTATTTAAAAAAATATTTTAAAATATCCTTAAATTCTCATATTTCACCAGACTGTGACAAATAAACTTGAAGGACGTCTCAGTTTACTCAGAAGTTTAAACTACTAGCGGTCTTCAAAAAAGTTGATTATTGATTCGAAACCTTCGATTTGAGTAAAAAAAATGTTTTGAAATATTGTTAAAAAATTTAAAAAATGAACCCTTGAATCTTAAAAATTAGAGCTGACAGAAAAAAACGAAACTGCATATTAGGATATGTTGCCCTCAAATCAGTCAAAATCAGCTCTTAACCACTCTTCAAGTGAAAATCGTGAATTATGTTGCCTTGTGCTGTCGAAAAGAAATAATTAAAAATAATCTATTTAATTGCAATAATTTTGTTATTTTGTTATGCTTCACTTAAAGCACAAATAAGTATGATTTAAGTGAAGTGCAATGTTTTTTTTTTTTGTTTATGGGTTTATGAGCGCATGACTGACCCGGAAAGGAAAAACAGAACGGGGGACAGAAGAGGAACATTTTAAATGAGAGTAAAATAGCTTAGAAAAGGATAGCGGCAACAGAGCCAGAGGGTTCTGAAGCACCAGTTTAGGGAAGCGTTAAGATAGTGTTCGACGGACTAGGACGGTTGGTGGGCCCCATATGAACTTCGAGTTAACCCAACCTTCAATTCAACCGAGCAATAGCAGTATGGTATCAAATAATATGATATCATATGCTAACGCCTCGATATCGTTGTCAAAAGGGTTCACTATCTTACCGTAGTTGAATTTTCCCTACCTGTCACCTAACCTTACTCGTTTCCAAAAATTTGGTTTGTTGCTAGTTTGATTTAAAAATAATCATAGATTTGCTAAGTAAAAGATGTATTCAAGTGATTGATTCTACGCGACTACACGGTTATTCGATAACTCAACAAGGACATCATAAAAACAGAATCTATAAAAGGTATCTCTTAAACTCATCAAACGATGAACTGTAAGCTTAAATAGCTTTATTGGAATCGTCAACAATTTGAATCATATTATGATCCATGCTTGATAAGATGTGTGCAACGACACTGTCAGGACAATGATAGTAAACCATCATTATCACAAGCATGCACACCGCCGCCGTGACCCATTGGAACCCAGGGTACGGGATTTAAGTGAAGTACAGCAAAGTCAAGCCAGTTATTTCCGGTGATCAGAACAGGCCTTCAAGATCTATCCAATCCTTCCACCTCACTTGCACCAAGATTTTGTTCTTGATCACTAACTTTAGATCATCTTTTCAATTCTTTGAACAAAATGAGATGTGATAGTTAGAACTATAATAGTTGTTAATGTTAACAATCGGGCAGATAAAAGGATTATTAATGTATCGGCGAACCAATCAGTTGATTATAATTCTAGAAGTATTTCAATTCATATGCCAATCCGAAGATCGTAAGCTTATCACATACGTAAAAGTGACGATTAAATCGAAAAAGGATATAATGCATATCCTGAGCATATCTAAGCAGCTTCAAGCATAAGTCTGTAGCAGAGATGTTAAAATCGCGAGTCTACATACTCGCACTTTGCCCTTCTTTGCAGAACGATTTTATTTCGTTAAACTCAATCTGCAATGATGCTATCTAAAGTTCAACTCGGAAAGCATCAGGAAGTAAGCTTCGGGTAAACTCGGCAGGAGTAAACAGCAATCGGGGCAGCGTTGCCAGATTGAAAACCGCTCACGTCCGTAGATTTTAGGAAAATCGAAAAATGCGGCTAAATAAAGCTTGATGACCTTTTTTTTTTTTTTGGTCGTCAGGTAGAATTTTCAGTTATCCGCAGAATCCCTTGAATTTTCTCGATAATCCGTAGAAAATCCGTATGAAATGCTAAAAATCCGTAGATTTCGAGCATCGATCCGTAGAAATGCTGAAAATCCGTAGAACTACGGAGAAATCCGTAGATCTGGCAAGGCTGAATCGGGGGGGAAACATCAGCGAAGCAAACGAACAGTTTTGCGAATTAAAAAAAAATCGTTTTCGTTCGGCAGCCGAACACATCAATCGGACAACGCATGGGGGCGTGGCTTATATTGATAGATACAAGGGAACGGGAAACGAGTGAGAGAAGGGTGCGAGGAATGTTAACTCGGTCCGTCGGGCAACGATCGCTCGTGAGCATTCGTGTACGGTAAGCTTCGTTCTGTTGTTTCGTTGGTATGATTTTATTCCTGCGAGGCATGGAAAACATCAATTCGGAAATGTTCTCTTCGTTTTGTGTGCAATCGCGTCATGATTGGAACGAAGATAAAATCAATCTGCACACAACAAGTTAAACTCGGAAAAAATCAGCCGAATGATTCTTTCCGAAGCGAGTCTACACACCGCTGGTCTGTAGTCTATCAAAAATTTAATGAGTTCGATTTCATATGACAAACTCAGCGCGTTCTATTGAACTATCGGGTTATTTCTAAAATGTTACCAATACCTGAAAGGACATCCGATGATTTCATCGCTTCAGGGTGTTTTCCAAATTAAAAAAAAAAAACATTTCACGGAGTAATTTGAGTTTTTTTTTCTCAATTTTAGCAAATAACGTGAATAAAACGGGGAAAAATCGAGAAGTTTCTGATAATATCGAGGCATCCTGGTCAGAATTTTCCGATCTCGAATTTATTATTGAATTTATCTATAAAATGTGGATTAAACCTTAATCAAAGCATAAAGGATACTTGTCAGCATTTCCCAGCACGATCTACAGTGAAAGATACGCCTAAGATGTTTGACCAAAACCTTAAGCTTTTGACGAGTGTATTATTTTCTAACATTACTTGAAAGCAGAGCAGGCAAACAGTAACCATCAAACCTACAATGTCACGCGATATCGATATACTCGTAAATATCCCTGTCATGCTACTTATGTATCATATCACTGTTACATATCGTCGGATATCGCGACATTTGTAAATGAGTGACATCCAAGCCAACATGATGGTTATTTATTTATGTTGCCTGTCGAGTAAACCTTCCATAACATTTTTTTTCATTGGATTATAGAAATTTGGGTATTCAATGCGACTTGAAATCTTTGTTTTAGATAGTATGATTTTGGCTTAATCTACGAATACTAACAATAATTATTGAATAGAAGATACCAAAATTTAAAAAAAGTAATGAGGGGATTCAAGTTGGGGGGGTCTTTTTATTTGTCAATGAACTACATGAAAAAAAAAACGAAAATTGGATAAATAACATTTATTTATTACAAAATTATTCGCAATGCTTCACCACGAACCACGGCAAATGGTAAATGATCGGCAAGTGCCGATCCATGTTGGAACTCTTCCCGAATGAACGGTGGCGGCCCACTGGGGGGAGACTTCCATTTCTGGAGACCCGGTATTTCGACGGAAGTGGATGAAGCTCTGGCTTAATGGCAATCGGTAAAGAAGTTGAACCCACTCTAGAGTGGGGTTTCTATCATCCCAATCAACTGGAAGCTTCTTGAATGAAATAAAAAAACTGGTTTTTCTAGGTCAGAATATATCGTGCAGTTTCGAGGTATATTCTTGGATGCTTGCAGGTCAACATTTAGTTCCACCGGTAATTCCTGTTAAACTAGATTTTGATCTAAGACTTTAATTGGCAAAAAAAACGAAAACTCTTTACCTGATCTGGTTGTGCCTGCAGGAATTAGCCTGGTGAACTCTATCCATTCCAGGCTTCCTCTTGAGATGTCCCGGAAACAGCTTGATCTTTATTGCTTGCTGTCGATGCATGAAGAGCACATACCTCCAGAAAATCCGTTTTCGAAAACATAGCACTAATCACGAGATTATTTTTAAAGAAATAAACGCGACCGAGCGGTGTTGGCATGATACAAATGTCATGCAACATTGATTCCTGTCAGCAACAAGACGACAGAAAAATGGAATGCTCTGATCGCGTCGCTTATGACAGGATTTTCAAAGAGATGATATTGATATAGATTGCTATGTTAAGGTCAGACGACCATGAACGATATTTATCAGCACTGCTTGAAAGTATTTCATAAATTACCCAACATCATTTGAAAAATCTGATAAGTCTTTTATTGTTTAAAAATATTAATAAGAAATATTCGGCCTATTCGACCGATGTACTTAGCTCACTATGATCAGAATTTTTTCTAATTATTTTGGAACTTTTTGTAATCATAAAAACAGGTGCAAACGAGGAGCCAAACATCCATGTACTATTGAGAAGCCCCTCGTTAATTAAAGGAGAACGCCACAATCGACTCACACTGATGCATTGCTCAATGCACACACACCCCCAAATATCTAATATGAAGTTGTGTGTGTTTACATTTTGTTACTGAATGAATTCTGCCCCAACAAAAGAAAACAACACAGGTGTGTAGAAGCTCCAATGCTCTGGAGATGTGTGTGTTACATTTTAAGCATCATCATCGACACCCATTCAAGAGATTGTTTTGAGGGAGTATGTTCCGTATAATGATAAAATGGGGTATTGAAAATGTCGATTCTGAATCTGAAATTTCCAAAATTTTATTTCTGGATTTGAGGTTAAACGTGAAGGAATGTTTACTAAATGAAAATTTATTACAATTACAATTACTGTTTGCATAGAAAAGTACATCTCAAATTGAAAAATACTAAAAGCAAGGCGCTTACTTACCAGCAAAATTAAATGTTTATACGGTGCATTATTGTCCATGCTGGAGGCTTCAGCCAACACAAAACATAGCTTAAAACTTATTGACTCGAAAGCATTTTATTTCACTGCATTCAAATCTTGAACATTTTCATCTTCGATTTTTACACCATTCTACTCAGCACTTTCTTCAAATTACTGCCTTGTGTTAATGCACTAACACAATATAAGTTCCCCCGAAACAAAACAATAACACAATCTAGTTTAACTGCGGATTCATTTTTGTTAAACACCCCATTGTGTTGCAACAATTTTCCGATTTTCAATTGATTTTTGTTTCTTCTTGATGCTCTTCAAATTATACTTTTGTTTAGCAGCTGAGCTTTGCGAAGATCGAGCACAAAAAGGAATCGAAGGAAATTATTATTCTATCGAATACTCTTCACATAACACACACCCAGAAACTTTTGAAAAAAAAATCTTCAATCGCCTCGTAAAAATTGCTTTTTCCCCTTCGTATCCGAAATTCACTCCCATGAACTCCAATCCCCGAATGAACACTGAAATTGCGCCGTCTCGCTCACTCACACTCTTTTCTTTGTTCTTGCGCTTCTGTCGAAGAATTCACCCGAGGCTTGCTTCGTTCCCAAATTTATTCATTCGCAAGCCCCAATTTTTCACTCACACAAAAAAAATGTTAAGGCGACAAGGCAAGAAAAATGACGGGATATGCCGTCAAACAAATGCGATTTTCTCACACGGATCCCGCCTGCACCGGAAATACCTTATCGAAGTTCAACGACCCGTGACTTCCGGTCAACTTTTGCACTACTTTCGACCGTAATCTCGAGTTGGGTGTACGATTTTCAGCTCACGGTAATTTTCGTTCCGACATTTGCACTCCCGAACGCGACTGATGGATTCGATGGAATGAACTTTTTGCTTGCTGGCCAGCAGAAGCGCGATGAATGGACCGAGTTCATTCATATATTTGAGCAAACCGTCCGGGAGCCGGGGTTGCCAACGCAAGTTTGAAGTTTCAGTGAAGGCGCGCGCCGAAATGTTGGCAGCATTTCTTGCGGGGGAGGATTTCTCGAGAGTGCGTTCACACAATTTGCATAGTGGCTGAAAAGCTTAACTAATTTTAAAAGAATAAAACAAAACTTTTTCTGTGTTGGTAACATATTCTTACACTTCTACTGATAATTTATGCGTTGGTAGAGCTGTGAAAAATATTATCAGAGCTGATGTGTTTATGCTGAATAGACTGACGAAACTGTGAAAAGTGAATGAAAAAATAAACGACAAAGATATCCAAAAACGACGAAAAAAGACCAAAAGAATCCACGTGACAAAAATAAAAATTAAACACAAAAATAACCAGAATTACCTAAATGACAAAAAATATGCATAGCAAAAGTGACATAAATGATTAAAATAAGAAAAATGGTATATAAGACACGAAAACTAATAGATGAAAACAACAAAATCTGAAAAAAAATAACAAACATGGCAAAAATATGAACAAAACGTCAAAGATGAGAAACATGAGAAAAATCAAGGAATATTTAAATAAGGTAGTGTCGAGAGCCATATTGGATTTTTTTGTGACGTCACAAAAACGAATGTATCGAAAATTTATATGCGAATGGCAGAAATTTAAAAAAAAAACATATTTTAGAACGAAAATGAATTCCAATTACATTTTGATTGCGTTGTAACACTGATGAACTGATGTACAAGCTAAGCCTTGAAACGTGTGTAAAGTTCCAACGACCGTTTTCAATCAATTTTATGTGTTTTGATTGAGCCACCAGATGTCTCCAAGGACACCAGAGAGAACTGTCAAGAAGAAAGTGAAATGTAAACAAAACAAAATAACAAACTATTAGTCAGTTATGAAAATTTCGAATTTCTATTTGACGAGTTTTGAGCGAATTGATGATAAAGATTCGCAACACATTTATGATTTGCGTCATGAAAATTTATAGCTTTAAGCTTTTTTCTAATTGCATTCAAACTAACATTAAACACTCAATAGAAAAAGATATGATACAAGAAAATGCTCGCTCAGAAAAGCCTAGAATCTATATTGTTTCATGAGATTGTTAATTTTAAACTCAACTGGATGAAACAACTGGTTCGTCTGGCTTGTCCGAATTTCTTAGTTAGTCTTTTTTACTAAAAAATAATGAAGGTAAAATGAACCAGGCAAATTTACCTTGTTGTGAATATATTGAAGCCGTCCATTCTGCTACGATGTTAATTTATTAATTTTTGAGACCATATACGATTGTACTCTTCCAAGAATGAGGAACTTTAAAAGTTTATTCGGCTTGTTTAAATGATACCATTTGAAATTTTGCACTGGTTTCTGGAATATTAAAATTAAAGGTTGTACATCTATTTGTTATTTCGGCAATCTCTGTAGTGAAAGAAACATGATGATGCTATTTTCCTCAGCTTAAAATTATTCGTGGTTAATCAAATTGTGTAGAATAATTCGTCGTATTGTATGCAAATTTATTCATTTTTGAATTCAAATACTATTGCGTCCTTTCGAAAAATTGTTACATTTAAAAGAGCTATCTAGACACAGTGCCATCTATTGCGCCGTTCAAAAGTTACAAATCTAGCAATAGATGGCACTGTTTTTCGTCATTTTTTAACGGCTTGTTTGAAATAGAGCACTGGAAATTTTACACAAGTTTTTGAAGATTTTTTGTTCGAGCTTGTACATCTGTTCATCTGTGGTTGTAAGACCTCTATCAAAAATAGTTTATATAAAGATTCCCAACTCTTATGAAAACCGGGAGACAAAAAAAAATAAGCGCCACCATCAAATATGACGGCAGAAATGCAACTAAAACACAGTGAACACTGTTAGCAGAAAAAACTCATGTAAAGCATTTTTAATCACACTGTCGGACACATGTACTCAATTGAGAGTTTTAAAGCACAGCAATAAAAAGTTCCATTAAGGGCATCCGCAGCAATCGCGAGTATAGTGAAAATGCTCACGCGTTTGATCACTTTTAAACCGCACCGGGGGTTAGTATGTGGGTGAGCAAAATAGGGCCGTTGCCGTCGGGACCGACAAAATCACCAAATTTGCTCACTAGAAAGGGGCGAGAGCAAACATGCACTGAAAAAAAATCTACCATTTAAGGCTAAGTTCAACAAACGATATTTATTAAAATTTTGTAATTTTGGTAAACAATTTGTTGATTAATTAAGCAATTGTGGCTCTTCTTTTGATTCGTTCGAACGTGCGGACGGAATTTTGTTCGCGGGGGGATCGGAAATGTGTCGAAAATTATATAGAGCCATTTTGGAAGTATTCTGTGCTGGCTCGAAAGAGGTGAAAATTTAGGCCCTCGGAATCGGTGGCCCAGGGTTTGTTCTTCGCAGCCGAGTGGGTCGTCGGAATTAGCATAATTTTGAACAGTGCAGAACTTGCAATTGACCAGCATCGAGTAACAACAACGTAAGCAATGAAGGTAAGTGAAAAAACTGTTTATTTAGCGAAAATTTATTTTTTTAAAAATTTTTTCTACCCTCCGTACAGGTTGGAAAAGTATAGGCAGCAGATAGAAAAAAAACATCACTGTCTGACCGGGGCCATGAGCAGCATCTTTAGCAGATAAGTTTGAACCGGGGCAATGACGCATACAATCCTGCTTCTCGCTGCGCTGCACCAGGGAAAACGGTTCCGACTCACTGAAGCCAAAGTCTTGGACTAGCGGCGGAAAACCTCCTGTTTGATCGTGGAACTCCACAGCAGCTGGCATATTTCGCGCAAGTTCCGCTGAATTTCGGATGATTCCGGCTGACACTGCACAGAAGCTGCATCCGCAACCTGACCCGGTTGCTGGTCGCTCGAAACTGCGTGGCCCTGTTGCTGCTGTATGGCATCTTCAACCAGCATGTCGACTTTGGCGTCACATAACGGATAGCAGTTAACCCGTCGAATAACCTCCAACAATCGCTGTGCATAATAATAATTAATAATTAATAAAAATGATAATAACAGAAATTGAAGCGAAAAAACTATCGACTCCGAAAATTTATTCGATCAGTAAATTTAATTTAATATTTTCTGTTAAAGTTTTCTCAGTGCAATGCACAATTTAAAAATAATATGCTTCCACCCGGTGCGCGAAAGAGTGTGTATACCAAAATCGGTCCGCTGAAATGAGCAAAATCGGGCCGCGTATACTCTCGTATTGGTGCGTTTGCTCTAACAATAACTAATTTTTGCACTCAAAAATCTTTAGTGTCAGAAATGAGGGTGTGGATTATTTTATGCGCAGCGCACAAAATAAGACTGCACACTTTAGAACTTTGGATTGTGATATTTGTGCCATATTTCAAATCAGTACCTATTTAAATCAGTTTTTTTTTTATTTTTCTGATCGCTAACCGCTTTTTGTGACAGCAAAAGATTGCACAATATCCAAATTTCCAAAAAAAATATCAGCCTGATTGTTTCACTTTGAAAAAGACTCAACATTTGCAAAACTAATAATTAAATAATATTCTTCAAAATTTAACACGACACTTCAGGTAAAGTAAAAAGCCACAGTTTTAGAAGTTGATCCAGCTGTTTATATCATACAGCATTTTGAGTATTAGGTTTTTTCTAACTGATTTCCTTGCAGGCCATTTAGCTAAATTTAGTTCTATGTACAAATTTAACAGAGTAAATGAAGGTAGCGGTACACCTCAGGTGAAAATGAAAAATCTTCTCTAGCCAGTAACTAAAAATGTATGTATGTATGTATTGGTTTGGCATTATTTTTGGCCCAGAGTATTATACTCTATATAACCACTTTCGTCCTATAGTATTTTTCGAAAGACACAGTGTGTCGATGATGAACTTATGTTCAAATATTAAATCTGGCTTTTTCTAGGAAACTGAGAACTTCCTTTATTTTATCTTCGTCAAAGTTCTTTATGAGTTCGAGTAGATTTGTAGATCTCTCCCAATCGTAATGGTTTCGAATATGATTGAATTGTATGCAATCAAACAGAGCGTGTTCGGTCGTAAAGTTCACCGAGCACATTCCGCATAGTTTCGATTCGTTTATCCGCATAAGGCCAAGATAATATGGCGAGTAATCGTGTCCGCTTAACAGTCTGTTTGCTTTTCGGATTTGGACATTATTCATTTCTGTATTAAAATACCATGGTTTTGTTACAAAGTTATTTTGAAAATGATAAAATTTCAATCCCTTGAGTTTGTTTGTGGCTATATCTTTGTACCATTCATTAATTTTTTTGATGTGGTCTATTTTATACCGCCTGATTGCGTCGTCTAGTCGCAGTTTGTTCTCTAGAATGGCCGGGGAAACTGTTCCTTGTTTGGCTAGTTGATCTGCATTCTCATTTCCATCTATTCCAACGTGTGAAGGTAGCCATTGGATGGTCGCATTTTTGCTTGTTGCTAGTGTGCAGATGTCATAGGTTACGTTGTCAAAGATTTTGGCTTTTTTATCCCTTTTTAAAATTTTGCAAGCTGCTTGTGAGTCAGTGAATATAACTGCCCTCCTTGTACTGTTTTCCGCTATTTGTTCGAGTGCAACTCTTATTGCTAAGAGTTCAGCCGAAGTTATACTTACTTCCTGTGCTAAGGCAAGGCTTATACTTATATTTGTAGTATTGCTAAAAATGCCAATGCCGCAATTGGTTCCAGATTTTGAAGCATCAGTGAACCAATGGTCATGAAGAGGATATTTTGTTCTTATCATTTCTTCAGTAAGTATTTTCAACACACTTGGAGACGTTATTTTTTTCCTCAGAGAGGATCCTGTGATTTGTTCTTCAACTGTGAGTTCAATTATGCTACAAGCCCTTGTTTGAATGTATAGTTTTTGAAATTCATCGAAATTTTTTATATAGGTTTTTTCAATGAAGGAGTATTGTGTTTCTTTTTTAAGAGATTCCATATCGAGTGAATATAACTGTTGTGCAATAAGATCGTTTTTAAAGATGTGATGAGCAATTCTTTTTTTGGCGAATAATTCCCGTTTGAACATTAGAGGGCCTTCCCCACTCAATGCTGCTAAAGTGTTCACTGGGGTTGTTTTTGTACACCCCGTTGCTATGCGCAAACCTTGTCTGTTTATCGTTTCAAGCATGTTGCTGTATTTAGTTGCTGTATTTCCATATAAAATAGAACCATAATTGAGGAAATTCCCGTAAAGTGCTTTGTGGTACATCATCATTACTTTTGGTGTACCTCCATGTTTAATTCCTCCAATTATCTTCAACATATTCTGCCTATCAACAAAGGATTTTTTTAAATTTTTGATGTGAATTCCGTATCGTAGTGTTTGATCTAGCGTGATGCCTAAGTATTTATAACTGGTGACTGTTTCTAAGGATTCTCCAAAAAGAGTAAGAGGAAGAGTTTTATCGGTTTGTTTGAAAATCATTGATTTGGTTTTTGAGCTATTCAATGAAAGACCCAGTGTGGTAGCTTTTGTAGAAAAGTTGTTGATTTCTAATTGCATTTTCCGAATAGCTGCTTCTAAAGATTTCGCCCTTACTATCTTCATAAAGTCATCTGCAAACTGAAGAGTAACTATGTCTCTGTCCATATCTGTGTCATGTAAACCCGCAGTGTAAATATTGAAGAGGACAGGGGATAATACATCTCCCTGTGGTACTCCACAGCTTGTTGTGTGTTCCACATTTCCTTGATCAGTACGAATTATCATTTTTCTGTTGATCAGAAAATTGTAAATCCAAGTTACTGTATCTCGTTGAAATCCGTAAGTGAACATTACCGTTTTTAGTTTGTCTGCATTTACACCGTTGAAAGCATTGGAAAAATCAAAAAACACTCCGATAGTTGTTAAGCCTTCTCTTCTGGAAGACATAATGTAGTTCGTGGCAAAGGTTACACAGTGCTCTGTTGACATTCCTTTGCGGAATCCGAATGATTGATCTGGTAGGATGTTGTTCTGTTCACATGTAGTGTGAATATCTTTAAGTACTGCTCCGTTTATTATTTTTACCAAAGTCGGCAGAAGTGCTATAGGTCTGCTTGAACCAATGTCTTCTGGAGGTTTGTTTGGTTTTAACACAGGAATAATCTTGATCTCTTTGAGGCTCATATCTAATGTTGCCTTCCGCCACATTTGATTGAGTAAGTCAATTAATTTTGTAGTAGTTATCAGATCTAAATTTTTCAGCATGCCATAGCTAATGTTGTCTGTTCCCGGGGATGATCTATGAGTTTTATTTTTCAGAAATTCTTTCCACGATTTAAAATCGATTATTGTTGTTCGGGTATCACAATCAGGTTGAAGGGGTTGTTTGATTTCTGGTGTTCCGAAATTTTTCAAGAGAAATTGGTGGGAAGTATTTTTGTCGCTTAGAATGGGATTATTTTTGGGGTTTTCTACAGGATTCAATCTCAACCGTTTAACAAGTTTCCAGTTTTCTCTGGTATTTCTTGGGTCGATTGAACTACACAATTCAAGAATCTTTTCTCTGATGTGTTTTGCTTTAGATTTTTTAAACTTTGCAGTTGCTTTTTTCCATTCAATTAGGTTTGTTGTATTACTAATTCTATTATATTCCCTTAGTGCTTTTTGTTTTGCTTCATATAATACGCCGAGTTCATCGCTCCAGTAGTATTTAGGAGTAAAAGAACTCAGTTTTTTATGTTTTTTGCAAATTTCATTGGATATCTTGACAAAATCTTCAATTCCATTAAATTCCCAGTGTTTGATTTGAGAAATATCTTCAGAATTTTTTGCCCGGTCAAAATAGAACTTTGTTTTAGCTTTGGAGTTTAGTTGAAGTTGTATATTTATTAATAAATGTCCGCTTCCACCAAAAGATTTTTCTAATACTTCCCATTTCATGTTGTTAAATAAATTTGTTGTGCATAGTGAAAGGTCAATGGCACTGCGTCTCTGACCAGTACTTGGTGGTATAAATGTTGTCTCTCCGGTATTCATAATGATAAGGTTAGACCCACTAATCAAAT
This sequence comes from Uranotaenia lowii, assembly GCF_029784155.1. Taxonomy (NCBI): domain Eukaryota; kingdom Metazoa; phylum Arthropoda; class Insecta; order Diptera; family Culicidae; genus Uranotaenia; species Uranotaenia lowii. The sequence continues at coordinate 407,589,145 of NC_073692.1, forward strand.
CATAGATCAATTCCCCCTTATTGTTTGTTTCTGGACATCCCCATAGCTCATTGTGGCTGTTGAAATCTCCGCCTATCAAAACTCTCCTGAATGATGATATTTCTCTTAATAATATTGAGAAAGTCGTTTCTAGTTCTTGTACAGAGATCCTGGGATTAATGTAAATTGTTACCAGCACCAAATCAATGGAACTTATTTTTATTCCTAATGTTTCAAATTTAGCAGATGAATTGAGAGAGAGTTTCTCAAAAGTCAAATCTGATCGTAAATACATTCCGACTCCTCCAAATCCGTCAGATCTGGGTGACAACACACGATGAAAACCTTGAATGTTCCACCTGTCAGTTAAAAGCTGATCCGGTTTTACCCAGATCTCAGATAAAAGTGCAGCATCGTATTTTTCTAAGAAAAGCTCATGGGCTAGTTCATTTTTGTTCGTTCGTAAACTTTGAATGTTTGTTTGTAGTATTTTAAACATTTTTGGGTTGTTTTAAAAGTTTCTAGTCCACTCACCTGCTCTCTGCAACTCACCCATAATTTGGGAAGATAATTCCTCACCTGATATTCCGTGGGGTTTTAGAATTTCAACCAATTTAGAGCCAATTTCATTCATTGCTCTTTTCCACTCTGTTTGTGTTTGTTTCTTAATGGTTTCTTCTAATTGTTTCTTCATTTTTTCCATTTCTCCTGTTTTATGATTATTATTCAAACCGTTTCCTCTAAAATCCTCTTTTTCTTCATCTATTTTGCGTTTTTTAACAAACTCGTTTGAAGATAATCCTAGCACGCTAGCTACTCCTGGTATTACTTCTATTGCTTCATTCCTTTCCTTTGTTTTGATGTGTCTATTTATGCTCGGTGAAGTTCGCCGTTGATTTGCTGTTTGTTGGTAGGTTACAGATGGCTTTGTTGCTATTTTGGCAAATGATTCCGCTGGTGTTGGATATTCTTCAGAACATCTCAAAACATCAAACTGATTTGCTGTTGGTATCTCATATGATTGTTTTGCTTCCTGATACGTTAAACCTTTTCTTGCCATTGTTGCTTGAATGTTGTTCTCCTTATTCCATCGGGGACATTTCTTATCTGTTGTTTTATGGTCATTGCTCTCACAGTAAAAACATTTGATCTTGATGCAGTTCTTATCTGTTGGGTGTACCTCCGAACAACTTGGACATTTTTCCACTGATGACTTACAGTTTTTCGATAGGTGATTATATCTCAGGCACTTGTAGCATATCACAGGTTTTCTTATGTAGGGTTGAACTCTGAAAATAGCGGAAAAAATACTGACATAAGTGGGAAGAATATTAGATCGGAATACCACCCCCATTTTGTGATTTAATTCTTTTTTACCATCCTTGAATCGAAACATTTTGAAGGTCGATTCAACTTCAATGTTACTTTTTATGTTCGATTTTATATTCTCTTCTGTCATGTCAGGAGGGATACCTGATATTACACCAGTCATTGTAACAAATTGCCTTGGTATGAATGCTTTATATCCTCCCAGTTTTAAATTTTGGCAGGCAACTAAACGATTCGCGTCTTTCCAATTTCCTAGATACACGGTGACTTTGTTCCTTGCTGTTTTTCTAATATCTTCGATGCTCTTGTCGAATCCGTTTTGATGTAGTGTAATTCCTACCTTCAATCTATTAATCATTTTTCTGTTTTCTGTATCCGTATTTTCTATTAAAACTCGATATGGTCGAACATCACTCGGTTTGTATAGATAGTTTTTAAAAACTTTATGTTGTACGTTATCTTTGTTTGTTATGGTATTTGATGTTGTTGTTGTTGTTGTTGTTGTAGATTTTCCATTCTGATTTTCCTCTCCGTTTTTTTGTGATTCTGTAATCTCCATACATTCATCCTCCTTAGTTGAAGATTGCTTCCCGTTTTCGAGGTTAGGCATCCTTAAATTTATTGATGCTGCTCCATCTGGAGCAGCATCTGCCAGGCTCATTTTTCTTTTTCAATTGGTTTCCACTTTTAATTTTTTTTTCACTTATGATAAATCAATAAATAACACTGATTCACACATTAAAAGAACTAGACCACAATTTAAAAGTTTTAAAACTATAAATTAAAGCCAATTTTGTTGTCAAGAATTAAAAAAAACGTCTCCACTGTTTTCCGATGTAAACAATCCTCCCTATTCAACAGTAACTAAAAATAGTTGAAAGATGAATTTTGAACTGGTCTCAGAGTTTAAAACCTCCTAGAAGTTTTAAACACTGAGACTGGCTTGAAATTCAACATTTCACCACAGACAAACAGACGGGACACTCCGTTTTCATTCTTCGCAAAACTGAATAGCTTGGCCAGGAAGCTAGGCAATGTCGCCACCAGATTGAGCCACTCCACTCTTAGGAGATTCTCATTTTCCATCATGGTAGCCGTAGCAGTTTGTTTATTTTTCTCCTGACAACCAGAATTTTCATAAACAAATTCCATGTGAAAAGTAAACGATGTAGCGCGATGCATGAAGCCATTGCTCTATTTCGCGTAATTCATTGACCGAAAAACGTAAGTATGTGCGTTACATTTCCTTAGAAGCATCAGATTGATTACAAAAATATTTGTTTCTAGAATCTGAATATTGAATACTTCACGCTTTGCGATGCTTTGTGGAAAAGTGAAATAAATCCTGAGGCGGACTATTCCTACTACCGGATCCGGTAGTGATAAACTCAAGCTCCTTCAATTCAACAACAAACAAACAAACCTCCTGTATCTATTGGAACTGTAGTGCTTTTCGAACATTACCAATGCATCAAAAAGTTATCCTTGTTTCAGTGGAAAATTTTACTTTCAAGATTCAGTGAAGCAAATATTTACTGTATAGACTCAGAAGAAACCCCCCTTCCTACTCTGCCAATCCCAATTTAAGTTTATTTTATGTACAAAAGTTTCCAAAAATTTAATGAAAACTTGAGATGGAATATAATAAAAGAAACAACAAAAAATTATGTGTCCTACAGCTTATTTATTTTTCCGTTCTCTAAAAAATTCATAGCCCACAAGGATTTCCTATGTGACGAGACAACAACTCAACGATGAATAAAATGGAATTGGTTTTCGACAATTTATCAGTAGAGATAACAGAATCGTATAGCACAAATGAGCCTTTCGAGGTTCAACGTATAGTTTAAGTCCGCGAAATGAAACGCTTGTACTGGTTCAATTTCCTATGAGTCCTTTTGGTGTTTGCTTGTTTGTTTTTTTTACATCACATTTATTAGGATAAGATCACGAAATTAGAAGATAGTTTCCTTCCCAAATCCAGAGACTCTGGGTTTTTCGCCTGGTAGAATTGTAGTTTATTGAGTTGAGTACGGACGATCTTCACAACAGCTTCTAAACTTCCACAAAACTATTGCAAATACTGATATTAATTACTTTGTACTTGATTTTCTGAACTGATTTTGATAACTGAAGCAAAAAGGCCAGCGAAAAAAAATATTTGTTTATTTACTTACACATTAGTGGCATCACGATGTCATAGGCATCCTGGATCATTTTATGAAATTCTTTCTAGTTAGTAGGCAATACCGACAACAGATGGCAATGCCATACCTTTGCGAAAAAACTTACGATTTTTCTTCTAAGTGTCCTGTCTGTTTGTCTGTGATTTCACTATGTTCTTAAATTATAAATTGGTCAATATTCTTAAATTATTATTTTCTTTGTACACTTTTTTTTATTCATTGTTGATTTAAATAATCGAATAAAAAACATTGTGAACGTTAATGTTTTCATTATTATTTTAACTGTTTAAGTTTAAGTTTTTTCACAATCGATGAATCTGAATGCGGTTAGCTCAATTTTACTGAATCAGTAGCATTTGTTTCTGCAAAATTGAATAAATTTACTTCAGAGTGCATTTTGAATAATTTTAAATTGATTGAAAACATATCAGAGTGCATCATGATCTGCACGCTCGGATCTTTAAACACAATTTGTGAGAAATGTTGACCTTTTCCGTCAGCAGGTGGTGCTGATGTTTGTAGAAAGAATGTCTGTTGGAATTTATATGGAAAATATCAAGAGCTGGGTATCTTTATATCTACTATCTTTGCCTCTATTTCACTATGTTATGAAATTTTCTGGTCCTTTGAAGATTGCATTATATTTTTTTCTCATTTTAATAATGAACGCAATGTCATCTTGAAGCTAAAACGTTCAAAAACGAAGATAAAATCTACTTTTAAAAGATCCAGCTGGTAGTTATTGAGTGTTCAACTGATTGTCATGATTTTTATCCAATCGGTTTACCATATTCAATTCTTATTTAGAACAATTAACATCAATTGATTATTGTTAACTCGATTTACTACACTCTAATTCTCCTTGACTCAGATTTGAAGGAAAACAATTCAAAATGCGCCAAAACTGGGAAAACTCAAATTTTGATTAGAACGGCACAACTCAGAAATGAATAATAGGGGTTTTCGCGAATTCTGAGTTGTTTTCAATCAGGCATTTTTAATGAGCGTCTGAACGATCTGAGCCAAAACAACTCAAAATTTTTAAAATTTCGATTTTTTAAGAAATTAATTGAAATTTCGGACTAAATTAAATTCAATTTAATGCGTGAAATAAGTTTATTTTCCGTCGCTTTTTTTGCACAAATTGGTGAGTGGCAGCCAACATTGTCCTCCTGCCAACCGACAAATTTTCCGATTGCGTATCTTGGAGGACGTCCGTATTGGTCTGTTGGTCAGCCGGGACTCCCAACTTTTGTCGCCGCCACGTGCTGTCATAGGCGACCCGGTTTATAATATTTTCGCGGTAAATGTTCCTCCACCTCGACTGTTTTCCCTCGGAGGGTGAGGGAACCTGCCGCTGCCATCGTTTCCATTATTGCCACCATCGAAATAGTCGATCTGGCTCGAATGAGAATTGCTGCAGATGGGAACAAGATTCCCCTGCGGTATCCGGCTGGAATAGACCTGGAGAGGAAAACCTAGATTAAGTATGGCTGAAAATAAACAAAATTTGTGAATTTTAAAATCTTACTCGTTGCATTCCGTAACGATTCCTTTAAGAAAAGATTAATTTGTTGAATTTTTCATTTGAAATCACATCATAATTATCTGAATTTTAAATACACAGCTGCACTTACCATTATTTTTTCGTCAACTACGCTCCGAGCGTCGCACCCAAACAATCATTTTGTGTTTTGGATCTCTCTGAGTTGTTTTCATCTATTTTTGTCGAAAAAGTGTGCGTCTTTGCTAAGTCCCAGGATTTCGAACTCGCTAGATGAAAACAACTCAGAATTTTGAAGGTTTTCCACTCAGTTGTTTTCGTCTTCATACATGGTGCGACTCCTGAATCGAATCAAATCAGTCTCTGAATATTTCAAAATTACCGTGTAGAATGCGAATAAATAATTGTGGTTTTATATAAAAGTTTGTTTTTTGATAACTTTTTTGTAATAAGGACCCGCATACGAAAAAACTCTACCTCAAATAATCAAAACGATATTTGAACAGCTCCTGCAACTGTGACTGTTTATATAAACTATTGAAGAGGCTTTTCCTGGGCGATGCCACATGAATAAAAATGATGGCTACAAAGGATTATGGCAAGACACACCCACTCTTTCCCAAACCAGCGTGTACTCACCGCATTTTCGCCGAATGGATCCCACTGTACGGCACCTCGCCTGCCCGGCATGCGTCCGCCGCCTTTCGACCGAGCGCCGATCGGGTGGCACCTCGTGCCTCTTCCGCTATTCGGCCGCCCTACGCCTGGGGCCGATTGGTGGCGCTGTCGCTGCTGGTCGGCCGCCCTACGCCTGGGGCCGATTGGTGGCGCTGTTGCTGCTGGTCGGCCGCCCTACGCCTGGGGCCGATTGGTGGCGCTGTTGCTGCTGCTTTCCCTTGTGGACCCTCTCTGCCGGAAGACCTCCACTTTTCTTCACGGCAGAGTCCCGGGGCCTCCGAGTTTTGTTGTGCTGCTCGGCGATTCGGAGTGCCGATTGGCAGCACTGCGGGAACTGTGGCCCTACGCCTGTGGCGCCTCCTGGGGTCTGCCAGGGGGCTGCTGGTCTTGGTTGATTCGTGCCTCCGTCCTACACTTGTGGCGCCTCCTGGGGTCTACCAGGGGGCTGCTGATTTTCTTCGGCTCGCCCGAAATTGCCGCACCGGAAGGCAGTTGAGGTGAGGGGAGAAAAAGAGCCCTGAGGAAGCAAAACGTGTCAATGGTTTGTCGGCGTATTCTTTCACGTGATACTTACACACGTGGATGTGTGGCTCTGTCTCGCTCTTCCGACTGATGCCTTTGCCTACCGACGATTTGGATTCGTGGCCTGCCGTGGAGAAGAGCGTTGTTATTCTTTCGGAAAGTTTGCTTTAGAAGTTGGTCGCTTACCTTGCAAGTGTTAGGGTTCGCACCGTCTTCTCACTAGCTCCTTTTGTAGGCGGATTTTGTGGCGAGGAAATGTTGATATTATTGGCTCCTCGAGCCTTCACTTCAGCCGTCTTTACCAGCCGAGATACCGGTTCCGAGCCTCCTTTCTTTGGCCTTCGCCAGACCACGTTTTGGAACGGTTTCCTGACCGATGGGGAAAAGAACTTAAGTTCAAAGTGCTCGGTGCACTACCGGAAAGTTTTTTACCTGCTTTTCCACGGCAAATCCTGGAGCACGCGGTTTGCGTGTTGCTGGATGCTCCAACGGCTCTCCGGATATCCAAAAAGGCACTTTTTGCGGTCCAATTTGGTGCTCGCACACTGCCGCGTCTATTTGCGCCGGCACTTCTATACAAAATGGCGTTTCTTTTTTCCACGTCGAATTTTGACATGTTCGGCTGCACGCTTTATTTGCTTTCCTCACTCTTGGGTGCTCTTAACACAAAATCTCACGCTTGGCACATTTAAACCAATTTTGGTTTAATAATAACAACACGCTGATTTTTACTCAGTATGGGGATGGGTTTTAATGTGTTCATTTTGCCAATCGCTCGTATCGTAAACTATTTTAGGACTAATAACTTAAGTGTAAATTTCAATGCAACACAACATTGCTGCTTTGGTAGAATTTTTCATGGATCATGACAAGGATCCATGAAAAATTCATAATCACGCCACTAGGAGTTCGAAGGAGATAATAAAATCGACGCTATTCCGAGAAAACCTCGTACTGATGTCACCCTGCAGTGGTGATTATCTTGAAAGACTAAATACAGAAAGATAAACTAGATCTCTACGCCAACGATTCTTGGCAAAACCCAAATACAAAATCTAAGCCAACAATTATGGCAAATGTTGTCGATATTTACCAGTATGTCTGGAAAAAGAAACTCCTTCGAATCCTTAAAACAATCTACTTAATAACATCCACCTCAGCAGCATACGGAAATCCAAAATCAAATGGTTATTGATAGAGATAATAACCTAGATCTTACAAATAGAACTTAACAAACGAAATTTAGGTGGGAACTTAACTGGTTTATACTAAAAGCAACAGAAGTCTAAGGAAAAGAGGGATTTAATCCTCTTAATTACCAAGGGCCCGGAATAGAGGTTATACCGCGCCTCCAGATCGCGTTCCTTTTGATATTTCCTTGGCAACCCCCTTGACAACTGTGCATGATCCATTATGTATCATTTTGTGAGGTTGGTGATTTGTGGTCAAGTCTGAATCGGACAGTTGAACTGTCGACACCATTTCAGGCGAGGGTAATTTGTGGTTCCGCTGCGCGTATTTTGGGGTGTGGACCATGGTAGATGGTGTTCTCATAGCTTGTGGTTTTGACAAAGTTGGTAGATAACTTTTGAGAATTTCGTCTTGATCGGGAGGTCGTAATCGGAAGTTGACATGGTTGGTTGAAGATATTCTTAATCGGGAAGTCTTAATCGGGAGTTGACATGGTTGGTTGAAGATAGTCTTGATCGGGAAGTCTTAATCGGGAGTTGTCATGGTTGATTGAAGATGGTCTTGATCTGGTAGTCTTGATCGGGTAGTCTTGATCGGGTAGTCTTAATCGGGAGGTCTTAATCGGGAGTTCCTTGTGGATGTACTTGTTCTGTTTTCTTATTTCTGGGAAGCCTGGTCAGCTATGGTCCTCCGGACTAGGAGAAAGTCCGCAGGAATCTTGCAACCTCTTTCAAGCTACCCTGGGCGTTGTCCTGATTCGTCCTGTTGATTCTGTGCTGAATAAGCAGGGTTCGTGTTTGTGGGACAAAATCGGATATTGCTGCTGCTGCGAATGAGCTCCCTCAGACGGGCCCTTCTTCCGGAGTCGTCGAGCAAAGCAGATGGTTGTGGTGCTGACGATGAACGTGTTTTTCGCATCGGCGATGCTTTTGTTGGCAACCTTGGGTGGCGGACATAGCTAGACTTTTTGCTGTACTCACGAGGGGGTAAATAAGAGATATTGCTCGCTGCGTTTTCCAGATGCACGATTTTTCCCGATCGGCCTAACGGTGTTTCCTGCGCTGTTGCGCTTGGTTGACAGGCTTTGGCTGTGGTCATAGCTGGATTGTCTTAGTCTGGTTTGATGTCCTTCACGTGGTAGCGACCTCGCTTTCCGGTGACGACATCCTCCAGAGTGTAGAGATTGGCTCCCCGCTTTTCTTTAACGATAGCCGGAATAAATTTGGGGTCCAGTTTCTTGTTGATATGGTCCGCCTTCGAAGAAAGAACAAACGAGCGGCGCCATACTAGCTCGCCCGGTTGAAAGGACACAGTCCGCTTCTGTAGATCGTAGCGCTGCTTTGTCTTCTCGTGAGTCTTCTTGATCCGCTGTTGGATGAATTTGTGAATCCTGTTGATCGTGGACAACCGCATCTCCTGCGCGACCTTTGGATCGTCTGACACGTTTAAGTCCTGCAGAGTGTAGAGGTCCGTGTGCAGCAGAAGTTCCCTTCCGAAGTTAGCGAAGTGCGGGCTGACTCCGGTTGATTCGTGCTTCGCACTGTTGATGGCTGCGGTGATGGCGGCCAGGTTCTTGTCCCACTCTCGATGATCTTCCTCCAACAACGATCGAACACAAGTGATAAGAACTCTGTTCACTCGCTCGGCGTTGTTGACCTGCGGTGCGTAAAAAGCGGTCTTCATGTGGATAATGTTGTGACGGCTTAGCAGCGCCCGAAACACCTGCGACTCGAACTGCTTGCCGTTATCTGATAAAATAATCCTTGGTCTGGAGAACTTGAGGAATACCTTTTCTTCCAAAAACTCGACCATCTTGCTCGAATCAGCGGCTCGCATCGGGTGAGCGATGACGTATTTCGTGATCCAGTCGACAATTACTAGCAGCACAGTGTTGCCTTTCTTGGATCTGGTTAAGGGTCCGACGAAATCGATAGAAATTAGCTCCCACGGGACCTTCGCTGGCTTGAGCTTCCCCATCTGCGGCATCATTCTTATATTGGGCGCTTTACTAGCCTTGCACGTAGTGCATGCTTTGACGTAACGGGCGACGTTGTCCTGCATCTTCGGCCAGTAATAGTGCTGCTGTAGTTTGTGCCACGTCTTCTGGAAGCCTAGATGCGCTGCTGATGGTGCGTCGTGGTATCGACGAATGAGTTCTGCTCGGTGGTTTTCCGGAACTACTTTCTTCCATCGATGCGTGATTAAACCAGCCTCGTCCTTGCAATGACAATTTTTGTAGAGCTCGTTGTTTGCGATACGAAAGTCGGGATATTTATCGCCTTTCCGTTCCACCTGCTTGACGATGTTCTTGTACCATGGATCATTCTCCTCGGAAATCGAAAACACTAGCGAACAGACTACTCTGGATAGCGCATCTGGTACGGTGTTGCAGCTGCCCTTCCGGTACCTAATTTCGAAGTCGAACGCGTTGAGTCTCAAAAGCCATCTGCTCATCAAAGCTGTGGGGTTCTTTAAAGTTTTCAGGTAGCTGAGGGCGGAATGGTCACAGTAGACGACGAAGCGTACCCCTTCTACATACCCACGAAACTTTTCTATCGCACGAATAACTGCTAAGCACTCTTTTTCTGTGACTGTGTATTTTCGCTCCGACGAAGAAAGCTTCTGGGAAAAATAACTGATCGGGTGTTCTTCTCCCTCGATGTCCTGCGTCAATACAGCACCAATCGCGACATCGCTAGCGTCGCATGCTATTGAGAACGGTTTTGTATAGTCCGGCATCGCAAGTACTGGAGCGGTGACTAAAGCTGACTTGAGTTTGAGAAAAGCTTCTTCTGCTGCTGTAGTCCATCGAAATTTGATCTTGGCTTTCGTGAGCTCCGTGATTGGTGCAGCGATTCGTGAGAACTCTGGAATGAAGCGTCGATACCATCCGCATAAACCTAGGAATCTTTGAACTTCCTTTCGTGTACTTGGAACTGGAAATTTGACGATGCTCTCCACCTTTTCCTCGTCGACCCTCCATCCTCCTTCACTGAGAACGTAGCCCAAATATTTTATGCGTTGGCGACAGAACTTGGATTTTTCCGGAGAAATGGTGAGATTCGCCTGACGTAGTCTGGTTGCCACTTCTTGAAGAACTGCTACGTGCTCGTCAAACGTTTTGGAGCAGATAATGATGTCGTCCAAATAATGAAAGACGAATGGCTCCATGTCCGCGAAAAGATGTGTCATTAGTCTTGCGAGTCCTTGACTTGCCGTACAGATGCCAAAAGGAACAACCTTAAATTGGTAGTGACCACGGGATGGTACAGTGAATGCTGTTAAGGGTCGTGACTTTTGTTGGAGCGGCATTTGCCAGAAGGCATCCTTCAAGTCAATTGAAGATATGTACGAGCATCCTCCGAGGTTATTGATGATTGCGGAGATCTGCGGTATCGGATAACCTTCGTTCACCATGATCGAGTTCAGGTGTCTTGCGTCTAAACATACCCGGTATCTGCCATCCTTCTTCTTCACCGCTACCAGTGGATTGTTCCACGGTGAGAACACTGCTTCTTCGATCACGTCTAGGGATAGCATTCGGTCGACTTCTTTGTTAACTTCCGCTAGGACGTACTGCGACATTGGGTAGTACCGTTGTTTCCTTGGTGGCGCATTTCCGACGTCGATTTGATGTTCGTAGATCTGCGTCCTACCTAGTTTACCATCTTCTGCCTTCGGAAATATGTGTACCACTTGGTCTAGTCGCTTTTGCTGTTCTGGTGAAAGCGCCTTCATCGGTTCTGCATCTTGTTCAATTTCATTGTTCATTATCGAGAAGCACACTGCCTTGACGCCAAACGTTTGCCAGAAGTTCATGCCCATGATAGCGCAATCTGGCAAGCTAGGCACGAGTAGAACCGGCAAAATTTCGCTTCGATTGTTGTACGATATTGGCAGACGTGTGAAGTGATTGATCTGGTGTGGCGTTCCATCCGCTGTCTTGATCCCACCGTTCAGTGCTTCTTTTCGCAGTCCAAGCTCTTCTACGATCTGTGCTTTACTGCCACCTAACAAAGAACAGTTTGCACCACTGTCCAACAAAGCTGTGACTTTCTTTCCAAGAACGTCCAAAACGGCGTGTGGACGATTGTCATGTCCGGGATTGATAATGATAGAGTTGATGTCTTGTAAATCGGGAGGTATTGAAGGTTGATAGCTGTGTTGCGAAGAATCTGGCCCTCCATCTACCACCTCCTCGCTGCGGCGTTTTCCGCTTCGCTGTTACAAACAAGACAGCTGCGTAACGTGTAACCTTTTCGACCGCATCTGTAGCAAAAGAGAATTGCCTGTGCCTTCGTGCAATCCGGAAACCTATGCCCCTCCTCATCGCAGTTCCAGCAAAGCGCTGGGCGGTACGCTGTATGCTGAACAGGATCTAGATCGTACATGTTGCTGCCTGCTTGCTGAAGCTGCTGGTTCTGGAGCTGTGGTTGATAGTGCTGTTGGAATTGCCGTTGAGGCTGCTGTTGTTGAAGCTGCTGCTGTTGAGGCTGCTGCTGTTGTTGAAGCTGCTGCCGCGGCGCCCATTTAGCTTGCTGTTGCAACGGATGTTGTATTCGATAGTTCTCCGCTTGACTGCCTTGCCGATTCACCAAATTGTTCTGAGCTGCCGAAATTGTAGGCGGTTGCTGACGCTGTTCCGGTCGTTGTTGAGAGTGTTGCTGCTGTAGTCCTGTATTGAAACGATTCGATCTGCGCTCCAGTTGAAGCTTCATGGCACAAACTTGCTCGTACAGCTGGTTGAAGTCCCCTTGCAAACCGTCTGCATCTTCTGGATCCACTAGATCTGCTTCAGTTTGGATAGCTGACGTTGAAGCCGCACCTTGCTGGGCCTCGTTCTCCACCGCATGTACTCTGTTGAAGCGTGGCTGTTGTATTGGAAGCCGATGCGATGGTGCTGAGTATGATGTGGCTCCGTACAACTGCTCGTCCGCCTCCACTGCTTGCGATCTCCCGAAACGCTGCTGCTGGTGTTGCTGAGACCGACTTGTTGTTGCTGGTGTTGCGAAGTTCGGTTCTAGTAAGTGGTTGTGCGGAATTGGAATCCTGCGCTGCTGGTTCAGCAATAGCCTTGTTTCGTCGAAGTTGCTGCAGACGTTGACCAGGTCCATCAATGTCTTTGGCTGAGCGGCTGTTACTATTGTTGCATAGTCCATGTTCATGTTTTTCTTGACTATGAACAACTTCTCCTCTTCCGTAAGTGGTGGATCGATGAAGCGGAATAGTGTAGAGATGTCACGGAAGAACTTATCGAACGTTTCGTTGGCACCTTGAAAACGAAAGCTGGCTTCTAACCTCAGGATCTGAGCGTATCCACTAGGCAGGAATTCACGTCGAATTTCTTGTTTAAATGCTTGCCAGGAATACAGGCGACGTTGGGCAAGTGCTCTGGAGTACCAGTCTAGGGCGTCTTCAAGCAACAGGTGCTTTATGGAAGCCAGAAGTGTCTGATCGTCGATTCCCTCTGATCTGGCAAATGTCTCCACTCGGTCTAGGAAAATGTTGAGGGACGTGGTGTCCTTTTCGCCTCGGAACTTGAAAGGCCAATTGTGAATCGCCTTCTGCATCCGCCTGTCGTAGTTGCTACTGTGGTGGTGTAGGGTAGGAATAATAAGAAAATGATTAATAGTATGATTAAAAAAAAAAAGAGGACCATTAGGATTTATCGTTTACTGAACAAAATTGAGTTCAGTTTAAAACAGTTTGATACTGATGTTGATGCAATAAAATAAGCGTGAATGGTAGTAGTGTTCGTATATTGATGAAATGTCAAATAGCATTATTTACCACAGTATTGGTGTTCGATTACGGCCTTATCAGAGAAGAAAAGAGAACGAAGCTGTTACGTCAGTCTGTAAACTAACTTTAGTGACGACAGTCGCGTTTCGTGAACTCCGCGTCTGAGCGGAGCGATTAAAAAAAAAAAAATGAAGATTACCACAATGGCGCATAATCGGTAGGATAGATGGTGTTGCTGGTGATTTTCCTTATCCCTCTGTGCCTCTTGTTCGTACTATTCTCAGACAAATCGGGATTAAGTAGTGAGAAAATCACCAATTTCGAAGTGAAGTGCAGGTAATGGTTTGTTTAATTAAAGGTGACAACCGGTTGGAGGAATACATTCTAATTCTACAAAGGAAAGGTAAATAATTTTAAACGAAGTTGACAGCAGGAAACTATCACGATGATGAGAGAAACGGCAGGTAAGCATTATAGCAAGTCGGTCGGATGAAAATTTTGTGTTTAATTTCTTAGGTTATAGAGAAATGAAAGCTGCGAAGATGTATTGGTCTAGATAAGTTTAAATGCCACCAGAGACCGCTACGGAGGTACATTGTGTCTAAGCTGAATAATTTCATTACAAAATTCGTTAACTGCACAAAGCCACATCCAGGGGGCAGGATAAAAAAAAATGGGTTATGTCACGGCTAATTCTCAAATAAAGAAAGTTGCTTATTCATAATTCATTCCAAAGCAAGAGATATGACAATTTTCTTCTGGTTTAATCTTCCAACATCACTATTTTTTTTCAAGACAATATGTTCAACCATCAAAGGGAAATGAAAATGGAAGTACATTGTCATTTAATTTAAAATTGTAAATATTCACTATTGTTTTTTTTTTTTTTTCGTAACGTTTTTAGGGAGGACTACGTTATTATGGTTTTCCATAATATTTGAAATTCATCGATTAACTTCAAAATGTTTCTTCTGCTCGTTAGGCGAGCTTATCCAGCTAAACTGCCAAGTTCTGAATTCACTTATCTGATTATTCTACATATTTCAGCGCCATCATTCACAAGAAATTTGTCAGGTAATGGATTCTTGTGTTAAGTGTGGATGTTTCAATAAAATTAATATGACACTAGAGTGCGTTCCACACAGTTTGTGTCTCGACTACAGTTACTGGGGAAAATGTTTTGAATAAAAGGCCAAATTCACTTTATTCCATTTTCATTATCAACATTGAACATAATTTAAAACGTAATCACACAAAAGAACAATACACTTCGATTCTTTCACAATTGTTGACAATGTATCTTGTATTTTTAAAGTGAATCCTCAGCAGAGTTTTTAGCTAAATGGAGCTTGTATGAAGAAAACGATATTAAAAGAAAAATCGATGATTCTGCTATTGAAATAATATGGATTGTGAATATTGTGATTGTGATATTGATTCTGAGGAAAAGTGAACTGATTGCTATAATTTTTTTTAATTAGAGTCTTCTTGTTTTTATTAAGTGTATACCATGTTTTTTTTTTTCGAGAACTTACTTCGAGAATACATCACAAAGTTCTTGAGGTTTTCTGCAATGAGTATTAGTTAAAATCCACATCGTCATTAAAAATAATCGAGAATCTTTTACGAATAGTGGCACACTTTTATTTTTTTGGAATAAAAACGAACATCCATGCATTCTTTTTTGCTTTATTGAACGGCTCACTAATTACTAAGATAGTTTTCTGTGCGTTACGTTAATTTCATCAAGTTCAAGACTCAATTTCAGTGATTATCAACCTCATAATGGTAAAAAAATGGCAATGCTGGTTTAGAGATTTTTCATGTTTACAGAATGGTAAATATAATATTAGAGTCAGCTCAAATATAGTGAAATAAAACATCTTATATATAAAAATGGAGGCGTTTTCTTTGTAACGCCATCAAGTATAGAAGTTCGATCAGAAGGAAGTAAAACTTGGTATCCAAGGGTTTTTCGGGTCAGAGATGGTTTGTATAACAGGTTCAAGAATCTCACTTTTTATGGAAGGGAGCTCTCTATACAAAATCAACTTTAAATGGGAAGCAAGCCGTAAAATCTTGATGCGATTTTCATAAAAATCGATTCGAGAGCACGATGTAGATAGGGAGGTGTGGATGAAATAAATCATTTATCACGATTGTTTTTTTTTATGTAAAACGAAGTTTACCGGGTCAGCTAGATTAATATATAAATTCGCAATATGTTGCGATAGAACATAACGATAAGGGTAAAAGTAAAAGGTACATATGTATTCTCATCTGCGGCTTAAGGTGATTTCAAGACGTTTTATTGGCTGCACCGTGTTTCCAACAACTCTATCAGGAAACCTCCAGAGCATCAATATCTTACAACAAATTTATAACACCATTTGGAACAATTAGTAAATCATTAAAAGGTTGACTTAAAAAAAAAATTTAAGGCATTAATTGCTTAAATAGGGTGGAATAAGTGAAATACGAGGCTTAAATAAGAATTGTTTGAAATAAACGTAGATCAAGTATACCTGTTCAATATGACTCTATTGCAATAAAAGATGACATGGATAGGTATGTCTCACTGAATATTACCATGAATATCATGATGAAGTGTTGAAAAAAGATGACATAGTGTTACGAATTTGCTATTTACGATTACAATGTTTGGAAGAAGTGCAGAGGGAAAAGGCTAACCTTGCACTAATAATAAATAGGGGCCACAACAAAATACAACTTCAACTTCGATTTTATCATGTATTCAGTAAACGATATCAATTGAAAAACTCACAGTGTGGTCATCTGCAGACGTTTGCGGCACGTAGTGTTGCACTATTGCTCGCTGTCATAAATTCGCTCGTCGATGGTGATGATCATTTGAAGGATCACCAGCAGGCTGTGATACCAATCCGATGCCGCGATGTACAACTCCAAGATTTTGCTTTTCCCTAATTTGAAGAGCGCTGTAGGCTCCCCGGGTGGTCGGGATGCACGGTTGTGATGGATGAGTGCACTTCTTCCCGAACTCGGTACACACTCTCTCCTACGACAATACTGCTCTGGACGTCTGGGAATAGCACATAAGCGGCACGCGGCGCATTCTTTGCTGACACATCCTTCTAGCAAGCCATCCAGAGCCATTGGAAAAACATGACCAAAGATTTTTTGAAAAAGACGGCATGGAAAGGCATGACCCTGTAGTAATTTTTGTAAAAGACGGCATGGAAAGGCATGACCCTTTAAACAATTTTGGTAAAAAAAAATGGTATGGAAAAGCAGACCTATCACAAAAAGTGATTCAAAATAACAAGGGAATGGCATGGCCCTATAGTAAATTGAATAAAAGATGGCATGAAAAAAAAACATGACCTAAAATTTTTGGTAAAAGACGGCATGGAAAGGCATGACCCTGTAGTAATTTTTGTAAAAGATGGCATGGAAAGGCATGACCCTGTAGTAATTTTCGGAAAAGATGGCATGGAAAGGCATGACCCTGTAGTAATTTTTGTAAAAGATGGCATGGAAAAGCATGACCCTGTAGTAATTTTTGAAAAAGATGGCATGGAAAGGCATGACCCTTTAAACAATTTGGTAAAAAAAATGGTATGGAAAAGCAGACCAGTCACAAAAAGTGATTCAAAATAGCAAGGGAATGGCATGGCCCTATAGTGAAAGTGAATGAAATATGGCATGGAGAAAACATGACCTAAGATTTTTTGTAAAAGATGGCATGGAAAGGCATGACCCTGTAGTAATTTTTGAAAAAGATGGCATGGAAAGGCATGACCCTGTAGTAATTTTTGAAAAAGATGGCATGGAAAGGCATGACCCAGTAGTAATTTTAGTAAATGACGGCATGGAAAGGCATGACCTATTCAAAAAAAAAAATCAAAAAAAAATGGTATGGAAAAGCAGACCCTATCACAAAAAGCGATTCAAATTCGCCAGGGAATGGCATGCCCCTATAGTAAAATTGAATAAAAGTTGGCATGGGAGAAACATGACCTAAGATTTTTTTTGAAAATTGAAATTTTAAATAAAAATTGAAAATCGAGATTCAAGGTTCAAATGTGAAGAGTCTAGTGTCAAGACCACGAGTTGAGAGTCAAGAGTTGAGAGTCAATAGATGAAAGTAAGGAGTCATAGGTTGTAGAGTCAAGTATAAAATGTCAAGTTTCCAGACTTTGAAATTGGAAATTGAGAGTCGAGGTTCAAATGTGAAGAGTCATGTTTCAAGGCCACGAGTTGATAGTCTAGATTTGAAAGTCAATAGATGAAAGTAAGGAGTCAAAGGTTGAAGAGTCAGGCTTTGAATGTCAAGTTTCCAGACTTTGAAATTGGAAATTGAGAGTCGAGGTCCAAATGTGAAGAGTCATGTTTCAAGGCCACGAGTTGAAAGTCTAGAGTTGAGAGTCAATAGATGAAAGTAAGGAGTCATAGGTTGTAGAATCAAGTATAAAATGTCAAGTTTCCAGACTTTGAAATTGGAAATTGAGAGTCGAGGTTCAAATGTGAAGAGTCATGTTTCAAGGCTACGAGTTAAATGTCTAGAGTTGAGAGTCAATAGATGAAAGTAAGGAGTCATAGGTTGTAGAGTCAAGTATAAAATGTCAAGTTTCCAGACTTTGAAATTGGAAATTGAGAGTCGAGGTTCAAATGTGAAGAGTCATGTTTCAACGCCACGAGTTGATAGTCTAGAGTTGAGAGTCAATAGATGAAAGTAAGGAGTCATAGGTTGTAGAGTCAAGTATAAAATGTCAAGTTTCCAGACTTTGAAATTGGAAATTGAGAGTCGAGGTTCAAATGTGAAGAGTCATGTTTCAAGGCCACGAGTTGAAAGTCTAGAGTTGAGAGTCAATAGACGAAAGTAAGGAGTCAAAGGTTGAAGAGTCAGGCTTCGAATGTCAAGTTTCCAGACTTTGAAATTGGAAATTGAGAGTCGAGGTTCAAATGTGAAGAGTCATGTTTCAACGCCACGAGTTGATAGTCTAGAGTTGAGAGTCAATAGATGAAAGTAAGGAGTCATAGGTTGTAGAGTCAAATATAAAATGTCAAGTTTCCAGACGTTGAAATTGAAAATCGAGAGTCAATATTCAAATATGAAGAGTCTAGTGTCAAGGCCACGAGTTGAAAGTCTAGAGTTGAGAGTCAATAGATGAAAGTAAGGAGTCATAGGTTGTAGAGTCAAGTATAAAATGTCAAGTTTCCAGACTTTGAAATTGGAAATTGAGAGTCAATATTCAAATATGAAGAGTCATGTTTCAAGGCCACGAGTTGAAAGTCTAGAGTTGAGAGTCAATAGATGGAAGTAAGGAGTCATAGGTTGTAGAGTCAAGTATAAAATGTCAAGTTTCCAGACTTTGAAATTGAAAATCAAGAGTCAAGGTTCAATTGTGAAGAGTCTAGTGTCAAGGCCATGAGTGTAAAGTCTAGAGTTTATAGTCAATAGATGAAAGTAAGGAGTCATAGGTTGTAGAGTCAAATATAAAATGTCAAGTTTCCAGACGTTGAAATTGAAAATCGAGAGTCAATATTCAAATATGAAGAGTCTAGTGTCAAGGCCACGAGTTGAAAGTCTAAAGTTGAGAGTCAATAGATGAAAGTAAGGAGTCATAGGTTGTAGAGTCAAGTATAAAATGTCAAGTTTCCAGACTTTGAAATTGGAAATTGAGAGTCGAGGTTCAAATGTGAAGAGTCATGTTTCAACGCCACGAGTTGATAGTCTAGAGTTGAGAGTCAATAGATGAAAGTAAGGAGTCATAGGTTGTAGAGTCAAGTATAAAATGTCAAGTTTCCAGACTTTGAAATTGGAAATTGAGAGTCGAGGTTCAAATGTGAAGAGTCATGTTTCAACGCCACGAGTTGATAGTCTAGAGTTGAGAGTCAATAGATGAAAGTAAGGAGTCATAGGTTGTAGAGTCAAATATAAAATGTCAAGTTTCCAGACGTTGAAATTGAAAATCGAGAGTCAATATTCAAATATGAAAAGTCTAGTGTCAAGGCCACGAGTTGATAGTCTAGAGTTGAGAGTCAATAGATGAAAGTAAGGAGTCATAGGTTGTAGAGTCAAGTATAAAATGTCAAGTTTCCAGACTTTGAAATTGGAAATTGAGAGTCGAGGTTCAAATGTGAAGAGTCATGTTTCAACGCCACGAGTTGATAGTCTAGAGTTGAGAGTCAATAGATGAAAGTAAGGAGTCATAGGTTGTAGAGTGAAATATAAAATGTCAAGTTTCCAGACGTTGAAATTGAAAATCGAGAGTCAATATTCAAATATGAAGAGTCTAGTGTCAAGGCCACGAGTTGAAAGTCTAAAGTTGAGAGTCAATAGATGAAAGTAAGGAGTCATAGGTTGTAGAGTCAAGTATAAAATGTCAAGTTTCCAGACTTTGAAATTGGAAATTGAGAGTCGAGGTTCAAATGTGAAGAGTCATGTTTCAACGCCACGAGTTGATAGTCTAGAGTTGAGAGTCAATAGATGAAAGTAAGGAGTCATAGGTTGTAGAGTCAAGTATAAAATGTCAAGTTTCCAGACTTTGAAATTGGAAATTGAGAGTCGAGGTTCAAATGTGAAGAGTCATGTTTCAACGCCACGAGTTGATAGTCTAGAGTTGAGAGTCAATAGATGAAAGTAAGGAGTCATAGGTTGTAGAGTCAAATATAAAATGTCAAGTTTCCAGACGTTGAAATTGAAAATCGAGAGTCAATATTCAAATATGAAGAGTCTAGTGTCAAGGCCACGAGTTGAAAGTCTAGAGTTGAGAGTCAATAGATGAAAGTAAGGAGTCATAGGTTGTAGAGTCAAGTATAAAATGTCAAGTTTCCAGACTTTGAAATTGGAAATTGAGAGTCAATATTCAAATATGAAGAGTCATGTTTCAAGGCCACGAGTTAAATGTCTAGAGTTGAGAGTCAATAGATGGAAGTAAGGAGTCATAGGTTGTAGAGTCAAGTATAAAATGTCAAGTTTCCAGACTTTGAAATTGAAAATCAAGAGTCAAGGTTCAATTGTGAAGAGTCTAGTGTCAAGGCCATGAGTGTAAAGTCTAGAGTTTATAGTCAATAGATGAAAGTAAGGAGTCATAGGTTGTAGAGTCAAATATAAAATGTCAAGTTTCCAGACGTTGAAATTGAAAATCGAGAGCCAATATTCAAATATGAAGAGTCTAGTGTCAAGGCCACGAGTTGAAAGTCTAAAGTTGAGAGTCAATAGATGAAAGTAAGGAGTCATAGGTTGTAGAGTCAAATATAAAATGTCAAGTTTCCAGACGTTGAAATTGAAAATCGAGAGTCAATATTCAAATATGAAAAGTCTAGTGTCAAGGCCATGAGTGTAAAGTCTAGAGTTGAGAGTCAATAGATGAAAGTAAGGAGTCATAGGTTGTAGAGTCAAATATAAAATGTCAAGTTTCCAGACGTTGAAATTGAAAATCGAGAGTCAATATTCAAATATGAAGAGTCTAGTGTCAAGGCCACGAGTTGAAAGTCTAGAGTTGAGAGTCAATAGATGAAAGTAAGGAGTCATAGGTTGTAGAGTCAAGTATAAAATGTCAAGTTTCCAGACTTTGAAATTGGAAATTGAGAGTCGAGGTTCAAATATGAAGAGTCATGTTTCAAGGCCACGAGTTAAATGTCTAGAGTTGAGAGTCAATAGATGGAAGTAAGGAGTCATAGGTTGTAGAGTCAAGTATAAAATGTCAAGTTTCCAGACTTTGAAATTGGAAATTGAGAGTCGAGGTTCAAATGTGAAGAGTCATGTTTCAACGCCACGAGTTGATAGTCTAGAGTTGAGAGTCAATAGATGAAAGTAAGGAGTCATAGGTTGTAGAGTCAAATATAAAATGTCAAGTTTCCAGACGTTGAAATTGAAAATCGAGAGTCAATATTCAAATATGAAGAGTCTAGTGTCAAGGCCACGAGTTGAAAGTCTAGAGTTGAGAGTCAATAGATGAAAGTAAGGAGTCATAGGTTGTAGAGTCAAGTATAAAATGTCAAGTTTCCAGAATTTGAAATTGAAAATCGAGAGTCAAGGTTCAATTGTGAAGAGTCTAGTGTCAAGGCCATGAGTGTAAAGTCTAGAGTTTATAGTCAATAGATGAAAGTAAGGAGTCATAGGTTGTAGAGTCAAATATAAAATGTCAAGTTTCCAGACGTTGAAATTGAAAATCGAGAGTCAATATTCAAATATGAAGAGTCTAGTGTCAAGGCCACGAGTTGAAAGTCTAGAGTTGAGAGTCAATAGATGAAAGTAAGGAGTCATAGGTTGTAGAGTCAAGTATAAAATGTCAAGTTTCCAGACTTTGAAATTGGAAATTGAGAGTCGAGGTTCAAATGTGAAGAGTCATGTTTCAACGCCACGAGTTGATAGTCTAGAGTTGAGAGTCAATAGATGAAAGTAAGGAGTCATAGGTTGTAGAGTCAAATATAAAATGTCAAGTTTCCAGACGTTGAAATCGAAAATCGAGAGTCAATATTCAAATATGAAGAGTCTAGTGTCAAGGCCACGAGTTGAAAGTCTAGAGTTGAGAGTCAATAGATGAAAGTAAGGAGTCATAGGTTGTAGAGTCAAGTATAAAATGTCAAGTTTCCAGGCTTTGAAATTGGAAATTGAGAGTCGAGGTTCAAATATGAAGAGTCATGTTTCAAGGCCACGAGTTAAATGTCTAGAGTTGAGAGTCAATAGATGGAAGTAAGGAGTCATAGGTTGTAGAGTCAAGTATAAAATGTCAAGTTTCCAGACTTTGAAATTGAAAATCAAGTGTCAAGGTTCAATTGTGAAGAGTCTAGTGTCAAGGCCATGAGTGTAAAGTCTAGAGTTTATAGTCAATAGTTGAAAGTAAGGAGTCATAGGTTGTAGAGTCAAATATAAAATGTCAAGTTTCCAGACGTTGAAATTGAAAATCGAGAGTCAATATTCAAATATGAAGAGTCTAGTGTCAAGGCCACGAGTTGAAAGTCTAAAGTTGAGAGTCAATAGATGAAAGTAAGGAGTCATAGGTTGTAGAGTCAAGTATAAAATGTCAAGTTTCCAGACTTTGAAATTGGAAATTGAGAGTCGAGGTTCAAATGTGAAGAGTCATGTTTCAACGCCACGAGTTGATAGTCTAGAGTTGAGAGTCAATAGATGAAAGTAAGGAGTCATAGGTTGTAGAGTCAAGTATAAAATGTCAAGTTTCCAGACTTTGAAATTGGAAATTAAGAGTCGAGGTTCAAATGTGAAGAGTCATGTTTCAACGCCACGAGTTGATAGTCTAGAGTTGAGAGTCAATAGATGAAAGTAAGGAGTCATAGGTTGTACAGTCAAGTATAAAATGTCAAGTTTCCAGACTTTGAAATTGAAAATCGAGAGTCAATGTTCAAATATGAAGAGTCTAGTGTTAAGGCCACGAGTTGAAAGTCTAGAGTTGAGAGTCAATAGATGAAAGTAAGGAGTCATAGGTTGTAGAGTCAAGTATAAAATGTCAAGTTTCCAGACTTTGAAATTGGAAATTGAGAGTCGAGGTTCAAATGTGAAGAGTCATGTTTCAACGCCACGAGTTGATAGTCTAGAGTTGAGAGTCAATAGATGAAAGTAAGGAGTCATAGGTTGTAGAGTCAAATATAAAATGTCAAGTTTCCAGACGTTGAAATCGAAAATCGAGAGTCAATATTCAAATATGAAGAGTCTAGTGTCAAGGCCACGAGTTGAAAGTCTAGAGTTGAGAGTCAATAGATGAAAGTAAGGAGTCATAGGTTGTAGAGTCAAGTATAAAATGTCAAGTTTCCAGACTTTGAAATTGGAAATTGAGAGTCGAGGTTCAAATGTGAAGAGTCATGTTTCATCGCCACGAGTTGATAGTCTAGAGTTGAGAGTCAATAGATGAAAGTAAGGAGTCATAGGTTGTAGAGTCAAGTATAAAATGTCAAGTTTCCAGACTTTGAAATTGGAAATTGAGAGTCGAGGTTCAAATGTGAAGAGTCATGTTTCAAGGCCACGAGTTGGAAGTCTAGAGTTGAGAGTCAATAGATGAAAGTAAGGAGTCATAGGTTGTAGAGTCAAATATAAAATGTCAAGTTTCCAGACGTTGAAATTGAAAATCGAGAGTCAATATTCAAATATGAAGAGTCTAGTGTCAAGGCCACGAGTTGAAAGTCTAGAGTTGAGAGTCAATAGATGAAAGTAAGGAGTCATAGGTTGTAGAGTCAAGTATAAAATGTTAAGTTTCCAGACTTTGAAATTGGAAATTGAGAGTCGAGGTTCAAATGTGAAGAGTCATGTTTCAACGCCACGAGTTGATAGTCTAGAGTTGAGAGTCAATAGATGAAAGTAAGGAGTCATAGGTTGTACAGTCAAGTATAAAATGTCAAGTTTCCAGACTTTGAAATTGAAAATCGAGAGTCAATGTTCAAATATGAAGAGTCTAGTGTTAAGGCCACGAGTTGAAAGTCTAGAGTTGAGAGTCAATAGATGAAAGTAAGGAGTCATAGGTTGTAGAGTCAAGTATAAAATGTCAAGTTTCCAGACTTTGAAATTAGAAATTGAGAGTCGAGGTTCAAATGTGAAGAGTCATGTTTCAACGCCACGAGTTGATAGTCTAGAGTTGAGAGTCAATAGATGAAAGTAAGGAGTCATAGGTTGTAGAGTCAAGTATAAAATGTCAAGTTTCCAGACTTTGAAATTGGAAATTGAGAGTCGAGGTTCAAATGTGAAGAGTCATGTTTCATCGCCACGAGTTGATAGTCTAGAGTTGAGAGTCAATAGATGAAAGTAAGGAGTCATAGGTTGTAGAGTCAAGTATAAAATGTCAAGTTTCCAGACTTTGAAATTGGAAATTGAGAGTCGAGGTTCAAATGTGAAGAGTCATGTTTCAACGCCACGAGTTGATAGTCTAGAGTTGAGAGTCAATAGATGAAAGTAAGGAGTCATAGGTTGTACAGTCAAGTATAAAATGTCAAGTTTCCAGACTTTGAAATTGAAAATCGAGAGTCAATGTTCAAATATGAAGAGTCTAGTGTTAAGGCCACGAGTTGAAAGTCTAGAGTTGAGAGTCAATAGATGAAAGTACAGAGTAATAGGTTTAAGAGTTGATCAATAAATCTCAATGTTCCAGACTTTAAAATTGAAAATACAAAGCCAAGGTTCTAATGTGAAGAGTTTAGTGAAAAAGCCTTTAGTTAAAAGTCACGAGTTGGGATTTAATAATTAATAGTAGTAGTCGTAAATTTCAGAGTCAAGCGTCAAATGTCAAGGTGCCAGAGTTAAAGCTTTAAACGGCAGTACAGTCAAAATTTGAATCTTGGGAGTTTAAAGTCAGGGATCAATATGAGTGTAGAGAAGGGAGCGAATGTGGTGGTGTAGGGTAGGAATAATAAGAAAATGATTAATAGTATGATTAAAAAAAAAAAGAGGACCATTAGGATTTATCGTTTACTGAACAAAATTGAGTTCAGTTTAAAACAGTTTGATACTGATGTTGATGCAATAAAATAAGCGTGAATGGTAGTAGTGTTCGTATATTGATGAAATGTCAAATAGCATTATTTACCACAGTATTGGTGTTCGATTACGGCCTTATCAGAGAAGAAAAGAGAACGAAGCTGTTACGTCAGTCTGTAAACTAACTTTAGTGACGACAGTCGCGTTTCGTGAACTCCGCGTCTGAGCGGAGCGATTAAAAAAAAAAAAATGAAGATTACCACAGCTACCACTTCGGTTTGTAAAGCTGTCGTTCAACTGCTGCTGCCTCCTTTGTCGTTGTTGAATGTCGAACCGCAGTTCGTCCAGAACGTTCACAGCAGCCAGACCAGCCGAACTACCCGACCTCCGGATGATTACTTCCTCCGAGTCCCTCTGTCCTTGTCTGCCTCCTTGGAACGGAAGAGAAGACGGCTCAACATCCGCTTCTTGCATCCGTGCTCGTGCTCCTTCATCATTTCCGGCTGCTTGTGGCCTCGGTGGAATCGTCAACGCATCGCAGGCATCCCTACTGCTACTGTTCTCTGCCTGGATGGTCGGGACACTAGTAGAAAGACTAGTGTTTTCCGTTTCACTTAGCACCATATTGACTGCACTGTTCACGCACTCTATCTGAGCTAGCAGCGTCTCTACAAGCTCGCACACGACCCTACGCGTTTCCTCTAAATTCGCGACCACTGGAATCAGTGATAATCTTTGCCGGTAATGAAGCAATCTCGATTTCGCGCAAGCCATTTGATCGGCGTTTCTACTCTGGGTAGCTAAATCGACCTGATTCCTCAATTCAACAACTGCCCTCTGGCAGACCTCGATGTTCAACTCCGGCGACATTACGTGTTCCGAATTAACATAAATGGTGTCTCTAAGGGTGTCCTCTTGGACAAGGGCTTTTAACTTGACCACCCTAGCTCTTCTAGAGCATGGGGCTAGATTTGAAACATGGCGCAAGGCCAATTCATATTCCATCTCCTCATCATTAAGATGATACAAATCAATTTGTTTATTCATCATTCTTTATTAGGTTTATTAGGATCAAAAAACCAGACAAATGTGGACTTACAGGTTACAAAATTACGATACGATACAAAAATTGAGCGATAATAATAATAACATAACAGTAGGTTTAACTAAATTACTGTTACAATCAAAAACATACTAATATCATCACAAATACAAATGATATTTTATTTTTCCCGAACAAAACTTAAGCGGTTCGTTTTTGTTGGGCGCCATTTATTGAAGAGGCTTTTCCTGGGCGATGCCACATGAATAAAAATGATGGCTACAAAGGATTATGGCAAGACACACCCACTCTTTCCCAAACCAGCGTGTACTCACCGCATTTTCGCCGAATGGATCCCACTGTACGGCACCTCGCCTGCCCGGCATGCGTCCGCC
This sequence comes from Uranotaenia lowii, assembly GCF_029784155.1. NCBI lineage: Eukaryota > Metazoa > Arthropoda > Insecta > Diptera > Culicidae > Uranotaenia > Uranotaenia lowii. The sequence continues at coordinate 407,615,123 of NC_073692.1, forward strand.
GCCTTTCGACCGAGCGCCGATCGGGTGGCACCTCGTGCCTCTTCCGCTATTCGGCCGCCCTACGCCTGGGGCCGATTGGTGGCGCTGTCGCTGCTGGTCGGCCGCCCTACGCCTGGGGCCGATTGGTGGCGCTGTTGCTGCTGGTCGGCCGCCCTACGCCTGGGGCCGATTGGTGGCGCTGTTGCTGCTGCTTTCCCTTGTGGACCCTCTCTGCCGGAAGACCTCCACTTTTCTTCACGGCAGAGTCCCGGGGCCTCCGAGTTTTGTTGTGCTGCTCGGCGATTCGGAGTGCCGATTGGCAGCACTGCGGGAACTGTGGCCCTACGCCTGTGGCGCCTCCTGGGGTCTGCCAGGGGGCTGCTGGTCTTGGTTGATTCGTGCCTCCGTCCTACACTTGTGGCGCCTCCTGGGGTCTACCAGGGGGCTGCTGATTTTCTTCGGCTCGCCCGAAATTGCCGCACCGGAAGGCAGTTGAGGTGAGGGGAGAAAAAGAGCCCTGAGGAAGCAAAACGTGTCAATGGTTTGTCGGCGTATTCTTTCACGTGATACTTACACACGTGGATGTGTGGCTCTGTCTCGCTCTTCCGACTGATGCCTTTGCCTACCGACGATTTGGATTCGTGGCCTGCCGTGGAGAAGAGCGTTGTTATTCTTTCGGAAAGTTTGCTTTAGAAGTTGGTCGCTTACCTTGCAAGTGTTAGGGTTCGCACCGTCTTCTCACTAGCTCCTTTTGTAGGCGGATTTTGTGGCGAGGAAATGTTGATATTTTTGGCTCCTCGAGACTTCACTTCAGCCGTCTTTACCAGCCGAGATACCGGTTCCGAGCCTCCTTTCTTTGGCCTTCGCCAGACCACGTTTTGGAACGGTTTCCTGACCGATGGGGAAAAGAACTTAAGTTCAAAGTGCTCGGTGCACTACCGGAAAGTTTTTTACCTGCTTTTCCACGGCAAATCCTGGAGCACGCGGTTTGCGTGTTGCTGGATGCTCCAACGGCTCTCCGGATATCCAAAAAGGCACTTTTTGCGGTCCAATTTGGTGCTCGCACACTGCCGCGTCTATTTGCGCCGGCACTTCTATACAAAATGGCGTTTCTTTTTTCCACGTCGAATTTTGACATGTTCGGCTGCACGCTTTATTTGCTTTCCTCACTCTTGGGTGCTCTTAACACAAAATCTCACGCTTGGCACATTTAAACCAATTTTGGTTTAATAATAACAACACGCTGATTTTTACTCAGTATGGGGATGGGTTTTAATGTGTTCATTTTGCCAATCGCTCGTATCGTAAACTATTTTAGGACTAATAACTTAAGTGTAAATTTCAATGCAACAAAACATAGCTGTTGGGTACAACTATGCAAATCAAATAAATAAATTTTAAATAAAACGATTCAAACCAAGCATCCACGTTCATATGAAAAGTCACGTTAATGGTGAGTTCAGCTGAATGGTTTGAACAATTAACCAACGTTTTTCATCAACCGTAAAAATCATCTCGAACGATTACTGTTAACGTCCATACAATTCTGACACCTCAAATTTCTGGATGGCCGCCAGGTGCCAGGTGGTTTTGTCAAAAATCAAGACAACGCGAAGAAAAAAATTAGATTTTTTAAGATACCTAAAAATTTATGGAAATTATATGCAGCTCTTCATAGATTGCATAAACAAAGGCGAAATACAGGTGCTCTATCTGCCCTAATCTATGCAACAGTTGTTTGGCTGGAATACAGCTCATATAGAAAATCACCATTTAACTATATATCATCTGAACCGAAGATTACCATCGGATAAAAACGACTTTTACTTGTTTTATCACAGTTTTGTTCAAAGTTCTCATAGTTCGATTACAAATGCTATTATAATTGAGAATTTTTTTTGAAGTCAAATTTCCAAAAATCAGGACAATTCGAGAGTTTTGAAAAAAAAAGGACGATCTCTCGAAAATCAGGACAAATCCTAATAAATCAGGACACCTGGCACCTCTGATGGCAGCTGTCATGCAGTTTCGAAAGACGAAGAAAAAGAATAAGAAATTGGAGAATTTGATTTTGGTGTTCGGTTTGAAACCAAACAGCAACTCGAACGAATTTTTGATGCTGAATATCAAAAATTCTTGCGAAATTGCTGTTGAATCTGTCTCAATGGACCACAAAGCCGGTGCATCGAAGGGTGGACTAAGCACAACTCAACAGTTAGGCCGAAAAATGCATAATATTTCAGGTGAGTGTGTTTGTTTTTCTATTTTCGCCTGCTTATGGGGTAGCCAAACATCATTTTTCCAATTTCCTTTATGTTTCTGACTGTTTTGTTTTTCATTTCATTTTAGTGTCGCCGAATGCAAGTTTTTTATTCAGCCCGAGTTCCCCGACCGTGGGGGATGCTCCTGCTGGTGTAGCGATTGGCCCTGCAGTGCAGATTTTGGACCAAATGCCAATATCTATGCTCACATCATTCACCATTGAAAATAGATAAGCTACGCAAGGTGAATCATAGAAATAATTAAAAAGATCCTGATAGCAGTAAGTGTAAGTTAAAATGGAAAAATAAAATGTAGATAAAGTGAAATCGAATAACTTTATATGAAATCCGAAAACTCCGAAAAATATTCCCTTTTGGTGCATCCGCCATTAACGGTTCCCATAACCATCAGTACAACGCTGGAAGAACATTTTGTGGAATCGTGATATAACTATTGTTGTAAACGTTCAGTTTCAAGCATACTTTAAGGAAAACTATAACGATAACTGTTGTAAGTTCTAAATATGTTTCCATAAGCGGTTTTGGGACGGTTTCTTAACTGTTTGTATTACAGTTCTTCCATATAAGTGTTTTAACAGTTTTTAACAGTTACATAACCTAACAACATATTTAAAATACAGTCATTTTGGAATTCACGATTCAAGCGATGTTTTTCACAGTTCCAATAATCGTTTGCTTAACTTTTATTTACGCTTCATAAAATCGTCGATAGACTATTTCAGAAATCGTTTGGTTACAATCCATATTTATGCGGGGATCTTAAACTGCAATGACTTGATCATTTTCATGGAAGACTTCGAACTAATTTTCAAGTTTTGCAAATTTGAGTAAGGAAAATCCACTATTTTTTCGAACTTCGATGGTCTATTTCATACAAAAATTACTCAAAAATCCATCTTTTTTCGTACCAATCTTGAAGAGCAAGAATCCTTCTAGAATAACAGGTATTAAAAGTGGAACATTTCCAGCAAATTCTTCAAATTATCAACGAAAACGGCAAATTTCCTAGTAAATTAACAGATTTTTCGTGATTGTGACGTCGCAGTGTGTACTAATACTAAAGCAGGGCTGCCTCGACACTACCTTCTTTAAGGGCATCCGCAGCAATCGCGAGCAAAGTGAAAATGCTCACGAGTTTAATCACTTCCATACCGCACCGGGGTGTAGTGTATAGTATCTATAGCGAAATTATAAGAATAAAACTAACCGATTGCAGCACAAATCTCAGAAATAATTATTTTATAAAAGCGGTAAGTTATCACACAAATATAAATATCTTTTGTTTACCGTGCACCTATTAAAAAAAAAAAAAAAAAAGAATTCGTTTTACTCCTGTCAAACCAATGAGAGTCAGAGATTCCTTTCTCTCTCTGTAGAGTTTGTAGAGATAGTTTTATTCCTAGAGAGAGAGAAACGAGGATTCAGTAAAACACGTTGGATCTTGGATCTTCAGTTTTTTGGACATTTTAGCCGAGTAAAGACGTCGCAGATATAGAGGACACTGGAATGAGCTCTGGACGTAAAACCCGTCACGACACGGGGGTTAGTATGAAGGTGAGCAAAATAGGGCCGTTGCCGTCGGGACCGACAAAATCACCAAATTTGCTCACTAGAAAGGGGCGAGATCAAACATGCACTGAAAAAATTCTACCGTTTTAAGCAGAATTAAACAAACGAACGGAAAGCGGAAACTTTTTTTTTATTTCGCAAAAACTAATTCCATGAAATATTTCCGAAAAGCCCTTCAAGTCCGACGATTGCTTTGTGAAAATTTTGATTGTGCATCCCGTGTAGTAAACATTTTACTGACTTTCACAACCTTGAGTGAAGCTTCAAGGATTTTTCTCGGAGTAATAATAATCGAGACCAGTGCGCTGTGCAGGATTTTTGTATCCAAGCGTATGGGTGGCATTCCATTACTGTCCCTACCAATTCGGCTTTCGAAACGAGGTCTCTCAATAAGTTTGCAACTAATGGGACCCAGTTTTTCGGAACAGCAACTATTTCAGTCAGCACGTTGGTTGGAAAAAGAAGTTAAAGATTTAAGCAGAATTAAACAAACGACGTCGCAGCGTGTGTATGTTTGTTGATATTCATTTTAAGAAAAAATGTGTATGAGATTAAAATTGTGGATGGATTTTTTTTTAATAACCAGTTGAATTCGCAATTTCGTTACATTTTTTCGGGTTTATCAAGGAATTGAACGAAAAAGTGCAATTGCTGGTTCTGATGGTGAGTTATTTATTTTGTATTTTATATTGTTCAGGACTCTCTCACTCAATTTCAGATAAACAAACTCGAAGCATCGTATGTTATGACCAAAAATGATCATGTAACATAAGAAGAGCCGTTTGGTGGACGACTCCGAAAATTCACTCGGTCCGTATTAATTTAAGATTAAGATTTTCTTCAAAAGTTTTCTCAGTGCAATGCTAAATTTAAAAATAATTATGCTACCGCCCGGTGCGCGAAAGAGTGTGTATCCCAAAACCGGTCCGCTGAAATGAGCAAAACCGGGCCGCGTATACTCACTTATTGGTGCGTTTGCTCTAAATGGTCGGGATTCGACCAGACCGAGCTGAACGCCATCAGCATTTTTTCGAGACACTTGAACTTCATGTGCAATTATTTTCAACTAGAAACAAAATCTGTGATGTTAATAAGCTAGAATCAATAGTTTATAATTCAAGGAATTCATTTTATTCATTTCTATTCGGTTTTGCGATCTAAGATATGAATAACTCGAGATTTAGTTTTAGTTATTTTTAAATTTTCTAATGGCGCTCAGTTCGGTCTGGTCGAAGGCAGGCCAAATATTCCTTGGAGAAAAATAACAAAATACCGAAAAATAACAACAAAATGATGAGAATTTCAAATATAAAAAAAACATAAATGACAAAAATGCGAAAAAAAACAACGAAAAAACTTTTATAAATTCCAAAAAAAATTTATACAAAAAGTGACATAGAAAGTAAAACTTGGAAAACATATCATAAATAACCGCGTTAAATAGATATTGCAGAAATAATAAAGATAGCTTATGAAATTTTCAACGACAAGCCAGTGATAAAGAAAAAAACTACTAAATAGAAAATAAATCAAAATGGCCAAAATTAGAATGAATGTCAAAACTGTTAAAATCACAAAAAAATTGAACCGTAAAAATAAAAAATGACAAAATAAACAAAAATTTAAAAAAAATGTAAAAATGACAAAAATTAATAAAAAGTGACAGACATATCAGACAATACTGTCTTGACTGGTGCAACTTTTTTTTATCAGAAACTTTTTCTTTTCAACAATTTTTTGCTAATTGTCTCTTCCTCGGCCGATCTGCTTCTATTTTGCTCTCAGAGAAACTTTTCGACCATCACCATTATCTCACCTTGAAACTAACAAAAATATATTTTTTTCTGCCTTTATTAACATCTTTACAATATTTGTCATTTTTGTCATGTGTGCCTTTTTTGCCATTTTTGTCATTTATATCATGTCAGTATTCTTTTTTCAATTTTATATTTTTTGCCATATTTGTCAATTTGATCACTTTTGTCATTTTTGTGATTTTTGTAGTTTTATGTCATTTTTGTTATTTGTGTCTTTTTTTAATTCTTTGTAGTTTTTGTGATTTATTTCAGTCTTTTGTATTTATTTAATTTATTTTTTTTGTCTTTTTTCATGTAAGTAATTTCTGTTATTTTTTCCATTTTTAGCAAACTCGATTAATTAATTGAATTTATTCATTAATAAATTTATTAACACAGAATGACAAAAATCACTAGAATAACGAAAAAAATCAAACTTACAAAAAATAACAAAAGTTAAAATTTAAAAAACATAAATGACAAAATTAAATCAATAAAAATAAATCTAAAAAAACTTGTTGGCTAAAAAAACCAAAAATATTAATTAACGTGAAATTAAGAGACAGAAAATAACAGAAAGAATTTAAACAAAAATTGTAACTCGAATTGTGAGGAATTGTTCTTTTAGTTCTACACATCGCATAAAATTGTTGAGTTTGCATTTCTCATATTTTTCGCGTGTGCACTCTGTGAACGAATCCGGACCCGTTTTCTGATGAATTATACCACTTTATACCACCCGATGACGATCATTCGACTTTTTTGACAGATTGACGTGGTGAAGTTTTCGGCCACAATCATCGATCATCGAGCCGGAGTGTCAGAATTCATTGAGGATTTTTCAAAACGACGTAACAATTTTAAAAAATATTCATTTATTTGCCTGTTGAAGGTTAATATTTGAAGTTATTAAAAGTTTCACATTTTGAATTGCATATTTTACCTTATAACTATCTCATAGCTATCTTTTTCTCACGAAAACAAAAGATTACCAAAGATAAACGGAAAAAAGGTTTTCGTCCTTTCCAAAAGAAGCCGCTTAATTCTCACCAAATCCAAGAGTGTAAAGTTTTTCATATCGCACTTTGAAAATTTCGATTCTGCTAATTCAACGAAAAGGGAACGGAAAAAAACCTAAAGTGGGTCATCGGGAAGGCACACGGAAATAGCTGGCCCTCGTCGGAAGGTTTTTGGGAATCGGAACAGCTGGCAGCGGTTCTGTTCCGGAGAGTGTTGAGTTTTTTTTTTCTTTCGTCGGTGTCGCTGACTGGTCGACGTCGTCGTCGTCAATTATTCACACATCAACCCCCGACCACCGCCAGCATCGAAAGGGGGAGATTTTAATTTTTCCTTACAATTTTCGTCACCCAAATGGTGGTATCCCACAGATAAGAGGTTGGTGGTATTGAAAATAAGAAAAGAAGGCCATCAGCAAAGGCGAATAGCGGAAGACGAGACGGGACAAAAAAAAAGTTCTGTTGACCAATCATAATGGGTCAATAATCAGGGCCAGTTGTGTTTGATCAGCTTTTTTCTGCCCTTTTGCGTAAGTATTCGAAAAAGCGATTCGCATTGCACACTACTTCTTTTACATGCGGTGTTGACATTGAATGGAAAGTATTTTCCCATTTTAGGAAAGTGTGGAAATTCTCTAAGGCAGGGCAACTCCGGACAAAACTACTAGAAGGGACGTCTTGAATGGAGCAAAGAGACTGCTGCACACCCTTTCGATGCGACTGATAAGCAATTGAGGAGAACGACAGACGTTTAATTAAATTTAGAACACTTTTTTGCTACGTTTGCCGTTTGCTACTGCTGGCCAGTTTTGATTTTGCCCCCGCTTCTTGGAAGGGTTTTGTTTTGCCAGTATTGAAGAAGAAACGATCGTGCTATCGTTAGAAAAGCTGAAGTTGAAAAAATAGCAACAGCAGAATGATGAACGAGGAGACTACCCCTAGCAAGAACGTGGTGACGCAGTTTTTCATAAGGATCTCGCAGGTGCGTTCTAATGATAATTTTTTGTCTGGTCGTTTTGAATAGGTTCTGGCCAGACTCGTTATTTGTCTGGATGGCTAATGAGGCTTAGTTTTTTTTTGAATATCATACTTATTTCGTCCAACTGTGAAAAAAGATTATTGTTTTTGAGCACAACAACCAGAATGGAAAACATTCAATATTAGTAGTCAACTACCTATCACTCCTAAAGGTTTGGTTGAATTTGAAAAAAAAAGTTAGGTGGGATAACTTAGGGCTTTCAATTCAATTGTTTATTTGTTCCGAAAAAATCGGATTTCAAGATCAATTAAGATGAACAGCCGTAGGATCGATCCTCAAAAAAAAAAATTTTAATAGATCGATATTTTGAATTTTATACAAGGGTAACTAGCTCTTGGGACCTTAGGCTAACAACCTACTGCACCTGATAAATCAATCGTTACGAAAACTGAGACAAGAAATAGCCAAATTGGAACTTCGGCAACGACTTTAAGCATGAAAACACGGACTAGAATTGGACCTTGGAATGTTTTGACTCTTGTCCTGCCAGGTAAGCAGGCTCACTAGAGAAGCTAGCCGTCTCAAGCTAGAGATATTGCAACTGAGCGAAGTACGTTGGCCTAACAATGGAGAACACAAGACTTAGTCTGGGAAAGTACTGCTTTACTCTGGCATACGAGAACGCCCTTCTCGGGGAATTGGTTTCCTATTAAGCCCGCAGGCCCATGCGGCCCTCATAAGATGGAAACCGATAAACGAAAGAACAATCGTAGCCAGATTCAGAACACGGGTTAGAAACCTTACTATGGTCCAGTGTTGTGCGCCAACTGACGTTGTAGGAGAAAGAGCAGTTTTACAGTCAATTGAACAGCGAGGTTGAGAAAATTGCGAAGGGTGGCATTCAAATCCACTTAGGCAACTTCAACGCAAAGATTGGCTCCGATAATCAGGACTTTTGCGGCCTGCCATGTTCTAGGACAGATGAGCGAAAACGGAGAGCTGTTTTGTGGCAACAACAACATGGTGATCGACCAATACATAAGGTCACTTGGGTATCCCGAGATGGCCGAACAGAAAATCAAATTGACCACATCTGCATCTACCGAAATTAAAGAAGGAGCCTTCTTGATGTCCGCAACAAACGTAGCGCGACATGGCCTCTGACCATCACCTCGTCCTTGGCGAGATACGACTGGGAGTTGCGCGTGTCCACCGGCGCGAGGAGAAAGCCGGTTGTCGATACGACGTCTGCCGGTTGGAGAATCCAGAGGTGAAAAGGGCATACGTTGAACAGCTTGAACTCCGAACCTCGAAACTACCTACAGACGGAACAGTGGTGTGGAATCAAGAATGCCTTTATCACGACGAGCCATGGTACTCTCGGTAAAGTTTGTGGAAGAAGAAGTGAATGGATGTCGGGTGAAACCTGGAGGATGGTCGGAATTGAGCAGGCATGTACCGGGTTAGCCAAAGCAGCCGCCCTCTTACGATATGCGGAGCTGTTAAAGGCACTTAAACGAGTTCGTAGACGAGATAAGGGAGCCTGGACAAACTCCCTAGCCCAAGAGGGAGAAAGAGCCGCAGCCAATGGAGATATTCGATTACTTTATGACATTTCTCGCCGCCTTGGTGGTGCCGCTGAAAGACCAAGCAGGTCAGCTGTTGACAGATCGAACAGATCAGCTCAAGCGTTGGACTGAGCATTTTGAACAACTCTTCCGAGTCACAAATAGCGATGGCCAACAGAACCCGCAGCTCGAAGCGCCAACAGTAAGTCGCATTAATGGCGTTAACTCGAAAGCGCCCTCGCAGGCTGAAATAGAAGCGGCAATCAAAGTCATAAAATCCAACAAAGCGGCTGGAATCGATTGCATTCCTGCTGAAATGCTCAAAGCCGGCCCTGCCTTGTCAGCACAAATGTTGCACTGTCTTTTCGATGACATTTGGGATACAGCAACATTCCCTGCCAACTTTATGCAGAGTATCCTTGTAAAGATCCCGAAGAAAGGGGACCTGACCGAGTGCGGTAACTGGCGTGGCATAACTTTGATCTGTACAACCCTTAAAGTACTCTGCAAAGTGATCCTGAACACGATCCAGGAGAAAATCGACGCTACACTCCGACGGTCATAAGCTGAATTCCGATCCGGACGAACATGTGTGGACACATCACCTACCTACCTACCTAAAGGTCCGGCGCCAATTGACCGACGCATAGAGCTGAGATAAAAGATCTCCACTGCTGGCGATCCGGAGCCAGCGTCTTCACTTGCTGCCAGCCAGGGTTGGTCGGCTCTTCTCAAACAACAGAGAGCCGGGAGAAACCAACACTGTTTTCAGTTCGGCTTCCGAGTGTAATCCTCTTTCGCTGATCGTGCTCCACTCATTACCCGAGTTTACACGAGCTGTAAGTGACTCGGACGGCAAGTGTGAGAGCATTTGTATTCGAGTGGGAGAAAGAGAATTCTAAACAAAGAGCGCCCTGTGTTTCAGTCATTTAGACTCCCACCACACAACGTAGAAAAAATATAAACAATACCATGCCTACTGCTGTTAGCTGTTTTGATTTTTTTTTCTTGCAAAAGGTAGCGGTCGAAAAAGAGGTGACAGGTGGTTTCATCAAAAAATTAGGACACCGCGAAGAACAAAAACCAGGATTTTTCAGGACCCCAGTAGATTGGTGGAAATGAAATGCAGCTCTTCTTAGATTGCATAAATTAAGGCGAAATAGCGGTGCAGTTATACCGAAAAACACCGTTTAAATATCATCTGAACCGAAGATTACCATTGGTTTAACAGGTTAAACTGTTTTTATTGCAAAACCAATTGCAATTAAGATCAGGACGGCTTCTAGAAAATCAGGACACCGCTGGGAGCTTTGATTCAGAAAGTAGCATCTTTTCTCGTGAACGTACCAAGAATAAACTGAGTTAGAATTCGAGAGTCTCCTCAGCACATTGCGCAACAGATTTTTCCGGAGAAGGGAATTCTCTTCATCAGCGAATATGAATGCTCTCGCTCACTCTTATGTGTTGACAATCTCACTCTTTATTTCAGTGCGATTTATCTCTCCCCGCACCGATTGGGGGAGCAGACGAAAAAAATTGCACTCTCTTTCACTGGACAAGCCGATCTGATGAGTTTTGCCACCCATGCTGCCAGCCAAGGTTTTCGTCAACTGTGCGGATTTCAGCGGCAAGACTATGCCGCCACGAGCTTTTGGGCCTGCCTCTTCTTCGATGCCCATATGGATTCCAGTCAAGCGCCTCTCTGTAAATCTCGTTTTCATCTCTTCGCAGCGTGTGCCCAATCCATCTCCACTTACGTTCCCGAATGATGTGGTCACATCACAACGCTACGAAAAATACTGGAACAAATCAACGAATTCCAGGACTTTCTTCTACTACTGGAAAACATCTGGGCGGCTCTAAGGCGACGAGGAGTCCCAGAGAAACTAGTCCATCTCATCGAAGCACAGAACGAGGCATTTTCGTGCAAGGTCCTGCACGACGGTGTATTGTCTGATTCAATCCCGGTAACTGCTGGAGTGAGACAAGGATGTATCTTGTCACCGCTACTCTTTCTCATCGTAATGGATGAGATCTTGAGTGGATCGATTAACCGAACCGAGGGTTGCCGTGAAATCCTTCGACAATGGAGCAACTGAACGACCTCGACCAGGATGACGATATTGTTTTGCTCGCCCAAAGACAACAAGGCATGCAGAGCAAACTCGACGACCTCCCGAAAGCTCCAAGGCAGCAGATCTTAAAGTCAATGTCGGAAAGACTAAGTCGATGGAAATCAACACAGTAAATCCTTTCAATTTCGTAGTAGCTGGACGACAGGTTGGGAAAGTGGAGTGCTTCCAGTATCTTGGTAGCCTGATTACGCCTGATGGTGGTACCAAAAAAGACATCGAAATCCGGATAACATTTGCGTTTGCGAATCTCCGAAACATCTGGCGCTCACGTCAGATCTCTCTACGAACTAAAATCCGAATCTTCAACTCAAACGTCAAACCCGTATTAGTAAACTTGGTGCACTCTATGCGGTGACGACGCGAAAACTGCTAGTTTTTGTGAATCACTGCCTGCGGAACATCATCCGCGCTTGGTGGCTGGCAATTGGATCTCAAACGTAGAACTTCATCGCCGGTTTCATCAATAGGCGCTAGAAATCGAGATTCGGGAACGTAAGTGGAGATGGATTGGGCACACTGTTGCCGCAACTTTGGCCGTTCCCTTGCCGCAGCAGCAGAATCCAACGAACGTCATCTGTGATGACAGCGATCTGTCACACTCTAGGCCGTAACAACCCAAAACCAAGTTGTTATGCCGCAAAATCGGATGAAACTGGCTCCCGACTATTTTAAGTTCGAGGAGGTTTTCCCAAACTTGAGAATCAATGCCATTTTTGCAACTTAATTTTGGGGCATGTCATGCGGCAGGGATTTTTTTTTGGGATTTTTTCATTTGTTGAACCAAATATGAAAAGGGATTATAAATATTTAATAAAGACAATATTTTTGTTCATTTTTCCTTTTTATTTTATTTTCCAAAATACTTTTTCACAATTTTACCGATCTCGGCGAAGGTTTCCGAATATGGCATTTTAGAAACCCGAGCCTCATTTATCCCGGAGCAATACGGGCAGGACTTACAGAGTGCTTTTGGCAACATAATGAACGGAACTTATAGCGTAAAATAAAAATTGAACATAAAATTGATGAGTCTGACCTGCACGATGCACCCGGAAGGAAAACCAAGCTGCAATCGTCACTGGAATTGAATACCCATTGGATAGTATCCACGGCTACGATTGGTGTACCGAATTCAAGTCATTCTGAAAACTCCCGGCGATTGGCACCGTTTATGAAGAAACGTCACGTGTCCAATTTTGAGACCACTACAATGAGAGCTCCCATTTCCAGTAGGTCGTGAATGGCAAATGCTGTGATTGTTCCAGATCATCCGCTTCTTCCAGTTTCCTGTTGGTTTTTCTTCTTTCCGGAAACTCGCTGGGGTCATGATGCAAATAGCTTCTGAAGAAGGCACAATTGATGGATCAACGTTTTCTGGAAAACTACAAATTAGAATTAGTTAAGCATAATAAATTTTTATCGAATTAAAATCATTTTACCAGAACATTGTTTTCGATGCGATTGACTTTTTTTGGTTACAAAACGGAACTATAACTGAAAAAAAGGGAAATTTTTTTGGGGTGATCAGTTCGAGCTTCGAACTTTAATTTTGGTGTATTGACAGCAGCCCAAAATCAAGAAAGCCAGTCGAACTTTATTTTGATGCGCTGGCGTTCTCATTTTTGGGTTGTTTTGATTCTGAGTGCAGGAGATGATGTCATCGTGACTGGCGAACTTGAAGATTAACTCCACGCGATTGAGGAAGTGCATTGATTCGATCAGACAGTGAAATAATTAATATTGTATCGCTTTAGTTTATCAATCGTTTATTGATTTTGCTTGCTATCGTGAGTATTCTACCATTAAAAATATAAATTTATCCTAAAGTAATTGCTATCACAGGGACATAATTCCGAGCTTTGAAGGAGCCAATTAAGGTCGCCGTATTAACACTTAGTTTCTGCATTATCATTGGATAATTATTTCCGATTGTGAGTATTCACACCTTTTCTATTAAATCCATATATTTAAATGGTTCATTTCAAATGTACGCAGGCAGAAATCATTCCATAAAATTGGAAATTAAAATACTGTTGAGGAGAAGCAAGATTGAGGTTAGCCAATGTGAGTAAAACATTGTATTTCAAAGCATTTCATTTTTTATAATTAAAAATATAGTTTTAGCTGTACCACATCATCATCGGGTTTGCTAAAAAATCCTCCGAAAATCTCGCCTCATCACAGCTAGAAATCGAGATTCGGGAACGTAAGTGGAGATGGATTGGGCACACGCTGCGAAGAGATGAAAACGAAATTTGCAGAAAGACGCCTGACTGGAATCCAGATGGACATCGAAGAAGAGACAGGCTCAGAAGCTCGTGGCGGCGTAGTCTAGCCGCTGAAATTCGCACAGTTGACAAGAACCTTGGCTGGCAGCAAGTGGAGACGCTGGCTCCGGATCGCTAGCAGTGGAGATCTTTTATCTCAGCCCTATGCAGGAATTGCAGGAATGCAATCGATTCCAACTCACCATTGGTAGTCGTTATGACCCGCCAAGGTTAGACGTTATGGTGGATGATTTAGTCGAGGTCCTCACGCGTGGGCCGAGGAATTGGGTAGTCGGTTACAAACTACAAAGAGCAAAGTCTGCTAGAAGGACTGGCAAGACTGAACGTTATCTAACGTAGTCAAGCATCGACGAAACCTTCCACTGAGGGTCAATCACGGACACATTTCACAACATGGTTTAAGCAAAAATTATCCATTACAAGATTCGGAACTCTAGCGAAAGTCGACGGACAAAATCGAAAAGCGCCACCATCAAATGCTGCGGCAGAAATGCAACTAATTAGTAAAACACGCTAAGGAAAAAAACCAATTTATAGTACACGGTCGGAAATAACTAGCAGTTTGAGGGTTCATCTGCACGACAAACACACTGAGGTCTTTCTCTACGTGGTCTTGGCTCTCCAGAATTAGCACGGGTTTTCGGTATCAGAGTCTTCAATCGCTATTCAAAGCTTTTTCTTCCTTAGGGGCTGTTCAGATACCACTTGGAAAGAAAAATGAGATTTTAGACCCTCTCCTATCCCTCCGTAGACAAGTGTGGAAATTTGGCAAATCACAATCCCCGTCTCCGGATGTTCACGTGGACAGATTTGAATTTTTTTTTCAAATCTAATTTGATAGTACTTTACACTACTTTTTCCTTTTTGTTATTGAAATGGCTGATTTGGAAAAAACGAAATAGCACTTCCTGATATAAAATAATTTTGAAAGTTTTGAATTTCTTATTTATCATATTTACCACATGCTTTCAAGTGGCTACTACTTGTTTAAACTTAAACTGGGAAGCTTTGCAATTTTAAGATTTTGATTTAAACCTTTTAATAAAACTAAATAAAATTTATCAGCATTTGAATGAATTAAACTAAATTAAATTAAAACCTTGGGAAAAAATTCTGTTATATATCAAAAATCAGCAATCCAATCAAAATAAATATTGATCACGTCATCAAAACCCTGAATCGCAATACCCTCAGCCCTGTTCCGTGGAATTTGGAATCAATAATCAGGCTCAACGAGATATGCCATACAAATTAGTTATCTGTTTTAATTGAAGATTTTTTTTTATTGAGGAATCTGAATGCCCAAAAACGAGTGAGGTTCTCAATTAAATTGAGTAAGTGGCATAGCTTTTCTTCAAAAATTGGTGAAAGTATGTCAGAGTGCATTTTCAAATGTATTTCAAAAATGAACAAAAGCATATTAGAGTACATTTTAAACCCCCCGGAACTAGGGGTACAAGTGAAAAATTCAATTATCGTGATATGTTGACCTTTTCTGTCAGTAGATGGTGTTAAGGTTCGTTAAAAGATTGTCCGTTGGCATTTATATGCAAAATTTCAAGAGCTAGGTATCTTTGAATATATTATTTTTGGTTTAAGCCTGCGGCCTCATAACCGCATTTCTGATTGTAATAGTCAATTTACCACTAGTCTAATCAACCTTCCTTCCTCGATTCGATTCCAGCTCTACCAGCTGCAGCTGGACCGTTGGACGCCGCACACCAAGCTGCGATGGGCCGGCGCGATCGTGCTGGTGCTCGCGTTCCTGCTGCGGGTGTTCACCAAACAGGGCTGGTACATCGTGACCTACGCGCTCGGTATCTACCATCTGAACCTGTTCATTGCGTTCCTTACCCCGAAGATCGATCCGGCGTTGGATTTAGACGGTGAGTATTATTGGTTTATGAGCTTGAAAAAAAAAGATTGTTTTAACGAAATTTTTTATTGATAGACGACCAAGGGCCGGAGTTGCCGACCAAGGCGAACGAAGAGTTCCGACCGTTCATTCGTCGATTGCCGGAGTTCAAATTTTGGTACGCCGTCAGCAAAAGTACCGTCATCGGCATCATCTGCACCTGCTTCGACTTTTTCAACGTGCCGGTATTCTGGCCCATCCTGGTCATGTACTTCATCACGCTGTTCTGTATCACCATGAAGCGGCAGATCAAGGTGAGAGGTTCGAGTTTTAGGAAGCCAGAACGTTTGTTATAATCGTTTTTTTTTTACATTTTGCAGCACATGATCAAGTATCGGTATCTGCCGTTCACCCACAGTAAGCCCCGCTACCAGGCGGTGCCCACGGAAAAGTGACAATTAAAAGCACAAACCTTGCCAGCAACGCCCTCGTCAGTTTCTACTTCGACCACAACACCGGTTCCGGCTGCTGCTGCCGCCACCTCTGCGCTGTCCCCAGCAGTGCCGGAAGTGAAGCCTGCTTCCGCGGCCTCGTCGTCGTCCTCCGTTGTGGTACCACTGATTTCCACCGTTTAGAGCGGAAATTATCAACAACAGCAACAACAACAACAACAACAACAAACCTTAACAACAACCCATACAACTAGCAACAGATACCAACCAGATAGTAAGAGAGAAAGAAGGATAGAGAGAGAGAGTATGAAAACCAATCACCGGTGCTGAATTTGATGGATTTTTGGGTGTGGTTCCCGAATTCGGAAACCAGTGACGCCTGGAGTTTCCTCCGTTTTGAGAACAGTTTCTCAGTTTATCTTTTTGAGTAGTTGCTTGTGTGATTTTTGTTTTGTTGTAGACAGTATTGTTCCACTGACGAATTGAGACGTTACAATGAACGAGTGTTTTGTTTCAGTTTGAATTCGATTTCAACTCCCAAAGAAACAAAACGCCCGATGGCAATGATTTGTGCTTACGTCGTTATTTTCTCTACAGTAATAGAGTAATTTCTTTTGTTTTTATGCCCCAACTTTCACGAGAACAAATTTTTGGAAAGGAAAAAGGCGTTATCGAAATCTGAACGGTTTAGTTCTTTAAAATATTGCAAAGATTACACAATATATGGTAGATGTTCTAAAAATAAACTTCTTCACCCGTCAACAGTTTTCTTGTACAAACACTCACTTTGGGGTTCACATTAGTTCGAAGCACCCTTCTCGTGTATCTCCTATCAATTTCGGCGAATTTAAAATTTAGCCTTCCTAGGGCATGCAAAACGATTCTTTCAGAAATTCTACAATGTATTTATATACATAAAGTAAACAAATAGGTGAATGTGTTGAGTTAGTTTTAATTCGATTATACTGAATAGTCTTGTTTATACCATGTAAGTCTTTCATTTCCCCCGGAAAATTTTATTAGATGTTCCAGCAAAATTCGGTTAAACTACACAGAAAATTTTACGTTCACGGTTATCAGTTACTGTATCCCACTGTGCAAAGTTATCTGTTGGTACACTATTTATAGAAATAAAAAAAAATCCTAATAAGGGTAACACCCCATTTCAAGCAACAGAATTCCGAAGTTAAAGTGAAGCCAGAAATTCAGCAATTTTTTACAGAAAAAAAAAAGTTTAAGTAGCGAGCAACCAGTAATCAGTGTATTTTGCATTGTGTAGAATAAGTTACTTCCTATATTGAGAATACTTTGGCGCGTCCATCGAGAAAGGAAAGTTTTTTTTTTCAAGGTTTATCGCGCATCAGATGTGTATCGAAGAACTCGTAACGGGCACGCTGCAACGCGGTTGTGTTGTGCAAGCGAATTTTTTTGGTACTCGACAAGCGGAATGGAAAGATCAGAAAAAGGGAAAGCATATTACCGAATTACACACATCTTTTAGACAAAATATTAAGCAAAGAAAAAGAAAACAAAAAAAAAGTCGAGCAGCAAAAATTAAGATGAGCGAAATCGAGTGGATTAAAAAAAACAGGTAAAAGTGTGTGGTATAGGATTAAAACCATCTTATTGTACTATGGAAGCAAAAACCATCATGGATAACCAAATAAATTTAAACCGAAATCAAATATGTTGTGTCGAAGAGTTTTTTTTTTGTTAATTTTAAAGGAAAGTTTCACGAAATGTGCAAAAGCGGAAATTAGAAATCAATACTAATGTTATGAAAACGCTTGGTACATATTTGTACCTGAAAATAATCACATTTTCGTAGGTGATGGAAATAATAAGAGAAACATGAGGTATCAAAGAACGAAGGAACATAAGCCATAAATATCATAATTTTTTCGAAAAAGATACAACGGCTCACCGGCAGGACTTGAATCTGCAATCTCTGCTTCAGTACAACGGCACGTTAATATGATTAAATCGGCCATCGAGCTCTGCCGATCAACTGCTGGACCTTCTATCGAATGGGATTTAGTGAGGCGCATCTACACTGTAGCAGAGACTACCATAGTGCCAAACTTCTCCAAGGACCACCTTGTATATCAAAGCAGCTACACACAAAAATCACGTTTAAATAAAAAGGACGTTTCTTTCGACTGATTGGACAACTGGATGTATAACAATAATATTATATTACTTCCCACTGAACCTCACATCATCTAAACGAGCCAAACTAGCCACAACTCTCTCCACGATAGTACTCACCTCGGCCATTGCTCCCAGTCCGGTATCGCCACACATCAGCGTCTTGGCGATGCAAGGCACCTCCTGCATACCCCAGGACTTGAGCACCTCAATCTGGGGCCCGGTAATGGGATGCTCCCACATGCGGGTGTTCATCGCCGGACAGAAGAGCATCGGCTTTCCGAAATCCCATGCCCTGGCTGTACAAAGCAACAGATTATCGCACAGCCCTTGAGCGATCTTAGCCAGACTGTTCGCATCCAGCGGAGCCAATACCATAACGTCGGCCCACTTCCCTAGCTCGATATGCAGCACCGGATCACCCCGGCCCTGCCATTCCTCCCACTCGTCTTTGTCCCGATAGATTTGCACTTCCTTGAGGATGTCTTCAGCTTTGAAAAAATGCAGCGCATGTTCAGTCACAATCACTTTGATATCTAGGTCACTTCGAGCTTCCTTAAGTTTTTCTATTAGAACCGGAAGCTTAATGGTTGCCACACTTCCGGTACAACCGATTAAAACGTTTCGTTTAGGCATTGTTTTTGTTTATAATAAAGTTCAAATTTTCAAAAGAAACTACATTAATTTCCCTTCCCTGTTGAACTAGTTTCATCTGCGCTGAACCCAAGTTTCGAGAGATCTTCTTTGGCCATCAAATTGTGGTCCATGCGACACTGCAGGTAGGCTTTCGACTCCTGTCGGCAGGCTGAGTTGTCGTCGTTGTTCTGGCGCAGGCAACGCATGTAGTAGAGCATCAGTTTCTTGCACTGACCCTCGTGGTCCAGGGGGAAACTTCCTTTTTCCGGCGCTGTCGGGATGAACTTCTTTTGACCGAAGGTCATAGACGTCATAGTTTCGCCGGGTGGGATTGAATCTGGAAAAATGGCATTCGATTAGTTTTCTTAGGTTTTTCTTTAACTTGTTGATAAGTTTGAAGTAATTGAAATCGAACACGAATGTCAGAGAAAATGGTAAACTGCCCATATTTAAATACAAAAAAACTAAAATATTAGTTAATTGTAATTCTATAGAAAGAATTTTGACTACCAGTCTTCAGTATTCTGAAGGCTAAGTCACAAGTTATTTAAAAAAAATCTACAAAACATTCCACTAATGAACAATGAAATCTGAACTGTTCTGAATATTGAGAATCTTTAAAACTTCTAAAAATTGTGTTTATTTAAATTTACTAAAATTTGGTGCTACGGGAGAAACATATTCAAAAAGATTTCTAACATATTTTCATTTTCAGTTCAACTACCAACCAACAAGCAAATTTCCCATTTTAACGTTTACTAAAAGCGTGGATTAATTCTAACAAAATTTTTGAATATATTTCTTGAACAAGAATAATTCTGATGGTTAATTATTAATATCTTTAGAATTTTATTTTTTATTTTGTGATAATTTTGAAGATTTTCAAAATCTTTCAGTCGGTAGTGTATACGTAATTGTAGGCCGGATTTAAGACATTCCTCGGCATTATGTAAACAATTTTATAACTACAAAATGCTACTTCAGTATACGAAGTAATTGTGAGCAAAATATCAGCTTACCCGTAGAATACGACGCAACAGATCTGGTTTGAAACTATTGTTAAAAAACAAAATTTTAAATTTTAAGCACTATCGAGAAAACATTCACGGGCACAAAATGCGAATTTCCCTTTTTGTTCCCTTTTTGTGTTTTCAAAACATTCAAACAAAAATTCTGTACACTGAAACAAATTTGTTTTTCATTTTCTTGTGACTTGTTACACACACAATTAACAATATCAGTAGACCCCTTTCTTGCATAATTTTCATTGCAACTAAAGAAAGAAAATAAAAGCGATTAAAAAAAACGACAAACTGAAAACCTACAAAAATTTCAAAAATAAGAATAAAAAATTTAACAAGCAAAAGCAAAAACAAAAAGGTTGACTTCAGAATAAAAAGCCTCTTTACAATAAATAGAACAAAACAAAAATAACATGATATTGTTTATACAAAATCTTCAAAGGTTAAAAAATTTTCAAAATTACAAAAACTATAAAAATGTTAATAATGGCAAAAATTTTTGTCATTTTGATATGTTTTAAATTTTTTGTTTAGTTTTTAAATATCGTCA